>NC_083413.1:10108007-10729049 GCF_020745735.1 Hemiscyllium ocellatum | reverse complement strand
GAAGGATTAGGGGGATCTCACTGAAACTTACAGAATACGGAGAGGGCTGGATAGAAAGTGTTTCCAGTAGTGGAGAGATGAAGATCCAACGGCACAGCGTCAGAGTGAACGGACATCCCTTCAGAGATGTGGAAGAATTGTTTTCAGCCAGAGGGAAGTGAATACTTGGAATGTATTGTCACTGAAGGCTGTGGAGGCCAAGTTAATGGTTGTCTTTTCTGGGAAAGTGGTGGAGATGGATTCCATATGAGGGATCAAAAGAGAGCTGGATATATAATTGAAAGTGATGAATTTACAGGGAATGGTGGAACCAGCTGGAAAGCTCTCTCAGGAGCCAGTACAGGCACAATGGGTAGAATGGCCTCGTTCTGTAATATAAAATTTGATGATTCTAATGGACAGATAGATAAGCATATTATGCAGAAAACTTGGATTTGGAGTTCCAAACTTTCTGCTGTGCTCTTTGTTAACTTATCTGTCTATCCTTTGAGGTTTGACCTTTTAAAGTTAAATATTTTTGTCCTTACCATTACTGATGTTGAATGGAAGCTAATTTTAAACTTCATAGAGTTATCAGAACTGATGTTATGAAAGATCACCCACCAGGCACACATTTCATGAAATGCCTGTGATTTTACATCCATTAAATATTAAAACTTTGAACATAATTTCATAATATGATATTGGCCCACTGAATATTTGCAATGCGTTTTGCAAGGCTGTGATATCATCACTATCTGAGGTGCCCATAATACATGCAATATTTCAAATGGGATCTAAGCAAAGGTTTTGTGTAGATGCACATCTCCTCTTTCCTTTTGCTTGCAATGGTTTCAAAGTTCAGTCAGAAGTCACACGACATCAGGTTATGGTCTAACAGGGTTTATTAAAATTACAATCTCTCTGAGCACTGCCCTTGAAGTGGAGGAAGGCATACAGGCATAGAATATATCAGTGGAGAGGTAATGGCAAGATAATTCCAGCTGATTAAGAGAGTCACCAGATAAGTACAAATACGATGACTTCTGACTTGGTCTAACCAAATCCAACACTGACATCCCCATTTCAAAATTTATTCAATAGCAAAATGGTGTCTGCACTGCTTTTGTTTACTTACAGCACAGTTGTGTCAGATACCACCTTAATGATGGTACTAGTTCAGGCATTATGTGCAGGCATTGGAAGTATGAAGAGTAGGCACATTGTGACATCAGTCAGGATCTGAAGTTGATTTCATCAAAGACCTGCTGTTTCAGGTGGTATGGCCACACTTAACACTTTCTCTTAACACTTCTGCAGTTCAACGTGTTTGTTCAGCAGGCAACAGAAGGTAAAGGGATCATTTGCAGATTCATTGCTGTCTGCCATTCACTGGGGGGGTCAGTTAGCTCAGTTGGCTGCTGACTGGTTAACAGTGCAGAGAGATGCAAATTTGTATCAGTTGAGGTCAACATGAAGTTCCTGCCTTCTTGACCTCTCACTCTCACTTGAAGCACGGTGAACCTCAGGTTAAACCACCACCAATCATCACTTTCTCATGAAGGTGCACTCCTATGGTTCAATGGGACGATGGCAACTTTACGTTATGGCTCTGTTTCACATCTACTCCCAGGAGGACCAATTCCACCACAGAACATACCAGATGGCCTCCTTCTTCAAAGACCGCAATTTCCCCTCCCACGTGGTCGATGATGCCCTTCAGCGCATCGCATCCACTTCCCACACCTCCAACCTCGAACCCCACCTCTCCGACTGCAACAAGGACAGAGCCCCACTGTTCCTCACCTTCCACCCCATCAACTTCCAATGCATCATATTATCCTCCGCCATTTCTGCCACCTACCAAGGATATATTTCCTTCCCCACCCCTATCCATGTTCCGTAAAGACCATTCCCTCTGCAATTCTCTTGTCAGGTCCACCCTCCCGGCCAACCCAACCTGCCCTCCAGGCACCTTCCCCTGCTACTGCAGGAATTGCAGAAACCTACACCCACATCTCCCCCCTTACCACCGTCCAAGACCTCAAAGGAGCCTTCCACATCCATCAGAGATTTACCTTCACTTCCACACACGTCATCTATTGCATCCATTTCTCCCGATGTGGTCTCCTCTACATTGTGGAATGCTTCACCAAACACCTCCGGGACACACAAATGAAACAGCCCCAGCACCCCGTGGCTAAACACTTTAACTCCACCTTCCACTCCACCAAGGACATGCAGGTCCTGGGCCTCCTCTACTACCAAACTCTTACCACCCAACACCTGGAGGAAGAACTCCTCATCTTCTGCCTTGGGACACTCTAACCACAAGGGATTAATGGGGATTTCACCAATTTCCTCATTTCCCTTCCCCCCAGAGCCAACTTTCCAACTCAACACTGCCCTCTTGACCTGTCCCACCTATCCATCTTCCTTCCCACTTACCCGCTCCACCCTCCATTCCGAGCTATCACCTTCACCCCCACTTCCATCTACCTATCGCATTTTCAGCTACCTCCTGCCCAGCCCCAACCCCCTCCCATTTATCTCTCAGCCTCTTGGACCACAATCCTCATTCCTGATGAAGGGCTTATGCTTGAAACGTCAATTCTCCTGCTTCTCGGATGCTGCCTGACCGGCTGTGCTTTTTCAGCAGCACATTTTCAACTCTGTTTGTGAAATGCTGATTGCTGTTTGTAACGTCTGCATCAGGAGACTTGTAGGGACAACATTGCTCTGTCTATGCCACTTTCTACCGATCTATGTGGTCTATTCCCTTGGAATGCAGTTGGAAAGGGAGATGATGCAAGATGCAACAGAGAAGCTATTTGCAGAGATGTGGGGGGGACCTGGTGATCTTCAACAAGATGACAAGGGTTTTCAGGAAGCATCCTCAACTATTCACAATAAGACAGGAGCAGACTGTTATTTGTTTATATTTCATGAGAAAGTCACTAAATCTAATGCCTCTCGGAACTAACCTGCAGCCTCAGAGCTGGGTGCAATGCTGCTCCCAGTGGGCAGTAAGGCAACAACAGCTTTCAGTTATTCCAAAGCTTACACTTCCAACTCAGAGGTCCATGATGTGGAGATACCGGTGTTGGACTGGGCTGGACAAGGTCAGCAGTCACACGACACCAGGTTATAGACCAGCAGGTTTATTTGAAATGACAAGTGCTGCTCTGAAGGCTAGCAAATTCAAATAAATCTGCTGGTCTGTAACCCAGTCTGTGTGATTTCTGACCTTATCAAAGAGCTAACAGGGACTCCGGCTGCCAAGAGAGAAGAGTTCATTGCCTTACTGAAGGTTTACCAGGCTGATTCCTGGGATGGTAGGACTTATGTATAAAGACAGACTGGATCAGTTAGGACTATATTCACTGAAGGTTACAGGAATAAGGAGGGCGCATGTAGAGCACAGTTAACTTTTAACAGGACTGGACAGGATAAATAAAGATAGCATGTTCATCATAGATTCATAGTATTACAGCACAGAAGAGGCCCTTCAGTCCATCAAGTCTGCACTAACCTTTCTGTACCAGGCTATAGACCAGCAGGCATTCCAGATTCTACTAATCTCTGTCTGGCAAGATTTTCCCTCACATCCTTCAAACTCCATGGATGTTGTTTGAGATTTTGCCAAGAAATTTGTTACAGTGCCACATGAACCTAGTTCTCATTGTAGAAAAGCATATAACTTTGAACGGTTAAAGAGTTGGTTTCACAACTGGTTGTATCAAAGGAGCTGCTTCGGAATGGTGTTTAACTACGTAAGGAGTGTTTCAAAGGGCGGCACGGTGGCACAGTGGCTAGCACTGCTGCCTCACAGTGCCAGGGACCTGGGTTCAATTCCCACCTCAGGCGACTGACTGTGTGGAGTTTGCACGTTCTCCCCATGTCTGCGTGGGTTTCCTCCTGGTGCTCCGGTTTCCTCCCACAGTCCAAAGATGTGCGGGTCAGGTGAATTGACCATGCTAGATTGCCCGTAGTGTTAGGTAAGGTGTATATGTAGGGGTATGGGTGGGTTGCGGGTCGGTGTGAACTTGTTGGGCCGAAGGGCCTGTTTCCACACTGTAAGTAATCTAATCTAATCCTCCATAACTTCCTGCCCTTCACCTATTCCAGATGACTAGGAAATCCAGAATCAAGGACACAGGGTTGATCATTTAGGATTGAGCTGAGGAGAAATGCCCTCCTATAATGAGTGGGGAGCATATGGAGTTCTCTGCCACAGAAAGTGGTTGAGGCAAAGTTGAATGCTTTCAAGAACGAGATTGATACATTTCTTTGGGAATGGACTCACAAACTCTTAACAATTGCCTGTACCTCTGTTTCTGTTTTTTGCTGCTGTTTACCTATTATTTACTTATCTATGCTACTTAACTCTGTGATCTGTCTGTATTGCTCACAAGACAATCAGTACACATGACAATAAATTCAATTCAATATGTATGGGGAACAGGGGACTGAGTCGGATAATCAGCCATGATCATTTTGAATGGAGCAAGTTCAAAGGGCCAAATGGTCTACTCTTATCTGCAATGTTTCTTCAGCATCCACAGTTCATTGTTTTATTGATTTTTGCTACTTCAGCTAGACCTTTCTTTTCATTCAGCTCCATCCAAAAGCTTCAGAGAAACCCAGAGGATGTTTGACCCCTAAACATGCACATTGTAGGTCATTGACATGTAGCTATGACAGGGCACTCTTAAACCAAGCAGCTGTGAGCTAATAGGAATTAGGAATTAGATTTTATTGTCATTTGTACTCAAGTCCAGTGATAAGTGCACAATGTCGCCACACACGGGGTCATCTTGGGTACAAAATACTGAGTTAAAAATCTGAAGTAACAAAATAGAAAAATAAACATAAAAGCTAATATTTCTACCTTCCAGTTCTTCATAGTACCAATCCCCTCTGGGACCACCAACCACTGACTATCCCTCTCCACTCTGGAGCAACTGACCGTCCTTCTCTGGACCCACTGACCATCCCTCTCTGCTCTGGACCCATTGACCATCTCTCTCTGGACCCACACACCAGCCTTCTCAGGGCCCACTGACCATCCCTCTCTGCTCTGGACCCACTGACCATCCCTCTCTGCACCCACCGACCATCCTTCTCTGGACTCACTGACCATCCCTCTCTGGATCTGCTGACCATCCTTCTCTGGTCCCACTGACCATCCTTCTCTGGGCCCACTGATCATCCCTCTCTGGGCCCACTGACCATCCCTCTCTGCTCTGGACTCACTGACCGTCCCTCTCTGGACCCACTGACCATCCCTCTCTGGATCTGCTGACCATCCTTCTCTGGACCCACTGACCATCATTGTCTGGACCCACTGACCATCCTTCTCTGGGCCCACTGACCATCCCTCTCTGCATCTGCTGAACGTCCTTCACTGGTCCCATTGACCCTCCCTCTCTGCTCTGGGCCCACTGACCATCCCTCTCTGGACCCACTGGCCATCCCTCTCTGGTCCCACTGACCATCCCTCTCTGGAGCAACTGACCGTCCTTCTCTGGACCTACTGACCGTCCCTCTCTGCTCTGGGTCTACTGACCGTCCCTCACTGGGCCTGCTGACCGTCCCTCTCTGGACCCACTGACCATCCCAGGCCTCTAGTCTGAAAAACAACCTTCCACCACCACCCTCTGTCTTCTACCTTTGAGCCAGTTCTGTATCCAAATGGCTAGTTCTCCCTGTATTCCGTGAGATCTAACCTTGCTAATGGGGAACCTTGCCAAACGCCTTACTGAAGTCCATATAGATCAAATCTACTGTTCTGCCCTCATCAATCTTCTTTGTTACTTCTTCAAAAACCTCAATCAAGTTTGTGAGACATGATTTCCCATGAACAAAGCCATGTTGACTATCCCAAATCAGTCCTTGCCTTTCCAAATACACGTACATCCTGTCCCTCAGGATTCCCTCCAACAACTTGCCCACCACCAAGGTCAGGCTCACCTGTCTATAGTTCCTTGGCTTGTCTTTACTGTCCTTCTTAAACAGTGGCACCACGTTTACCAACCTCCAGTCTTCCGGAACCTAACCTGTGACTATCGATGATACAAATATCTCAGCAAGAGGCCCAGCAATCACTTCTCTAGCTTCCCACAGAGTTCTCGGGTACACCTGATCAGGTCCTGGGGATTTATCCACCTTTAACCGTTTCAAGACATCCAGCACTTCCTCCTCTGTAATATGGACATTTTGCAAGATGTCACCACCTATTTCCCTACAATCGATATCTTCCATATCCTTTTCCACAGTGAATGCTGATGCAAAATATTAATTTAGTATCTCCCCCATTTTCTGTGGCTCCACACAAAGGCCACCTTGCTGATCTTTGAGGGGCCCTATTCTCTCCCTAGTTACCCTTTTGTCCTTAGTATATTTGTAAAAACCCTTTGGATTCTCCTTAGTTCTATTTGACAAAGCTATCTACCTGTGACTCCACTTTCAAGAAGCTATGAACCTGCACTCCAAGAACTTGGGAAAGGTAAATGAAAATGACCAGAGACTTCTTAAGCTTTGCTGCTATTACCAATTCTGTGTAACTAGCAACTTGTTTTAGAGCAAGGTATTTTCCTAATCAGCCTGTTGAGAAATGTTATTGCACTCTTTTGGAGCAGATGGGACTTTGCCAGATCTAGACTCTAGTGACAGTTGGATCTGATCATAACAAACACAGCTCTCAGAGCATCATTGTCAACACACGGAGCATTCACAACACTGTCAGATCACTCCATGGAATGGAGTCCATGCAGTCAGAACGCAGTCCTTCACTTTAGTTGCAATTACTTCATTTAGAACTCAGAAGCCCCACGACACCAGGTTACGGTCCAACATTTATTTGAAATCACAAACATTCTGTCAGGTGAAGCCCTAAAGGAGCAGCGCTCTGAAAGCTTTTGATTTCAAATAAACCTGTTGGACTATAACCTGGTGTCATGTGACTTCTGATTTTGAGATTAGATTCCCTACAATGTGGAAACAGGCCCTTTGGCCCAACCAGTCCATACCGACCCTCTGAAGAGTAACCAACCTACACCCATTTCCCTCTGACTAATGCAGCTCACACTATGGGGGATTTCACATGGCCAATTCACCTAACCTGCACATCGTTGGACTGTGGGAGAAAACCAGAACACCAGGAGGAAACCCACGCAGACACAGGGAAAATGTGCACACTCCACACAGACAATCGCCCGAGGCTGGAATCGAACCTAGGACCCTGGTGCTGTGAGGCAGCAGTGCTAACCACTGAGCCACCATGCCACCCATTTTATCCACTCCAGTCCAACACTGGCACCTCCGCATCAGTTAGAATTGAAATACTACCCCCGTATATCAAGATAAACCATACTCTCTACTCAGATAAAACGTTCCTTGACTCAACACACAGGTGTACTGTGTCATGTCCACACTGACCCGAAATGGATGAAGGACATCATCAACATGTTCAATATAGACAGCAAAAAGAGAAAAGTGCTGACTGCTCCAAGGCTAATGTTACTGTAATGGAACATATCATCATCATCATAAAGCCAAGTGTCCACTCCCATTAATTACAATCAGCAAAGAAAAGACTGTGAGTGCAGCAAGAGTCACTGAAAGAGCAGGCTATCTAACTGCTCGATGGTACACCAATAATTGCTCGAGTCAACCTTGCCAGAATATCCAAATGTCCTTTCAAAAGAGGAAATGTTAGGTACATGCATGAAGGGATTCAAAAGACAATGGGTTCACTGGAAAAGAAAATGGAACCAGTAGAAACAAAGACAAGGAGACCATCATTGACTGCAACTGGACAATCAACAGTTGGAGAAATGGGTTGAACACTATCCTGGAGTTTACTCTGAGTAGAACACTGAGGAAGAAATGATGACACACTGAAGATTGACATCAGACTTGAAAGTTATCTATTTGTTTTTGCACAGACCTTGCAGGACTTGGTGAGTTTCTCCAACACTTGATGTCTTAATATCACAGAAGGCCTGCCTGTCGTGAGGGAGATGAATATTGTACCCAGAGTGGAGGAGTGTATAACAGCTATTAACATGTTCACGACAGGTAAATCTTTCAGATGCTGATACTACACCAGGCAGGAGAAACCAACACTTTGATAGCTACCACACAACTTCCTCTGACTTTCCTGGAGAGAGTTAGCAGTGCCCCAGGATGCAGAGATTGTGATCCTTTACTTGAACAAGTGACTGCTGTTGTTCCAGCAGCTGTTAAGGTACCTCCCTGCTAAGCATTGTGAAAAAGGTATTTACATCTGGCTGTTGTCAGATCCAAATCGTGGCTGAATGCCTCTATCCCAATATCCAATGCAATTAACTATGAATAGGAAGACATACAATTGACATGATCTTCTCAGTCCACAGCTGCAAGATAAATGATATGAACAAAAGAAACTACTAAGCATTGTCTTCACTGGTCTCACCAAGGCATACACCCTGTGAGAGGAGACTGTTTATGGAAACTGCTGAAGAAAGTCAATTGCCGCTGAAGATGTTGAAGGTAATCATCTCTTTCCATGCCAGCCTATTGGGCAGCATGGTGGCTCAGTTATTAGCACTGCTGCCTCACAGTACCAGGGACTTGAGTTCAATTCCCGCCTCAGGGGACTGTCTGTGTGGGTTTCCTCCCATGATCCAAAGAAGTGCAAGTTAGGTGAATTGGCTGTGCTAAATTGCCCATAGTATTTAGGGATGTGTAGGTTAGGTGCATTAGTCAGGGGTAATTGTGAAGTAATAGGATAGCTGAATGTGTCTGGGTGGGTTACTTTTCAGAGGGTCGGTCTAGACTTGTTGGGCCTAATGACTTGTTTCCACACTGTAGGGATTCATTGAGTTAGATCAGCTGTGATGGGAATTGGAATTCTCAAGGTTCCACATGGGGGTTAAAGACGGTTGTGTTATGCCACTAATATGTTTTGTCACCTTCAAATTGCTACAAAAGGTGTCTACTTGGAAACCACAGCTGATGGAAAACTGCTCAGCCTTACTCACTTATGATCCACATCAAAGGTATGCCAAGTTCCTATCAGAGAGTTGATAAAACCACAGTAGCATTCCACATCGTGGCAACACCTTCAATGACAAATGGATAAGTTGGCACACCCCTGCAACAAGTTGAGTTTCATCATCAGCATCAGAAAGGCACATGTCATCATCTGGGACATGATCAGTTTAATATTTCTGGGTATTGCAATTCATCACTTGAAGATGAAATCGGCACAGACATTGCAAATTGAAGCATTCAAGCGGACATTGGATAATTATTTGAATAGAAATAGCGTGCAAGGAAATGGGGAAAGGTCAAGAGATTGGCACTAAGTAGTGATGTTTGTTTGAAGGAAAGGTGCAGACACGATGGGCTGAATGGCCTCCTTTTGTGCCATCATGGTTCTGTGACTCTGAGAAATGCTGCAGATTTATGTTCAGTTGTATCCAGCTGCTCAAGAGCAGCATCAACATAACTGAGAACACCAAGCCATTATTCTCAGTGCACTCAAACAAAAGGGTGAGACTCAAACAAACAAAACTGGATGAGAAAAAAATCTGAAAAGGTTTCACCTTCATCGTTATCCTCTGCATTTCTTGACAGAACATGGTCATTACTCAGAAGATTGAAAACAAAAAAGTTCTGTAAATCAGTTCATCAGAAGAGTAATCTAGATTCAAAACGTTAGCTTGCTCTCTTTCCGCAGATGCTGCCTGACCTGCTGTGATTGCCAGCATTTCTTGCTTTCAGTACAGATTCCAGTATCTGCAGGAGTTTGCTCCTACATTAACTCAGAGGTCCTGGAGCTTGTAAATTCCTTTTACGTACATCCATTTCTCAACTAACATGGGGTTAGCCATGTTCATTGGATGGGATGTGAGTGGAAATTGAAAAGAAATTGCTGGAGGAGGGGATATACTGCCTGACGTTTTCACCTTGCATTGTCCAGGAGAGATGAAACGTTGCAAGAACACTCCCACATCTGAACAGCTGAGT
This sequence comes from Hemiscyllium ocellatum, assembly GCF_020745735.1. Lineage (NCBI taxonomy): Eukaryota > Metazoa > Chordata > Chondrichthyes > Orectolobiformes > Hemiscylliidae > Hemiscyllium > Hemiscyllium ocellatum. The sequence goes on along the minus strand of NC_083413.1, from coordinate 10,719,053 downwards.
GACTACTTATGTGGTCATTCAGCGAGCCAGACACTGGGTCACAACCACCTGTAACTCAGCCACAAAGATACTGCAAGCAAGACGGGAAGATGGCAACTGACAACAGGGAGACATTCTCTGAATAGCGTGATCTCTGGAACTGGACCGTTTGGAAGAACTCTGGAAGAGGTGAGCAGGAGTGAAAGGATCAGCTGGCCAAGAAGAAGACCCAAAGGAGGTAGGGACCAGAAGTGTGTGCTCTTTCTCAGCCCACTCATCTGCAGCAATTGTGACGGAGAATGCTCAGGCATTTTTGAGACTCGCCAAGCATGCTTCACACTGATTTAACACAAATCATCTTGACACAAAGCATCCTCTCACAAGATGGAAGGCTGAAACCAAAAGGGAAAACTGAGTCTGAGCTTTAGCTGAACATATTGGTTCTTATCAAAAAGCCTGGGGACAGAAGAGCTTGATGCTATCATTCCACTTCATCCATCCTTTCCTCGAATTTGGAACCAACAAGCCATCTAATCTGTTCTGGGTTATCATCCTTTCCCGTCTATTTCACTCTAGCATCAAATCTAAACTGTCACTCCTTCACAAACTGCTTTAACTCACTACTTGGAGGTATGACTCCATTTAGATAGTCAGCGATTGCTGGACCAATATCGTAGAGAGCTCTTGTTATAAACTGTGTCCTGTCTCAGGAGATATTTAAGCACCAGTTCAGCAATCCTAGCAAGCATAAATCTTTGATTATTATGCTTTCATTATCTATCATTCAGGGGAACTACCCTTTTTGACTTCAGTAAGCTCAGTTCATTTCAACAATTTGATTCTGGCCACTGTGTACGATGGGGTGATTAGAGCATTGTTACTTGCTTTAACTGTATTGAAGAACTGAATGGAGAGCCGCAAGGGAACGTTATTCAAGGCAAATCCCTTCATTGATTACAATGGAAGGATTCAACTGAAAAAAAATGCACAGAAGAGCCATATATGGGACTGAGACAAATGTGTGTAGCAAGCACGGCAGGGGCTGCCTGATGGAGTAGATGCTGTTATGCATGTCCATAAGGAGCAGATGGGGAAGAAATTCTCACACTTGAGGAATAGTGCTGAGGTAAGACTGCCCACAGTTTTGCACCTGAACTTAAGCTTATTTCTAAAGCCTGCCTGAGACAGGCTCCGTGCCCCCTAGCAGCATCAGCGAGGCACATTGAAAGCGTTCACACAAGCTCTCACATCTTTCACACCTGTCCATATGCTTTCAGGTTGAACTTTGTGGCTGACACTTTAAAGAGGCTTCCTATGTCACACATAACTGTGGCATGTTGTGCGACCAAGTCAAACCACCACCTGAAACTACTTGCACTCCATCTTAGAAATCCACTTGAACAAGGTCAGGATGTAGAATAGGCAACAGTATTGCTGCCCCACCAAATGTAAAAGCTATTTGTATCAATGGAAACATCTGCTTGTGGCCACAGACAGACCACAGACTGTCAGTACTTCTTGATGTTTCTTGGCTTAAACTATTATCGCTATCAATATCCTGAGGTGGTCAGTGGCCAGAATTTGAAGTGGGATTGACCAGATAAACACCTAGTGGCTACAAGAGAATTTAAAGTCATAGGTTTATACAGCACAGAAGCAGACCCCTCGGTCCAACTCGTCTGCTGACCAAGTATTCAAAACTAAACTAATCTCACTTGCCTGCTTTTGGCCCATATCCCTTTAAACCTGTCCAGGTGTCTTTTAAATGTTGTAACTTTTCCAGCATCCACCGCTTCTTCTGGCAGTTCTTTCCATATACGAACCACCCTCTATGTGAAAAAGGTGCCCCTCAGATCCTTTTTAAACCTTTCCCCTCTCACCTTAAAAGCACAGCCTCTAGTTTTGAACTCCCCCACCCCAGGGAAAAGACCTTTGCCATTCATCTTATTTCTTCCCCTCATGATTTTGAAACTTATACGGAAAAACTCACCTTTAAACACATTGAAGCCAGTCCGCCATCTACGAGGTATAGGTCAGGAGTATGACAGAACATTATTTATTTGGCTGCATTTTAACCACATTGAGGAGGCTTGACATCAGCCAGAATGAAGCCACTTGATGAATTTGTACTCCATCCACTACCTTAAACGACCATTCACACCTTTCACTACTGGTATACAGTGCCAACAATGCCACCTACAAAATGCGTTACAGCAGCTCACCAAGGTTTCTTTGACAGCAATGTTGAAAAGCACAGCCTCTCTTCCTCGAACAAGGGCAGCAGGTGCATGGGAACATGATCACCTGTAAACTCACCTCCAATCCACACACCATCCTAATTTTGAACTGCATTGCCATTCCATCATTGTCACTGGAAATCCCTTCCTATCAAAGCCATGGGACATAACTATTCCACATAAGATCATAAGACCATAAAATATAAGAGTGGAAGTAAGACCATTCAGCCCATCGAGTCCACTCCGCCATTTAATCATGGCTGATGGGCATTTCAACACCACTTACCTACACTCTCCCCGTAGCCCTTAATTCTTTACGAGATCAAGAATTTATCAATCTCTGCCTTGAAGACATTTAATGTCCCGGCCTCCATTGCGATCCGTGGCAATGAATTCCACAGGCTCACCACTCTCTGGCTAAAGAAATGGTTCCTCAGTTCCGTTCTAAATTGACCACATCTAATTCTAAGGCTCGCCCACAGGCCCTAGTCTTCCCGCCTAACAGAAACAAATCCCCAGCATCCACCCTTTCTAAGCCACCTGATGAAGGAGTAGTGCTCCGACAGCTAGTGCTTCCAATTAAACCTGGTGTTGTGTGACTTTTAACTTCCCTATTCCAGTGATGATCTGTATGAATCTCCGCTGGACACGTTCCAGTGCCAGTATATCCCTCCTGAGGTGTGGGCGTGGGGGGAAGGTGGTGGGAACTGCTGCAGATCCAGAAGGTGACTCAGCACCACATCTACTCCAAGGGAATCAGGCAGAGAAATGGAATGTCGGTCAAACCACCAAAGCATACATCCTGAGAAGTAGCATATTCAAGGAAAATGAGAAAGTAGTCTTTTGAATTATGGGGATTAATAAACTTCAAAGTGTTAGCCAGATAGACAGTGATGACGTAGTGGCAGACCAAAAAGACAATTCTCCTCTTTTCAGTCTACTTATTATTCATGGTGCTGTGATTAAGAGGTCAAATTATGCTCCTGAATGTCCTGGGCAATGCTTCCAAACTTTGGAATATATGCAACTTACTTTTATTTGGCTTACTCCACTCAATGGAAAGAAGAATAAAGAGAATCGAGTGTCTATAATGTCATAGAATGGGGAGACAGGAAGGATGTTTCTCCTTGATGTAAGTGTTTTGTAGCACCATACCAAAGATTAGATTAGATTACTTACAGTGTGGAAACAGGCCCTTCGGCCCAACAAGTCCACACCGACCCGCCGAAGCGCAACCCACCCATACTCCCACACTTATCCCTTACCTAACACTACAGGCAAATTTAGCATGGCCAATTCACCAGACTCGCATATCTTTGGACTGTGGGAGGAAACCGGAGCACCCAGAGGAAACCCACGCAGACATGGGGAGAACGTGGAAACTCCACACAGTCAGTCGCCTGAGTCGGGAATTGAACCCAGGTCTCAGGCACTGTGCTAACCACTGCGCCACCATGCCGCCCACAAATATGATAGTTTCAGTCATCAAGGTGTACACCTTAGACATTAATAACTTGGATTTACACCGTGCCTTTTAACACGGACAAATATCTCCAAATGTCAGACATTGCTTTGGCTGCTTCTGGAATGCTCCATTCAATTCTGATCTGCCTGGATAGGAAAGATGTTGTGAAAGTGTTCAGAAAAGATTTACAAGGATGTTGCCAGGGTTAGAGAGTTTGAGCTATAGAGAGAGGCTGAATGGGCTGGGGCTATTTTCCCTGGAGCATCGGAGGCTGAGGAGTGACCTTATTGAGGTTTACAAAATCATGAGAAGCCTGAATAAGGTGAATGGTCATAGGCTCTTCCCCAGAGAATGGGAGTCCAAAACTAGAGAGCATAGGTTGAAGGTGAAAGGGGAAAGATTTAAAAGGGAGCTGAGGGGCAACTTTTTCACACAAGGGGTGATGCATGTATGGAATGAGCTGCCAGAGGAAGTGGTGGAGGCTGGTACAATTACAGCATTTAAAAGCCACCTGGATGGGTATATGAATACGAAGGGTTTAGAGGGATATGAGCAAAATACTGGCAAATGGGATCCCAGATTAGTTTGGGATATCTGGTCAACATGGACGAGTTGGACCGAAGGGCCTGTTTCCGTACTGTATGACTCTCTGATACTGTATATCACAGCGATATTATAAAGACATTTTGCACTCAGGCAAAGATAGAAAAATTGACACTTTCAGGGAGCAAATGCCAAAAATGATGGGAGGGTATATAAAAGACCAGAAATAGAGAAATAGTGAATTTGGATCTGAACTAGGGTGTGAGAATTGGAGGATGTAACTGATAAGGTGGGCTAAGTCTTAGAAGAAACTTAAATATTAGAATAATAATTTTAAATTTGAGGCTCTGGTTGGTTGGGAATCAATATAAGTGAGTAAAGAGAGAGATTGTGAATAAATGGGGTTTGATGTTCTTTCCAACAAGGACAGCAGTGCTTTGGATGATTTGTTGGTTACTCCTGGTAAAAGATGGGAGATGGTTCAGCATTAGAATATTAACATTGAAAGAATTGGACTTGAAGCAGCAATGGTTTCATGTAATCCCTACAGTTTGGAAGCAGGCCATTCAGAACATCGAGCCCCCACTGACCCTCCAAACTGCATCCCACCCAGACTCACCCCTCCACCTTACATTTCCCAATGGCTAATCCACCACCAGCACATCCCTGTACAATGTGGGCAATTTAGCTTGGCCAACCCACCTAACCTGCATATCTTTGGACTGTCAGAGGTAACCCACACAAACATAGGGAGAACGTGCAAACTCCACACATTGCCCAAGAATGGAATACAGCCCAAGGGTGGAATGAAGCTCAAGTCCCTGGCATTGTGAGGCAGCAGCATTAACAATTGAGCCACCGTGCCACCCACGATGCCTTCAGATCAGCTGTGATTCTTTAGTGTTTTGCTTTTGTTATCGAGTCTGGCTTCAATCGAAATGAAAATCACGAGAATGTAAAACAGCTACTGATATCCTACCTCTGATTTTCCATCAGCACACAATGTCAATGTGACTACGCTGTGGTCACTTGACCAGGAAGAACTCAATGCTCAATCATTCTGGGAGTCAATTGTTCAAAATCAGAAATCTGTTGTTCACTTTAATGGCCTTCTCTTTTCTTCCCAATTGTTTGAAGAATACAATCTTACACTTGAAATACAGCGTGTTCTTAGTGCTTTAGAGGAATTTAACTTCCTTATAAGGAATGGGAAAAATAAACTTAAAGTGGAAATGAAGCTAGATATACCTTGTGCACCTCCTCACAAAGCTTCTAACTAGGATATTACCTTGGATTTCTAACTGGATTAGTAGATTTGAATATTACATCAAAATAATTCCCTTTTTTTGTCTTCTACAAGTGTCAAAATAGCAAAACAAATAGAGTCATAGAGATGTACTGCACAGAAACAGACCCTTCATCCAACTCATCCATCTGACCAGATATCCCAACCTAATCTAGTCCCATTTGCCAGCACTTGGCCCATAGCTCTCTAAACCCTTCCTATTCATCCAGATGCCTTTTAAATGCTGTAACTGGACTAGGCTCCACCTCTTCCTCTGGCAGCTCATTCCATACATGCATCACCCTCTGTGCGGAAAGTTGTCCCTTACATCCTTTTCATATCGTTTCCCTCTCATTCTAAACCTATGCACTCTAGTTCTGGACTCCCCCACTCCAGGGAAAAGACCTTGTCTATTTATCCTGTCCATGGCTCTTATGATTTTATAAACCTCTATGAGGTCACCCCTCAGCCTCTGACACTCCAGGGAAAACAACCCCAGCCTATTCAGCCTCTGCCTTTAGCTCAAATCCTCCAACCCTGGCAACATCCTTGAAAATCTTTTCTGAACCCTTTCAAGTTTCACAGCATGCTTCTGATAGGAAAGAGACCAGAATTGCATGCAAAATTCCAACAGTGGCTTAACCAATGTCCTGTACTGCCGCAACGTGACCTCCCAACTCCTGTACTCAATACTCTGACCAATATAGGAAAGCATACCAAACGCCTTCTTCACTATCCTATCTACCTGCACCACTATTTTCAAGGAACTATGAACTTGCACTCTAAGGTGTCTTTGTTCAGCAACACTCACAGGATCTTACCATTAAATGTATAAGTCCTGCTAAGGTTTACTTTCCCAAAATGCAGCACCTCGCATTTTTCCATTGGCTCATTTGATCAAGATCCCGTTGTACTCTGAGGTAACCTTCTTTGCTGTCGACTACACCTCCAATTTTGGTGGCATCTGCAAACTTACTAACTATACCTTTTATGTTTAATCGAAATCATTCATATAAATGAAAGAAAAAGCAGTGGACCCAGCACCGATCCTTGTGGCACACTGCTGGTCACAGGCCTCCAGTCTGAAAAGTGACTCTCCACCCCCCACCCTCTGTCTTCTACCTTTCACCCAGTTCTTTATCCAAATGGCTAGTTCTCCATATACTCCATGAGATCTAACCTTGCTAACCAGTCTCCCATGTGGAACCTTGATAAATGCCTTTCTGAAGACCATATAGATCACATCTACCACTCTGTCCTCATTAATCCTCTTTGTTACTTCTTTAAAGTTCAAGTTTGTGAGAAGTTATTTCCCACATACAAAGCCATTCTGACTATCTCTAATCAGTCCTTGCTTTTCCAAATATATATAAATCCTGTCCCTTAGGATTATCTCCAAAGACTTGCCTACCACCGATGTCTGGTTCACCGATCAATAGTTACCTGGCTTTTCCTCACCACCTTATTTAAATAGTGACACCTTGTTAGCCAACCTCCAGTCTTCTGGCACCTCACCTGTGACTGTCAATGATACAAATATCTCAGCAAGTAGCCCACCAATCACTCCCCCAGCTTCCCACAGAGTTCTTGTTTGAACTCTGGCATCTTGAGTTGCATGGACTGAGTATTAAGTTAGTAAAGAAATCCATAAGTGAGGTCTTTGCAATCTAGTACTGACTTGCTCTGTTTACTTTCTATCCTTATTATGAATATATCCTTATATGGAGAAAAAAGATAGTTTAGCTGAACTACTGTCTATGAATGAATTGTCACAATCAGCAGATGACATAGGTGAGTAGATTGCATAGGTGGGCAGACAGTAATGATGTTTGTAATTAAAAACAATAGAGAAATGATGTTACAAGGTGAAAATTATAGGTTTATTCTCAACCCTTTTCTGATGTGTGAACATGAAAATTGCAGGGTTATTTTTAATACATACACATAAGGGGAATGTTTAAGTGTCCTCGAAATTATGGATATGTCTTTCTGCTTCCCTCAATGAATGCTATTTACAGGGGAATGTTTCTCTATCTTTAGTCGATATTTTCTGTGTATTTGTGCACTCTAGACTATCGGGAATGTTAATGGGAGAAAATGAAAAGATTTTCCAAGCTTGTGAATGCATCGAAAGCATCAAACATTCCAAGATCAGTACTGTCTCAGATTTTTTTACAGAACAAGGGTTCAAAGTCATTTATCATTCCTGCATATAAACTTAATTTACTTTGAGGAGTTAACTGATACTACCCAATATCCAGTGGCACAATAGCATAACGTAGGTAGTAGAATAATGAAATCTTTCCTTATACATGTTGAAAATTGCCTTTCTAACATTGGTCTTTAGCAGTACTATTTTATATTTGCGAAACACAGATAAAAACAATTGGAGGTGATGGCTTATTGGTGTTATCATGAGCCATAGAATGATCTAGGCCCGAGAACAAGCCCCAGTGTGGCAGGTGGTAGTATTTAAATTCAATGAAAATCTAGAATAGTCCAATTGTCAGGATGAAGGAGAAGGGAAAAGGAAATGGTTTCTCAGTGTTCAGTCAATATGAATTGTCAGGTGTGAAATTTCTATTACAATCACACAGTTGTGGTGTATACAAAAATTCAAAAATGTCCAGAAGAAATTTACTGGAATGTTGTTCAACATTTATCCTCTTCTTGCCTGGTTTCTAGACTGAAAATTAGTATGAAATTGATTTTCAAAATAGCTATAACTATGTGAGGGGATTGAAGAAAGTGGTTTATTTTGGTTCAATTTTACTTTTATAATGCAGTTTAGCAATATTTTCCATGCTTGGAAATGAATGTAGTGTTACACAAAGTGTAACGTGACCAACAGTTTTGCCACATTTCCAAGATCCAGTCATAGTTTTTACATTCTAACCAATTTTGGCCTGGCACACATCTTCAAGTAGGAGAAAGTGAGGACTGTAGATGTTGGAGATCAGAGTTGAGAGTGTGGTGCTGGATAAGCACAGCACGTCAGGCAGCATCCGAGGAGCAGGAGAATTGATGGATGAAGGGCTCTTGCCTGAAATGTCGATCCTCCTGCTCCTCAGATGCTGCCTGCCTGCTGTGCTTTTCCAGCACCACACTCTCGACACACATCTTCAAGTAATTCACCAATGTCTAAGAGATAAATAATACTCTTTATACTTATGATCAGGTTGTATTCTTATAATCCCAATCATTCAGTTTCCACAGTGTGTAATTAAATGCCATCTTGCATATTTTGTGCGTCAAAGCAGGATTTTTAAAATTTTAGGATGAGAGAATTTGAAATGTTTCCATTAGGAGCCATATTGTGCTATGTAAATGCAGGACATAATTACAATTCAAAGAATTCCTATGGTATGGAAGCAGGCCATTCAGCCCATCAAATCCACACCAACCCTCTAAAAAGCATTCTACCCAGACACATACCTCTGCCCTCATGTTTTCCCATGGCTAATCCACCTAGCCTGCAAATCCCTGGACAATTTAGCATGGCTAATCCACAGAACAAAACATCTTTGGACTGTGGGAGGAAAGCAGAGCATGCTAACATAGACGCAGGGAGAAAGTGCAAACTCTGTGCAGACTGTTGCCCAGGGATGGAATCAAACCCAAGTTGCTGGTGCTGTGAGGCAGCAGTGCTAACCACTGAGCCACTGTGCCAATTGTTGTATGAAGATCTAGTTGATTTTGATTTCAATCTTGAATTTTCAGAAAAAGGATTTTAATCTCTTGAAATAATTGCTCAAGTGCACTTAATCAGAAGCCTGAATGTATATGCATGTGCATATGAGGTTGCATGCATATCTATGTATGTGTGTGTGCAAATGTGTATACAGTTCTGTCTGCATTTGTATCTGTGTGTGTGTATATGTGTGCATTTGTGTGAGCAGGTATGTATGTGTATGTGTGCATGTGTGTATGTGTTTGCGTGTGTGTACATACGTATATATGGGGCAGACCTGATTTTAAGCCTATACAAGAGAGTGAGCTTTGAGTATTGAATCTGTATATAGTTTATAACCTAAAGTTGCACCTGGGATTGGCTCAGCTGGCCAAACTTTCACCTTTGAATTTACAGATTGCAAATTCAAACACCATTCTAAAACATGACTACATCATCTTTTGCTATTCTTTATTTACTCTGGTGAACTCAGCTACAATTCCAGCAAATTCATAATAATTTTCATTTTCTTGGCACATTTTTGCGTCTGTCAGCCCACAAAAAGCATCTAGACTTCCAAATCGAGTCAAATCCTATTTCAAAGATTGGTGCCTCACTGTAGACTCTGTAGAGGCCAACTAAAATGTTTACTCATTACTCTCTTGTTTGTAAACAGTTGTGCATTAGGATAATCATGCAAAAGCAGAATTGTAAGCCAAAATAACTTGCATTTCAATCGAATAAACTCAGCCACGGGTATGAGTGAATTAAATCACGTTTTGATTTCTTATGATTACAAAAGTATTATTGATATTTTAAGAATTGCATTCTGTGATTCTGCTGAGTTTTCCATTTGGACAGAAACATATTAGTCTTTTGAAAACAGTGTTCATCCTGGTGACAGCCATTTTTTATATGTAAAATCTTATTTTTTATTGCAAAGGATCTTTTCAGTTCCCTAGCACTCCAGAGATTGTATCAACTTTTAAACAACTAACATGAAAATGTTTTCAAGCAAATAATTCTCATTATTTCTATTTTCATGCATCTTGCCTCACCTTGGAGGTTTAGGCCAACTTGTAAAATGTAACATAATTGGAAATGAAAAAAAAAATAAACATTCCACATGACAACTTTAGTTTTTACTTGATTAGTGAGCTTTTGTGTGTTATTGTGAGTGATTCTACAAAATGTGTTAGCATTATATTGATGGTAGCTGAAATTGTGTTGCTGGTTAAAGCGCAGCAGGTCAGACAGCATCCAAGGAACAGGAAATTCGATGTTTTGGGCATAAGCCCTTCATCAGGAATGATGAAGGGCTTATGCTCGAAACGTTGAATTTCCTGTTCCTTGGATGCTGCCTGACCTGCTGCGATTTAACCAGCAACACATTTTCAGCTCTGATCTCCAGCATCTGCAGACCTCATTTTTTACCCCATTATATTGATGGTAACCTGAACAAGAAGGACAGGTTACACCTAAACTGGAGGGACACCAATATCTTGGCAGGGAGGTTTGCTCATGCCAATCAGGACAGTTTAAAATAGTGTGGCAGTGGGGTGGGAACCAGAGTAGTAGGTCTGCAAGTGAAATGACTGAGGAGACATCTGAGACTAAGAACAGTAAGACTTAGAGGAAGTACAGACAGGGAGAGATTACTGATCACAGCAGGACTAGTGGTCTAATGTGTATTTGTTTTAACACGAGGAGTATGACAGGTAAGGCAGATTAATTTAGAGCTTGGATTAATACACGTAACTATGACATCGTAGCTGTTAGAGACTCAGCTGAGAGAGGGACAAGGTGGGCAGCTTCATGTTCTGGGATACTGATTTTTCAGGTGAGACAGAGAGAGATGTAGAAGTGCTGGGGGAGTTGTGTTATTGATCAAGGAGAATACCACAGCTGTACTGAGGGAGGACACCTTGGAAAGCTCATCCAGCAAGGCATTATGGGTAGAGCCAGGGATCAAAAGGGTGCAATCTCTTTTACGTGGGTGTACTACAGGCCTCCCAACAGCCAGTGGGTCATGGAGGAACAAAACTGTGAACAGGTTTTGGAAAAAAACATGAAAAGAACAGGAGTCTTGTGATTTGGAGATGCTGGTGTTGGACTGGGGTGTACAAAATTAAAAATCACACAACACCAGGTTATAGTCCAACAGGTTTAATTGGAAGCGCACTAGCTTTCGGAGCGACGCTCCTTCATCAGGTGATTGTCAATCAGGTGATGAAGGAACGTTGCTCCGAAAGCTAGTGTGCTTCCAATTAAACCTGTTGGACTATAATCTGGTGTTGTGTGATTTTTAGGATTATTGTGGTGAGTGATTTAACTTCATCTATGTTGACTGGGAGTACCTTAGTGCCAGGGGCTTGGATGGGGGGAGTTTGTTACATGTATCTAGGATGTTTTTTCAAAATGATATGTAAATAGTCCAACTAGGGAAGAGGTTGTACTAGACCTGGCATTGAGGAATGAGCCCAATCAGGTGATTGAAGTTTCAGTGAGGGAGCATTTTGGGAGCAGTGACCATAATTCTGAAAGTTTTAAATTACTGGTAGATAAGGATAAGAGTAGTCCTTGGGTGAAAGTACTAAATTTGGGGAAGGCTAATGATCACAATATGAGGCAGGAACTGTGGGCAGCTGTTTGTGGGCATCTTTTAAAGAGCAGTTGATTAGAGTTCAGGACCAGCATGTTGGCATAAGGATGGCAAGAGTCAGGAGTCATGATGATAAGAGCAATTCAGAGCTTAGATAAAAAGAAAGAGGAGGGATATGTAAGGTTTAGGATACCAAAGCCAGACAGAGCTCTCAAAGAATAAAAGACAGTTGAAAGAACTCAAACAAGGGATCAAGAGTGCTAAAAGGATCATGAAATGTCTTTGCCAAACGGGAATAAGGAAAATCCAAAGGCAATTTACATACATATAAGGAGGAAACAGGTAGCTAGAGAAAGGATAGGTCCATTCAAGGGACAAAGGAGGGAATTGATGTATGGAGCCAGAGGAAGTAGATTAGATCCTTAAAGAATATTTTGCATTTGTATTCACAGAGGAAAGGGACATGATGGATGGCGAGTCTCAGGAGGGGTATGTTGATATTCTAGTGCATGTCAATATGAAAAAGGAGGAGGTGTTTTAATAAGCATTAAGGTAGTCAACTCCTCAGGACCTGATGGGATCAATCCCAGAATGCTGAGCGAGGCAGGTGAGGATATTGCTGTACTCTTGTACGAAATCTTTGTATCCTCTTTGGATACATGAGATGACCCAGAGGACTGGGGAATAGCCAATGTTGTTCCTTTGTCTTAGAAGGGCAACAGGGATAATCTGGGAAATTTGAGGCCAGTGAGCCTGATGTCAGTGATTGGGAAATTATTGGGGAAGATTCTTAGGAATAGTAACTTCTCACATTTGCAATAAGGAGCATGGTCTTTGCAGGGAAGGTCATATCTAACAAACTTGATTGAAATTTTTGAAAAAGTGACAAAAATGATGAATGAGGGCAGAGTGTGTCTTTATGGACATTAGCAAGGCCTTTGACAAAATCTCTTATGACAAGCTGATACAAGAAGTGAAGTCATATTGGATCTGCAGTGAGCTGGTAAGATGGACAGAAAACTGGCTTCATCGTAAAAGACAGAGGGTTGTGATGGAAAGGTGGTTTTCTGACTGGAGATCTGTGACCACTGGTGGTCCTCAGGGATCAGTGTTTGAATAGATATAAGTAATTGGGAGGAGAATGTAAGTGGCCTGATTAGTAAGTTTACGAATGACACAAAGACTGGGGAAGCTATGGATAGTGAGGAGGATTGCCAGAGGATACAGCAGGCTATAGATAGGCTGAGAAATGATAGATTTGTATTCACTTGAACATTGGAGGCTGAGGGACGACCCGATAGAATTATGAGAGGGGTGGATAGAATGGTTAGTAGGAATCTTTTTCCCAGGCTAGAAAGTCAATTACTAGTGGACATAGGATTAAGGCGAAAGGCAAAAAATTTTAAAGAGATGTGAAAGGCAAATTTTTTCTTAGGCAGAAGGTGATAAGTACCTGGAATGCACTACCAGAGGAGGTGATAGAGAGTGAAACCATAGCAATGTTTAAGAGGCATCCGGAACTGTGCTGCACTGTTCTTTGTTCTATGTGCTTTGACAGCCTGAGTATCATCTGATTAAGTTACCCTCCTCAAAGAGAACACAGACCTGGAAAGTTGGTTTGCCAAATTTGGTGTGTTGACAGCCCGGTTATATACGGAGGTGCCTGTTGACAGTCTCCACATGCACTGGGGGGAATTTGAACCTCACCTGTGCCATGTTATCCTGGAATATCTGGAACTTAACTCCACATCAGTTACATGAGGAAGAGGAAACTGAGAACCTAATGAAGGTTAAGTTGGGGAATGTTTGGGGGCATGGGGATGAGGAGGTGTAAAGAATATAAAACAAGAATAAAACTTATTTCAGAGCCTTTTGCAAAGGGGAATAAGCCATATAGATCTAATTCAGGACATTAGATATAGGTTTTTTTTGTATTTGTATTTTTTAATGTATTGTTATAAGCCAAAATTCAGCTCTCTTCTACCTTTAGTGAGTTGTAACACTTTCATTCATTTTCCTCATGGCCTCATTGAAACTTGATAATTAATTCAAGCATACTTTAAAAAAAAACATAAGACCATTAAACATAGGAGAATCTCTGTCATTCAATGAGATCATGGTTGGTCTGATAATCCCCAACTCCACCTTCCTACTCAAAACCCTTAAATCAAACAAAGAACTGCGGATGCTGGAAAGCCGAATCAAAGGCAGAAAGTGCTGGAGAAAGTCAGTAGCTGTAGCAGCATCTGTGGAGAGAAATGACTCCACTTCACCTGACGAAGGGGCAGCACGCCAAAAGCTTGTGATTTCAAATAAACTTGTTGGACTATAACCTGATGTTGTGTGACTTCTGACCTGGTTCCCCCCTCAGTCCAACACTGGCACCTCCACATTGTGGAGAGAGAGAGGGAGAGACAGACAGACAGAGACAGAGTTAACGTACTAACCAATGTGTCCACCATTTGTTTTTGTGTCATCCACATACTTGGCGATAGAGTACATTCAATTTCCTCACCTAAATCATTAATATATATTTATAAACAATTGTGGCCCCAGCATTAATCACTGTTGCATACCACAGTTACAGGTTGCCATCCTGAAAGTGTCCCGTCTTATCCCAACTCTCAGTTTTCTGCTATTAACTAATCCTCTATCCATTCCAATATACTACCCCCAATAATATGGGCTCTTATTTTATTAAGTACATCAGATGCAGATCGTTCTGCTATAATGTGTCTTTCATTAACTCAAATTCACTTTGACACGATTGATGAATTAGGGACAATGTTCCTAAGTTGCAAAGTTTAAAATTATTCCAGCCCCAATAATTTAAATGGTGCTGCTATTACACGATTTTCCTATAACACGGGATTGTAGGAGAATGGACCTATAGTTCAATTTTGTTCTGGCTTTTCGCTCTTTTTATGTGTTCATCCAATTGGAATGGAAACAAGCCAAGCTCAATGAGTAGATTGTAATAGATCAGTCCAGATCTACATCTGGCTCTTGAATCATAAAATCATAGAGTACAGAAGAAGCTCTTCTGCTTCCTGTCTGTACCAGGAAATGACACAAAATCTACTCTGGTTCCATCTTTCCAGATTTAACCCATAGCTACAACACTTCAAGTGCGCATTCAAATATTTTATAAAGACTGTGAGGTTTCCTGCTTCAACTACACCCCCAGGCTGTGTATTCCAGACCCCTGCCACCCTCTGCATGAAAACATTTTACATCAATACCCCTTTAAAGTTCTTTCACCCTTATTGTGCACCCGTTGTTATTGACCCTGCCACTATAAGTCTTTCAACTACTTATTGAGGTGTTCAAAATTACGAACAGTTTTGAAATCGCAACACTTTTCCACTGTTTGGTATATCAATAACTGGTGATCACAATTTCAAGAATGTCAACAAGAGAGTGAGGAGTGAGATGAGGAGAAACTTCTTTTGTCAGAGAGTTGTTAGGATTTGGAATACATTGCCTGGGAGAGTGCTGTAGATGGATTACATAGGACATTTCAAAAGAGCTGGATATATATTTGAAAGTGAGGAATTTAGAGGGCAACAGGGATAGGCCTGGAGAATGGGACTAACTGGATAGCTCTTTTGTGAGGTGGTACAGACATGATGGGCTGAATGGCCTCCTTCTGTGCTGTAAAATTAAATGATTCGATGATTGTACTGGATGGAAAAGCACAGCAGGCCAGGCATCATCCGACGAGCAGGAAAATCGATGCCTCAGGCAAAAGTCTTTCATCAATTTGCCTGCCCCTTGGATGCTGCCTGGCCTGCTGCGTTTTTTCAGCACCACTCTAATCTTGTCTCTATTCTCGAGCATCTGCAGTACCCACTTCTGCCTATTCTACTGGGTGGCCTGAGCAGAATGAGTAAAGGGAAACAGGCAGGTCATTGTGGGTTGTAAGGTAGCCTGTCCCATTGTCAATGACCAATTTATATCCATTAATTCAAACAATTTCAGATAATGAGAAAGACATCTTATTTCTGCTAGGTTTTCCATTATTTGCTTTTCACAGATGATCTAATAGAGGTAAGAGAACAACAAGGAGAGTCTGTCTGCTTGTAGTCATGGAATGTCCCTTGTTCCCATTCCAATTGAAACACTTAAAGCAATCATACTCTTCAAATAAGAACAGAATTTCTGGTTCACTGACCAAAATTTCTACTTTGTCCAATTCAACCAAAGAAAACATTTACTTGATCATTCATCTCATTCAACCTTCGTGGAATATTGGCGCTGACAAATTGTCCAGGGAAGCACAGCCTGAAAATTCTTAATGACCATTAGAAAGAATTTAGAGTCATAGGCTTTTGACATACAGAAACAGACCATTCGGCCCAACTCATCCATGCCAGGCCATGTTTCCTAAACCAAAATAGTCCCATTTGCCTGCATTTGACCCATATCCCTCTCAACGTTTCCTATCCATGTAGCTGTCCAAATGTCTTTTAGATGTTGGAATTGCACCTGCATCTAAGACTTTCTCTGGCAGCTCATTCCAAAAATACACCATTCTCTGTGTGAAAAAGTTGCCTTCAGGTGTCATTTAAATCTTTCCGTTCTCACCTTAAACTTCCATCCTCTAGTGTTTGACCACCCCCACCCCCACTACGCCTAGACTAAGAAAAGATCTTGGCTAATCATCTTATTGATGCCCCTGATGATTTTATGAACCTCTACGTTACCTCCCAGCCTCCTGTGCTACAGGGAAATATGCCCTTTCCTATCTAGGCTGTCTTTAAACTCAAACCTTGCAGTCTCAGAACATGCTCATAAATCGTTTGCACCTTTTTCCACTTTAATAACATCCTTCCTTTAGTAGAGCAACTAGAATTGTACACAGTGCTCCAAATATGGCTCCAACAAAGTCATGTATGGCTGTAAAGTGACGTCCCAGCTCCTCAACTCAAAGTTCTGATCAATGAAGGCAAGTGTGCCAGCTTTCGCCACCACACTGTCTACCTGTGACACACTTTCAAGGAGCTATGCACCTGCACCCATAGGTCTTTCTGCTCAACAACACTTCCCAAGGCTCTAGATTAACTGTGTAAGACCTGGCCTGTTTTGTCTTACCAAAATGCAACAACTTGCATTGATCTGCATTAAACTTCATCTGCCATTCCTTGGGCCACTGGGCCATGTGATCAAGATCTCGTTGGTACTAGTGTCCTCCACCATGAAAACTGAAGCAAAATATTGATATAGTGATTGCACCATTTCAACTTCTGAAGAAGGTCACTTGACCCGAAATGTTAACTTTGATTTCTCGCCACAGATGCTGTCAGATCTGTTGAGATTGTTCAGCAATTTCTATTTTTGTTTCAGGTTTCCTGCATCTACAATCCTTTGGTTTTTTTTTAAAACTTAGAATTCCTACAGTGTGGAAACAGGCCATTCGGCCCAGCAAGTCTACACCGACCCTCCGAAGAGTAACCCACCACAACCCACTCTCTTATTTCTCTCTGTTTCCCCTGACTAATGCACCTAACATTACTGGCAATTTAGCAAGGTCAATCCACCTAACTCCACATCTTTGGATTGTGGGAGGAAACCGGAGCACCTGGAGGAAACCCACACAGACACAGGGAGAACGTCCAAACTCCACACAGACAGTTGTCCGAGGCTAGAATTGAATCTGGACCCCTGGTGCTGTGAGGCTGCAGTGCTACCCACTGAGCCACTGTGTCATTTTATCAGAACATCAGAACTAGGAGCAGGAGTAGGCTATCTGGCCCCTTGAAGACAGCGAGGTCTGCAGATGCTGGAGATCAGAGTTGAGTGTGTGTTCCTGGAAAAGCACAGCAGGTCAGGCAGCAGCCAAGTAGCAGGAAAATCAACGTTTCGGGTTCCAGTCCAAAACATCAGTTTATCTGGCCCCTAGAGCCTGTTTCTCCATTCAATAAGATCATGACTGTTCTCAGCTCCACTTACCCACCCTCTCACCATAACCCTTAGCCTCAACTACTTCACTGGGCAGGGAATTCTATAGATTCACCACCCTCTGGGTGAAGAAGTTCCTTCTCAATTCAGTCCTAAATCTGGTCCCACTAATTTTGAGGCTATGACCGCTTGTCCTAGTTTCACCCGCCGGTGGAATCATTCTCTCTACTTCTACCTTAGCAATTCCTTTCATAATTTTATATGTTTCTATAAAATCTCCTCTCATTCTTCAGAATTCCAATGAATATAATCCCAGTCTGTTCAGTCTTTCCTCAGAAGCCAACCCCCTCGACTCCAGAATCAATGTTTTTTTCCCAATATTTCTTATTTATTGTGGGAATTTTTGTCAATGCAATATTTTTTTCACATTCCTGTAGTCTTGAATATGATATTAATTTTTGATTGAAAACAGTGGATTTTCTCACTCAGTGTGTCAAGTTTGTTTCTGGACCATCTTATGTGTTAAGTTTCACCGTCTGCCTGTTAATCATCATGTGAACAGTGCACAAGGGATAATCAGGTGAAAGGAATCGAATACATGCCACAGGCAGCAAGTCCAGTTCTTTGTAAAATAACAAACACATAAAGAAGCAAGATCAAGTGACTTTATTCATTGTGTTGCAACTTTAGTCTTGCCCCCATTCCAAGGTAACCCATGGAAATTAGTGAAAGAGCTTTGTTACATCAACATAATTGAGAAAAAGAATCATAGAATCTTTCCAGTGTCGAAAAGGCCATTCAGCTCATCAAATCCATACTGACCCTCCAAAGAGCATAGAGGTGTACAAGATGAGAGGCATAGATAGAGTGGATAGCCAGAGACTTTTTACCAGGGCAGAAATGGCTATCATGAGGGAGCATAACTTTAAGGTTATTGGAGGAAAATTTAGGGGAGATGTCAGAGATGGGTTCTTTACACAGAGAGCGGTGGGTGCTTGGAATGCATTGCCAGCAGCTGTAGTAGAGTCAGATACATTAGGGACATTTCAGCGACACTTGGATAGGCACATGGATGCTGATAGTAAAGAGAAGAATATGTAGGTTAGTTTGAACTAAGTATAGGATAAAAGGTTGGCACAACACTGAAGGCCGAAGGGTCTGTACTGTTCTATATTCGATGTTCTATGTTTTGAGTTCCGTATTCACCCAGGTTCAGACCCACGCCCGATCCTAGTTAAACAAAATCTTGCTGGATGATAAGCAGGATAAATAGACATCAAAATGCAGCTTTGAATATGTGCAAACTTAATAAACAGGAAAATACTAAGTTTTTGTTATAATTTTCAGAGATTGGAGATCTAGTAAGCGATTAACCAATCAAGTTGTGGAGTAATAATTTACACAAGCTCTAAACCATCCTTTGATGGGCGGCACGGTGTTGCAGTGGTTAGCGCTGCTGCCTCACAGCGCCAGAGACCTGGGTTTATTTCCCGCCTCAGGCAACTGTCTATGTGGAGTTTGCACATTCTCCCCATGTCTGGGTGGGTTTCCTCCGGGTGCTCTGGTTTCCTCCCACAGTCCAAAGATTACGTGCAGGTTAGGTGAATTGGCCATGCTAAATTGCCCTTGGTGTTAGGTGAAGGGATAAATGTAGGGGAATGGGTCTGGGTGGGTTGCTCTTCGGAGGGTCGGTGTGGACTTGTTGGGCTGAAGGGCCTGTTTCCACACTGCAAGTAATCTGATCTAATCTAAACCATTTAAAATAAATAAACTACTGCAAGAATTAATAATGCTATGGATATATAGGATCATAGTTCTTGATATTTATTGTGGTATTATTTCCAAGCTGGGATGGGATAGGAGGACTAGACAAAATTTGTCAAACGGTGTAGAGTTGTATGACTTCTACAACAGGGTTGAGAATGTAAGATGCTAAAGACAATTGACAAAGTAGATGTCGAGAAGATGTTTCCTCATATGGGACCATCTGGAACGCGAGGTCATTGTCTCAAAATGAAAAGTAGCATATTTAAGCCAGAGAGAAGGAAAAATTACTTCTCCCAAAGGATCATGAATTAACACTTTTTTATAGAAGTGCCGATCTGCAGTGGAACAGACAGTAGGGATTCTGAAGATGTATTTTCACAGTTTGCAACAGCCTGATGTGGCCGTCCAGTAAGAATCCAGATAGAGACGGTTGTAATATCTTCGCGTTCTGTCTCCTGCATAATTGGAACAGGTAACAAAGTGATGCGGTAGTTGCCAAGGAACGAGATGAGCAGGAGCAGTCGGCGGATGAGGAAGATGAGGACACTGAGCTGGAGGAAGCTATCCTTGAGGATAACAGAGCCTCGCTGCATTGGGTGATACGCTCGGCTGTGTATAGATGGAGAACGTGAAGACTACAAAAAGTTGGAGATCAGAGTCAAAAAGTGTGGCACTGGAAAAGCTCAGCCAGTCAGACAGCATCCGAGGAGCAGGAGAGTCGATGTTTTGAGCATAAGCTCTTTATCAGAAAAAGCTTACTCCTAATGAAAGCTTATGCTCGAAGCGTCGACTCTCCTGCTCCTCGGTTGCTGCCTGACTGACTGCTTTTCTAGCACCACACTTTTTGACTCTGTATATAGATGGACAAATAGAATTTA
Organism: Hemiscyllium ocellatum; assembly: GCF_020745735.1. Taxonomy (NCBI): domain Eukaryota; kingdom Metazoa; phylum Chordata; class Chondrichthyes; order Orectolobiformes; family Hemiscylliidae; genus Hemiscyllium; species Hemiscyllium ocellatum. Next base: position 10,698,726 of record NC_083413.1, on the reverse strand, counting down.
ATCCAGATAAATATGAGGAGATGTGCTGGACAGGACAAACCAGGCATGAGAATACAGGATGAACAGTAGGACCCTGGGAAGCACCAAGGGTCAGAGGGACCTTTGTATGCATGTGCACCTGTCCCTCAGGTATCAGGACAGGTGGACAAAGTGGAGTTTTAAAAACATTCATTGACAGGATGAAGGCTGCATTTACTGCCTGTCCTTAATTGTCCAGAGGGCTGTTAAGAGTCAATCACATTGCTTTGCGTCTGGAGTCACATGTAGGACAGACCAGGTAAGGGTAGCAGATTCCTTTCCTCAAGGGCATTAGTGAACCAGATGAGTTTTTTCCTGGCAATCAACAATGGATCTATGGTCATCATTACATTCTTAATTCCAGATATTTATAGAATTTAAATTCTGCCATCTGCCAAGGTGAGATTTGAACCCCAGAGCCCTAAGAACATTGTTTGAGTTCTGGATTAACTATCCAGCAAGAAAAAAAACCACTAGACCATTGCCCTGGAGGTCACATGGATTACTTATCTTTATTCACAGAGGTGTAAAGTTTAAGAGTGAGAAGGTTACATTGGGACTTTATAAAGTGTTGATTTGAATATTGTGCGCAGTTCTGAAATCCACATTACAGGAGGGATGTGATTGCACTGGAGAGGGTTTTATCAGAATGTTGACTGGAAAGTTTCAGTTTTGAAGAGAGATTAGACAGACTGAGATTTTTTCCTTATAAAATGATGATGGGTGTAGATTGGGTAGACTACAAAATACCTTTCCCCTTTATAGAAGGATCAATGATTAGGAAGCATGGATTTCAGGTTAGGGGGCAGAAGATGTCGGGGGGATGTGAGGGAAAACATTTTTACCTGGAGGGTGGGGTGGAAACCTGGAACTCACTGCTTATAAGGGTAGGAAAGGCAGAAACCCTCATAGCATGAAAGGAGTATTTAGAGATGCACTTGCAATTCAAAGCTATAAAAGGCTGTGGGGACAAGTGTGAGAAACATTGAAGAAACATTAGGTGGTTATTTCTGACCAGCCGCAGATGCAATGAGTTGAAGGGCCTTTTTCTGCGTTGATCCATGTGGCTCTCTGAGTCCAAATGATCACTTTTTTAAGTTTGACTGAAGGATAAATGTTGGTGAGGACACTAAAGATGACTGTTGTGAAAAATCGTGTCACAGGATCTTTCACATTTATTGGAGCTAGCTGATGGGGTTTCAGTTCCATGTTTGATCGGGAAGATGGTATCTCTGGAAATGAGGCATTCACCCAGAATTGGGTTTCAGTGTCAAATTTGGGACTGGTAAAGGAATTTTAAGTCAAATACTTTGACATCTGTGCTTTTTAAATTTTTTGTGAGTTTGTTTTATTAGTTGCACATTTATAATTTGGAACATACCCTGATTTCAATGAAAACACTTTTGCAGAGTAAACATCGCTTTTAACCATAGCCAGCTGACTGACTTGCTAATTGAGACCTGGAGCGCGCAAGAGATGCCAATGCACTTGAACAGATTTATTATAAAACAAATGCAGGATGGTAATATTGGAACTCGCAACATTTCTCGTTGACAATCAAGTTTCGACAGTGGATCATGAGAACCACAGATGCTGTGGAGTTAGAGTGGATAAAGAGCGGAGCTGGAAAAAGCACAGCACGTCCATCAGCATCAGAGGAGCAATGTTTCAGGTCAGAACTTTTCATCAGAACTGGGGGAGGGGAAAGGGGCAGCAAATAAATGAGGTGGTGGGGCGGGGGAGGGTGGCACTAGGTGGATGCAGACAAAAGGGTGGAGCGGATAAGTGGGAAGGAAGATGGATAGGTTAGGTCAGGTCAAGGGGGATGAGATGCAGAGGGAGGACTGGACTTGGGATGAGGTGGGACGTTGGTGAGATTTGGAAACTGGTGAATTTTACTTTCCACCATTGTGCTCGGGAGGAGCTCTTTGCACTTGCCTTCGTAACAACAGTTCCTATCTACACTTGACAACTTGTGCTGTTTTAGCTATATAAACTCCAGCAGTATAACTCTGCTCCACATGTGGGTGGGATGCCAAAGCTTGGGCTTTAGAGAACCTACGTATAGATTAGATTAGATTACTTAGATTACTTACAGTGTGGAAACAGGCCCTTCGGCCCAACAAGTCCACACCGACCCGCCGAAGCGCAACCCACCCATACCCCTACATATACCCCTTACCTAACACTATGGGCAATTTAGCATGGCCAATTCACCTGACCCGCACATCTTTGGACTGTGGGAGGAAACCAGAGCACCCGGAGGAAACCCACGCAGACACGGGGAGAACGTGCAAACTCCACACAGTCAGTCGCCTGAGTCGGGAATTGAACCCGGGTCTACAGGCGCTGTGAGGCAGCAGTGCTAACCACTGTGCCACCGTGCTGAATTCAGACGAAGTGAGTTGTTTCACCATAGTGAGAGCGGGAGAGCATTCTTTTAATAAGAAAACATAGAAACACAGAAAATAGATGCTGAAGTAGGCCATTTGGCCCTTCCAGCCTGTACCATCATTCAATATGATCATGGCTGATCATTCAATCTCAGTACCTCACTCCCACTTTCTCACCATACCCCTTGATCCCTTTAGCCGCAAGGTCCATGTCCAGCTCCCTCTTGAATATATCTAACAAATTGGCACTAACAGATGCCTGTGGGAGAGAATTCCACAGGTTCACAACTCTCTGAGTGAAGGAAGTCTTCCTCATCTGAGTCTTTAATGGTTTACTCCTTATTCTTAGAATGTGAGCCCTAGTTCTGATCTTTCCCACCATCGGGAACATTCTTCCTGCATTTAGCTTGTTCAGTCCCATCAGGATTTTTTATGTTTCAATGAAATCCCCTCTAATTATTCTAAATTACAGTGAGTACAAGCCCAGACAATCCAATATTTCTTCAAAGGTCAGTTCTGCCATCCCGGGAATCAATCTGGTGAACCACTCCCTCAATAGAAAAGGCAACTTATAAAAAATCTATACAATTATGCAAACTAAATATCTAACCGCCTCTGATATTTTGTTTTTTCATATACAGTGAAATGTGATAAATCTACCATGAATAGTTTTTAAATCTATAATTGTTTAATGTGCTAAATTTGGGCATTTGTTCACTGATGTGCATCACGATGCTTGCCTGTAGAGCTACCAACTGCATTTGTTTAGCATGAATTCCTGAGTATGTGATACAAATCCAACTGATAGTTTTAATTATTGCCATCAGAAAAAAATATCTGTTCATCATATCCTTAGCCTAAACAAATGACTCAGAGTTTAAATTCATTGTTCACCAAGGAAGTGAAGCCATGCGCTTTTCATGGCTATACTGGAACTAGACGAAATAAATTTGGGTGCTTTCAATTCAGCTTCCAAGAAGTTTGGACCAACAGCATGAAAAAGCCAGAATTCTCTACTAACTGCCAATTAATCATCAGTTTAATTAGGAGAAGAAACTTAATAGAGTCATAGAGATGTACAGCATGGAAACAGACTCTTCGATCCAACTCGTCCATGCCTACCAGACATCCTAATCTAATCTAGTCCCATTTGCCAGCATTTGGCCCATACCCCCCCCAAATCCTTACTATTCATGTACCCATCCAGATAGCTTTTAAATGTTGTAATTATAGCAGACTCCACCACTTCCTCTGGCAGCTTGTTCCATACATGTACCACTCTCTAATTGACCCAACATGGTACATATGTGACTCCAAGCCCACACCGATATTTGTACCTCATACTGTCCACTAAGGGGACCTAGAAAGCCACTCAGTCCAAGATAATTAGGGAGGCTGAGGGGTGACCTTATCGAGGTTTAGCATGAATTCCTGAGTATGTGATACAAATCCAACTGATAGTTTTAATTATTGCCATCAGAAAAAAATATCTGTTCATCATATCCTTAGCCTAAACAAATGACTCAGAGTTTAAATTCATTGTTCACCAAGGAAGTGAAGCCATGCGCTTTTCATGGCTATACTGGAACTAGATGAAATAAATTTGGGTGCTTTCAATTCAGCTTCCAAGAAGTTTGGACCAACAGCATGAAAAAGCCAGAATTCTCTACTAACTGCCAATTAATCATCAGTTTAATTAGGAGAAGAAACTTAATAGAGTCACAGAGATGTACAGCATGGAAACAGACTCTTCGATCCAACTCGTCCATGCCTACCAGACATCCTAATCTAATCTAGTCCCATTTGCCAGCATTTGGCCCATACCCCCCCAAACCCTTACTATTCATGTACCCATCCAGATAGCTTTTAAATGTTGTAATTATAGCAGACTCCACCACTTCCTCTGGCAGCTTGTTCCATACATGTACCACCCTCTAATTGACCCAACATGGTACACATGTGACTCCAAGCCCACACCAATATTTGTACCTCATACTGTCCACTAAAGGGACCTAGAAAGCCACTCGGTCCAAGATAATTAGGGAGGCTGAGGGGTGACCTTATCGAGGTTTATAAAATCATGAGGTGCCCGGATAGGATAAATAGACAAAGTCTTTTCCCTGGGATGGGGGAGTCCAGAACTAGAGGGCATAGGTTTAGGGTGAGAGCGGAAAGATTTAAAGCGGAACCTAAGGGGTAGCTTTTTCAAGCAAAGGGTAGTACGTGTATGGAATGAGCTGCCAGATGAAGTGGTGGAGGCTGGTACAATTACAACATTTAAAAGGCATGATGTGGAGGTTGCACTGGGGTGGACAATCTTAAAAATCACACAACAGCAGGTTATTGTCCAATCAGGTAGCTGTAAGGAGCAGCACTCTGAAAGCTAGTGCTTCCAAATAAACCTGTTGGACTGTAACCTGGTGTTGTGTGATTTTTAACATTTAAATGGCATTTAGATGGGTATATGAATAGGAAAGGTTTAGAGGGATATGGGCCAAGTGCTGGCAAATGGGACTAGATTAGGTTAGGATATCTGTTCGACATGGATAATTTGGACCGAAGGGTCCGCTTCTGTGCTGTACATCTCCATGGCGACAAGTGATGGCCTATAAGTTTCACTGTACTTATATGACCTTTAAGATGGCTAGTCTTAAAGGAGGGTTGTTGGAGGGGTTGATTAAAATCCTATAGCTCATGTGAACAAACATCTTCATCTTTGGAACAATACAATTTACCTTTTCACCATATACTGTCGATAGCCAGTGAGTGTAGTATTTAACCAGAGTCAGTCTAGATTTATTCACACTATGAGTATGTACCTCTGAATTCAACCCTTACTTCAGTATCTGCTATGGCGTATTGTATGTGCTCTGTTCAGAGACAGCATTACAAACCTCTGGACCAGGCCAGGCTTGAACCTGGGCCTCTTGTCTCAGAGATAGTGACACTACCACTGGGCCACATGAGCCTATACATAATCCATTCAATGTCCTCCAGCTGCATATAGTTGCAAGCACAAGTAACATCAAGCACAGTGTAACAAAAAAGAAATGTTCATATCGAACTAATTCACTACTGGAGCATCTTCACCACACAGATCACAATGGTTCAAGACTTGGTGTACCAACACGTTTACAAAGGCAAGTAAGGATGAGCAATAATTGCTGATCTTGATCACACCAGAGTCTAAAGAAAATTGCAGGTGTTATGATAAATTGAAAATCCTTTTTTAAAGTAAATGCTGTGCTGTCAAACTGGGAGGGTGAAAACCATTAGCTTCTTCCTGCATTTAGTCATACTCCACAATCATGCATGAGGCTGGGCCCAATGACGCAATCTTTAGCGCTTCATGTTTTTATTAAGCAGGATGGCCTCAAATGAGTGGGTAAAATAGGAAGGTGACTCAATCATCCTGATGTGTTTTTAAGGATTTTAAAACCCTAACAGAGCAAACACAGTCTTCCTTTCCCATCTTTGTGATGCTTTCTTCACGAGAGGAATTGCATTAAGATGATTGGTGGAACCTCTCCCTTGTATTACATTTCCTTTCTCATTACCACTGTCGCAAGATATTCAATGCGCCCATCATCTGTGTCTAAAGTGTCACTTGAGCACAGAAACAGGCCATCCATTCCATGCAGTTACTATCCATACAAATCACCTTCCAGCTGTTTCCACCTTTTTTGATGTCACCTTCTGTTCAATCATCTCCAATTTATTTTGTTACATGCTGTCAGGACAGTAGTGCTGTCTGTGCTGTGACTTTATTGAAACATGGCCTGTTGTGTCACACAGATATCACACTAATGCATAAATTCACTAATACTGTGTGTCCTAGGAGAAAGGAGTACTGGAAAGAAACATAGGCCAGAGAATAGGGCATGGCACGATTGCATTAATGGCCTGTGTATATTCCTGTTGGGCTGCGCTTCCACTCAGAGGATATAGTTTTAACTTCAACGGTCGTGAAGATAGGAGAGGTGTAAAGTGAAGTGTCAATTCACTCTTAACTTGTCTCACAAAGTCATAACACCCCCTATGTGTGAAACTAAATCTACAAAATATAGTTTTGGCAAAGGAGTATAAAGAATAAACTTTTTGAGACCTGTAGAGCTTTGTTCATATCTGCTCTAGAATTACTTTATGTGACTCAGTGTCAAATTTTGTCCAACAATGTTCCCAGGAAGCTTAATTACGTTAAAGATGTAATATAAATGCAGGTTGTGATTGCTGGGTTGAAAACACTGTGGAAGGCTAATTTTGCATCACATCCTGTGATGGTGGCCAAAAGAACCACCAACGTATTGCACTCCCAGTGCTAACCCTTATATTACTGGAAAATGTCCCAGTAACCAAAACAAAATAAACAAAGGTGCATTAGTCCCAGGTATTTTTCTGGGATATTTTCTCCAAACGGCATTGCTTTGGATGAAGTGGAATTTGTTAATGTTCTATTCCTCTGTGATATCGTTTTACCTCCGACACCAATTCATTATATTAAAATCACTTTAAAAGCATAGGGAGCCATTTTAATGTAATTGTTTGATGGAAACAACACCATTCAAGTGCTCCAGCTCCTTTCGAGGGGAAGAAAGTAATGGAGAAGTGTCACCAGAATGATGCATCATGGTCAAATGTAAATAAACACCTGCTAAATAGTTTGCCATGAGTATAGTACCACACTGAATCAGGCTGAGGAATTAGACATCAGGAGTTCAGGAGTTAGCAATTCCATTCAAATATATTTTGAAAAACATATTACAGACAATTATCCCTGATTTCTTTTCTCGCCAAATCCAATCATAAGCTGGCAACTGTAGTATTGTAAACAGTGTGCTGCTCAAATTAAGGACATTATTTTGCTATGCTAGTGCATCAAAAAATGAATTGAATTCGAATTTGGGTGATCCAACTTAAATTTAAATTTGAGATTAACTTATCATGTAATTATTGAATAAACATTAACAATAGGAGGAGATATCCTTTAGAATACTTCTAGATTATACATAGGAAACACAAGAGAGAGGAGAAGGAGTAAACTATGGGACCTGCTAATCCTACTCCCACCTATCAATATGATCCTGACTGGTCTTCAGTACCAACTCCACTTGGCATGGTGTAAAGATAACAATCTCTCTCTCAACATCACAAAACGAAAGAGATGGTCGCTGACTTCAGGAAGAAAGGTAAAGGGCACGCCCCTGTCTACATCAACGGTGCTGACGTGAAGATGGTCAACAGCGTCAAGCCACTAGTAGTGACGATAACCAACAATCTGTCCTGGTCCATCCAACGTGGTGCGATGGCCAAGAAAGCATAACAATGCCTCTATTTCCTCAGGAGGCTAAGGAAATTCAGCCTGTCTGTAAAGTTACCAATTTTTATAGTTGTACCATAAAAGCATTCTATCTAAATGCATCATGGTTTGATATGGTAACTGCTCTGTCCAGGACAGGAAGAAACTACAAAGAGTTGTGAACACAGCTTAGACCAACGTGAACCAATTTTCCATCTTCTGGTTGCAAACAACATTATCAAAGACCCCTCTTACCCCAATTAAAACCTCTTCAAACCTCTTCCATTGGGCAGAAGATACAAAAGTTTAGACACACATACTGATAGGTGCAAGAACAGCTTCTTCCCTGCTGTTATTAGACTTCTGAATGGACCTCTCAAATTTGAAATTTAATATTGATCTCACTCTTTGGATACCTTATCTGCAGCCGTAGCATTTTATTCCTCGCTCTGCTCTTTTACCCTAATGCACTTTGGATGGTATGATCTGTCTTTGCTGCATACAAAACAAAACCTTTCACTGTACCTAGGTACCTGTGACAAAAATAAATCAAATCAAACCAAATCACTTTTCTACTTGCTGCTGATATCCTTCAATTCCTGATAGTCAAAAACTCGGTCCATCCTAGGCTCAAATGTACTCTGTGAATGAGTATCCACTGGGATAGAGAAGTCTAAAGATTCACAAACATTTGGGTGACGTAATCTCTCTTCATCTCAGTCTTAAATGATTGTTCCCTTATCTTTTGAATGTCTTGGACCCTCACCCTGTGTTTTAAACTTCTAACCAACAAAACAATCTCCCAACATCTCTTGAAAACAAAATACTGTGAATTCCCTTGAGTTTAGAAGACTGAGAGGGGATCTGATTGAGACGTATAAGATTATGAAATGATTGGACACTCTGGCAGCAGGAAACATGTTTCCACTGATGGGTGAGTGCCAAACCAGAGGACACAGCTTAAAAATACAGTGTAGACCATTTAGGACAGAGATGAGGAGAAACTTCTTCACCCAGAGAGTGGTGGCTGTGTGGAATGCTCTGCCCCAGAGGGCAGTGGAGGCCCAGTCTCTGGATTCATTTAAGAAAGAGTTGGATAGAGCTCTCAAAGATAGTGGAATCAAGGGTTATGGAGATAAGGCAGGAAGCGGATACTGATTAGGAATGATCAGCCATGATCATATTGAATGGCGGTGCAGGCTCGAAGGGCTGAATGGCCTACTCCAGCACCTATTGTCTATTGTCTATTGTCTAATTCTGCAAGTCTTAAGTAAGCACAGAGAATGCTGAAGAAACTCAACAGGTCTGGCAGCATCTGCGGTGAGGGAAATAGAGTTAATGTATCGAGTGCAGTATGACTCCTCTCCAAAACTGGAATTCTGTTTGGGACAGGCCTAGGTGTTGCAGTTTTGAAGAAGCATCAATTTGACCTCAAAACATCAACTCCTGCCTCTCTCTCCATAAATGCTGGCCAGACCTGCTGAATTGCATCAGCATTTTGATGCCACCGTGTGTGGCATCATGGTTAGCACTGCTGCCTCACAGCGCCTGCGACCCGGGTTCAATTCCCGACTCAGGCGACTGACTGTGTGGAGTTTGCACGTTCTCCCCGTGTCTGCGTGGGTTTCCTCCGGGTGCTCTGGTTTCCTCCCACAGTTCAAAGATGTGCGGGTCAGGTGAATTGGCCATGCTAAATTGCCCGTAGTGTTAGGTAAGGGGTAAATATAGGGGTATGGGTGGGTTGCGCTTCAGCGGGTCGGTGTGGACTTGTTGGGCCGAAGGGCCTGTTTCCACACTGTAAGTAATCTAATCTAATCTAATTTTGCTTTTAATTCATTCACAGGATGAGGGCATCGCTGGCTAGGTCAGCATTGATTGCCCATCCCTAATTGCCCAGAGTGCAGTTCAAAGTCAACCACATTGCCTGGAGTTGCACGCAGGCCAGACCAGGTGAGGATGGCAGTTCCCTTCCCTGAAGGACACTAGTGAATCAGATTGTTTTTTCCAACAATAAACAATGGATTCATGGTCATCAGTAGGTTCTTAGTTCCAGACACTTTTTCAAAATTGATTTCAAATTCCACTATCTGCCATGGCAGGATTCATATCTGGCTCCCCAGAACATTAGCTGTGTTTCTGGATTAATCGTCTAGCTATAATACCACCTGGTCAATGCCTCCCACATTCGCTGTGTCTGTCTCAGCACCTATCCTGTCAAGCAGCTTCAGAACTTTGTATGATTTGATGCAATCGTCTCTCACTCTCCTAATCTCTGAACCCAATTTACTCTCATCAGAGTAGCCTCTCAACAGAGGACTGCCCTCTGATCAAATCTGCCACTCAGATTAACAGTGGAGTCCATGTGAATCCTCATAACCAGGCACTCAGCCCTAACCTCGGTCTCAGACAGGCTGAGGAAGATGCCATTTGCATCCTGCCTAACCGACATTACAGCAATGTGGTGGGTGCAAATCACTGTTGTCTTCATCCTCAATGCAGTCCAAGAGCTTTAACTTGCATATCACCAGGACTTATGATACAGATTTTGTTGAACATTGTGGTTACAACATACGGTACTGATCATTATCAGTAAAAAGGGTTCATTCTAACTAATATCAGTTAAAAGCTTAAGTATATAAAGTGCCTAGGACTGACTGACACCTTGACACTGATTATTGCTGTTTAGTACCATAGACATTTAACACACTCAGAGGCTGAGTTTGCAGTCTGGAAGCAGAGGCACAGCATGGCTATCCGAGTAGACTGAGCTCTTGAAAAAAGATGGTTACCAGGGGACCCAAGAAAGAATTTCTTTAAGAAATTTGGGAATGAATTCAACTGAAGAAAGGGATTCTTGCTGAAATTTCCTGTAGCTATTGGATTCAGGAGATTAAAAAAAAGCCTCCAGGATCTGACAACACATAAACAAGAGCGTGAGGAGTAATGGGTTACATGGAGACTGTTCTCCTCGACTAGTTAGATGGAATCTGTGATAATTGGAAATCCTCTCTTTCTAATATCTGTATGGTCCTCTGGCCTTCTCTTTGCTTCCCCTTGTTACAGCTCTGAAAGATTGTTGCAAGAGGTGATATGGGTAAACATTGTTCATGAGAAATGACTTTGCATTCTCTTGTTGCTCACGCAGTGGAGAGTGGACTCTCACTGTGCATGATAATTACTGTATTGCTAATCAACACCAGCACAGTCATTATGGCTGAAGCTCACACAAAAGACAATATGATCTTTTTCTCTTTCTTTGAAAATCACATATTTTAAGATACTTTAAGCCATTTTACTTTTTAAAATGTTACCTGTTTAATTCAATTAAAAACAACAGATACAACTGTGCAATTGAAATAAATAACCTACTGCTTTGCACTTTTAATTCAAGAAAATTTTACAAGTCTTTCATATCAAATTAAAAGCATTGAGATAATGTAATTCCAGCAATTGATACTAACTTTTCAGAGCTTTTATCATGAGAAGTATGAAGCAGAACTAAAATAGACTTCTTTCATACAGTACTGTTGTATTTTGTCATAAGACGTATCACATGTTCAGAATTATACTGTTGAACAGAAGACTTTCTTTGGACAAGATGAATTTTCTTTAAACTGAAGAGCAGCATTAAATCTGCCATTTTAAAATCAACACTACTGTTTAGTTGAGAGTTTATTATTAGATCCATTATCTTCTCATTAACATCTAAAAGTTCTGCATTCAAGGATGCAAATTTTAATATTATCAAACAGAGAAGGAAACAACTGGCATTTGCATAACGCTTCTAATGATGGCAGGACACCTCATAATTGCTTTTAGCAGATTAATTTTGTTGAATCTTCCTCATTGCTGTAATGTAAAACAATGCTTATAGCAAGACTGCATAAATTGCAAGGAAACAGGGTGGCACTGTGGCTCAGTAGTTAGCACTGCTTCCTCACAGCACCAGAGACCCAGGTTTGATTCCCACCTCAGGTGGCTATCTGTGTGGAGTTTGCACATTATCCCTGTGTCTGTGTGGGTTTCCTCTGGATGCTCCAGTTTCCTCCCACAGTCCAAAGACCTGCAGGTTAAGTGAATTGGCCATGCTAAATTTCCTGTAATTTTGGGTGCATTAGTCAGGGGTAAATGTCAAGGAATGTGTTTGTGTGGGTTATTTTTCAGAGGGTCAGTGTGGACTTGTTGGCCCGAAGGGCCTGTTTTCACACTGTATGTAATCTAGTCTAAAATTAAAAACAAGATAATATGGTTTTAAAAGTAGTGTTTGTTCAAGGAGCAGTGTTGACCAAACAAAGGGAGAACTTCCCAATGTTTTGAATTATGCCAGAGAATGTCTTATGTTCACCAGAGTGTGCAGATGCAGACTTAATTTTAACATTTTAGCCAAAAGGCAGTATTATATTTTCCTAACATTTCAACTAAGATTATGTGCTCAAATTCTTGGAGTAAGACTTGAATCCACAATACACAATGTGACCGTGCTGGCGAGTGCTTATAAAGCTGCCTTATTTAAGTGTTCTGACATGAAGTATTAATATTTTACAGCAAGGTAGAAGGCAAGTTTAGTCTTTCACATCCTTAGCAGTAAAAGATTTTTACATTATGGTAACTTAAACAGGTAAGGACAAGATTTATCTCTTTTTTGCAGGATTTCAAATGGCAGCAATGACATACTTTCAACCAACTTTATCCTTTTTATCTTATTTCTTCCTTTCTTAAATGTGCTAACTTTGTTAAATTCCATAGTTAGGGGTATTCACTACCAAGTCTTCAGAAGGAAAAATAGATATAAATAAAATGTAGAAATATAAAAAATTCACTGAAGGGAATAATTCAGCACTCCTATCTGTGGTGTGATGTGGGTGGCACGGTGGCACAGTGGTTAGCACTGCTGCCTCACAGCGCCTGAGACCCGGGTTCAATTCCCGACTCAGGCGACAGACTGTGGAGTTTGCACGTTCTCCCCGTGTCTGCGTGGGTTTGCTCCGGTTTCCTCCCACATTCCAAAGATGTGCGGGTCAGGTGAATTGGCCATGCTAAATTGCCCGTAGTGTTAGGTGCAGGATAAATGTAGGGGAATGGGTCTGGGTGGGTTGCGCTTCAGCAGGTCAGCGTGGACTTGTTGGGCCGAAGGGCCTGTTTCCACACTGTAAGTAATCTAATCTAATGTGATGTAGTCTTCTCTATGTTAGTGCATATAAAGCGCAGCAGGTCAGGCAGCATCCAAGGAACAGGAGATTCGACGTTTCGGGCTAAAGCCCTTCATCCTGATGCTTGGATGCTGCCTGACCTGCTGCGCTTTAACCAGCAACACATTTTCAGCTCTGATCTCCAGCATCTGCAGACCTCACTTTTCACACACATATACAATATGCCACAGTGTCTCTTAATACAGATATCTGGGCACTTATTAGCAACAAACTATACACATTGATATGACTTTTTAACTTACATATAGAATGAACTCTATGTTTATGTGTTTTACCATCATATGATCTCAAAAGTTGACTGGCTGACTAACTGATTATCTAAGAAAGATCAAATCTCTGAATAAGTGGCTGTGAATCTGACTCGCAAATAGACTACTGCACAGAGAGTAAGATGAAGACTCCTTCTAGAGCACCACATGGCCTGAAGTCATACAGCTTGTCCTCTCATACAACATCTCCATTTTTCCCTTTAAGGAATAGTAAACCTGTTCTGATAACAATGCACAAAGGTGCACTTTAATATGCAGAGGACTCTCAGTTATCCAAAGGGCATGAACGGGGAGTATTTCATTCAGTTAATCAAATTCTGGATAATTGAATGCCACATAACGTAGTTTAGCCAAGCATCGGGACCTTGTGATCTTGTCGAATAATCCAACATTCAGATATCGAATGCCAGATAATCGAGGTTATAGGGTCCTAGAGTCATAGAGATGTACAGCACAAAAACAGACTCTTCGGTCCAACTCATTCATGCTGATTAGATATCCCAACTCAATCTAGTCCTACCTGCCAGCACTCGGCCCATATCCCTCCAAACCCTTCCTATTTATATACCCATCCAGATGCCTTTTAAATGTTGCAATTTACTAGCCTCCACCACATCCTCTGGCAGCTCATTCCATACATGTACCATCCTCTGCATGAAAAAGTTGCCTCTTCGGTCTCTTTTATATCTTTCCCCTCTCATCCTAAACCTATGCCCTCTAGTTCTGGACTCCCCCACCCCAGGGAAGAGACTTTGTCTATTTATCCTATCCATATCCTTCATAATTTTGTAAATCTCTATAACGTCACTCCTCAGCCTCCGATGCTCCAGGGAAAACAGCCCCAGACTTTTCAACCCCTCCCTGTTGTTCAAATCCTCCAATCCTGGCAACATCCTTGTAAATCTTTTCTTAACCCTTTCAAGTTTCACAACAACTTTCCGATAGGAAGGAGACCAGAATTGCACGCAATATTCCAACAGTGGCCTAACCAATGCCCTCTACAGCCACAACGTGATCTCCCAACTCCTGTACTCAATACTCTAACCAATAAAGGAAAGCATACCAAACACCTTCTTCACTATCTTATCTACCTGCGACTCCACTTTCAAGGAGTTTAAGATAATGCTTTGTCAGATGTACAACATACCATAACTAGTTTTTGCATGATTATCGCAACTTGATTGCGTAACTTCATTCTTGAATATTCTGATTATTATTATGTGTGGATATAAATCCGTCTCAGAGATATAGGGCAATGTTTGGTATACTTTCACTGTATCCAAGTCATTGAGTAAAAAGTGAGGTCTGCAGATGCTGGAGATCAGAGCTGAAAATGTGTTGCTGGTTAAAGCACAGCAGGTCAGGCAGCATCCAAGGAAAAGGAAATTCGACATTTCGGGCCAGAGCCCTTCATCAGGAAGGGCTCTGGCCCGAAATGTCGAATTTCCTGTTCCTTGGATGCTGCCTGACCTGCTGTGCTTTAACCAGCAACACATTTTCGTATCCAAGTCATCACCTTGTAGGTTTGATGGTTGATCTTGTATAACTCAAATGTTGCATCTGTTTAACCACAAGACTTTTCCATTATTTGTGACAACACCATGGGCTGAACTGGCTGGACACACCATTATTGTACCTTTCCATGACTCCATGTATTAATGCAAAGATTTCAAACATTGTTGCTTTGTTCATGTTGGGATCATTATCTGCATGCTCATTGATGCACTATTGTCTGCTTTCATTCCAACCATGCATCATGTATTTATGTTGGCTGGTAAGAGTGTCATGATGTGGAGAAGCCAGTGTTGGACTGGGGTGGATAAAGTTAAAAATCACACAACACCAGATTATAGTCCAACAGGTTTGTTTGGAAGCACTAGCTTCCAAAGCACTGCTCCATCAGGGTAACTAATGGGGCAGGATCATAAGACAGAAGATTTGTAGAAAAAGATTACAGTGTCATGCAGCTGAAATGATATATTGAACAAACCTGGATTGTTATTAAGTCTTTCATCTTTCAGAATGGGTTGCAGCTTTCTTTTAAGTCACATTCTCGAGATAACTTAAGGTTTTAATAAAAAAAAGGTAACATCACAACTCAGACAAAAGTGTGAGGTTAGAGTCTGTCTGTTTCCCGATCTTGAGTCAGACTAGCTGTATTTCCAAAATGGAATTTACAAAATATTACATGGATTGACTGCCTGCAGAGTGTGCATTTTTTGAGCAAAATAGAATGTATCTGTAAATATAATTCTGCAAGTATGCATTCAGCCCATAGACTTCTATGTGTGTGCACATGCATGTGAAAGGAGAGAATGAGAGAGAAAGAGGGAGAGAGAGAGAGACTCAGTGTATGCATGTGAGTGTGTGTGTGAGTGTGTGTGAGTGGGTGTGCATGTGAAAGTGTGTGTTTGTGCGTGTGCAAGTTTAGTAAAGCATGTGAGTGAGTGTGATGGATTATAAACCTGTGAGAGGGTGTGCATGGGAGTGAGTATGGTGGGTGCATATGTAGGCGTATGAGAGAGCATGTGTATGAAAGTGGGTCTGTGTGAGTGTGAGTATGTAAGAGTGTGCGCGTATGTGTCCTGCAACTCATTCTAAAAGATGGAAGACTTAACAACAATCTAGGTTTATTCAATATTGCATTTTAGCTGCATGACACTGTAACCTTTTGCTATAAATTCTGAATCTTATGTTCCTGCTCCACAATCACCTGATGAAGGAGCAGCGCTCTGAAAGCGGATACTTCCAAATAACCCTGTTGGGCTATAACCTGGTGTTGAGTGATTTTTAACTTGGTAAGCGTGTGCAAGGGCAAAACTTTGATTTCTCTTCAAAGCCTAACAGCTGCCAATGAGGGTAATCCTTTATAGCTTTGGTAAAAGTTTGGCAAATAGCTTTGCATTTAATGAGCTTAGAGCTTACTACACAGAGCATGCATTCTGTGAGACTGTAAAGAAAGGTAGTTAGGGTCTAAATAAATGTGTTTATTGGTGGAGTTCTGGTTAGAATGCTATGCCTCTCAGAATTCTTGTGCGTGTCTTTGTTTCACCTGTCCTAAGAGGCGGCACGGTGGCACAGTGGTTAGCACTGCTGCCTCACAGCGCCAGGGACCTGGGTTCAATTCCCGCCTCAGGCGACTGACTGTGTGGAGTTTGCACGTTCTCCCCGTGTCTGCGTGGGTTTCCTCCGGGTGCTCCGGTTTCCTCCCACAGTCCAACGATGTGCGGGTCAGGTGAATTGGCCATGCTAAATTGCACCTAGTGTTAGGTAAGGGGTATATGTAGGGGTATGGGTGGGTTGCGCTTCGGCGGGTCGGTGTGGACTTGTTGGGCCGAAGGGCCTGTTTCCACACTGTAAGTAATCTAATCTAATCTAATCTAAAGATGTGAGTGTTGTCCCAGTCAAAGTAGTGCCCCTCTTCGTCTGTATGTATGTACAGAAAGAAAAGAACCGGAAATGAAATCACTGACCTCAAGAAACCAAGACCTTTAAATAGAGAGGCTGGACATATCACCAACGCTTCACCAGAGATTCTCACTGATGATGATACCTAGTAGCGAAACATCTGAAAACAAACCTTCAAGCTTAGCAAGCTAACTTACATACTTATCTTTAATCTGAGCTACAAATCTTCTCAAAAATCGCTAAGTTCCCTTGACTATTAAAATTGATGAAGTTGGCATGTTTCACGCAATTTGATCTGTTGATAAATGCGCGTATTGATGCCAGATCAATAGATGGTTCCTGTGCCAATTTCTTGTTTCCTCCACACCTATGTATGTACAGTGAAATATGGCTCAACATAGACTTTGGGGAAATCCATAACCCTTGAAAATTGCATCCTTGAAGGCACTGGTTCATCTTGCAATAACCTGAAAGAACATGATTGCTCAGGAATCTGCTGAATGTGTTTGGGCCACCCCATGATGATTATTTGAACAGTATTGTGCTTTTCTGTGATCTATGCCAATAACAAGCAAAACAAACCCATCCAAAATAATCCTGTTTTCGAGTTCCAGGTCCATGATCCTGTGGGTTAAAACAAGTGTGTACACTTTTGAGTATCTTATAAATGTGATGTATTTATCAGTCCTTCAAACTTGGTATCCTTGCCTTTTTTAGTCAATGTATTGAATATAGGAGTTGGGAGTATGTTGCAGCCATATAAGGCATTGGTTCAGTCACTATTGAAATACTGCATGCAGTTCCAGTCTCCCTCCTATAGGAAAGGTGTTGCGAAACTTGAAAGAGTTCAGAACAGAATTACGAGGATGTTGTCAGGTTTGGAAGGTTTAAGCTACAGGGAGAGGCTGAAAAGGCTGGGGCTATTTTCCCTGGAGCGTCGGAGGCTGAGGAGCGACCTTACAGAGATTTATGAAAACATGAGAGGAATGAATAGGATAAATAGACAAGGTCGTTTTCCCAGAGTGGGACAGACCAAAACCAGAGGGTGTAGGTTTAAGGTGAGGGGGGAAAGGTATAAAAGGGACGGAAGGGGCAACCTTTTCACTCAGCAGGTGGTGCATGTATGGAATGAGCTGCCAGAAGAAGTAGTGGAGGCTGGTACAATTGCAGTATTTAAAAGACGTCAGGAAGACTATATGAATAGGAAGGGTTTAGAGGTGTATTGGCCAACACAGTATATTGAAGGGCCAACAAGAGGGGAGGCCACACTGGATCTGGTGCTTGGTAATGAACTAGGCCAGGTGTTTGATTTAGTGATAAGTGAGCACTTTGGAGACAGTGAACATAATTCAGTTACACTTAGTTTAGCGATGGAAAAGGATAGGGCATAGGGCAAGATTTATCGATGGGGGTAGGGCCATTATAATGCAATTAGGCAAGACTTAGGAGGCATAGAAAGGGGTAGCGAAATGCAGGGGTTGGGGATAATCGAAATGAGGAGCTGGTTTAAGGAACAGATACTGCGTGTCCTTGATAGGTATATCCCTGTCAGGCAGGGAGGAAGTGATAAGGTAAGGGAACCATGGTTTACTAAAGAAATTGCATCTCTTGTTAAGCGGAAGAAGGAGGCTTATGTGACAATGAGATGAGGTTGTTCAAATGAGGCGATGGAGAGTTACAGATTAGCTAGGAAGAATTTAAAGAGAGAGTTAAGAAGAGCAAGGAGAGGACACGAGCAGTCTTTAGCAAATAGAATAAAGGAGAACCCTAAGGCTTTCTATAGGTATGTGAGGAATAAAAGAATGACTAGTGTAGGAATTGGGCCAGTCAAAAGCAGAAGTAGGAAGTTGTGTGTGGACCCTGTGGAGATCGGAATATTTCTCATCGGTTTTCACTCAGGAAAAGGAGAATGTTGTAGAGCAGAAGAAGGAGATATGAGATATTAGACTAGAAAGGATCAAGGTTAGTAAGGAAGAAGTGTTATCAATTTTAGAAGGAGTGAAAGTAGACAAGTCCCCTGGGATGGATGGGATTTGTCCAAGGATTCTCTGGGAAGCTAAGGACAAGGTGTTGGAGCCTTTGATCTTTCAGTTGTCATTGTCTATAGGTTTAGTACCAGAGGATTGCAAATGTTGTGCCCTTGTTCAAGAAGGGTAACAGAAATGATCCAGGTAATTATAGAATGGTGAGCCTTATGTCTGTTGTAGGAAATGTTTTGAAAAGGATCGTTTACACATTCACAGGGCTTGAGGAGAGGTTGGGGTGAGCAGGGGTGCAGAATAAAGATCAGGAATGGGACCATTTCACATTTTTCTGCGTTACTGGGAATCTACTCATGCATGGCCGAAATCAGCTATCATGACATACACTGGAATATGTGTCGTCACGCTCCACGACAGTAAAGGTAGAGATTGTAGAGTCCACAAATGGTTGGATCGATTTTGGAGCAGCAGAGTCAGCACTCTGGGCTGAATGTTCATATGGGCATCAAAAGCCCAAGGTTGGAACAATATACCGGACCCAAGACTGTCCCCAGTGTTAAGGCATTGCAAGTTTACAAGACAAATTATTCATTTAAAACCCTGTATCCTCCAGCTCCACGCACAATCACAGCTGTGTCCTTAGTGGGCCCTATTCTTTCCCTAGTTATCCTCTAACCCTTAAATTAAAAGGATTATAACTGAATTGTAAAAATTGTAAATAGCTCAGGATTTTCCTTTATTTTATCTGCCATTTTTTCTTTTCTGCTCTCCTAATTCCCTCTCAAAGTTCCCCTTTGGGCGGCACGGTGGCACAGTGGTTAGCACTGCTGCCTCACAGCACCTGTAGACCCGGGTTCAATTCCCGACTCAGGCGACTGACTGTGTAGAGTTTGCACGTTCTCCCCGTGTCTGCGTGGGTTTCCTCCGGGTGCTCCGGTTTCCTCCCACAGTCACAAAGATGTGCGGGTCAGGTGAATTGGCCATGCTAAATTGCCCATAGTGTTAGGTAAGGGGTAAATGTAGGGGTATGGGTGGGTTGCGCTTCGGCGGGTCGGTGTGGACTTGTTGGGCCGAAGGGCCTGTTTCCACACTGTAAGTCTAATCTAATCTAATCTAAAAAATTATTGTTTCTGCTGTTCTGAGAGTTAACTAAATGTTGCTTCTCCAAATTATCTGTTTTCTAAAACTGAAGTTGTGCAAAATATGCCTCTGTGTTATCCTATTAAAAGTGCCTCATGCATACGATTGGATAATTTGAATTTTATTTGAGAAAGCAAGAGCCAAGAGTACCTGAAGACGGGCAATTAGTTCATAGCTATTTATAGTACACTTAATCTTTTTTCTTTGTCTGTTTCCTAAAATGAATTACCAATAGATTCTTTTCAATAAATTGGCTGCTAGTTTATTCCTTAGTCTACAGCAGCAATGCTAAGATTTGGATGTTATTTTTGCCCACAATCTGTTGAGTGGAAAAATGACAAAATCGTATCTGCCACAGACATAAATTGCAAGCAGTGATGAGAGGTTGTGATATAATTTTACTGCTCTTTCGGGGCACGCAATTTCAAATGACTGCTGAATAACATTTGGTTTTGTAATTTATTTATTTTACTCTCTCGTCAATTTTCTCATGTCAATTTCTCTCTTCAAGGTTTGACTGACCACTGCAAGTTTGACCAACCATTGGAAGTTGCAGGAACAATAGTCAGTTCTGGATTTTTCCACCATTTGTGAACACCTCGAAACAGAAATCAAACCTACCGAAGAACATCTGTTACAAGGAAAACAAAGAGCAAAAGGACTACAGATGTTGGAAATCAGAAACACAAACAGAAATCGCTGTTTGAGGAATTCAGGGCTTCAGGAAAATTTCCTGTTTGACTGACGATTCACCTTCCACAATCAAAGCACAACACTGTGGATGCTGGGAATCTGAAGCCATCAAGAGAGAATGCTGGAGAAACTCAGTAGGTCTGGCTGTATCTCTGGAGTGAGCAACAGAATTAAAGTTTTGAGTTCAGTATGACTCTTCTTCAGGAGGCTTTCTATAATTTCCCACACCTTAACAGGCACAGCAACCAGCTTCCAGATGGGAAACCATGTGAGGACCCCATTTGCCTGTTGAAGCAATTAGCATGGGTAAGCATCTGATGCCAAGGAAGAAGATCTGTGTCAACATTCCACCCTCAAACAAAACCAATTAGATTAACAGGTTAATCACCTTATTAATTCTCATGGAACATTTCTGGTGAACAATGACTGTCAAATTTGTCTACAGAACATTGATAGGACCTCAACTTTGATTCATTTTACTGTCCTTACTGTTTATGTGCACAGCATTGCCCCCTGAATGGTTTAGTGCAATTAGGGATGGACAGTAACTGTTGCTTTTATCATCAGGTCCTTGGTGGCTCAGCGGTTGACACTGCTATCTCACAGCACTAGGGATCTGGGTTTGATTCTGACCTTGGATAACTGACTGGGAGATTGCATATTCTCCCTGTGTCTGTGTGAGTTTCCTCTGGGTGCTCCAGTTTCTTCCCAAAGTCCAAAGACGTGCAGGTTAGGAGAATAGGCCATGGTAAATTGCCCTGAAGTGTGCAGAGATGTGCAGGTTAGGCGAAGTCGTCATGGTGAATGTGAGATTGGGTGGGTGTAGTTATTGTAATGAGGTCAGCCAGCTGGACTCATAAAATTTTACAGTTCCCTGTTTGGGACTGTTAATCTGGCCAATCAGGGAACCCTGGCTGACAGATATAAACAGAGTGTCCGCCGTGTCCACCAATGCCCTGGAGTTGTTCAGGGAGAGGTGGACCCCGCAGTGAGTGGAGTGCATTATTTCCCCCTCCAACTCTATTTTGATCTAATACCTGCCCTCCCCTTCACTGTTTGATCACACAGCATTGCCCTTTGATGTGAAGGGCACTGCTTGTCTCTGGCCACTCGGGTGTTTCCTTTCTTCCTGGTGGTGGAGATTTGAATAAAGATTCATGCACTTTGTGTCTTTCACTGTGTCTCACACCTGCACATACATAACATGGGTGCTTGGGAAAAAAATAAGCACTACCTCGGTTAGGCGATAGTGTGGGGGGAAACAAGGAAAAAAAATAAACAGGAGTGTCAGACATCCTGTTCATTCTGAGAGCTGGCTCTGAGGGAGCTAGATCAGTATCAAGAACTCTAAAAAAAACAGGAGTGTCAGATGTTCTGTTCTCTCTGAGAGGTGGTTGTCAGGAAGCTGGGCTCGTGTGAATGTAGTATGCACATGTAAATAAAAGGTGGGACCAATGCTTCTAGATTACTAGTCCCATAACAAATGTTTGTTTTTGCGATCAAAATATGAAGAAACCGTTTTCTGCCTTTCATTAATCTAGATTCATGGGTTCAAAGCTCACCTGATTTAGAGGTGCTCATAGTATATCTGAAGAGGGTGATTAAATGCTCCACATGGTATAAATTGAAGTATTATTGTGTGTTATCCAAAAACATACTTTCTCCAATATAGGCACTGCCCAATACAAGATTTAATCAAAAAAGGTTGACAATATCACAAAGCTGATGTTAAGCATTATTACCTGGTAACAGCTGGAGAGGCAGATGGAATCCTATAACTGGCCTTGCTGTTTATGAAGTAGGGAGTGGAAGAAAAGACATATCCAGTGTTCCACTTCTTGATAGAGACTGATTATTGGATAGCTGGGAGGCATGGTGGCTCAGAGGTTTGCACTGCTGCCTCACAGCACCAGGCATCTGGGTTTGATTCCATCTATGGGTGACTGTTAACATTCTCCCTGTGTCTGAGTGGGCTTTCTCTGCGTGCTCTGTTTCCTTCCCATAGTTCAAGGATGTTTAGATTAGATTAGATTACTTACAGTGTGGAAACAGGCCCTTCGGCCCAACAAGTCCACACCAACCCGCCGAAGCGCAACCCACCCATTCCCCTACATTTACCCCTTACCTAACACTATGGGCAATTTAGCATGGCCAATTCACCTGACCCGCACATCTTTGGACTGTGGGAGGAAACCGGAGCACCTGGAGGAAACCCACGCAGTGTGCAGGTTATTTGGATTGTCCATGCTAAATTGCTTATTCTGTCCAGGGATGTGCAGGCTATTTGGATTAGCCATAGGAAATGCAGGGTTACAGGGGTAGGGTGGGATGCTCTTTGGAGGGCCAGTGTGAACTTGATGGGATGAATGGCCTGCCACCACCTGTAGGGGTTGTACAATTTGAAGAATGCATTAGGATATTAATCAAGGCAACCTCCTGACCAATGACCCCGTATAGCAGTTGGGAAATATTCATTTGGTGGTACAGAATTCCTGAAAAAAGGCACACTTTGTTAAAGCTTTTCAACGTGTACTTAAAGGGACATTCTCAAAATCCCCATTCAGATTGAAAGCCCCCAATATGTGTACATTTGCAAAAGAAGAAATTTGCATTTTCTTTCTGAGATGTGGGTATTGCTGGCTAGACAAGTATTTATTGACCATCCCAATTGCCCAGAGGGCAGGTAAGGCTCTACTGTATTGCTGTGGGTCTGGAGTCACATGTAGACCAGGTAATGATGGTGATCTCTTTCCTTAAATGAAGAAGATTAGTGAACCAAACAACAAAGATTTCATTGTCATCATTCGACTCTTAATTCCAGATTTTTATTGAATTCAAATTCCATCATCTTCCCTGACTGGATTCAAACTTAGATTTTAGAATATCACCTATACCTCTGGATTAATAGTTTAAAATTAGAATTATAATTAGAATGAAGTTTTATTGTCACGTGTATTCAAGTACAGGAACGCAGAATTTATTGGAAAGTGTACAAAGTCATCTTTCTGTGACATTATATTAAAGTACAAAATACCAAACCAAAATATTTTTTAAAAAGAGAAATGAAAGAAACAGAGCCAAAAAGAAAGGAAGAAAAAAAAATCCAGATCTTATAGTCCTTATCCAAAAGGAAAGGAAAACGTCCAGATTTTAAAGTTTTATCTCTCTGTGTCTATCCATGATATGGAGTTTCACAATTAGCCTCCTCTTGAGGCCTGCTCCACCAATTGCTGAACAATACTACCCCAGGCCATTGCTTCCACATGAGAGGCAAGTACCGATTAGTTGGCAAGTGATTTGGGAGAGGTGGTGCCACGGAAAATATACACATTAACATCGATTGACAGTTAACTGCCTGATTCTGGATTAGAGTGGTGCTGGAAAAGCAAAGCAGTTCAGACAGCATCCAAGGATCAGGAAATTCGACGTTTCAGGCAAAAACCCTTCATCAGGAATACAGGTAACTGTATTTTGCCGCAGCAAAGGTGAGGACTGCAGATGCTGGAAACCAGAGTTTAGATTAAAGCGGTGCTGGAAAAGCACAGCAGATCAGGCAGCATCCGATGAGCAGGACTTTGTTTAAATTTTAAAGCAAACGAGTTGATCTGACTAGCCATAGCACTGTCCTGAGAAAAGAGCCAGTGATTGGATGTCATAAATTGTGTTGCGATGAAACTGACGCAGTACATGTGCATGTAAAAAGTGAGGTCTGCAGATGCTGGAGATCAGAGCTGAAAATGTGTTGCTGGTTAAAGCGCAGCAGGTCAGGCAGCATCCAAGGAATAGGAAATTCAACGTTTCGGGCAAAAGCCCTTCATCAGGAATGAGGAAAGTGTCCAGCAGGCTAAGATAAAAGGTAGGGAGGAGGGACTTGGGGGAGGGGCGATGGAGATGTGATAGGTGGAAGGAGGTCAAGGTGAGGGTGATAGGCCGGAGTGGGGTGGGGGCGGAGAGGTCAGGAAGAAAATTGCAGGTTAGGAGGGCGGTGCTGAGTTCGAGGGAATCGACTGAGACAAGGTGGGGGGAGGGGAAATGAGGAAACTGAAGATGAACAAGGGATGAACTCAGATTTCTCCAGTTTCCTCATTTCCCCTCCCCCCACCTTGTCTCAGTCGATTCCCTCGAACTCAGCACCGTCCTCCTAACCTGCAATTTTCTTCCTGACCTCTCCGCCCCCACCCCACTCCAGCCTATCACCCTCACCTTGACCTCCTTCCACCTATCACATCTCCATCACCCCTCCCCCAAGTTCCTCCTCCCTACCTTTTATCTTAGCCTGCTGGACACTTTCCTCATTCCTGATGAAGGGCTTTTGCCCGAAACGTCGAATTTCCTGTTCCTTGGATGCTGCCTGACCTGCTGTGCTTTAACCAGCAACACATTTTCAGCAGTACATGTGCATGTCAATTTCATCTAAAAACAACACGGCTTGAGTTAATAATGTATGTAGCTTTTAGTGCCCAGATGAATGCCACACTACACGCCCGACTAACACTCCTAAACTGATTGTCTGTGTAATCCTGCACACATTCAGGATTATCCAGCAAACAGTGTCCAGTTGCAGAATTACATCTAATGTGGACACTGCATTATGTGTGTTGCAAGCAGGGCTGGTTGAAAACAGTCAGTTTCTTGGTTGTTATGAAGATGGGTTAATTCTTTTTTTTAAGAAATCTGCTAGTCTTCCAGAAGCATGGCTTACACATGTGATATCACAGCAGCCTTAAACTTCATGAACCTCATTTACCCATTTGCATATTAAGTAGAATTTCACTTTGGCTTGAGAGTAGAATCCTATTAATGGCGAACACTGGTTACATTATATTGCATGGTAACAGCCAGCTTCCCTTTTAACAGACTGGGAAATATCTTCACAATCACAATCAGCATCAACTTGTCTGTCTTAAAATTTAAATAAAGCCTAGCAGTTAACTGATAAACCATGTCAATGGGTGCATTCTCCATGGCGATTCTATGAGACCCCATGTGCCAACTAATGACACCTCCACTACCTTGCAGTATTTATGTAGGTTTTCCCTTTGAATTGGCATTCTTGCACGGGTCCTGATGAGGACAGAACAAGAATATTTGACAAACTGTATTTTTATTCAGCAATACTCAAAATGAGAAATGGTCACTTGGACGAGATAATTTCAAGCTGCCAAAATTTTTCGATCACTGCCCAAATTTCAATCAACATTTTCTGGGTATTATAGGTGAAAGGAAAACATCCAAAACTGCAGTAAAATAGATTAGATTAGATTAGACTTTAGATTAGATTAGACTTACAGTGTGGAAACAGGCCCTTCGGCCCAACAAGTCCACACCGACCCGCCGAAGCGAAACCCACCCATACCCCTACATTACCCCTTACCTAACACTACGGGCAATTTAGCTTGGCCAATTCACCTGACCCGCACATCTTTGGACTGTGGGAGGAAACCGGAGCACCCGGAGGAAACCCACGCAGACACGGGGAGAACGTGCAAACTCCACACAGTCAGTCGCCTGAGTCGGGAATTGAACCCGGGTCTTCAGGCGCTGTGAGGCAGCAGTGCTAACCACTGTGCCACCGTGCCGCCCACAAATGGTGGCACTGTGAGTTGGAATACAATGCTCGAATGGATGGCATGTATCATTAAACACCTACAGTGTGGAAGCAGGCCATTCAGCCCATTGAATACACAGCCACCTCTGAAGACCATCTATTTCCCATGACATATCCACCTAATCTACACATCTCTGGACACTGTGAGCAATTTAGCATGGCCAATCCACCTAACCTGCACATCTTTGGACTGTGGGAGGAAACTGGAGCGCCCAGAGGAAACCCACACAGACACAGGGAGAATGTGCAGACTCCACACAGACAGTTGCCTCAGGGTGGAATTCAACCCTGATCACTGGTGCTGTGAGGCAGCAGAGCTAACTGCTGAGCCACCATGCCGCCCAGGTATATTGGCCCATGTCTGTGACTCTCTACCTCAAATTTCAATCCCTGATTTACTTGTGTGTAAATAAGCTTTAAGCAATAACAGATTGTTTTTACTTTTTGAAATGATATTTCAGCCATAGATGATATACTTTAGAGCTATGTAAGTTGCTCATTCAGAACATAAGAACTAGGAGCACAGATACACGACTTAGCTCCTTGGGCCTGTTCTGCCATTCAATATGATAATGGCTGATCTTATCTTGACCTCAACTCCACTTTCTTGCCCATCCTCTATAACATTTCACACGTTATTAGTTAAAAATCTGACTCTTTCCTCCTTAAATTTACTCAATGTGTCAGCATCCACTACCCTCTGCAGTAATGATTATTTAAAGAATTATTTTGAAGAAAAGCAAAGCACCTTTTGTTGGAAAATGGATTTTACTTCATTCACGACTTACGTATTTTAAATGATTTTGCTTCCAAACTATATGTAAGAATTATTGGAATATACAGTGAAGTCAATCTTAACAACATTAGGAAAATGAATGTATGGAATATAAGGATATGAAATGCATTTGTAAGTAGACTTTTATGAAATTTATAAAGATTGGAAGATCTTAAATTGCACATAAATATGAATGTGATGCATTGTTTTACAAAGGCAGATGCACTAAACAATATGTTATTTACTGCTTACAAGAAAAATTTGCCTAACCAATGCTGCCAAAACAAAACGCAAACCTGGTCAGCCTTATAGTCCTCCTCTCAAATATCTTCAAGGAGAGACTTCACAATATTTTAAATACTTTCCATATCTCAGAACAGTGTTAGCCAGGAGATCCAACTGTGCCCATTCAGCTTTGTCCAAACAGTGGCAGTTGCTGTTTGGTAAGAAACACCTTCATGAAGGCTTTGTGCAAATCAGGGTCTTCACCACATGCCTGTATTGCATAAATATCTGGACCATGTATCGGTGTCATGTAACAGCATAAGGGAATTGCATCAAAATAACTCCACTTCATCTTGAGCGTTTAATTAAAATTCTATCCTAACGAACAACAATGTCCTTCTTGGACACAGGCCCACAAGCTTTCAGGGAAATGTTCTGCAGAATCAACATTGATGGACTGGCCACTGTGTCTGCCTGTCTCCAAACGTCCCCTGCCAGGGCCTGTTGTCTCAGCCCTCAAATTGCCAGTGTTTCATGGGAGGACGCAGAAAATGTTTTGAAGGCATTCTGAAACTCTCTACGAAGCATTGCAGCATTAATCTTAATGACTGGGAGCAGCTTGTTACAGCCAAGGCTGGAGGGGTGCCCTGTCACACTAATCCCATTTCTCCATGGTTACAGTATAAAGCCAAATTACTATTTTCAGTTACCATGAAGATCAATTGAGTATTTTATCATGTATTAAATAGTAAGGTCTATCAACCAGGTTTCATAATAAGCATAGTTGTCAATTTATGATTGAAATAATACTAAATTAATAAACTTGTAATGATTAGTTAACATCTGTCAGTTGTACAGATGCTTATCACTCTAAATATCCGTAACACGCACATCAGGAAGGAAAGATCATTTCTCTCCAAATATAAAACAAAGAACTGCGGATGCTGAAGATCTGAAGCAATACCAGAAATTGCTGGAGAAACTCAGCAGGTCTGGCAGCACCTTGTGGAGAGAAAGCAGGGTTAGTGTTTCGACTCCTGTCTTCAAATCTGGCAACTTGGGATGTCATACACTGTTTAAAAAAAACCCGATAGGCAAACGCAGGTTGACGCTGCAGATGAGCAGACTGAAGCAGAGATTGGAAACAGCTACATCACTGTCGGCATATTACGGCCATGAAAATATGAACCTGCTAAGAAATTGCCTGCAGCATAAATTGGAGGAAGATCATGCAAAGTATTCTGAGAGGAGAGGGAAAAAAAAATAACACTATCTCAGGGAAGCCAACTGTGTAAACTTCAGCAGAGCTGTTGCGAGGTTGATGTGTCCCTTGGCACAACTTATTCAACTGTTAATGTCTCACACTAATGGAATGCTGTATCTCTGGTGAAATTAACGACAGTGGATTGCTTTGAAAATTAAAACACTGTCAGCGGCTCATTTTGAGAAAAAAAACCAGCTTCATTTTACCACGTCCTCCTATTAAACTGTCGCCATGTTAATTTGCCAGGCCAGCTTGCCTTCACCAGACACACTTAGCAAAAAATTGATCACAGCAGTGACAGGAGCAGAATGTGTCATATTTCTCCTCCTTTCCTGCCCTACATGGCATTTTGTTCGACTACTTCACAGAGTGTGCATTGGGGACATGCTCATAGAAAATATATTAACTGATTGGCAGGCATGTATTAGAGAAAGCTGAGCAGGAATTCTGGTACGCTGAGAGAGTGACTGCAAAAAATATTCGTTACCATCAATTCATTCTAGTCCACAGCAAACGGTGTGATGACTCATTAAAGCACAGAGTCAAGAGGGACAACCAAATACAACTGTTCTAAAAACAGAAAGCACTGGCAAAACTCAGCAGGTTTGGCAGCATCTGTGGAGAGAGAAACAGAGCTAAAGTTTTGCATCTGAAATAAATCATGTGACTATGATTCCAGTCAGAAGTCACATGACACTAAGTTCTAGTCCAACAGGTTTACAGAGGAACCTTGATTATCCGAATGAGATGGCCAGGCACGATTTCGTTCAGATAATTGATTATTTGGTTAATTGATTCAATGCCTTTCCCCTGAGGCTCAGACTTTTCTGAACTTTCCTTTCTCCTCACTCTGCCTGCCTTGGACCCTCTCTCTGTCTCAGGGTTTGTTTCTGAGCAGAGACACACCTGCGTGTAAGGGAGCTGCAGCATTGCTGAAGCCTCCCGCCTCCCCCCCACCCCAATCGGTCAATGGGGTTGACACAACGAGCACTTGCTACGTCCGCTTCCCATTTAGGAGACTTGGCAGCAGCAAACCGCGCGTGATCCCCCGGCCTCCACCCCTCCGCGGGTCCCAACCTCCGCTGCACACCCATAACTCCTGCCCCTGTCTGACCCCCAAATCCTATCAAACCCCGCCCCCAACTGACACCCCCCCACCCCTGCCTCCAGTCCACCCCTAACCCCCCTCCAACCCTGCCTCCCCGTCTGATCCCCATCCCCATCCAGCCCACCCCCTGTCCAAGCCCCCTACCCCTGCACCTGTCCGAGCCCCCCGTCCACCCCGCTCCTTGTCCAAACC
The DNA here is from genome assembly GCF_020745735.1 of Hemiscyllium ocellatum. Taxonomy (NCBI): domain Eukaryota; kingdom Metazoa; phylum Chordata; class Chondrichthyes; order Orectolobiformes; family Hemiscylliidae; genus Hemiscyllium; species Hemiscyllium ocellatum. The sequence goes on along the minus strand of NC_083413.1, from coordinate 10,669,145 downwards.
CCAACCCTCCTCGTCCACCCCGGCCCTCTGTTCACCCCCACCCTGTCCACCCCACCCACTCTCCAACCCCCAAACCCCCAACCCCATCCTCCCCACCCCCTTTCTGACCCCACCCCACTCCCTCGCGCTGTCTGCGCTGCAGCCCCCCACTCTGCCCACCCGTTCTCCCCTCCCCTGTGCCCCCACCCCCCATTCTCCACTCCCGCCCACCCCCCCCGAATGGATACAACAATCAGACTGCTGCTGCCTTTGGGAGGTGAGTCTCCAAATAACGTACACACACACACACACACACACGAAGAAGGGTTTAGGGTACACACATGTGTAGAACTCCAAGGAAAACGTGGGCAGTCAGTCATTTGGAGACAGTGCCTGGGCTCCCATCAATGTCCAGGACTGTTCTCGGCAGCGTTTCAGTAAGCCGAGTTTGTTTTTAATCATTGAAACAAAAGGTGCAATCAGTGTTGGAAACACCTCTTTGATGCAATGTTTCTATTGGGACAATGAGATCTCCTTCAGATAATCCAATATTCAGATAATTGATATTCGGATAATCAAGGTTCCTCAGTGCGTTGCTCCTTCATCAGGTGAAGCAAGTGACTATGATGAGGTACTTGCTCCTGACCAGGAAAGACTGGGTGGGCTGATGGGATGCTTTCTGTATTGTAGATGTCTACAATTTTCCTCAGAAGTGACTGTTCTGCTACTTTCTAGGCCAATTCTGAACCGATTGAAATACATTTAAAGGAGTTGACCCACTGATTTGCTATTTCCAAGAATATAGTTTTACCATGATTTGGCACCAACCCTAAATTCACCATTTCATCAATCACTGAGAGTAGTGTTGTGCCTTAAAAACACATTTACTGGGTAACATCAACACGAGCTGTATTTATTGTCTACCTTCAGTTGCCTTGCAAGGGTGATGGTGGGGACAATCTTCTTCAATTGCAGCAGCTCACATGTCAAAAGTGCGTCCACATCGCTCTTGATGTTCCAGGGTTTGGCCCAGTCATGAAGAAAAAATGGCAGTATAGGGTCTAGGATGGGATTGGCTGGAATTGTTGAATCACAGAGTAATTGTGGCACAGAAGGAGGGCGTTCAGCCCATCGTGCCAGCATAAGCTCTTCAAACGAGCATTGTTACCTAGTCATAGAATCCCTAAGGGGTGGAAGTGGGCCATTCAGCCCATCTAACCCAAACTGACCCTCCAAAGAGTATCCCACCCAAACCCACCCTATCCCTGAAACCCTGCCTTTCCCATGGCTGACCCATCTAGCCTGCACTTCCCTGGACACTGCGAGAAAATTTTGCACGGACGATCCATCTGACCTGCATATCTTTTGACTGTGGGAGGAAACTGGAGCACCCAAAGGAAACCTGCACAGACACAAAGAGAACATGCAAACTTCACACAACCCAAAGCTGGAATTGAACCTATGTGCCTGGTGCTGTGAGACAGCAGTGCTTACCACTGAGCCCCCATGACACCCTCGAGTGTCAATCAGCTGCCTTTTCTCCATTCCCTTGCACGTTATTTCTATCCAAATGTCATCTAATAGCATTTTGAGTAACTCAACTGAACCTACCTCCACCCCATTTCTAAGCACGGTATTCCGTACCCTAACTACTCACTTCCAGAAGAAGAAAAAGTTTCTTCCACATCACCCTTGCTTTCTTTGTGCATCACTTTAAATCTAGGCTCTCTCATGTTTTCTTCTTTCATGCGCAGGATTAGTTTTTCCCTATCTGCTCTATCCAGTATCCATGACATTGAAGGTCTCTATGAAATTTCTTCTCAGCCTTATTCTCTCCGACAAGAATAGTTCCAAACGTCTTCAATTCATCTTCAGGACTGAAAATTCTCATCCTGGAACCATTCTTCTAAATCACTTCTGTGAAGTGGCAGTGTTTCCAGATATCTGTTAAACGTGTCTTTCTAAGTGAGTGGTTATATCTGGGATCTTCCAACATGGAATGAGAAAAAAGGAAGTTATTTAGCCAACTCCAGAGAGGGGCTAGGAAAGACCAGGAGAGAGGGAAGGAAAGAAGGCAAAAGAGGAAGTCAGAAAAGCAGAGAAGGAGGCCATCGTTTCCCAACGTACGCTAAAAGAGCTACCCCCTTGGTCCCAAGTTGCTGTGCTTTTCCTTCCATAATTTTTCTATAAACGTAGGATCAAAATTAATGAATTTGGAAGAAGCTGATAGCAGTTTTGAAACATGACTGATCTCATCACAGACCCCAACAGAGAGCACAATAGCATCCTGACTAAGACCATAAGACATAGCAGTGGAAGTTAGGCTATTCAGCCCATCGAGTCCACTCCACCATTCAATCATGGTCGATGGACATTTCAACTTCACTTACCCGCACTCTCCCTGTAGCCCTTAATTCATTGCAAGATCAAGAATTTATCAATCTCTGCCTTGAAGACATTTAACATCCCAGCCTTCACTGTGTTCCATGGCAATGACTTCCACAGGCCCACTACTCTCTGGCTGAAGAATTATCTCCTTATTTCCATTCTAAATTGACCCCCTCTAATTCTAAGGCTGCGACCGCAAGTCCTAGTCTCCCCACCTAACAGAAGCAAATTCCCAGTGCCCACCCTTTATAAGCCATGCATTATCTTGTAAATTTCTATTAGATCTCCCCTCAACCTTCTAAATACTAATGATTACAATCCCAGGATCCTCAGCCATTCATTGTATACCATTCCAGGGAGCATCCGTGTAATTCTTCGCTGGATACCTCCAGTGCCAGCATGTCCTTCCTGAGGTGTGGGGCCCAAAGTTGGACACAGGATTCTAAATGGGGCCTAACTAGAGCTTTATAAAGTTTTGGTAGCATATTATTGCTTTTATGTTCCAACTCTCTTGAGATAAATGACGTCATTACATTTACTTCCTTAACAACAGACTCAACCTGCAATTCAACCTTTAGAAAATCCAAACTAGCATTCCCAGATCCCTTTGTACTTTGGCTTTATGAATTTTCTCACCGTTTAGAAAATAGTCCATGCCTGTATTCTTTTTTCCAAAGTGCAAGATCTCACACTTGCTCATGTTGAATTTCATCAGCCTTTTCCTGGACCACTCTCCTAAACTGTCTAAGTCTTTCTGCAGCCTCCCCATCTCCTCAGAACTACCTGCCTTGTCCACCTAACTTTGTATCATCGATGAACTTCGCCAGAATGCCCCCAGTCCCTTCATCCAGATCATTAATATATAAAATGAACAGTTGCAGCCCCAACACTGAACCCTGCAGGACACCACTTGTCACCAGCTACCATTCTGAAAAAGAACCTTTTTATCACAACTCTCTGCCTTCTGTCAGACAGCCAATCATCAATCCATACCAGTTGCTCACCTCGAACACCATGGGTCCTCACCTTACTCAGCAGCCTCCCATGAGGCACCTTATCAAAGTCCTTTTGGAAGTCTAGATTGATAACATCCATTGGGTGGCTAATGGCAAAAGGCTAATGTGATCACCAGACATTGCTTTGAAAGTAACATAATTGCCATCAGTTATATCACTTAACATCTAGACCAGGGCAACATCTAAGCATAAGCAAGAAATGTTTGTGGCAAGAAATGTTTGTACCGCACAAGTGTCAGGCGATGACCATCTCCAAGAAGAGAGAATCTGTCTGTTACATTGAATAGGAATACCATTACTGAATGCCCTGAGGACTATCACTGACCAGAAACTGAAGTGCACCATATGAATACTATGGATAAAAAAAGCAGATCAGAGACAGAAAATTCCACAGTTACCCCCGCTGATTCCTCAAAGTTGATACAGAATTTTCAAGACACAAGCCAGGATTATAATAGAATAGAAGGATGCTGCCAGGGTTGGAGGGTTTGAGTTATAGGGTTTTGTTTTTAGATAGCCACTCTTGGCGTTGACATACGCACAGAAAAAAATGGAAATCTGGAAGCTGGTATCAGAGATTTCACTGTAAGATTGGCAGTGCTCAGGGATAGATTTGACTATGGACTGAATGCAATGCAATGATCTTGGAATAGTTACCCACTAGCTTGTCCAGTAAAAGTGGTTGAAAAAGTTACAGCTGGTGCATTTCTGATAAAGTGATCATGATTTAATGATAGTTGTTAATTACTGACACAAAATATCTCCAGCCTTGAAAAATTTACTTTACAAATGTTGGATTGCATTCCATCAGAAGAAAATTAGCACTGGCAATTTTTTATTTAAAATATCTAGTTTACTTGTTATTGTTTTCCTGCATGTTTCTTTAAGGTCTGTCCTTTAATTGTATTTCCAACCTTCATTTAAATCAACTTTATGTTTCCTACTTTCTAATTCCTGGTTTGGGCTCTCCATGTCTCAGTGTCTTCAATCTGATTGTTTGCTGTTTCTTCTCCTAGCGATACCCGGTAGGGGGGCATCACACCGGGTGCATCAGATTAGAAGCTACCCTGAGAATCCTACAAAAACTCTGCAGGTAGCTGCCATGGTGGTGAACAGCGAACACTGTTCCTTCACCGCTGACAACAAAATCTGTGCCATTACTGAATGCTATTAAAGTGTAGCTGTGTTAAACCATTGTTTCCTTTTGAGTCCATAACGTGTATTTAGTGTATTCTCCGTTGGTAGACAACCTCAGGTGAATCACAGGTCATACTGGCTTTCTTTTAATATGTCTCCTTGGATCAATTTAACATCCAGTTATTTCGTAAGGGGGTATCCCATTGTATGAGAGATGGTTGGTTTCCTTTTTGATTTTAAGAACACTTTGTTTGAAACTGCACATGTGACAGCTTGATACCTGTGATAGAAACATTCTCAGCCCATAACGGGGACGGTTTATTTTATACTATGATTATACGTGGCAGATTTATCTCTCCACAGCCAAAAGTAATTCAGTGGTGACCATTCACCCTTTGATGCGGAGGTGCTGGTATTGAACTGGGCTGGACAAAGTCAGAAGTCACACGACACCAGGTTATAGTCCAACACATTTATTCAAAACCACAAACTTTCAGAGCATTGCTCCTTCACCATGGTGAAGGAGCAGCACTCCAAAAGCTTGTGATTTCAAATAAACCTGTTTGACTAGAAACAGGTATCATATGACTTCTGTCATTGGCCCTTTGTCATACATTTAATGATGAATCAAACATGCCTGAGATCCCTTTGTGATCTGATAGGATGGTCAAGACAAGTAATATTTTCCATTCTTCCAAAGGATTCTTTCAACACCCTTAACCGTGATCTCTTTCTCCCCACATCGGTTAAAGAATGGAAGCCTCCAGCCTATCAGTGTCTGGTTAGGAAATGTCTACTGCCCTCACCTTCTGATATTAGGGACTATTCTTTTAGATCCTCAGCAAAGGATAAGCCCCTTCCTCAGTTTCCACACTCACAAATTGATTGCCGCTGACTTCAAGGAGAAGACTGATTTCAAATATGGGGTGGCACGGTGGCTCAGTGGTTAGCACTGCTGCCTCATAACGCCAGGGTCCCAGGTTTGACTCCAGCCTCAGGCGACTGTCTGTGTGGAGTTTACACATTCTCCCTGTGTCTGCGTGGGTGTCCTCCAGGTGCTCTGGTTTCCTCCCACAATCCAAAGATGTGCAGGTTAGGTGGATTGGCCATGGTAGATTACCCATAATGCCCAGGCATGTGCAGGTTAGGTGGATAAGCTATGATAAATATAGGGAATGGGGACCTGAGTCTCTGTGGAATGCTCTTTGGAGGAATGATATGGACTTATTGGGCCGAATAGCCTGTTTACATACCGTGGGAATGAATCAGAGAGGCATTACCTAACAGTGTCATGCAGGCATGGTCAATTGTGCTTTTCAGAAGAGATTGGACAACTTTCTGAGCTAATACAACAACACAAGGCTGTCTGGAAAAGGCAGGGGAGTGGACCTAGATAAGAACTTAGGGCGGCACAGTGGTTCAGTAGTTAGCACTGCTGCCTCACAGTGCCAGGGATTTGCATACAATTCCAGCCTCAGGCAACTGTCTGTGTGGAGTTTGCACATTCTCCTCATGTCTGTATGGGTTTCTTCCCACGATCCATAAATGTGTAAGTTAGGTGAATTGGCCATGTTAAATTGCCTATGGTTTTCAGGGATGTGTAGGTTAGGTGCATTAGTCACGAGTAAATGTAAGGGAATAGGTCTGGGTGGGTTACTCTTTGGAGGGTTGGTGTGGAAATGTTTGGCCTAATGGCCTGTTTCCACACTACAGGGATTCTATACTTCTAAATATGGAAACACACTAAAATCAGTCGGGCCTCACACTCTTCAGAATCTCCTGGCTGCCCACTTTGGGACTGATCCTCCCTCCTTTTAAAAACCTTTCATTGCATCAATTCTTGGCAGCTGGTTGGAGACCAGCCATATTAGGAGATAGTGCAAGGAGGAGGCCTGTTCTTCAGTGAACATCTCTCACTGCAGAGATAAGAGTTGGCATCCTTCCCAATTCTGGACGCCATTCCCAAAGCTCCAAAAGCAATTTAAAATTTCAGTACCTGGCTGGTAGTGACTTTTGCAATTGCTTTGGAGCTCTGTGACAATTTATAATGAATGTCAGAGAGCAAATTGTGCTTCTTTGGCATTGCAATTGTCAAAAAGAACAGCTCTTTCTTAGAGGGAAACAACTCGCTAATAAGAAGAATGACTTGCTAGCAAGAAAGACAATCTTATTACAGTGAAACCCAACAGGACAACTTGCTAATTAGAAAAACTGCTAATAAGGGGAAGGTTTTGCATCTCAAAGAGAAGCTTACTTTGTAAGGAAGAAGCGTATTGCGAGAGTATGCAATGAGTTTCACAATGAGGAGCCTTTTGAAGGGTTTCCAAGAGGCAGCATTCTGACCGAAGATTTACATTGGGAATCTAACTTTGCCCAAAACCACCATGCAAACTATCAACCCACCATCATGATCCAAAAACTGAAGCTAATGTGAATTTATCAGCAACCGCTCATTGATTGTGACTGTCCTTAATTACTACAAATTCTCAGGAATCTAATTTAACATCTCTGTTTTGTTTGCCTCATGCAAATGAGGAATGTCCATGTTAAGAATGGAACATTTATTTTTATGGTTTGTATTAAACAAGCATTTAGCAATCATTCCCATTCTGTTAGTTAGCAGTATGTTTCAACTTCAGCCTTAGAGGAGCACCTCCCAGTGAATCAGTGTGCCATTCCCATTTGATATAGTGGGCTTTGTTGAGGCCTCCCTGCAGAGAGACTGTTAATTCTATGCCAATTTGCATCAAATCATGTGCATTTCTGTGTTATGGACTAAGAACTCAATTGAGACTGCCCAAACGAGATTTAACTCGGATGCTTATAGCCAGCTGAGACAGGAGACATTTATCTTGATAGCCTGGGCCACAATTAGATCCATTTCCTATTTGTGATAGGTTTGTTTACTAACCCACTGAGACATGTATCCTCTCAACCATTTCTGTTATTTGTGCTACCATGCTAACTTGAGGCTGTCCATCTCTTTCTCTATACGTCCTCATTTTGGAATTCTTTCATCTCTGCTCTGGACGTCCTCACAATTAAACCGTTCTCACAGGAGAGGACAGAAAAACAATTTGGTTTGTTTCAGATATGATAGGGCAAAAAGTGATCACCCAATATAGTTTCCATTTGGTTGAAATCATCTTGAACATGTTACATTTTCTTCTATTCCAAAGGACAATCATAGAGTAATACAGCGTGGAAACAGGCCCTTTGGCCCAAACTGGTTCATGCCGACCATGGTGTTCACTCAGCCCGTTCCAATTGCCCAGTGGAGTCATTTTGGACTCAAAATGTCAACTCTGTTTTCCTCTCCATAATGCTGCCTGAGCTGCTGATTTTTTTTTCCCAGTACTTCCTGTTTATATTCCATTTTCATCTTCCTTAGAATACGTTTAACTGACGTCAGAAGTAAGTCAAGGAAGTGTAAAGAAAGAAAGGCTTGCATTTATTTATCACTTCAACTACAGACATCTAAAAACACTTTACTACTAATTAAGGACTTGCTGTTACAAACACAGAGAGGGCTGGAGAAACTCCAGTCTGGCATCATTTGTCAAGAGAGAAACAGAGTTAACATTTTGAGTCTGATGTAACTTTTCTTCAGGACGTTTCAGTGCAATATATGAAATATGGCAACTAATTTGCATGCAGCAATTCGATATTACCCACGTAATCTTAATGGTAATTGAACCAGTACACCAGTAATAATTGTTTTACTTTTCTTCAAAATAGTGTTATGGAATCTGTTGCATCCAGCCATCAAGCAAAAAGGGAATCAGCTTACAAAAATTAGCCCTTCAGTCATTACAGTATTTCCTCATTACTGTGGTTGAATGTCTTTTGTCCAAGTCTTAGATTAATAGTTGAACCCAAATCTTTGCTGACAGTGCTACTAACGGAACCATGTCTACTACAGTAATGGTTTCCATGGTAAGCATTACCGATACATCAAAGCCCTGACATCAATATGTGACCACGTTATAATTCAATGGAGCCATCCAGTGCATCAAGTCTTCTCTGCCATTCAGTAAGATCATAGCTAACCTTCTATTCCTCAACTCTACCTTCCTGCCCATTTCCTCATTGGCAGAGGCCGGTATCCTGTCACTAAGTCACCCTTTATTTACACATGGAGATTCCTTGACACTGATCCAGCTCCCTCAGAGCCAGCTTTCAGAGTGAACAGAAACTCTGACTCTCCGGATTATACCTGTCAGCCAGGGCTCCCTGATTGGACCAGATTAACAGTCCCAATCAGGGAACTCATATTCTATGTGATTCACTTGGCTGACTTTGCGACAATCATTACATCTATACCCCCTGATTTAGTTACTGATTAAAAATCAGTATATATGCTTAATGACCCAGACTCAATAACCCTCTGCGGTAAATAATCCATAGATTCATTCCATCTGAGAGAAGAAATTCCTCTTTATGACTGTCTTAAATGTGTGACCACTTGATTGGAAACTTTAATCTCTGCTCTTAGACTCTCCCACAAATGGAAACAATCTCATGGCATCTACTCTGCCAAGTCTCCTCAGAATCTTATACTTTTCAATAAAATTACTTTTCATTTTGCTAAGTTCCAATGAGTACAGGTCCAATCTACTCAAACGCTCCTCATCAGACTGACTCTCCATACCTGTCATTAGCCAGGTTCTCTGTACTGCCTCCAATGCCTTAGATAAGGGGCCCAAAACTGTTCACAGTATTCATTAGAAAACTTTCTCCTTCAACTCTCTCCCTCTCTTTCTCTCTCTCGCTCTCTCCCTCTCTCTCTCTGTCTTAGAGAGAAGCTAAATTTCCCGATAAACAAGGAGTAAGCTTTTCAAAAGATTGGTTAAACAGCCCCAGTGAGAGCAGGACACAGATCATGCATTGGTGTGAGTAAAGCCATAAAGTACAGATGTATTGCTTTGCAATTTGTAATCAGATTGGTACTGAAGGAAAGGTTATGAGGAAAATGTTCATGTAATCCTGATGTCAGTAGAAGATTCCTAATGACTGGAGATGCTGCACTGCCTGCCATGCTGGCTCCTGGCCATTCGCCAAGTATCCATCCATGCCAATACACTATCTCGAGCTCGCACTATTGGAGGAAGTACATTAGTTACAATAGGGATTTGACTAATGCCCTGGAAACACAAAAGGGGTGGGGGGTGGTAAGGGGTTATTAAGACAAAAAGAATGAAATAACTGTGGATGCTGGCAATCTGAAAAAGAAACAGGAATTTCTGGAAAATTTCAGAAGGTCTGGCAGCATCTGTGGAAAGAAATCAGAGTTAGCATTTCAAGTCCAGTCCTTCCAGGGTCAATGGATCTGAAATGTTAACCGATTTCTCTCCATAGATGCTGCCCAACCTGCTGAGATTTTGCAGCAATTTCTATTTATGCGAAAGGAGTTCTTTCTCAGCTTGGCAAACAGTAGCCAATGGGGTTCCACAGGGATCAGTGCTTGGACCACAGCTGTTTGCAAGAGTTGTTAATGACTTAAAGGAAGGAAGTGAATGTACTGTAGCCAAATTTGCAAACAGCAATAGGCAGAAAGGAAGATAGTGAGAGCAATACAAACAGTTTACTGAGCGATACTTAAGTAAATGGGTAAGAAGTTGACAAATGCAGTATAATGCCAAAAACTGTAAAATTGTTCATTTTGGAATGGAGAACAAAAGGACAAAGTATTATTTACACAGAGAAAAAAAATTGCAGAAAGCTACAACCTACTAGATCTTGGGGGAACTTATGCACAAAACACAGAGAGTAAACACACAGGTACAGCAGGTAATAAGGAAGGCCAATGGAATGTTGGTCTTTGTTTCAAAGTAGTTGGAGTATAAGAGTAGGAAAGTCTTACTGCGACTGTACACGGTGCTGGTGAGACCACATCTGGAGGACTGTGAGCAGTTTTGTCCACCTTATTTAAGAAAATAAACCATTTCATTGGCAGCTGTTCAGAGAAGGTTCACTAGGATGATCCTGGTGTGGAGGGATTGTCTTATAAATGAAGGCAAAATGTTCTGGAACTGTACTCATTGGAATTTAGAAGAATGAAAGGTGATCTCATTAAAGCATACAGCACTCTAAGGGGCTTGACTCTGAGGGCAAATTCTAAAAAGAGGTTGCCCCTCGTGGGAGAATCTATGACCTGAGTTAATCTCAGAATTAAAGGGTGTTGAAGATTGAGATGAGGAGGAATATCTTCTCCGAGGGTTGAGAGTCTTTGGAACTCCTTGCCACGGAGAGCTGTGGGGGTGGAGTCCTTGTGTACATTTAAGGCTGAGAAAGATAGGTTATTGATCAGTCAGGGAATCAAAGGTTCTGGGGAAAGGGCTAGAAAGCGGACATGGGAAATATTCAATCAGCCATAATCCTATTGAATGACAGATCAGGATTGAGAGACTGTCGTAGGTTTGCTCACTGAGCTGAAAGATTCATTTCCAGATGTTTCGTTACCTTTCTAGGTAACATCTTCAGTAGACCTCATGCGAAGCAATGCTGAAAATTCCTGCTTTCTAATTATATGTTTGGGTTTCTTTGGGTTGGTGATGTCATTTCCTGTGGTGAAGTCACTTCCTGTTCCTTTTCTCAGGGAGTGGTAGATGGAGTCTTCTCAAAATTGAGAGACTGAATTTGATTTGATTTATTTATTGTAATAATTTGTACCTAAGCATAGACAGAAGCTTTGTTTGCCAGCAATACTGGCAGATCACAGTAAGTAAAGACATACAGATCATCAGGTGCGAAGGCAGAGCAAGGTTGACAAGGTTAAGGCTGCACAGGAGGTATGCAAAGCAAGATCAACATTAACAAGATCACCATTATTTGAAGTTAGAGAGGTTCATTCAGCAGCCTCCTGGCGTGTACCTTGTATATGGTGGACATGCTTTAAGAAGTCGGGGGTGGGGGTGGGGTACTTACTCACTGTAGTATTCCTAGCCTCTGATCCGCAGTTGTCACTGCTGTATTTGGCTGGTTGGTCCAGTTTTGTTTCTGGTCAATGGAAACCCCCATGCTGTTGATAGTAAGGAACTCAATGTTGGTCATACCAGCGAATGTCAAAGGGTCATGGTTAGATCGTCTTTTATCAAAATGGCCTTTGCCCGGTATTTGTCTGGCACAAATGTTACTTGGTACTTTTCAGCCCAAGCCTGGATATTGTCCAGGTTCTTTATGTGTTTGAGTATGGACTGCTTCAGTATCTGAGGAGTCGCGAATGGTGCTGAACATTGTGCAGTCATCGATGAACATCCACACTTTGGATATTTTGGTTGAGGAAAGGTAATTGATGAAGCAGCTGAAGATGATTGGGCCTAGGACACTACCCTGAGGAACTCCTGCAGAGAAGTCCTGGAGCTGTGTTGACTGACCTCCAACAACCACAACCATCTTCCTTTGTACCAGGTGTGGCTCCAACCAGCAGAGAGTTTTTCCCCTGATTTACATTGCCTCCTGTTTTAGAAAATTTGCCACTCTTACTTGGTCTGGTCTACATGTGGCTTCAGACCTAATGTGGTTATCTCTAAACTGCCCTCTGAAATGGCCAATCAAGGCTCTCAGCTCAAGGACAATTAGAGAAAGGGAATAAATGCTGGCATTTCCAAAGGTAACCACACAAAAAAAAAACTTGCTAAAACTTTAACTTTGCTGGGAGCAGAAAACTGGCAGGATCAATCAGTTATCTTATGTGCTCTGCCCGATTGCAATTGATATGCAAATTGACCAGCAACATAAATCTGCATTTACATAAAATCTCTCAAGTATTAAAACATACCAATGTCAGATGTGGGAGAAATAAAAACTGAAAAAGATACAAATGTAAGGTCTGGTGACCAAGACCTTAAGTAAAGGGTTAGAACTTGAGGAACATCTTAAAGGAGGAAATGAATTTCAGAAATTTGAGCCCAGACAGGTGAAGACAAAATTGGTGATAATGGAAGAAGGACATCACTGAATTATGACCATAGGTGTCTGCATATTTCACCATCTGAGCAGAGGACTGATAAAAAACACACAGTGAATACTGGAGAAACTCAGCAGGTCTGGCAGTGTCTGTTGTGAGACAAAAATAGAATTAATGTTTCAAGTCTAGAACTGAAGAAAATTTTGCCCAGACCAGAAATACTAACTCTGTTTCTCTCCCTACAGATGCTGCCAGACCTGCTGAGTTTCTCCAGCATTTTCCGTGTTTTTATTTCAGATTTCCAGCAAGTGCAGTAACTTAAGAGTGCATAAGCTTGCTGAGTTATTTTCAAGGGAGAGAAATCAGATTTAATGTTTCAGGACTGAGGAAGGGTCACTCAACCTGAAATGTTAACTCTGCTTTCTCTCCACAGATGCTGCCAGACCGGCTGAGCTTTTCCAGCAATTTCCGTTTTTGTTTGTGACTTACAGCATCCGCACTTCTTTGGTTTCTGATTGAGTTATTTCCCAGGCCTGTTCTCTAATCAGGTTGGAAGAACTGCAAGAGAGTCTTAAAAAAATATTGGGGGAAGCTGGAAATGGACGCCCTCTCTTTATTTCCGGCAGAGTCAAAAATCACACGACACTGGGTCACAGTACAACAAGTTTATTTGAAACCACAAGCTTTTGGAGTCTCCGCTCCTTCCTGAGGCAGCCAGTGAGACAGAATACATCAGACTCAGAGGGAAAGGAACAGTGTGCAAATTGCAAAGGCTGGAAATTCAAACTCAACAGCCTGTAACTGCTTCCCTCTACGGGCTGGCCTGCATTTCAGGAAATTCCCTCCACACGCAAATCCATCAAATCTTCCATGATGAGAAACTTGGGTTTAGCAGGCTGTCTGAACATTTAAAAGGAAAATTGCCTCTGTTACCGTTTGCATCACATTATTTATAATTAATTTTCTGGTTTATGTTTCATTTTTTCCCCCTTTTTTGTTGTAAAGTTGCGAGCTGATGACCTCATTGGGAAAAAACAATTCAGGCGTTATTGAACCCAAAGCTGCAATGAAGCCAGTTTGACCTCAGTAAAAGTACAGTCATTAACTTGAGCTGCTTCAACAATCTTATCATTTCAACCGTACACTCTAATTCACATTGGCACATTAACTCATCCCTGCCATTGCCTCTGATGATGTTCTTAGCACTTATAGCTAATTAAAATTATTGAGGAAAATAAGGGATATTGGAGTTGTTCTTTATTGTTTTCAATTATTTGATCTTTAAATGTACAACTCACTTCAATCCGAGCTAACACTAATTTCTTGTTCCATACTTTTTCTGCTGAGAAAGGTAAATCAGCAATCATCTGTTGAGAAGATTAAGGATTTCTGAGACAGGAAACTAATTTTTTTTGCATAGCATGGACATCTCTTCAGCTTAATTGGGCAGAGAAGTCGTAAAAATGTTTTGTAAATCGCTGTAGCTTGAATAAGCTCTGTCCAAATGTTGTGGGGCTGAGAAAGTTTGGAAGGTTTTAAGCCACTGTCATGTACGGCACAATGCAACATGCATTTTCCACTGCAAACAAAGACTGAAAAACAAAGCGAAGAAACAATCCAAAGATCTCCTTGGTGAATATCACATTTGGATGGTTACATGACAGCAGTTGAGAGGCCAGTGTTAGTCACTCAAGCATCAGATTAATCAATTTGAGGCAGCACTTGGCAAAGCCATAGCCTGACCGCTTGCGACACCCTCATTATTAGTATGCTTATAATTTTATCTTTTTAGCTCGTATTAAACCTGACAAGTCATGCAGGGATTAAAAATCGGAATGCTGCAGCAACAGTGTTAGAATTAGGATCAGTGACTGGTTTGACTCTTCCTGACAAGCAATGGCTGGCGAAAGACTTGTTTACAGTCAGTAGGAAATCTTCAGCCCGACTGCACACCACCAACACGAACTGACAGCTCTCATCATGACAAGCACGTAATGGGCAAAGCAAAGGAATCTGAAGATATATATAGATATACATGCGTGTATATTTAGTTTTGTGTATTATACATGCATGCATTTACTTTCAATTCTAATCTTTCCATATCCTGCTGCTCCTTCTTGAGTTGGCGTTTCTTGGAACAGGCTGGGAAATAATTTGGCAGCTTTAACAGACTGAGGGATCATGTGAACTATTAAACAGCTGAACCTCTTCCTGATCTGAAAGGTAAATCTGCCTTTACAATATGGTCATCCTCGAACACTTCCATCTAAACATGTCCAAGTGTCAGTTCTTTGAAGCTAAACAAAATAATCCTGCTTAAACTGGTTGCAATGAATGCCGAAAGAATTCAACCTTTAATCGGACACAAGCCCAAGATTCCAATGTGCTATTGTTACCTCAGCTCATTGTGTGGATATCCTTAACCAGGCATGACTGGGCTCCAAGCATAGCATTTTTTGGCAATGTTGTAATGAATGTATCAGGATTCAGTCCCTGTAATGGAAGGAGAGGAGGTTACAATGTTAAGTACCATCTAAATATTGAACCAAGTCAAATCATATTTTAAAAGAAAACAGAAAAATTATCCAAATACAATTTATACAAACATACATTCCATGCCCTAGTGCAAATACTATTTTAGACATTCAGATTGATGAGGCACCAGTTCTGCCATTGCAAAAGAAATGGAAAGCTAGCAAAGCACTTTTGCTTCTTATTCAATTTATTTAGTTGTTCTCCATACTAAAGCTACAGAATATTGACTACTTTCATCCAGGGGTATTTTAAGTTAAGAGACAAAACAAGCAAGAATGAAGACAAAGTGACATTGGGGTTTTGGGATTTGGTCAAGGATTGACTTGCACGGATCAAGTGAAGCAACGTAACAGTTATGCTGAGGTGTAGGATGAGAACCACTTTGAGTAAGGATGCACTGAAAGAAATCCACCTCAATGAAGATGAGTGTGCAACAGGATGGATTGGAAGAAGTAACTCTGGATTAGAGCACACACAATCAGAATCAGAGTCAAATGGAATCAGAGTGAAGGAGATCAATAATCTAAACTAGAAAGGGCTTCATCAGTGCTGAAGGACAAAAGATAACCACAGTGAACTAGTGGAATTAAAATCAAGTTTAGACTAAGTCAGACTAATGGAGAAAGAGAACAGAAGCAAAAAGTAGTGAAACATTGAGGTAAATTAGATTAGAGGCTTGGAAAGTAAGATTTGATAGCTTAAAGATCAGCATAAACTAGACAAAAACTGAAAGAAGTTCAAATAGGAGAAACTTGGATTCAGTCTTTCCTCTGAAACAAAAGCCTTCAGACTCAAGCTACACAGTGGTACATGAGATTTAACTTAACACTATAATGCAATGCCAGAGGATTTGTGTATTGTCTGAGGTACTGTTCTTCAAACAAGCTAATAAGGTAAGGTCCCATTCCTCAGTTTTGGTGGTTCAGATACTGTGATTCATAATGTATAAGCCAACCCTGAAGACTCAAAGTGCCTTGCTAAAAAAGCAGTTCTAGTTATACACTAAATATAACACATGAACTGCCAGAACAAAAAAAAAACAAAGAACTGTGGATGCTGAAATCAAAATCAAAACAGAAATCGCTGGGAGAACTTAACAGGTCTGGCAGTATCTGTGGAGTCTAGATTAGAGTGGTGCTGGAAAAGCACAGCAGTTCAGGCAGCATCTGAGGAGCAATAAAAAAGACATTTCGGGCAAAAGTCCTTCATCCTGATGAAGGGCTTTTGCCCGAAAGGTTGATTTTACTGCTACTCGGATGCTGCCTGAACTGCTGTGCTTTTCCAGCACCACTCTAACCTAGGCTCTGGTTTTCAGCATCTGCAGTCTTTGTTTTTACCTCGCATCTGTGGGGACAAAGCAGAGTTAATGTTTCAGGCCCAGTGACCTTTCTTCAGATCCAAGCTACCCGACTGGTAAACGATCAGCGTGGGTGCAAATAGTGTGCAGAGAATAGAAAACATGACTGCAACTTAAACTAAAACATGGCAAATGTGTTTTATTGAACGAGTTGACTCGTCGGAGTGAAGGCATTAATTTCTGCCCAGCTTCGCCATCCTATTATTTCTGATGTCAGAGTTAAAGATGCAAGTCAGGCTAAAACTCAAACAGAACAAGTTCAGCACTGTTTTGGAGTCAGTGATGCTCATTGGATCTTGCATATGAATTCTGGGTTCCATCCAACTCTATTTGAGTTAGCCCCATTCCCATCTCCCTACTTTTCCCTCACATTTGAAGTTTTGCATTGCCCTTAAAGGGGTTTTAGTGTAAATTATTCAACTGGAAATACAGGTGATTTACTGCTCATGGATAATGGGTAGGAAAAAACCATAGTGATTTGTCGATGGAATAAAATTGGTTCAGCTTTGTGTAAGAACACTTCTGCATGTTAAAAAAAAGGCTGAACTCTAGAGTTCTTGGATGCAATAGTAGTTTCCCTATCTCTGGGCCTGCATGGTAATTTGATGTTATTTGGTGATGAGAAAAAATATTTAGTTGTGTGCAAGAGCACTTCTGGGGAAAAAGAGTAAAACGGAAGGGCAGAATTCAATTGCCTTTAATAGGCTTTGCATGTAAATTAACCAATTGATTATTGCAAGCACTTCACTGGTGATGGTTAATAGATTAAAAGTGATGGGAAAAGCCATTTGTTTGAGTGTGAAAGCACTTCCAGATTTTTTTAAAAAGGGCCATATTCTCACAGGATCCTTATGGCACTGTATTAGTTTCCTTACCTCTGGACTGAGAGGCCTCATTCACTCCTGCTCCAGAGATATACCATAACATCACTTCGTGAGTTGCGAGAAGATTTGTAGCTGGGGTAGAGGTTTTGGATGTAGATTTGGTTGCTGAGCTTGAAGGTTCATTTCCAGAGGTTTTGTCACCCTCTTAGGTAACATCTTCAGTGGACCTCAGGTAAAGCACTGCTGTAAATTCCTGCTTTCTATTTATATTATTGTTTTTTGTTGGGTTGGTGATGTCATTTCCTGTGGTGAGGTCATTTCCTGTTCCTTTTTTCAGGGGGTGTCTATCAACAATTACATTGAATTAGACCCCGTCTACTACTCTCTGAAAAAAGGAACAGGAAGCGACTTCACCACAGGAAATGACATCACCAACCCAAAGAAACCCAAACATATAAATAGAAAGCAGGAATTTTCAGCAGTGCTTCAGCTGAGGCCCACTGAAAATGTTACCTAGTAGGGTGAGGAAATGTCTGGAAATGAATCTTCATGATCAGCAAGCAAACCTACATCTATAACATCTCTCTCAACAGGTTGATTAGAAAATGCGTAAAAATGACTCTGCGCTGTTAAAAAAAAGGTTGAGTTCTTATATACCTTGGCGTCATACATTTGACTATTAATCTTCAATCAAAATAAGATAAAACTTGAATAATCCATTATTTTGCACTTTGTTAAATCTCTGTAAAGTATGCAAAGGCTCTTCCATTTTTAATGCTTCTATGTATAAGTGAGAACATATATTCTAAATATCTAAAACAAGAATTAAGTTTGGAAGTGTAACTGTTTTATGTTTGAAACATTATGATTAATGTACTTTAAAGTATTTATATTGGATGAATTATAATTTTATGAACAGTTTTGCAATAAAAGAAGGACTGCAAACCTCTATCATGGGTGATTTGATGATGGAAAAGATTGTTCCATCATGTGTGAAAGCACTCGTGGATATAAAAGAAGAGGCTGAATTCTTGGTGGTCCATCAGCAATGTCCCTACTTCTCTGTCAGGTAAGCCAGGACTCAAGTCTTAGTTGCTCCACAGGTCTTTAATAACCTTCCTGAACAAGTTGAGGAGAAAGCATTAAAGGCTGAGTTCTTTGAGAGAGGTGGGCACTACAGGGACTGGACTGTATTAGTTCTGCCTCTATCTCAGTTTAGTTCCTTTCCTCCACTGTTGATATTGTTGCACTGCTCCTGGTAGGTTGTGCACGTAATTCATTAAATGAAATTGAAACATGGATGATTTGGGAGTAGTTTCTTAAGAAAAATGGTGTGAGCTCTTTTAACAGGTCCAGGCAAAGCCTGTGGAGATGGTTTTAATTTCTGACTGCCTATCTCTCTTCTGTAGCTTTTTTCCTACCTAGGTGTCCTGAGAAAGCGAGCAAGCCATGTCCACAAACACCCTTAAAACTTTCAAAGAGAAGTGCCCCAGGGGAGATCAGAGTGCATTATTTCCCTTACCAACTCGATTTTAATTTAATTCCCTTCTTCTCTTCCTAACTCCCACTATTTTGTCATGTAAATGATTCATTTAGTGAATTGATGGAGTTTTACAAGCGGAAGGGTTGAATTTTTAAAGTGTTTGTAGTTTGCTAATTCGGTGCTTTGTTAATTGGGTGGCAGATTTATTTATTGAAAAATAAAGTTGTGAGTTCCCTCAGCTATCCTTTTGATTTAACCCCCAAGTTATAGACTCAGAGTGTCATACAGCATGGAACCCGAACCTTCTGTCTAACTGACATGTTGACTGAGTTTCCCAAGCTAAACTAGTCTCACTTGCCTGCATTTAGCCTACATCCTTCCAAACCTTTCCTATTCGTATATCTGTCTAGATGTCTTTTAAATTATGTAACTATACCTGCATCTACCACTTCCTCTCGTAATTCATTACACATATGAACCACCTCGTGTGTGAAAATGTTGCCTCTCAGGTATCTTTTAAATCTTTCTCCTCTTCCCCATAAACTATGCACTTAGTTTTGAACTCCCCTACCCAAGAGAAAAGAGTTTTTGCTATATTCACTTTACCTATGCCCCTCATAATTTTGGAATTCTATATGGAAAAACTCACCCTTAAACTACTCAAAGCCTGTCCACCATTTATGAGGCACAAGTCAAGAGTGTGATCGAACATTTTTATCCCTTTTTTGCTTGTTTTTGACTCTCAGTCCCAAGCTATGTGCTTTGCTTTTTATTTGTACTTGTAATGCAGTGATTTCTTTCTTTTTAAAGAGAGTGACATTCTTTATAGAATCACAGAATCGCTACAGTGCAGAAAGGGCCCATTTGGTCTCCAGAGTCTGCATCGCCCCTCCAGAGACTATCCCACCCAGATCCACCCCCTTTATCCTATCACTGTAACCCTGCATTTTTCAAGGTCAATTCACCTGACTGGCACATCTTTGGACTGTGGGAGGAAACCGGAGCACCCGGAGGAAACCCACACAGACGCAGGGAGAATGCACAAACTCCAAACAGACAGTCACCCAAGGTTGGAATCAAACCCAGGTCCCTAGTGCTTGAGGCACCACTGTGCCAGTATGCCACCCCATTATGATGGTCTTGATGTCCGCGGGCTCCGAGTCGTAGGCCTCACGGGCTCCGAGTCGTAGGCCCCGCGGGCTCCGAGTCGTAGGCCCCGCGGGCTCCGAGTCGTAGGCCTCAGTCTCTCGGTGGACCACGTGACGGCTGTTTGGTAAGTTCCAGTAGTGTCGTTTGTTTAACAGTTAAAAATTTAAAGTTTTTTTTTAAAAAAAAGCGCTTAGCAGACCCGGGGTAGGGTTTTTTCCTTATTTAAACGCGCAGGCGAGTAACCCGAGGCACTACACGAGTAGTGCCTCCCACCCGTCCTCCTCTTCTAACCTAATAATAAGACCAGTTGTGACTAGCAGGTAAGTGCTGCATTTTGCTTGTTTGTTTCTTTAGATTTAGTTGTTTTTTCTTAAAAAAGAAAGCTTACTTTTTAGAGGGATGGCAGTGCAGACAGTGCAATGTTCCTCTTGCAACATGTATGAGGTGAGGGAAGCCATTAGCGTCCCTGCTGATTACACTTGCAAGAAGTGCACCCATCTCCAGCTCCTCCAAGACCGTGTTAGGGAACTGGAGCTGGAGTTGGATGAACTGCGGATCATTCGGGAGGCAGAGGAGGTCATAGATCGGAGCTTTAGGGAAGTAGTTACTCCAAAAGTTTTAGACAGATGGGTGACAGTGAGGGGGAGTGGGAGGAAGCAGCCAGTGCAGGGACCCCCTGCGGTCATTCCCCTCAAGAACAAGTATACCGTTTTGGATACTTGTGGGGGGGATGACTTACCAGGGGCAAGCAACGAGGTTCAGGCCTCTGGCACGGAGCCTGGCCCCGTTGCTCAGAAGGGAAGGGTGGAGAAAGGTAGAGCGATAGTTCTTGGGGACTCAATAGTGAGGGGTACAGATAGGCGGTTTTGTGGGGGCGACAGAGACTCACGATTGGTATGTTGCCTCCCAGGTGCAAGGGTACGTGATGTCTCTGATCGTGTTTTCCGGGTCCTTAAGGGGGAGGGGGAGCAGCCCCAGATCGTGGTCCACGTTGGCACCAACGATATAGGTAGGAAGAGGGGTGAGGATGTCAGGCAGGCTTTCAGGGAGCTAGGTTGGAAGCTCAGAGTTAGAACAAACAGAGTTGTTGTCTCTGGTTTGTTACCCGTGCCACGTGATAGAGAGTCGAGGAACAGAGAGAGAGAGCAGTTAAACGCGTGGCTACAGGGATGGTGCAGGAGGGAGGGATTCCGGTTTCTGGACAACTGGGGTTCTTTCTGGGGAAGGTGGGACCTCTATAAAAAGGATGGTCTACACCTGAACCTGAGGGGCACCAGTATCCTTGGGGGGAGGTTTGCTAGAGCTCTTTGGGAGGGTTTAAACTAACTCCGCCGGGGCATGGGAACCTGGACTGTAGCTTAAGGGTACAGGACCTTGAGTGTAGGGAGGTTATGAACAAGGCAGCAATCTCGAAGGAGGGTGCCTGTAAACAGAAGGGTGGCTTGAAGTGTGTATACTTCAATGCCAGAAGTATAAGAAATAAGGTAGGTGAACTTGCAGCGTGGGTTGGTACCTGGGACTTCGATGTTGTGGCCATTACAGAGACGTGGGTAGAACAGGGGCAAGAATGGCTGTTGCAGGTTCCAGGGTTTAAATGTTTTAGTAGGGTCAGACATGGGGGTAAAAGAGGGGGAGGTGTGGCATTACTTGTCAAGGATAGTATTACAGCGGTGGAAAGGACGATGGAGGAAGACTTGCCATCTGAGGTAGTTTGGGCTGAGGTTAGAAATAGGAAAGGTGAGATCACCCTGTTAGGTGTTTTCTACAGGCCCCCTAATAGTCCGAGAGAAGTAGAGGATAGTATTACGAGGATGATTCAGGAGAAGAGTGAAAGTAGCAGGGTGGTTGTTATGGGGGACTTTAACTTCCCAGATATTGACTGGGAAAGCTATAGCTCAAGGTCGTTAGATGGGTTGGTGTTTGTCCAATGTGTGCAGGAGGGTTTCCTGACACAATATGTAGACAGGCCAACAAGAGGTGAGGCTATACTGGATTTGGTTCTAGGTAATGAACCAGGCCAGGTGTTAGACTTGGAGGTAGGTGAGCACTTCGGGGACAGTGACCACAACTCGGTGACTTTTACTTTAGTGATGGAGAGGGATAAGTGTGCACTGCAGGGCAAGAGTTATAGCTGGGGGCAGGGAAATTATGATGCGGTGAGGCATGACTTAGGATGTGTGGATTGGAAAAACAGGCTTCAAGAGAAGAATACTAATGATATGTGGAGATTGTTCAAGGAACAGCTACTGAGTGTCCTTGATAAGTATGTACCAGTCAGGCATGGAGTTAAGGGTCTTGTGAGGGAGCCATGGTTTAATAAGGAATTGGAATCCCTTGTGAAAGGGAAGAAGGCAGCCTATGTAAAGATGAGGCGTGAAGGTTCAGTTGGGGCGATTGAGAGTTATAAGGTAGCCAGGAAGGATCTAAAGAGAGAGCTAAGAGCAGCGAGAAGGGGACATGAAAAGTCCTTAGCTGGTAGGATTAGGGAAAACCCAAAGGCTTTCTATAGGTATGTCAGGAATAAAAGGATGACTAGGGTAGGTATCGGTCCAGTCAAGGAAAGTAGTGGGAAGTTGTGTGTGGAGGCGGAGGAGATTGGAGAGACACTAAATCAATACTTTTTGTCAGTATTCACTCAGGAACAGGACACTGTTGCTGGTGTGAATATTGAGTCACAAGTGATTAGAATGGATGGCATTGAAGTATGTAGGGAAGAGGTTTTGGGAATACTGGAAAGGATGAAAATAGATAAGTCTCCTGGGCCTGATGGCATTTATCCTAGGATCCTCTGGGAAGCTAGGGAGGAGATAGCAGAGCCATTGGCCTGGATTTTTATGTTGTCATTGTCAACGGGAATAGTACCAGAAGACTGGAGGATGGCGAATGTGGTCCCCTTGTTTAAGGGGAGTAGGGATAGCCCGAGTAACTATAGGCCAGTGAGTCTCACTTCTGTGGTGGGCAAAGTCTTAGAGAGAATTGTAAGGGATAAGATTTATGAACATCTGGATAGGAATAACGTGATCAAGGATAGTCAGCATGGTTTTGTGAAGGGCAGATCGTGCCTCACAAACCTTATTGAGTTCTTTGAGCAGGCGACTAAGGAGGTGGACGAGGGTAAAGCAGTAGATGTTGTGTATATGGATTTTAGTAAGGCATTCGATAAGGTACCCCATGGTAGGCTAATGCAAAAACTACGGAGGTATGGCATTGAGGGTGCATTAGAGGTTTGGATTAGAAATTGGCTGGCTGGAAGGAGACAGAGGGTAGTGGTTGATGGTATAGGTTCATCTTGGAGTGCAGTTACTAGCGGTGTACCTCAAGGATCTGTTTTGGGACCATTGCTTTTGGTTATCTTTATAAATGATCTAGAGGAGGGGCTTGAAAGCTGGGTGAGTAAGTTTGCGGATGACACAAAAGTCGGTGGAGTTGTGGATAGTGAGGAAGGATGTGGCAGGTGACAGCGGGATATAGACAAGTTGCAAAGCTGGGCAGAAAGGTGGCAAATGGAATTCAATGTAGCTAAGTGTGAAGTCATTCACTTTGGTAGGAGTAACAAGAAGGTGGATTACTGGGCTAATGGTAGGCTACTTGGTAGTGTGGATGAGCAGAGGGATCTTGGTGTCCATGTACACAGATCTCTGAAAGTTGCCACCCAGGTAAATAGTGCTGTGAGGAAGGCATATAGTGTACTGGGCTTTATTGGCAGAGGAATTGAGTTCCGGAGTCCTGAGGTCATGTTGCAGTTGTATAAGACTCTGGTGCGGCCTCATCTGGAGTATTGAGTGCAGTTTTGGTCGCCATACTATAGGAAGGATGTGGAGGCATTGGAACGAGTGCAGTGGAGGTTTACCAGGATGTTGCCTGGTAT
The DNA here is from genome assembly GCF_020745735.1 of Hemiscyllium ocellatum. Lineage (NCBI taxonomy): Eukaryota > Metazoa > Chordata > Chondrichthyes > Orectolobiformes > Hemiscylliidae > Hemiscyllium > Hemiscyllium ocellatum. The sequence continues at coordinate 10,645,500 of NC_083413.1, read as the reverse complement.
GGTAGGAAAATCGTATGAGGAAAGACTGAGGCACTTGGGGCTGTTCTCATTGGAGAAAAGAAGGTTTAGGGGAGATTTGATAGAGGTGTACAAGATGATTAGGGGTTTAGATAGGGTAGACACTGAGAACCTTTTACCGCTAATGGAGTCAGCTGTTACAAGGGGACACAGCTTTAAATTAAGGGGTGGAAGGTATAGGACAGATGTTAGGGGTAGATTCTTTACACAGCGGGTTGTGAGTTCATGGAATGCCCTGCCAGTAGCAGTGGTGAACTCTCCCTCTTTATAGTCATTTAAGCGGGCATTGGATAGGCATTTGGAAGTTATTGGGCTAGTGTAGGTTTGGTAGGATTCGGTCGGCGCAACATTGAGGGCCGAAGGGCCTGTACTGCGCTGTATTTTTCTATGTTTCTATGTTCTATGTTTTGTTTGTAATTTTTGTTTAGGTTACAAAACATTACACAGAGGAACCTCAATTATCCAGTATTTGATTATCCAAATATTGGATTATCCCGTAAGATCTGATGCATGGCTAAGCAATGTTATCTGGCAATTGATGTCTGGAATTCGATTAACCGAACAAAATACTCCCCACCCGAGCCCTTTGGATAATCGAGGTTCCTCTTGTAATGAGTCCTTCCACAGTAGTATATTGTTTGTGGACATAGCAAGGGAGCAAAAGGTAAAGGTGGAAACTGGTGTTCATAGTAACTGTAGATTTGCAATAAAACCCTCATAAACATTTGAGAGTCTTCTTTGCCTAATTTAACCTATGAATTTTTGTGCATGAAACATTTAAGAATGCTTTGGTGTTCAGATTTCTCAAGATTTGCTCATTGACTGGCCTATGTTCTCACTGTACATTCAGTCTCGGGCATCTTCTTCAGGGTGAACCTCATCTCTCCCAAACTTGCACTGCCTTTTTCATTCACATCGAACTGTCTCACTACAGCACAGTTGTTTGATGAATTAGTCAACGTTGTAACTTGGAGCTTGGAAGCAGACTTGTATCTCATTCCTCTTGTCAGAGGACCCATTTCTGATCATCATTTAACATGCACATATAAACACATCTTAAACTCACATGCAACTTTTACCAAATCACAGGTTTGATCCCACTCACAAGATGAATGAAGCATTTGTTTCTCTGGTGAGGGCTAAGGCTAATTTCTCGGGCAAGTACAGCATTACATAGCAGAGAAGTGGTCAACTCTTGAACTGAATTCAGGCCTCAGGATGAATTTTGGCATCAATGATACTGGTCATTTTATGTGCTAAGCTGACTTGGATGCCATAATCTAGATTAAATAGTAAAAATACAACAACATTGTATACACAGGACAGCATCTATAGGATTGCAGCAATGTCTTATGTTTTCCTGGCTCTTAATCATCCTTCAATAAATAACACCAAATTAAAATCAACATGGCACTTATGCATTGCTGGGACCTTATTATGTACAATTTGTCCACAACAGTTGCTCAAATAACAATGGTTGCATTGCAAAATCTTTTTAAACACAGAGAATTTAGGAATGTCTCTGAGAGTTACGATCAAGTTTGATATCAGTGTACTTCTCTTTAAATATGTGGGAAACACGGGATCAAAGTCAATACTTGTTTGCACAGTTGAAGCTAATAACTGGATCACGATAAGGCGTAAGGAAGGGCAGTGACAGAATCAGAATGCATGTGTTCACTGAGAAAACAGATTGGGATCAGCAATTGTAAGCCTGAGAAAGCAGTTCAGGGCTCAACAGTATCCCAGAACCAAAAGTGTCAAAGAATATCAATGATAGTCAGTGTGAGAGCACAGAAGAACTAGGGCAAGCAAAACAATTGGAGGTTTAGAGTGAGCCAAGTCAAGGCTGTGGGAAGGATAATCAAAAGAGGAAAAGAAGTGATAATTCCACTTTGAGCCCAAGTGAAATCAGCAGAACTTCAAGCCTTCATTACAATTTTAACAAGAACATTAATCATTGAAAATCATCAGCCTTGCCAACATGACAGACTATTAATTCATCTGGATTCCAAGCCATTAACATTGTACATTTATAGCATCTGACGCCATCTGGAAACACTGACTACTGACAGCCTGGACACTCAGATGATACAATGCAAATTGAAACACTTAACGATGCAATGGACCTAAGGATTCTTTCAGATGTCACAGCCATTCCACTTCAGATTATTGTGGCACCCCACTATCTCCAGCACTAGCTTCTTCATCTGATGTATTTAGGCTAATATCTACTCAGGGTTGCCTGTCACTTGAATCTGCACACTGTAACTGGAATGGGTTGTGTCAGTTCTCAGCTTGCTCGTTTGGTGGACAAAATAGCATGTGATTTGGAAATTAGAAGTGATTTGGCAAAAAAAACAAACCACATCATTCTGGTTGAAGACATCATAAACAAAAGTGGGACAAAACCAGCCAGTCACTATTTTGTCCTTAGACTGGGAATGGGAATGTTTCTGATTAGCAAGAATCCTGCCTATTTGAATTTCCTGTGAATGACATAATAAACATAAAGAACAGCTTGCCTTCATTGCTCAGGTAAAAACAATGACTGCAGATGCTGGAAACCAGATTCTGGATTAGTGGTGCTGGAAGAGCACAGCAGTTCAGGCATCATCTGAGGAGCAGTAAAATCGACGTTTCGGGCAAAAGCCCTTCATCAGGAATAAAGGCAGTGAGCCTGAAGCATGGAGAGATAAGCTAGAGGAGGGTGGGGGTGGGGAGAAAGTAGCACAGAGTACGTTAGGTGAGTGGGGGAGGGGATGAAGGTGATAGGTCAGGGAGGAGGGTGGAGTGGATAGGTGGAAAAGGAGATAGGCAGGTAGGACAGGTCATGGGGACAGTGCTGAGCTGGAAGTTTGGAACTAGGGTGAGGTGGGGGAAGGGGAAATGAGGAAACTATTGAAGTCCACATTGATGCCCTGGGTTGAAGTTTTCCGAGGCAGAAGGTGAGGCGTTCTTCCTCCAGGCATCTGGTGGTGAGGGAGTAGCAGTGAAGGAGGCCTAGGACCTCCATGTCCTCGACAGAATGGGAGAGGGAGTTGAAATGTTGGGCCACAGGGCAGCCCTGTGGGCTGGGACTGGAGGGTTTAAGTTAGTAAGATAGGTTTGGACTTTTTTCACTGGAGTGTAGGAAGTTGAGGGGTGATCTTATAGAGCTTTATATAATCATGAGTAGTCTCGATGAGGTGAATAGCAACGGTCTTTTCCCTAGGATGGGGAAGTTCAAATAAGGGAGCATATTTTTAAGGTATGAGGAGAAAGTTTTAAAAAAGACTGGGGTGGGGGGCAACCTTTTTACACAGAGAATGGTTCATGTGTAGAATGCACTGCCAGAGAAAGTGGTCTATGCTGGTGCAGGTATAATATTTAAAATACATTTGGATAGGTACATGAATAGGAAAGGTTTGAAGGGATATGAGCCAACTGCAGGCAAGTGGGATGAGTTTAGTTTGGGAACATGGTCACCATGAACCAGTTGGACCGAAGGGTCTGTTTCCATTCTCTATAACTCTATGAATCTAGAAATTGGTGAGGGTTCAGAAAAGATTTACCTGGAGGTTGCTGGGAGTGGAGGTTTTGGTTATAAGTTGAGGTTGGATAGCTGGAACTTCTTTCAGTGGAGCATAGGAAGTTGTGGGCTGATATTACAGAGGTTTATAAAATCAAGAGGGCCATGGATAAGGTGAAGAGCAAAGGTCTTCCGAGGGAATGGAAGTTCAAAACCAGGGGGTGTATTTTTAAGGCGAGAGGAGAAAGATTTCCAAGGAGCCTGAGAGACAAGCCTTTCAAACAGAGGGTGGTGCATGTGTGGATTGAGCTGCCAGAGGAAGTGGTAGATGCAGGTACAGTTATGATTTTTAAAATATATTCAGATAAGTACATGAATAAGAAAGGTTTAGAGGAATATGGGCCAAACGCAGGCAAGTGGGTCTAGTTACATTTGGGAAATGTGGTCGGCATGGATGTGTTGGACCAAAGGGTCTGCTGCTGTCCTGTATGACTCTATGACTGTATGAAATCTACTTCAATGATGTGACAAAACTGTTGGAACTTTAAGTATTTTTATAAAATCTCCATTGCAGCCAAGTATAAGGGGACCAAATATCATCAGTGTGGCCTTGATGTTATTTTTATTTGAAGAAAATAATCAGATTGACCACAATATCTGATTAGCCAGTCTAAATCTCAATGTATTGAAAACATTGCTTAGTCAACTGTTTTTTTTTCAGAATATTAAAGGGTGTGTCTCACCCACCTTCTGACATGGCAATATTGCTGGTGTTGAGACAATCTCCCTTAACTTGATTTGGAATGGAAAAATCAATAAAAAAATTTCAACCTATCAACTTACTATTGCAATGTTATCTCCCAATGGAAAAATATCTTTATTTTAACGTCTTTCAGAACTTGTATTTTTGTCATATCTTTTACAACTTTGGAATGTTCCAAAACAATTTTCAGTGAATGGGAATGTAGAGGTTGGTTAGCGCAGTTGGCTGGATGGCTGGTTTGCAATGCCCAGTGACGCTAACAGGATGAGTTCAGTTCCTATACTGGCTGATGTCAACAGAATGGGCTCTCTTTCTCAAGCTCCTCCTCTTGCCTGAAGTATGATGACTCTCAGGTTAAACCTCCAATATTTATCTTTCTTTCTAATAAGAGAACAGCCCCATAGTCTTATTGGATTGTAGCAATTTTACCTCTTACAGTTGATAATTACACAATGCCAGGTTATAGTCCTACAGGCTTATTTGGAAGTACTTTTGGACTTGTAACCTGATGTTGTGTGAATTTTAACTTTGTCGACCCCAAACGAACACCGGCACCTCAACATCGTGGCTTACAGTTGATGTTGCACTTTTGAATTATAGGTAGCGTTGTTGTGTAAGGAATGTAGGAACCAATCTGAGCACAACAAAGTTCTCCAAACAACAAGGTGATAATGACCAAATCATCTGACTTTCTGTGTTAATTAAGCAATAGATGTACTTCCAGAGTGTACTAATGCCATTTTTATGGAATAATTAAATATACATTAAAAACTAAAAACTGCAGGGTATAAGTTTGTGAACGCCTGCAGTTTCTCAACCCAAATTGCAATTCATCATGTACGAGATTAGATATGTTAATTGATCATTGGGGTGTTGCAATTGAGATTTAGTTTTTTGATACTCAACATTCATATTGTGCAGAGTAATTTTTCTGAATGGGTTGATGTTGGCGATCGCATTAATCGCCACTCACTCTGATAAGATAATAAGGCTGTGGGTGGGGGAGAAAGCAGAAAATCTTGGCTTCCTCAAGCTGACAGACCCTGGACTCTTCCTGGTCTTGCCTAATAGATCTTTTACCTGATTGATATCATACAATAAGCTGTATCTTGGTTCTTCGTAATACACGCAATTGTTTTCTTTTCCTCTTCACTCTAGGTCAAGGGGTTCAGACAATGAGAGGGAATAGTGACACCAAACTATCTCTGTTAATTGTTTAGCATCACAATGCATAGAACTTTTCACATGCTCCCATTTTGCAAGATTTCACACCCAAACTAATTTTATCCTTCCTTCAGACAAAGGCAGAAGTAAACTTAAGTGTTAACAAAAAACAGAAATTGCAGGAGAAACTCAACAGGCTTTTGTGAAGAGAAAACAGAATTCATGTTTTGAGTCCTAAAGTCCTGAAGGCACCTCACTGGACACAAGACGTTAGCTGTGCTTCCCCCTACAGATACAGTCAGACCTGCTGAGTTTCTCCAACGATTTCTCTTTTTGTTTATTTCAAATACCCTAACCCCTTGCATCTTTGTTTTGTTTTATCATAAATGTAAGCACATTTAGGGGAACTTAAATTTGCTTAAATGAAAAGAACCGAAAGAACGGCAGGTATTGTAAATCAGAAACAAAAACACAAATTGTTGGATAAGCTCAGCAGGTCTGGTAGCTTATGTGGAGAGAAATCAGAGTTAACGTTTCGGGTCCAGTGACCCTTTCTCAGAACTGCTGTAATTAGCTTAATATGAACTCAAACAAGATAATATCCTGTTGTTGGAGAAAGTGAGGACTGCAGATGCTGGAGTCAAAAAGTGTGGTACTGGAAAAGCATAGCAGGTCAGGCAACATCCAAGGAGTAGGAGAGCCGGCATTTCAGGCATAAGCCTTTCATCATACTGTCCTGTTGTTGATGATCCAATTGGGTGATCTAGTGCATTTCAAGCAAATAGTCTGTCTTATGTATTAAAATAACAGTCCTAGTTGATAGAAACACAGAGGCATTGCATTTTCAGTGACCTTTCCTAACTTTGACAAGGCTTATAGTTTGATACTAGATACTCTACTGAAATGAAATGTCTGAAGTGCCCAGATAAAAAGCTGTCAGGAATGGGATCCAATTTTTCTAATTATGTATATATCTCTTGAAATAAGTGGAAAAGACCAGTTGGCTCATCAAGCCTACAACAACTCAACATACCTGAAGCATCACAACTGGTCACATCCTACCCAGATTGAGTACAACTCCCCTGTACGGCTACAATCCCACAGCCATGTATCCACGAGGAAGTGGAAGAATGAGCTACAGAGGAAAGCCTCAGGGTAAAAAAGAGCCAAAAATCTCAAGAATGTTCCTTCCTAGTCTCCTCAGGCGTACAGTGTAGGAGCTTAAGTCTGACTGTAATATGATAATGAGATAATATACATCATCACGGGAAGTGATTCAATGTCACATGATCGTGCTCTCACTTGCAGCCTTGTGGCAAGATAATGCCATAGTTAGATACTCCTTAACTACAGTCAATTTTCCTGATTTCACTGGAATGTGATTCATGGTGCCAGTCTCATGACTTTGGAGGGAATTTTCTAACATATATCTTCCACTTTCACGACATTAATTGTGTCATTGGCTTTTGGGTGTCTTTCTTGGGGAATCACGGAGCTGGAGAGGTGAAGATATGACAGCAACTAGAACCTTCCGGCACTCGCAGCTCTAGCGCAATATTTGCTGCCCGTTACGCACTACTGCAGACACTGGAAGCCAGAACTGAGCCTTAACATTGAGTGCACAATGGTTATCACTGAGATAGCACCTTAAAGAAAAGAAAATACATTTCCTGCTTTGTGATCGAGCCCTGGAGATCTCGGTGGATGATGAAGAGGATTGCAGAACCTCTCCCTGTGCACTGCTATTGGGGCCACACCATCAGAGCAAGCCAGAATGCACCTGAATTGTCAGTTTTATTATCCAGGAGTAAAGGGACACACAGCAGTGTATGTTAAAGTGTCAGTGGTACACCAACACACCTTCTCTCTGATGCATCACACTCACATTCACCGTAACCCGACCACTCAGTACACCTCTCAGCAAATCTCACAGACTACAATACTCACTATCGTATTTTTTTACAAATTCATTCACAGATTGAAGGTATCAGTAGCCAGGCCAGCATTTATTGCCCATCCCTAATCGCCCAGAGGGCAGTTAAGAGTCAACCACAAAACTGTGGGTCTGGAATTACATGTAGGCCAGATCAGGTAAGGATGATAGATTCCTCCCCTCAAGGACATTAGTGAAGCAGGTAGTGTTTTCCAGCAATGGAATCAAAGTCATCATTAGACACTTGGTTCCAGATTTTACTGAGTTCAAACAACACTATCTCCCATGACAGGATTCAAACCCATGTGTCTAGAACATTACCTGAGTCTTTATAATAGCAAGGCAAAAGTGAGAACTGCAGATGCTGGAAACCAGAGTTTAGATTAGAGTGGTGCAGGAAAAGCACAACAGGTCAGGCAGCATCCGAGGAGCAGGAAAATCGACGTTTCGAGCAAAAGCCCTTCATCAGGAATAGAGGCAGAGTGCCTGCAGAGTGGAGAGATAAATGGAGGGGTGGGCTGGGGATAAGGTAGCATAGAGTACAATAGGTGAATGGGGGTGGGGATGGAGGTGATAGGTCAGAGGGAGGTTGGGGGAAGTTAGCAAAGAGTACAATAGGTGAATGGGGCTGTGGATGGAAGTGATAGGTCAGAGGGGAGGGTGGAGCTGAGAGGCGGGAAGGGAGATTGGCAGGTAGGACAGGTCATTAGCATTCTTACAATAATATCACTGTGCCATTGCCTCCCCATATATACATCATATTCACTCAAGGTCGCTCTACCCAATTCATCCTCGCATAGCTGCTTCTTGTCCTCTTTGTTTCTTTGAGTAAAACCATCATCTCCCAGACCATCCAGGACCTCATCACCTCAGGGGATCTCCCATCCACCGCCTCCAACCTCATAGTCCCACAACCCCGCACCGCCCGTTTCTACCTCCTGCCCAAAATCCACAAACCTGCCTGCCCCGGCCGACCCATTGTCTCAGCCTGCTCCTGCCCCACCGAACTCATCTCCCAATACCTCGACACGGTCCTGTCCCCTTTAGTCCAAGAACTCCCCACCTACGTTCGGGACACCACCCACGCCCTCCACCTCCTCCAGGATTTTCGCTTCCCCGGTCCCCAACGCCTTATTTTCACTATGGACATCCAGTCCCTGTACACCTCCATCCCCCATCACGAAGGACTCAAAGCCCTCCGCTTCTTCCTTTCCTGCCGCACTAACCAGTACCCTTCCACTGACACCCTCCTTCGACTGACTGAACTGGTCCTCACCCTGAATAACTTCTCTTTTCAATCCTCCCACTTCCTCCAAACTAAAGGAGTTGCCATGGGCACCCGCATGGGCCCCAGCTATGCCTGCCTCTTCGTAGGATATGTGGAACAGTCCATCTTCCGCAACTACACTGGCACCACCCCCCACCTTTTCCTCCGCTACATCGATGACTGTATCGGCGCTGCCTCGTGCTCCCACGAGGAGGTTGAACAGTTCATCAACTTTACTAACACCTTCCATCCCGACCTGAAATTCACCTGGACTGTCTCAGACTCCTCCCTCCCCTTCCTAGACCTTTCCATTTCTATCTCGGGCGACCGACTCAACACAGACATCTATTATAAACCGACTGACTCCCACAGCTACCTGGACTACACCTCCTCCCACCCTGCCCCCTGTAAAAACGCCATCCCATATTCCCAATTCCTTCGTCTCCGCCGCATCTGCTCCCAGGAGGACCAATTCCAACACCGCACAACCCAGATGGCCTCCTTCTTCAAGGACCGCAGATTCCCCCCAGACGTGATCGACGATGCCCTCCACCGCATCTCCTCCACTTCCCGCTCCTCCGCCCTTGAGCCCCGCTCCTCCAACCGCCACCAAGACAGAACCCCACTGGTTCTCACCTACCACCCCACCAACCTGCGCATACAACGTATTATCCGCCGCCATTTCCGCCACCTCCAAACGGACCCCACCACCAAGGATATATTTCCCTCCCCTCCCCTATCAGCGTTCCGCAAGGACCACTCCCTTCGTGACTCCCTTGTCAGATCCACACCCCCCACCAACCCAACCTCCACCCCCGGCACCTTCCCCTGCAACCGCAGGAAATGTAAAACTTGCGCCCACACCTCCACACTCACTTCCCTCCAAGGCCCCAAGGGATCCTTCCATATCCGCCACAAGTTCACCTGTACCTCCACACACATCATCTATTGCATCCGCTGCACCCGATGTGGCCTCCTCTATATTGGTGAGACAGGCCGCTTACTTGCGGAACGCTTCAGAGAACACCTCTGGGCCGCCCGAACCAACCAACCCAATCACCCCGTGGCTCAACACTTTAACTCCCCCTCCCACTCCACCGAGGACATGCAGGTCCTTGGACTCCTCCACCGGCAGAACACAACTACACGACGGCTGGAGGAGGAGCGCCTCATCTTCCGCCTGGGAACCCTCCAACCACAAGGTATGAATTCAGATTTCTCCAGCTTCCTCATTTCCCCTCCCCCCACCTTGTCTCAGTCGGTTCCCTCAACTCAGCACCGCCCTCCTAACCTGCAATCCTCTTCCTGACCTCTCCGCCCCCACCCCACTCCGGCCTATCACCCTCACCTTGACCTCCTTCCACCTATCCCACCTCCATCGCCCCTCCCCCTAGTCCCTCCTCCCTACCTTTTATCTCAGCCGGCTTGGCTCTCTCTCTCTTATTCCTGATGAAGGGCTTATGCTCGAAACGTCGAATTCTCTATTCCTGAGATGCTGCCTAACCTGCTGTGCTTTGACCAGCAACACATTTGCAGCTCTTTGTTTCTTTGACATTCAGTAGATGCATCTCACCACCTCTCATTTTTGTGCATCAATGCCCATTCTGTATGTTTTCATTAAACTCAAACCCTGCCTTATTTCGCTCTTTGTTTCCTTACCTCAACACACCTCATAAAAATGCCCTTTACCAACAAACATTTATGGGGTGATTACAGACAGTGCGGGGATCACATTGACAATATATGCAGTAATATTAATCTTACTTACTGCATGTTGCTTCCTCTATGCAGTAAAACAAAAAAAAATGTCTTCGTTTGTACAATTCCCCAATTACTAAATGAAAGAAACGTCCCATTGACTCCTCTAGAATGGGAGTGATAAATGTTATGAATGTATCTGAAAAGAGATTCGAGATTTCCTTCACAAACGTGTAGTTTGTGCACATGATTCACGAAAGAATTGGAATTGGAATTGTGTGAGCCATAATAGCTTATACCTCACCCTGCTCTTTCCCATCAAGGTAACAACATTACACCCCACTTCTGCAAGCCCTATATTCCTAATGTACAAGAATTTTCAACGCTTTTTAAATTGCCTTGTGCGATTGCAAATGATAGGAGTTGCTAAACTGAAGGGCTTTGCCAGCAGCAGTTCAGGGGTTAATCAGTTCACATCGCACCATCAGTCAGAAGGTCCTGTCTCATCAGTTACTGACGCTCCAGCTCAGCAGCCATATGTGCTGTGCAGATTTATGTCAGCTTTCAGCTCGGATGTTGGATGGTTATCCACCCTACATATCACTCACCGTCAAAGTCCACTCCTTTGAAACTATCTACATACACACACACACATTCTTTCTCTCTCTCACACATACATACACACACACAAACACGCAGGCACTCACACACAGACACACATACATAGACACACATAACGACAAACACAGAGAGACGCACACATACACACAGAAACACACATGTGCACTCAGATACACATGCAAACAGAGAGACACACACACTCTTTCTCTCACTTACATACACACGCACACAAACACACATGCACGCACTTACACACGCACTCACACACAGACACACATACTGACAAACACACAGAGACACACACAAAAATGCATATATGCACACAGATACACACACACACACACACACACACACGCACTCTCTCTCTCTCTCTCTCTCTCTCTCTCTCTCTCCCCCTCTCTTAACTTGGATATCTGATTGCAGGGCTATGTAAATTGCAAGGATGGAATGAAAAAGAGAAGCACAATCTCTGATCTGTGCCGTATTTATTCCACAACCTTTATCCCTGTCTACAAAATCAGAGAATTTGCTCAAGTAACTCAGCAGACCTGGCAACATCTGTCAAAAGAAAGCAGAGTTAATGTTTCTAGTTCAGTGACTGCTCACCAGAAACTTTGTGTTCTGTTTTTCTCTCAACTGCTATAGAGTTTCTCCAGCAATTTCTGTTTTTGTTTCGACATAAAACATAGAACAGTGCAGCATAGGAACGGGTCGTTCAGCCCACCATGTCAGTGCCAACCATGATGTCATTCTAAGCTAATCCTATTTGCCTGTACATCGTTCTTATCCCTCTATTCCATGCCTGTACATGTGCCCATCTAAATGCCTCTAAAATGTTGCTATTGTGCCTGCTTCCACCACCTTCTTGGCAGTGTGTTCCAGGCACCTACCACCTTCTGTGTCAAAAAACACCTTCCTTCCAAATCGCACATCTCCTTTAAACTTTCACCCTCACAACTTAAACCAATGTTCCCGAGTTTGACATTTCCACCCTGGGATGAGGACTCCAACTATCCATCCCATTCATGTCTCTTAGAGTTTTATATACCTCTATCTGGTCACCCCTCAGGCTCCGACGCTTTTGCAAGTTTGTCCAACTTATAGCTAATGCACTCCAATCCAGGCAGCATCCTGTTAAATGCAAAATGTTGTATTTTTTTTGTCAAAACAAACCAGGGGAGTGTTGTGAACAGAGAGACCTCAGGGTTCAGGTATGTAGCTCTTTCAAAGTAATATCACAGATAGACAAGATGATGAAGAAGGTATTCAGCATGCTTGCTTTCATTGGTCAGTGTACTGAGTACTGGAGTTGGGATGCCATGTTATAGCTGTACAGGACACTGGTAAGATGCATTTAGAGTATTGTTTACAATTCTGATTGTCCTGCTTTAGGAATGATTTTATTAACCTGGAAAAAATGCAAAAAAGAACTTACAAGGATGTTACTGAGACTGGAGGGTTTGAGTTACAAGGAAAAGTAGGATAGGCTAGGACTGTTTTCCCTGGGGTGTATGAGGCTGAGGGTTATAGAAGTTTGTAAAATCATGGGGAGCATAGCCGAGATCTTTTCCCCATGGGCATAGGTATAAGGTAAGAGGCTAAAGCTTTAAAAGGGACCTGAGGTGCCTTTTTTCAAGTAGAGTGTGGTGTTTATATAGAACAAGCTGCCAGAGGGAGTGGTAGATGCTGGCACAATTCCAACATTTAAAAGGTATTTGGATAGTTACATGAATTCTGAAGGCTTTCCAGGAATATGGGCCGGACAGAGGCAAATAGGATTAGTTTAAATTAGGAAACCTGGTCAGCATGGATGAGTTGGGCTGAAGAGCCTGTTTGTGTGCTGTATGACCCTACAAACCTATTTTATATCCTCTCCAAATCTCCACATCCTTTCTATATTGTTGCAATCAGGACTGCACATAATACTCCAAATGTAGAGGAAACTAAAGTTTTATACAGCTGCAAAAACAAGATTTGCTAACTTTTATACTCAATGCCCTGAGCAATGAAGGCAAGCATGCCATATGCCTTCACCAACTTATCAACTCATGTTACTACTTTCAGAAGCTGTGGACTTGGATCTCACAACCTCTCTGTATATAAAGTGCTCCTAGGGGTCCTGCCAGTTACTGCATACATTCTTGTTACATTTGACCTCCCAAAATGCATCACCTCACACTTGCCTGGATTAAACCCAATCTGTCATTTCTTCATCCCACCTGTTAACTGTTTCAGATCTCCAGCATCCCTGTAGTTCTTTGATTTTATATTGTGCTTTCTTATGTTCTGATGCCTTGCATTTCTAACATATTTTGTTCTTATTTCAGACTTTGAGAATTTGTTTTTCTTTTTTTTGTGACTAATTCATTTGCCAGTTATTGCTGGATGGAGTCACGCATCCCTACGAAACCGAACCTCTGGTTTCCCTTCCTCATGCTAGATAGTGCCTGACATTCAGTGTCTAGTTTCCCAACCCTGTGGCTTAGATTAGGAAATCACTAAAACGGGAACAGTCCTGCTGTGACTGGCAATGAGGATGACTAATTGGACGCTGATGATAACATTTGCAAATGTGATTTTTTTTTACCTTTAAAATCTGATGTCTTTCAGCTGTCATGTCTCAGTTCAAGTGGAGAGATGGTTCCTTGTCATGGTGTGGGCTATGTACTCGCTCATGGCTCCATGGCATACTAGGCTGTGGAATGAGAGATGTATTTGAAGACCAGTCTAAAGTTGAAAGTTCTAAATCTCATAGCAAATATTCCCCCAGTAATTGTGCAAGCAACCCAGCTCACACAAACAGTGCTGCCTAATTCCCGCCAATTTGAAATCTAAGCTTTCTGCTTAGTTGCCAGGCATGAATGTGTAGTTTGCTTTTAAATGCCCAAAATGTTGACATTAAATGCTTCAGGGCAATGATACCCTGGTCAGAAGACAGGATTGTTATGAATAGCTAATTATAAATTAAGGCTCACACTGTCAGGTTGGTTAGCTCAATTGGCTAGATTAGATTACCTACAGTGTGGAAACAGGCCCTTTGGCCCAACAAGTCCACACCGACCCGCCGAAGCGCAACCCACCCATACCCCTACATTTACCCCTTTACCTAACACTATGGGCAATTTAGCATGGCCAATTCACCTGCCCCACACATCTTTGGACTGTGGGAGGAAACCAGAGCAAACCCACGCAGACACGGGGAGAACATGCAAACGCCACACAGTCAGTCGCCTGAGTCGGGAATTGAACCCGGGTCTCTGGCGCTGTGAGGCAGCAGTGCTAACCACTGTGCCACCGTGCCACCGTAGGTGGCCAATGATGGTGCAGACTGATGTCAGTTAGGTTGGATCAATCCCCATACTGGCCCTGCAGTTCACTGAGACCTTCCCATGAAATTGCCCCTTGCTTGATGCAGAGTGGTGCTCCTCAAGCATTTGTCTCACCCTAGCAGAGTGAGGTCCTCACGAATGGATTTTGGCTAACCCTCTTACTGTCAAATTCTGCCTTACAATACTCAGCTGTGCCAACACTGAGCAGAGATCAGACTTTTGGCAAAAGGGCTGAAGGGGAAAACTGGAGGGAGAGTTACCGTATACGTACAATAATGTCATTCCTACCTGGTGGCAGTATTGACGGCAGGTGGGCAATAGAAAACTGGGGCTGCCTGGACGCTGGGATATATAAAGTGAAATATGTGAAGAAGATAGAACATAGAACATAGAATATAGAACATAGAACAATACAGCACAGAACAGGCCCTTCGGCCCACGATGTTGTGCCGAACATTTGTCCTAGCTTTAGCACCTATCCATGTACCTATCCAATTGCTTAAAGGTCACCAATGATTCTGACTCTGCCACTCCCACAGGGCAATGCATTCCATGCCCCTACCACTCTCTGGGTAAAGAACTTACCCCTGACATCCCCCCCTATATCTTCCACCCTTCAACTTAAATTTATGTCCTCTTGTAACACTGTTGTACCCGGGGAAAAAGTCTCTGACTGTCTACTCTATCTATTCCCCTGATCATTTTATAAACCTCTATTAAGTCACCCTTCATCCTTCGCCGTTCCAATGAGAAAAGGCCTAGCACTCTCAACCTATCCTCGTACGACCTATTCTCCATTCCAGGCAACATCCTGGTAAATCTCCTCTGCACCCTCTCCAAAGCTTCCACATCTTTCCTAAAGTGAGGTGACCATAACTGCACACAGTACTCCAAATGTGGCCTTACCAAGGTCCTGTACAGCTCCAACATCACCTCACGACTCTTGAATTCAATCCCTCTGCTAATGAACGCTAATACACCATAGGCCTTCTTACAAGCTCTATCCACCTGAGTGGCAACTTTCAAAGAGCAATTAACATAGACCCCAAGATCCCTCTGCTCCTCCACCTTACTAAGAACCCTACCGTTAACCCTGTATTCCAGATTCTTATTTGTCCTTCCAAAATGGACAACCTCACACTTGACAGGATTGAACTCCATCTGCCACTCCTCAGCCCAGCTCTGCATCATATCTAAGTCCCTTTGCAGCCAACAACAGCCTTCCTCACTATCCACAACTCCATCAATCTTCGTATCATCTGCAAATTTACTGACTCACCCTTCAACTCCCTCTTCCAAGTCATTAATAAAAATTACAAACAGCATAGGACCCAGAACTGATCCCTGCGGAACTCCACTCGTAACTGGGCTCCATGCTGAATATTTACCATCTACCACCACTCTCTGACTTTGACTAGTTAGCCAGTTCTCTATTCAACTGGCCAAATTTCCCACTATCCCGTGCCTCCGCATAAGCCTACCATGGGGAATCTTATCAAATGCCTTACTAAAATCCATGTACACTACATCCACTGCTCTACCCTCATCCACATGCTTGGTCACCTCCTCAAAGAATTCAATAAGACTTGTAAGGCAAGACCTACCCCTCACAAATCCGTGCTGGCTGTCCCTAATCAAGCAGTGTGTTTCCAGATACTCATAAATCCTATCCCTCAGTAACCTTTCCATTACTTTGCCACCGAAGAAAGACTAACTGGCCTGTAATTCCTGGGGTTATCCCTATTCCCTTTTTTAAACAGGGGCACAACATTCGCCACTCTCCAGTCCCCTGGCACCACCCCCATTGACAGTGAAGACGAAAAGATCATTGCCAACGGCTCTGCAATTTCCTCTCTTGCTTCCCACATAATCCTAGGAGCTGACACAAGCCTCCACCATCAGATTATCAAAAGGCTCTATTTTCAAAAAGTTGAATGCTTTTACTTTTCAGTGTAATTTTCGGTTTTGTCATTGTAAAAGTATTGGCTTCATAGTTTAACTTTGACAAACCCTGTACAAGCTCTCTGTGCCCTGAATTCTTTCCCTGTCGAAGCTGTTTCTATTTAGTAATCTCTGGTGATTTGACCTGCAAACCTTTGCATGAATGTATCACACAGCATGTCCCAAGTCTTAGCTGGAAAATGAACCATACAAGTACATTTAACAAAACAGATAGGTTACATAGCAGCTGTTCTAGGTTAATGTTCCATTTTCAATTGAAATTAGTTTTATGAATTTAATTTTTTCATATCCAATCTGACCTATTGTTTGATCCATTTAATGCATCTCAATGCAAACTGAAGAATTGGAACCTGAGCCTAATTTTTTTTTCATTTTTTGTTCAGCCAGCAAAATTACACAGAAAGTGTTTGGCTTGCTTTGTTGAGATATTATCACGGCTGATGCTTGAGGAATGGAGAACTGTATCTCTCTAGTTCCATGACATAACTGGTCACAACGCAAATTGATTTGATTTGATTTATTATTGTCATATGTACCGAGATTCAGTGAAAAATATTGTTTTGTATGCTAGCCAGACAAGTCATACCTTACACAACCACAGCAGGATAATACAACAGAATGCAGAACAGTGTTACTGTTGTAGAGAAAGTGAAGAAAAAGATCAACTTCGAAAATGAGAGGTCCATTCATAGGTTTGATAACAGCCAGGAAGAATCTGTTCTAAAGTCTGCTGGTACGTGTTTTCAAATGCTTTCCCCAGTCACCAATTTGGCCAATATATAATATCAACATTTAATTTAAAATAAAAAAGCCCATCAATGAGATTTCCTTAATAATGAACAAAAGTAGCAATTTATTGTGAACAGAAGAACATGCAGTCCTGCATAGAACATAGAACAGTACAGCACAGGAACAGGCCCTTCGGCCCACAATGTCATGCGGACTGTGAGGCCAAATTCAACTAATCCCTTCTGCCTGCCCTTGGTCGTTATCCCTCCATTTCTTGCATATTCATGAACTTATTTAAAAGTCTCTTAAACACCCCTATCGTATCTGCCTTCACCACCACCCCTGGCAGTGCATTCCACACCCCCTAACACTCTCTGTGTAAAAAACTGCCCCTCGCGTCTTCTTTGAACTTTAACCCTCTTACCTGAAATGCCACCTAGTTGTAAACATTTCAACTCTGGGAAAAAGATTCTGACCATTAACCCTATATATGCATCTCATAATTTTATAAACTTCCATCAAGTTTACCCTCAACCTCCACCCTCTAGAGAAAACAACCCAATATTTTCTAACCTCCCTTTATAGTTCATACCATCTAGTTCAGGCAGCATTGTGATAATCCTCTTCCACACCTTCTCCAAATCCTCTGTATCCTTGCTGTAATGTGGTGACCAGAATTGAATGCAACACTCTAAGTGTGTGGTCTTAGCAAAGTTTTATAAAATGCAACATGACATTCTGAGTCTTGTACTCAGTTTCCTTTCCAATAAAGGCCAGCATGCCATATGGTTTCTTCACCTGCTTATCTACTTGTGTGGCCACTTTCAGGGAGCTATGGACTTGAAACCCAAGATCCCTCTGTACATCAATGCTGTTCAAGGTCCTGCCATTAACTGCATATATTTCCTTCACACTTAATCCCCCAAAGAGTTGTGAAAATTGGAGGTGTAGTGGACAGCGAAGATGGTTACCTCAGATTACAACAGGATCTGGACCAGATGGGCTAACGGGCTGAGAAGTGGCAGATGGAGTTTAATTCAGATAAATGCGAAGTGCTGCATTTTGGGAAAGCAAATCTTAGCAGGACTTATACACTTAATGGTAAGGTCCTAGGGATCGTCGCTAAACAAAGAGACCTTGGAGTGCAGGTTCATAGCTCCTTGAAAGTGGAGTCACAGGTAGATAGGATAGTGAAGAAGGTGTTTGGTATGCTTTCCTTTATTGGTCAGAGTATTGAGTACAAGAGTTGGGAGGTCATGTTGTGGCTGTACAGGACATTGGGTAGGCCGCTGTTGGAATATTGCGTGCAATTCTGTTCTCCTTCCTATCGGAAAGATGTTGTGAAACTTGAAATGGTTCAGTAAAGATTTACAAGGATGTTGCCAGGGTTGGAGGATTTGAGCTATAGGGAGAGGCTGAACAGGCTGGGGCTGTTTTCCCTGGAGCGTCAGAGGCTGAGGGGTGACCTTCTAGAGGTTTACAAAATTATGAGAGGCATGGATAGGGTAAATAAGCAAAGTCTTTTCCCTGGGGTGGGGGAGTCCAGAACTAGAGGATATTGGTTTAGGGTGAGAGGGGAAAGATATAAAAGAGACCTAAGGGGCAATTTTTTCACGCAGAAGGTGGTACATGTATGGAATGAGCTGCCAGAGGATGTGGTGGAGGCTGATACAATTGCAACATTTAAGATGCATTTGGATGGGTATATGAATAGGAAGAGTTTGGAGGGATATGGGCCGGGTGCTGGCAGGTGGGATTAAATTGGGTTGGGATATCTGGTCGGCATGGACAGGTTGGAGTGAAGGGTCTGTTTCCATGCTGTACATCTCTATGACTCTGTGAATGCATGGGATGTGTTGCCAGCGGTGGTGGTGGAAGCAAAGTCATTGGGGACATTTAAGCAACTGCTGGACATGCACATGGTTAGCAGTGAGTTGAGGGGTGCGTAGGTTAAGTTATTATATTTTACATTAGGATTAAACTTCAGCACAACATCGTGGGCCAGAGGGCCTGTCCTGTGCTGTACTTTTCTATGTTCTATGTTCTATAAGTGTAGCACCTCACACTTATCCGGAGTAAAGTACATTTGCCATTTCTCCACCCAAATCTGCAACTGACCTATATCCCGCTGTATCCATTGCCAATCTTTTATACTATCCAAACTCTACCGATATTTGTACAATCTGCAGGCTCACTAATTTATATACTTCTATTTTCATCCAAGTTATTTATGTATGTCACAAACAGCAGAGGTCCCAGGACAGATCTCTGCGGAACACCACTAGTCACGTATCTCCAGCCAGAAAAACACCCTGCCACCACTAACCTCTGCCTTCAAGCAGGTAAGTAATCATGGAAATCATGCATTTTAGTCTTCTCAAGCCCTGCTCTTCTTATGATTGGTGCTAACCCCAGCCTCAATTCCACTTTCTTGCTTGCCCACATGACTCTTCAACCTGTCTCTCTGTCTACCTCAAATTTACACAATGAGAATAGGATTTATTCAACAAAGATGCAAATCTTATGAATACATAATTGGAACAACACACCTTTGTAACAGGATGAAAGCGAGAACTGGAGATTAGAGTTGAGAGTGTTAGTGCTGGAAAAGCACAGCAGGTCAGGCAGCGTCCAAGGAGCAGGAGGGTTGACGTTTCGGGCAAAAAACCTTCATCACAGCCTCATTCCTGATGAGGGGATTTCGCTCCTGCTCCTCGAATGTTGCCTGACCCCTCGACACCTTTGTAACAGCTCATCCCCACCCCACCCCACCCCACTCCACTCCATAAACACACATACACCAGGTAATTAACTAATAAAGATCTTCTTCACAGAGATAAACGTTGGGGTCAATAAGTATTAGTTCTTGAAGAAAAAAGGATAAGACTCAAAACATTCAGTTGGTAGCTTGGTACATATAGATAGATGTTACTAAACACAAGAAGTCCTGAATGGCAAGATAGGGTCACAGATCTGAGTAACTGACTTTTTTCTGGAGTCCTACAGCATGGAGACAGGCCTTCGGCCCAAACCGATCCATGCCAACCAAAATGTCCATCCACGTTAACCCCATTTCCCTGCACTTGGCCCATATCCTTCTAAGCCTTTCCTATCCATGGAATTATCCAAATGGCTTTTACATTTTGTTAATGTACCCGCCTCAACCACTTCCGCTGGCAGTTCATTCTGTATGCATGCCACCCTCTGTGTAAAAATGTTGCCTCTCAGGTTCCCTTTTATTATTTCTCTTCTCACTGATGCCCTCTAGTCCTTGATTCCCTAACCCTGGGAAAAAGACTGAGTGCATTCACTCTATCCATGCCTCTCAAGATCTTATATACCTCTATAAGGTCCCCGTTCTGTCTCCTGCGGTCCTCCTCTAGTCATCACTAGAATCTTCAAACACAGTTTTTTTTTAATGGGCGACATGGTGGCACAATGGTTAGTACTGCTGCCTCACAGCGCCAGAGATCTGGATTCAATTCCCGCCTCAGGCGACTGTGTGGAGTTTGCACATTCTCTCCGTGTCTGCGTGGGTTCCCTCTGGGTGCTCCGGTTTCCTCCCACAGTCCAAAAACAATATGCAGATTAGGTGAATTGGCCATGCTAAATTGTCCGTAGTGTTAGGTGCAGGGGTAAACGTAAGGGAATGGGTCTGGGTGGGTTGCGCTTCGGTGGGTCGGTGTGGACTTGTTGGGCCGAGGCCTGTTTCCACACTGTATGTAATCTAAGAGTCATGACAAACTCCTGTAGCAGGTGAACAGCTCAAGCAGGGCTTCAGTTGTCAAATTGGGACTGTCAAGAAAGACTCTCTCGGGAAGGCAGAGGGTGAATTGGGTTGCTCCACTCTCTCAGCAGGCCATACTCCAACCAACATCCAAACAAAACACAAAACACGGTCATAGCCTCAGACAATGTGAGAAATAAAAAACTCAACTGGTGTTCTGAAGAAGAGTCATACTGGTCTCCAACAGTTAACTCTGTTCCTCACTCCACAAATCCTGCCAGACCGACTGAGTTTCAACAGCATTTTTTGTAATGTTTCAGATTTCCGGCATCTGCAGTGGTTTACGTTTGGTGACTTCCCATTAATCCAGCAACTCCACACACTTTGTAGTTTAGGGATAGGGTGATTTCTAATAAGTGATTTTGAAAAATGATGTGTCCCATCAACCCTTTAATATGAATCCTCCAAACAAATGAATAGTGAAACATTTTCAAAACACTTTGGGTTAAACCATTTCCCTGCTTGAGCTTCTTATCTATTTGAACTGCTGATTGTTCCCGAAAAAAAAACATTGTGTTTATCCTTGAACTCCCTACAGATGAATAATTTCACAACACAAGTGGGGAGTTTTCATTTATTTATTGTATATTAGAAACATCCTAGTTAAAGAGGGCTTCAAGTGATGAAAATATGGGACTATATTATAAGAGCATAATAACTCGGAATAGGAGTAGACCATTCAGCCCTTCGAGCCTGCTCCGCCATTTAATATGATCATGGATGATCTCACTGTATTCTCAACTCAACTTTCCTACTCACGCTCTGTGGCCCTTCAACTCATAACTAATTAAAAATCTGTCTATCTCCTCCTTAAATTTATTCAATGTCCCAGCATCCATTGCATTCTGGAGTAGTGAATTACACAGATTTGTCACCCTTTGAGAGAAATAATTTCACCTCAACTGTTTTAATACTGCACTCCTTATCCTAAAACCATGACCTCTCGTTCTACATGGCTCCACATGAAGAAACATTCTCTCGACATCTACATCTTTAACATCTTACATACTTCAGTTAGATCTGCTCTCATTTTCTAAACTGCGTAGAGTATTGGCCTAAACTGTTCAACCTCTCTTCAGAAGACAAACCGCTCATCTCTGGAATCAATCTATGACCCTCCTCTGACCTGCTTCCAATACACCTACATTTCTCCTTCAGTAAGCGGAACAAAACTGTACACAATACGCTTGGTGTGCTCTCACCAAAGACTTGTACAGTTTTTTTTTTATTCATTCACAGGCTGAGGGTGTCACTGGCTAGACAGCAATTATTGCCCATCCCTAATTTACCCAAAGGGCAGTTGACAGTCAACCACATTGCTGTGCGTCTGGAGTCACGTGTAGGCCAAGGGAGGTAAGGGAGGCAGTTTCCTTCTCTAGGGGATATTGGAGAAACTGGTGGGTTTTTTCCATCAATTGACTCATGGTCATCATTAGACCCCTAATTCCAGATTTTTGTTTTTGTGGAACTCAGGTCTCCAGGACGTTATCTTGGTCTCTGGTCATAATACCTCTAGGCCATCGCCTCCTCAATGTGATGTAGCAACACCTCATGACCTTTACACCCTATCTCTTTAGAAATTAGTATCAAAATTCCATTTGTCTTCTTTATTACCCGCTGATGTGTTCCAAAAAATTGCACTGGGAATGGAACCCTACCTCTGATTTTCTTCATTCAGTTTTCAATCATGTTATTAGGATTTGTCAGAATGGATGAAACTGAGCTTGGGAAAAGCCGGTCTTAGCCTCCTGAGGGTGGAGATTCTCCCTGTCCCTAACATAGCCAACATCCCACAAGGAAGGTCGAAGGAATGAGGGTCTAAATACGCGAGTCATCAGATCACAGCTCTTGACCCAAGGTGCGGGCTGGAGGTCAGACGTACTTCTCTGACGTGGGGTCCAACTGTAAATTCAGGCAAGTATTATTTCTTGAAAGCCAATATTTTTATTACTTTATTTTCAATGTAATATTGTACTGAGGGAATTATCCAGCCTTCTGAATAAGGAAACATTCTTAATATGCCTCTAGTGAGCACTAAAGTAAATACTTCCTGAGAAATCTGCTGGAACCAGTGGAAGTGGTTCCATGTGGACCTGTCACCACAATTCTGGGGATTACCAATCTGTGCATTTTCATAGAGCATGCCCTTATAATTGTTCATAGGCATCAGCATTATATAATATTGCCAGAGCTGATATTCACCATGATTAACACTGTGCATCATCCCATCTACTGGAATAAAATTTCAAGAAATCATCGGGGGCACCTCCTTTCCCTCTGAGTACCTTCTACTTACAAGTGGGCGGCACGGTGGCACAGTGGTTAGCACTGCTGCCTCACAGCGCCTGAGACCCGGGTTCAATTCCCGACTCAGGCGACTGACTGTGTGGAGTTTGCACGTTCTCCCCGTGTCTGCGTGGGTTTCCTCCGGGTGCTCCGGTTTCCTCCCACAGTCCAAAGATGTGCGGGTCAGGTGAATTGGCCATGCTAAATTTGCCTGTAGTGTTAGGTAGGGGGTATGGGTGGGTTGCACTTCGGCGGGTCGGTGTGGACTTGTTGGGCCGAAGGGCCCGTTTCCACACTGTAAGTAACCTAATCTAATCTAAAAACTTTGTATTTGCTCAGGGTCAACTAAAAAATACGAGACAAAAAAATCAATTTCAAGAAATAAAACAGATTGAAGCGACACTTTATTTTGAAAGGGATTGGAAGTAACAGGGAAATGATTCCAATGTTGGTCTCAAACACTGACTTCACTTTCTTCACAGATCAATGGAGAAATGATGCATTAATAAGACAGTCATTTATCATTAGTCTATTCTGATTGACGTAAAGGCAACCAATTGTACTGCTCTCAACCAATTAGAGTTTATTTACAATACTCCCACCATATCCTCCCCAAGTACCATATTGGTCACATCTTTTTTTTTAATGGCTTTACTGCACTGTTCATCTCACTTGTAAAATTAGATTTGGTTTTATTGTCACATGTATTCACATGAGTACACTGAAAGATTCATGAGTTGCCACTTTCCTCGCCATCTAAGGTACCAAGGTACCTAGGTGCAGATACTTATGTACAAATTCTGAGGGAAAAATAAAGAAATAAAAAGCCCAGCAATAAATTAGAAAGGTGGAGAAATAAGAGTTCAGAACAACAGCCTTTCCAACCCAGCTCTGGGCTTTAATTTGAGACTGAGAGTGCCCAGAGATCGAGTCTGCGCTGAAGCCGGGAGTCCAGGTCCATGCTGAGGTCAGGAAACCAGGTCCATGCTGAGGCTGAGAGTTTGAGTCCACACTAAGGCCAGGAGTTCCAGTCCACACTGAGGATGGGAGCTCAAGTTCATGCTGATGTTCGCAGTCCAGGTTCATACTGAGGCCAAGTGTTCGAGTCCATGCTGATGTCAGCAGTCCAGCTCCATGTTGAGGCTGGGTGTTCAAATCCACGCTGAGGCTGGGAGACCAACTCCACACTGAGGTCTGGAAGATCGGGTCCATGCTGAGGCCGGAAGTTCAGGCCCACTCTGAGGATGGGAGTTTGGGGCCATGCTGAAACGTGGAGTCCATGTCCACACTGAGGCCTGGAGTCTGAGTCCAAGTTGAGGCCAAGGGTCCGCACTGGCTTTCACCCTGGACATCGCTGAATCTGCCCGATAGGTAAAAAGAAAAAAAAGAATTGTAATAAGAGAGAGAAAAAAAGAAAGATAGAAACAGTCAGAGTATATGAGCTCTGGCTCAAGAGTCTTACTCCTCCATCTTGCAAACAAAAAAAACCTAGGATGAGGTGGAGCCTTCTGATCTGAATTATATTCTCATATTACTACATGATTCAATGTTGGTGAAGAGCCGAGGTGTATTGTACAAAGATATTTCTCTATCTGAAGGACGAAGAACCAATAAGAAATTCGCTAAGCCATTCACTTGTGCCATGATGTTTATAAATGTACACTTTGCAATAGATGAAATTCTCTCCTCTTTTACAATTCCCTTTAAAACATATCTCTTGAGTCAAACTTTTGATCATTGCCTTTGATACCTCATTCTATGGTTCAATATAGTGCTATTGTTCATTAAGCACCTTGGAAGACTTATTTGCATTAAATATGCTAAATAATTCTTGTGTTCAATGCTAAGATGAAGGAATTAAGATTGATCCTGAATGTGATCCAGCACGTTAATTTATCTCTGACCCATTCTGAAATTCGATGTGAATCTGAAACTCTGTTGCTTTGGGAAAATTGTCCTTCCCTTGATGTAGTAGCAGCATGTGAACAAGGAGCAAGAGAAGGCCGTTCAACCCTTGAGCCTAGCATCTTTGTAACATACTGAACAGCTTGGGAAAAGACTTCTGAAAATTTGTAAATATGATTAGTAAATTTAAATAAATTTGTAAATATAAATTGGGGCAGCATGGTGGCACAGTGATTAATATTGCTACCTCACAGTGCCATAGACCTAAGTTCAATTCCACTCTCAGGTGACTGTCTGTGTGGAGTTTGCACATTCTCCCTGTGTCTACGTGGAATTCGTCTAGGCGCTGTGGTTCCCTCTCACAGTCCAAAGATGTGTACGTTCAAGTGGCTAGGCCATGCTAAATTGTCCGTAGTATCCAGGGATCTGTAGGCTAGGTGGGTTAGCCATGGGAAAACGTTAGAGCAAGGGCGTTTGTCTGTTGATAAACATTTCCAGGAAATGTTACGCTTGATATTATAATTTCAAGGGGCTATCTATTTAAAAAAACATGATTACTTCAGCTCACAGAATTGCATAGTTGCAAGCCAGATCTGAGGAACATTGTTTATCATTCATATCATCCCTATTTTAAAAGCTTTAGACATTTTCAAGACTCTCAGTATTAGCAGTTGACAGGACAAATGATGAGTATTGGATTAACATTTGTATGAAGTAGAAATGCTCAAAAGAGAATGGAATTTACTTGGAAATGTGATATACTGACATGCAGTAGGACCTGAAATCAAAAGATTGTTACTTGTTTAATTTGTGCTTCTCACTTCTAAATGAATGACATTACAAAAAAGCATCTTTGGGAAGGTAGCTTTTTATCCTGAGATGTACCAAACTGAAAAATCTTGATCAACCTGTATTTTGTCCTTTTAACGCTCAGCTGTTCTTCCCAGAGACTAACTTCAGCTACCGAACTACATTACATTGAATTTATTTTATTCAAAATGAATAATCAGTGTTTAAAATAAAGCAGCAAGATTAATCAAACAGCAACATTTTGTCAAAAACAGGAAAAAAAAATCAAAAGTAACCAAAACACAAATTGCTGGAAAAGCTCAGCAGGCCTGGCAGCATCAGTGAAGAGAAAACAGAGTTAATGTTTCCAGTCCAGTGACCCTTCCGCAGAAGAAAAATCTAAAGAGATCTGTTAGTAGTCATAAAAGCTACCATGATCTGATGTATAAGAACTAACAATACTTAAAAGTTTTACTTGTGTTTCATTTCAAATGTAAACGAGTTATAACAAGCCATTATTTATATCTCGCTATTTACAACAAATACTTTCTGTAATCTTTGCATTTCACTATATACCTTAATTCCTTTATAAACCTGATAATGAAGTTGCAAACTTGAGCTCATCCTGCTGTACATACCTTAACCTGGGTTGGATATTATTGTCCCATCGAGGTATAAAATAGGATCCAGATCACCAGCTTCCTGCTCATCCTTATGACTGCAAGAAATTACAGAAGGTTGTGTGCACAGACCAGACCATCACAGAAGCCAACCTCTCATCCGTGGACTCCATTTACATTTCTCAATGCTGGGGAAAGGTTGCCAACATCATCAAAGAGCCCTCCCAACCAGGTTATGTGCTCTTCCTCTCCTATGCCCCTCCCACCTAAAGTCTCATTTCCTTATCACTATTGTGCTCATTGACTAACATTGACTCCCAATCCTTCATTTGTGATTTGAAATCTTTGCTTGACTTTATCTTCTCCCAACCCCTCCCAATCCATGTTCAAATCCCTGCAACCTCCTTCAACCTTTCACCCTTCCAAAATATCTGTGCTCTCCAATTCTTGCCTCTTGATCATCCCTGACGTACATTGCTCCACCATTGCTGTCAACTCCCTGAGCACTGTAATTCCCCACAGAAATCTTTCCATCCTTTTATTTCCTCCTTTAAGATTACTTATAACCCATATTTTTGACTGAGTAATTGTTTGTCTAATATCTCCATTGTTTAATTGTACAAATTTAAATCCAAACAAGGAGTGAACGTTTAAGGGACTTATGTAACTTCACAACATCTGAGTTTCAGATGTCCTTTCAACCTCACCCTCAGTCACTCACTCTGTGCAATAGAGTCAGTGTAGTGTGTTTCATCAATCAGTTATGTGTATGTAATGGACAGTAATAACAGCACCAGAACCCAAACTATATATGTGTTGAGTGATTTTATAGCAATGTAAATAGTTTTGTTCATTAATTCTAAGATATCTGCCCCAAAAAGAGTCCAATCTTTGGGATATATGCTACATGAGCTACCACATAGGCCATGGTACACTTGGCAGTGATATTTGGCTCAACAAAACACTTCACGGTGGTATGCCATATTAATAGTAGGTGTACACTAAAGATAACAGTGATTTTGTAGCACACGGTTATTACTAAAGGCTGAAATGTTGATGGAAGCGGAGGTCTCATCAACTACATGTTTTCAGAATTGAAGTTACAATTACAACCAAGATAAAAGTGTTTCAAACCTACAATGAAACACAGCAACTACAAAAGAAGGGAAATTTGTGAATAATCATGCTTTCCTTTTAAAAAAAGTAAGGCGCATTAGTTCATAGATTAATTGACTCTTCTGTCCAAATAGTCCACGCTGAACATAATCCCAAACTAAACTACTTCCACCAGCCCATTCCTGGCCCATATCATTCTAAATCTTTCCTATTCATTTGCTTAGCAAAATCTCTTTTAAATGTTATAATTGCACCCACATCCACCACTTCCTCAGAAAGTTCACCCCACACACGAACTACCTTCTGGATAAAAAAATTACCACTCATATCTTTTTCGGATATGATTTGTTAAATAATAGATTGTAGGTGCTGAAAGATTCTTCAATTGGCTAAAATGCTTCTGGAAAAGACATGAGTCAAAACACTGAGGCAACATGCTACGAAAAGGCTTCAACTGTGTCCAGGTAATGATCCATCATCTTGCTTCTGGGGCATGACATGAAATAAAAAATAAGATGCACATGATCTTATACTCCTTGTTTGGTGCAAATACCAACTATAGGCTCAAGCCTGTTACTTCTAAAATAGGAACAAAGAGAGGTTTTTTTTTAAACAACAGAAAGAGCACAACATTGGAATAGAGATTTTTACATGGGCATCTTCCAAGAGTATAAAGAGTGCAATAAACATGGAAGGCAAACATCGAAACATGGATTGATATTTTATTGACATTCTGTCAGAACTTCAGTTATTTCAAGAAAGAATCAATTTTTACTTCACAAAAACAACCAAAGAAGTGCAGATGCTGGAAATCAAAAACAAAAACAGAAAATGCTTGAAGAAAGGTGACTGGATCAGAAGCATTATTTCTGGTTTCCCTCCACAGATGTTGTGTTTTTCCACAGGAATTTCTGAATCGTAGGATCCTATAGTACAGAAAGAGGCCATTCAGCCCATCAAATCTGCACTGGCCCTCTGAAGAACATCCTACCAGACCCATGTCTTCACCCTATCCCCATAATCCTACATTTATCATGGCTAACCCACCTATACAATATATCCTTGGACACTACACAGCAATTTAACAAAACGAAAGTGAGTACTGCAGATGCTGGAGATTAGAGTCAAGAATGTGGTGCTGATAAAGCACAGCAGGTCAGGCAGCATCAGAGGAGCAGGAAAATCAACTTTTTGGGCAAAAGCCCTTCATCAGGGATTCCTGATGTGCTTTTCCAGCACCACACTCCTGACAGCAATTTAACATGGCCAATCCAAGTAACCTGAGCATCTTTGGACTGTGGGGAAAACCAGAGTACCTAGTGGAAATTCATGTAAACACAGGGAGAACACACAACCTCCACACAGACGTTTACCAAAGACAGGAATCGAACTCAGGTCCCTCGCGCGGTGTGTCAGCAGTGCTAACCAATAAGCCACATTGTTGCCCATTAATGCTTACTTCCTAGATTACCAAGTACAGTAGCGCCTTGACTTACGAACTTAATCCGTTCTGGACCTGGTTCGTGAACTGAAAAGTTCACGAACTGAATCAATTTTTCCCATTTGAATTAATGTAATTCCAATTGATCCATTTCGCCATGTCGTACTGCTCAGTGAGATCAGATGCGGGAGCACCATTCTCGCGTTTAGCTATTATTTCCTTCTTCGTTTCCACAGTAATACATTTAGGCTTCTTCACAACACTATCACTACCACTTCCCACTTTCTCGGGAGCCATAATGAGGGCTAATTTAATGCAAAAAACAAAAAAAAGTGTAAGAATGCTTGGACGTAGCAACGAACAATGTTAACAGCACGCGCTCCAAAGGCGAACTGAATGACATCACGCGGGGCTCGAGAGCTTTTGTGTTCAAAGCGCGCAAAGCAAAGCAGAACAATGAAACCACGTGGTCGCACATGGACTTTTTGCGTTCGTACCTTCGTTCGTACCCTGAATTTCGTACGTACGTTGAAGCACAATTTTACGTACAATCCTGATCGTAAACTGATTTGTTTGTGAACGGGGTCATTCGCATGTCGAGGCGCTACTGTACTGACAAAGAAAGATGGCCTTACTCTTAAAGGAGTAAGAAGAGCCAATTTGTGCAGTTTTTCTAATGATAAACTGCCAAAATATTCCAGTTTTTAGAAATCAACTAACGTTTGTGTCAACTTCAGGATACATAGTGTGGCTTCCTGTCATACTGGCAGCAGCGAAGTGTAAACAGTCAATTCATAGGAAGGCATCAAAATAAAGGCATGGAATGTGATTTCACTAGTTTACCTGGCTGAAAAGCTTGCAAAACTACTCTTTGCCTTGTCACTGATTAAATCCTTCAGAGATGCACTTCAAGATAAACTCAAAGAATATACTGGTGATGTGTGCAACAAGAAAGACACATGTTTGAAGCAGTTGTGGCAGATCAGCAATATCTTCAGCTGCCTGACTCCAGAATAACAATTACAGCCATCAACACATTCAGTAGAACGTTCAAATCCTGTATGAGATGAAGCTTGACTTACACCCCAACACCCTCCCCAGCCCCCAGGACAGTGTCCAGCATTTCATGATATGTGCAAGCTATGCTCTGCTAAAGGATATTAGGTTAAACTGTGTAATAAATCTCACTGCCAAGGGAAACAGAATGTGTAACACAATGCTTCAGAGCAGCATGTGAGGAAGTGTCAACGAAAGAACAATGTCAAGGATGCTTCCCAAGTTTCATCTGTGGCATGTAAGCATTTCAGTGAAGTCCAGGAGCTATGTGCATTATCACAGCTTACAGTCTCCAGTCATATAACACATCTGGCCACTTTGAAAAAGCATATGGATGCCATTTTAAAAACTAAAGTCGATCCAAGTGATGTATCTCAAACGGAATGTACAACATGAACTAAATGACAGATTGACAGTGGTGTAAGTGCAAATATCATCCCTTTATGTACCTTATGGGAAATTAATTCATAAAACTTGGCACAATTTGATGTGGTCAGCACATGATAAGCTAACTGCTGAGAATAAGCCTGATATCCTTACATCAACCTTCAACACATCTCGTAGGGAATGGCACCTGAAACCTTTGATACAGCAGTACTTTCTATTATTGGTCCAAAAACATGCATGGATGTACATGTTATTGTAATCCATGAGGTAAAACAAATCCTGTAGCTACAACACCAAAGATTCCAGGCAGCAATATTGAGTCTCTTCATCAATGAATCTTTCATTTCATTTCACAAGAGAATCTTTCCAACCCATGGTGTAAGATTCCCACTGATATTTTCCATGTCCAAAGGCATGTTTATTTTTTGGTGAATGATTACTTCACAAAGTTCCCTTTTGCATGACAAATCAAACATACCATTAGTGCAGCAGTTGCTGGCACAATGTCCACCATTTTAAGTATTTGATGCTCCTCAACACAGTGTGTCTAACAAAGGACAGGACAAGTATCTAGGTGTTGAAAAAGGCAGTTAAAAGCTTTTCAGAGACTAAATATGTAATTTAGCACAAACACCAATTCCCACCTTTCCCTTCTGGATTCTGTTCTCATCCAGAAGCCTACCCATCGTTCCTCTCTGCCAACACTGTGGAACAAAATTTTTTAACTCTAATTTATTAACTTATTGCAGTAATGTTTCATAAGAACCTAGTCATTGTTTCAAAAATAAATAGACCCACCATCAAATTTACCATTTCACATAAGTGAATACATTGCAAGCATTGCCCACTGGGGTAGGGCAACAACAGTTAAAAACAAAGAAAGGAACTGAATCAAACTATTCCTCTCTCCCCTCCCTGCACCCCAGTGGGACTATCTGTTCTTTCCAGTCTAGCAGTTAGACACACCTTTGTTCTGTCATTCCAATATTCCAGTCACTTAATCTGAACTGTCAACATCGTTTCTCCTCCAGCATTCCACCACTGTTGCATAAAAGCTGTCCCCTCTACACTTGACACCAGCTCTGATGAAGAGTCATCGAGACCTCGAAACATTACCTTGCTCTGCCTCCATGGATGCTGCCTGATCCATTGTGATCTCCAGCTTTTGTTGTTTTCGGTGCAGATTTCAGCACCTGCAGTAATTTTCTCATGAATCAAATTATTACTGGGGGAAATAATGTACCCAACCCCTGCAGTATTCAACTATCTCTGAGAGTTTTTTATCAAAAAGCTGAGGTTTTTATCAATTAAATAATATTCAGCTCCTCTGTACTTCCTGCCAAACTGCTTAACCTCTCAATTTCTTGCATTATATTCTGACTGGCAAGTTTTTTTACCACTCACTTAACCTATCTACATCCATCTACAGATTCATTGTATCATCCTCATTATTTATCCCTGTGGTTAGCACTGCTGCCGTACAGCGCTAGGGTTCAATTCCCAACTTGGGCATTTGTCTGTGTGGAGATTGCACATTCTACCCGTGTCTGTGTGGGTTTCCTCCCACAATCAAAGAATTAGGTGAACTGACCATGTTAAGTTGCCCATAGTGTTAGGTGCGTTAGTCAGGGGTGGATATGGCAGAATGAGTCCGGGTCAGTTGCTCTTAGTAGGTTCTCCATAGGGAATCTAATCCAAATACTTCTGTGGCATCTACAATCATGGAGATAATACATTCAAGTCATTAATATTTATAATTATGGCACGCTACTAGTTAGAGACTGTCATGCTGACAATGGTCCGCTTATCCTACTTTTGTGTCGTTTATTAGTTAGCAATTCCTCTATCTCCGCTAATATAATGGCAATCTAAATTTGTTCAATATAT
Source organism: Hemiscyllium ocellatum (assembly GCF_020745735.1). Taxonomy (NCBI): domain Eukaryota; kingdom Metazoa; phylum Chordata; class Chondrichthyes; order Orectolobiformes; family Hemiscylliidae; genus Hemiscyllium; species Hemiscyllium ocellatum. Next base: position 10,613,231 of record NC_083413.1, on the reverse strand, counting down.
CGTTTTAATTACATGATACTGTGATCTTTTGCGATAAATTCTTTCTCCTATGATCTTGTCCCACTAGCTACCTGATGAAGAAGCAGCGGTCTGAAAGCTATCATATCCAAATAATCCTGTTGGCCTATAACCTGGTATCGTGTGATTTTTAACTTTGTCCACCCCAGTCCAACACCGGCACCTCCACAATATAATACTTGAATGAGATCGGAGATCTCTTCATTGAGCCAATGTGTTTTTCTGTAGATGTCCTGTCACCTCGTTAGGTGACATCATCAATACACCTCCCATGAAGCATTGGTGGTCTGTTCTGCCAGGTACTTATTTGTGTCTGTTTCCTGATACTTCTGATTCTGTATCTGAGTGATTTGTAATTAGGGTTCAGTTCAATACTTTTTATTGATTTATAATACCTGAATATTATCTAAATGGACAAAATCTCAGAAAGCTACAGCACAGAGGGATTTGGGTAATTCCATACGTAATTTAAAACGAGCTAATGTATAAATTCAGGAGGTTCTAGGAAAGGAAGGTGAAACGTAAGCCTTTATTTCAAAGTGAATGGAGTATAGCAATCTTCCTAAAACTATACAAAACACTAGCTAGACCACACCTAGAATACTGTGGCCAGCTTTAAGCCCCATTTCTAAGGAAAGATATACTGTCATTGACAAAAGTCCAAAGAATTTTAACTAGTTGACCCTGGATATGGAGGAATGACAACAGGTTGGATGGAACATTCTGAGGAAGGATCTCTCGACCCGGAATGTTAACTCTGATTTCTCTCCACAGATGCTGCCAGATCTGCGGAGCTTTTCCAGCAATTTCTGTTTTTGTTTCTGATTTACAGTTTTTTCGGATTTTAACTCAACAGGGTAGATATGGTAAGGCTGTTTCCCCTTGTGGGAGAGTCTAGGAACAAAGGACATAATCTTAGAATAAGGGGTAGCCCTTATAAGATAGAGATGAGGAGGAATATCTTCTCTCAGAGAGTGGTGTATCCACGTAATTCTTTACCGCAGAGGATTGTAAAGGTTGAGTAACTAACTGTCCTCAAGGCTAAGATTTTTCATCAGTCAGGGAATCTAGGATTATGGAAGAAAGGTGGGAAAGTGGAGTTGAAGATTATCAAATCAGCCATGATCTCATTAAATGGTGGAGCATTCTCAATGGGCTGAATGGCCTTCTGGTCAGGTGTTGCAGTTGGTTGAAAATCACAGCTGCATTTCTGGAGATATAAATTCGTTAATGTCTGTGATGGGGATATTCCAACATTGACTGCATAGGCATGCTGTAGTCAGGCAAAATCAGGAACGTTATCCTCAGGTATATCAATAGGAACGGTTGAGAGGAATATGGACCAAGTGCTAGCAAATGGGACTAGATTTATCTAGGATATCTAGTTGGCATGGACAAATTGAACCAAAGGGTCTGTTTCCATGCTGTATATCACTATGACTCTATGATTATGACTCTATGACTGGTTGGACCGAAGGGTCTGTTTCCGTGCTGTATGACTCTGTGACTGTATCTCCATGTCTCTCAGCAATACCCAATCCCTAACTTTCACATATAGTACAAACGCATATTTAAAGCAAAGGTGTTTTCAACTGTTATATCTAATTCATGCATGTAGATGCAATTTGAATCCAATTGTGTCTACAAAGTCAATGACAGAATTCACTCTAATTTCCTTAACGGCTGCATGAGCCTGTGAGAATGTGTGCGGCAGTGAGTTTCAGAACTGATGCCAATCGCTATGTATGGAACATCGAAGCGACTGCATGGCGCAGTCTAGAGACAATATTGGTCAATGGTACAGCTATGCAAATGATCTATTCTCTGAAAGGTCTCCATTGTAAAGTTTCGAATTTCCCTCATAAATGGTAGTATTACGGTTATATTTTTTGAAAATCTATTCAGTCTCTTCTATTTAATGCAATAACGAGCATGAAATGTCTTTTAAGCCAAAAGTGTAAGCCCCTTGGTTTTCAACATCTCTTACTGTTCTAACTGATCCACTTATTCTCAGTCAGGACCTTCAACTGTTAGCACTCTTCATACATGTCTTTTTTTCCTTCTTCATCTTGGAATTACCCAAGTACTTAATGACTCCTTCCAACACCAACGTGTTCAATACAATGGCCTCTGGACTCCTCAATTAAAAATAAAGGTTTCTACCCTATTTTATGCTTCACCCTTTGCTCCCTGCAGTGTAACTCTGTATTGGTTATGGAAACATAAGTGGATTCTGTTTTTAATGTAATTTTATTTGTTTTATACTTAGCTGAACAGATGGAATATTTGTTCAGCTGCAAAAGTAGAAGACGTGCATAAGAAGTGGAGATTGAAATATCTGGCATGGCATTGAAAAAGCATGTTATCTTAGCTTAAATATCAGTGCTTGGAAAAAAAAAGGTTAAATCCCATTGTGCTGGAATTTTCTCCCCATTTCCAAAACGCACTAAATATCAATAGAGGAACAAAGTTATACAAGGAGAAAATGTGGCTTGGACGGACACTAATTAAAAGAATCAAATCCAATTCAACTACATATGTCGAATCATATTAGTGGGTTTGGTGATTTTCTACTCAGTGGGCCAGTCAAGATTAAAGGATTTGTTAATGTGACTGACTTGAGCAGGTACTCAGAACTGACCGAGCATATTTGACAACAAATTAATTCGTTTAACATTAACAGTCAAAGATTGATTTTTCATGGAACAAATTACTTGTCCTGTACATCACATACTCCCAGTAGGCCGTGGATAAAAGAAAAGAATTTTTCCTACTTAAGGAGGCATTGTTGTCATGATGAAAGACTCAACTAATGATTGCATATGAGAGGGCCATAGGAACATAAGTTATGATACAGAAAAGAGTATTCAGCATGTAACATGAATTTAATAGATAATTCATTGAATTAATATTGGTGTTCTGCACTGTGGGCGAACTTATGATTTTAAAACTATCGCAGGAAGTAGAACTTTATCATTGACTCAGTAGGGAGATCATTGTACTGATTTGAACTCCAGAGTGTGGAAATCATATATTCGGTCTCTCGACTCAGCAGAAGGGTCATCATTGTTGACAAAAATGTCTCTTTGATAGGAAACAGAATAACCTTCGTATTGTTGGAAATCCCCATTTGAAGGTACACACACATGTATATGGGTGCCAGTTGAGTACAGACTGGGTGTGTTTTGATTGTGATGGCCTCAATGATCCAGCAGAATATCTAACAGAGCAAGATACTAGGGGGTTGCTAACACACATGAATTGACATACTGCTGAGAATCAGTGCATTCAGTGGAAACACTTAACCAGTCTGAGGCCCAAATGGACCTGCTGATGATTATATTGGAAAAATGATAGAACACAGAAAGACAGTGTTCAATTTAACATAATATTGGCAAATATGAGATCGAATATTCAGTCAAAAAATCAATAAACAAGTATCATACTTTAAATGTTGGGAGAGGTTGGTTATGTGGAAGGATAAAGAGGTTCAGGAGCCTTCAGATTCATTTAAAAAAGCTGTGCCTCAACTGAGCAGTTCCTGCAAAGGAGATAAGAGAATTGTTGAATAAAAGGAAAACACTGCAGCTGCTGGAAACCTGAAACAAACACAGAATGCTAGAGAAATTCGGCAGCTCTGGCAGCATCTGTACAACTCTTAGAACAATAATGATCTTCTCCAGCATTCTCTGTTAGAAGAAAATAATTGATTCCATGGCAAGAAGTATTGGTGAATCTATGGAGCATCTTAGTAAGGCCACAACTGGAGGAAGTAATGTGTAGAGCAGTTGGAAAGATGTCAAAGCAATGAGTAATTTTATCTGGTGAGGCCTGAAATGTGGAAATGCAATGCTTTTTTTTTAATTTGCAAGATCTTGTTTCCTTAGGACATAGAAGATTCTGAAATGACATGATATGAGTTTTGAGATTGATGATAGGATAGGATATAGAATCTGAAGATGTTTGCTCACACTGATTGTGTCATTTAAAACAGTCATTCTCAACAGGGACGATATGGCCCTTTTAGGGCCCTGGCACATTTGAAGGGGGCCACAGACTGAAAACTATGAGAAGGGGAGCTCTAAGGTTTTACGGGGACCCTGGCAACTGAACAGGTGAAAGACCCAAGCCTAACCTAATTTGGAGCCCGATATGAAACTTGCAGAATAGCACCAAGCTCAAGGATCACGTTAGGCCTGATAGATGTTTAATTTCATACAGTCTCTTTGTTAAGTTTTGCCCAGTATGTCAGAATGTTCAAGTTTTCTTGGTGTTCAGCAATAAATGATTTCCTGTCTATCTGTTCGTGTTGTATGCCTGTTTGAAAGGGTGACCCTGGAACCTGAGAAAAGCTCCTCAGACTGCTATAGCCAAAAAACAGTTGAGAATCACTGATCTAAATGGGATCATAGATACCTGATGAAATGAAAGACAGGATATCTGTGTGTGCGTGTGTATGTGTGAAGAATGCATCGCATAGTTATTGGCTGTACTGGTGAGCATGGGTTTGAGTTCCCACAGCAGATTTTCCATTTGCCTGCCAGAACTGTCAGCAATCATTCAGCCAATAAACTGGAGACTGAGTGACTCATTTAGTTATTTTCACATAAATCTAGAAAGACAGAGTGCAAAGTGGACAAATGGTTGTTTGGGATGTCTCTCTCCAGATTCACACTGTAGGTCAAAAGAACATTCACAAACAGTACAGGGACACCTCAACATTTCAGAACAAATTTCATAGAAAGAATCATAGAATTTTACAGGATGGAAACAAACCCTTTGGTCCAACATGCCAACTAGATATCCTAAGTCAATCTAGTGCCATTTGCATAGTCCTATCAATATACCCATCCACTTACCTTTTCAATGGTATAATTATAACAGCCTCCACCATTTTCTCTAGCTGCTTGTTCCATACACGTATCTCCCTTGTGTCAAAAAGTTGTCCCTCAGGTCCCTTTTAAATCTTTCCCCTCTCACCTTAAATCTATGGCCTCTAGTTTTGGATTCCCCTACCCTGGGAAAAAAAGACCTTGGCTATTCACCCTATCCATGTCCCTCATGATTTTGTAAACCTCTGCAAGATCATCACTCGGCCTCTGAAGCTCCAGGGAAAGTTCTTTACAGGAAAAAGGGATATGGAGACAGGGTTGGGTGCATGGACTTGATATTGCCTTGAATGAAGGATCATCATCAATATGGTCTGGTTGAGTCAAACAGCATGGTTCCATGTTGCAACGTCTTTGTAATACAACAGCGTCCTGCATGGCAGAGGTGTCAAAATTCACTTCTAGATGCATTGAACCTGACTTGAATCTCCTCAATTAGTGAAGATCATTCCATTAGTCTCAATTTCATACAAATTTCTATAGAGGAATCCATTCAAGTTCTAACTTAAATAGAATCATCAATTCCAAGATAATAATAAATTAAACCATACATGGAACAAGCAGCGCAGATACAGGCTGTTTGGTCCCTTCAGACAAAGCGTCTCTTTATGATCCATTCAAACCTGCTCACCTTCACAAATGTGCACAGCAAAGAGATCCTTTGTTTTACATGCACTCTAGTGTCTCTATAGCGATTTTATAATATGGAAACCAGTATTGCTTTTAGTTTGGATTTGTTCATGGGATGGGGGTGCCCCTGTCTTGGCCAGCAATTATTGCATGTTCTTAACTGTCCCAGAGAAGGTGGTGGTGAGCTGCCTTTGTAAGTCTCTGCAGTCTTTAGGATGTAGAGATGCCAATGATGTTGTTAGGAAGGGAATGTCAGGCTGTAGATTTCTCTTGAGCAAATCTCACATGATAACATTGTTGAAGACTCTTGTTATCGCTATGCTAATGATCGGGAGCAGATATTTAGGCCAGTAATTGGTCAGATTGGATTTCACCTGTGTACAGGACATTTTTGAGTAGATGTTAGTTTTTTAGTGTACTGGAGCAACTTGACTAGATGCCTGGCTAGTTTTGGAGAACATACCATCAGTATTATTGCTGAAATGTTGTCACTGCCCATAACGTTTGCAGTAACCAGTCTTTTCAATTGGTGCCATGGGAATGAATTAAATTAAGGACATCTAGAGGAGGCTGAGATAGATCATCCACTTGGCTTTACTGACTGAAGACTGTTGCAAATACTTTACCCTTGTCATTTTCACTGCTAGCTGGGCTTTTCATCATTGACAATGGGGATATTTGTGGAGCCTCTTCCTCCAGTGAGTGGTTTAGTTATCCACCACCATTCCCAACTGGACTGCAGCATTTCCATCTTTTTCATTGGCTGTGAGCTCGCTGAGCTCAGAATATGACTTGTTGCTTCTACTGTTTGGCACACAAATTATGGTTTCACCAGATTGCTGCCTCATTTTCAGGTATGGCTCCAGCCATTTCCCTCCTGCAACCATCATTGAATCAGAATTCAGTGATCTTCCAGCTTGATGGCAATGATAGAGTGAAGAATAATCTGGACATCCATGAGGTAGCAGATTTTTATTGATTCTGGCACTGCTGATGGTCCACAGTGCCTCATGGGTGTTCAGTTGTGAGATGTCAAATCAGTTCAAAGTCTAGGCCAGGAAGACAAGCTCTCAGAACTAGAGGGGTGAAGTTCCCAGCAGAACTGTCAGAGCCAAGGGGGTTGTCATTCTCTTTGGAGTGGGGTCCCCCTCTGAAGGTCAAATAATGGCAAAAAGGAAAATGGAGGAAACTGGTTGGGAAACAATCAATATAACTGGGGGGGGGGGCGGCTAATTCCAATCTCCGTTTAACGGAAGTGTGAAGAAAATGGGGTCATCAATTAATGTTTTCATTTCAATAATTGACTTCCTGCAGCTGTTCCCTTTTCTGGGAGTTTGCCTTGGCCGCAGGAAGGTACCATCCCAATGCCTTCCATACACACTCCTTCAGCCCTCACACCCTGCAGCCCATTTCCAGAGGGCTGGCAAAATCCTCATATGTTCTTGTGACTCTAAAGTCAACATTGCTAATAGAAATTGTGAACAAAAGTGACCATTGCACCTTGCCTTGTGGAACCCATTTTTCACCTATCACTCTGGAAAGGCACTCTTTACACTGCTTTCAACCCTACAACCAATTAGTTATCTATTCTGCTTCGTGTTTCATGATTTCTCCACGTTCTGAACTTAATCGTTAGTTTAGTACATGATGTGTCCTCGAAAGCTTTTTTGGAAATCCGGATACATTATTTCCACTAGGAGAAAGTGAGGACTGCAGATGCTGGAGATCAGAGTCAAATGGTGCAGTGCTGGAAAAGCACATCAGGTCAGGTAACATCCAAGGAGCAGGAGAGTCAACGTTTCAGGCATAAGTCCTTCATCAGGAAGGGCTTCTCCTGCTCCTTAGATGCTGCCTGACCTGCACCACAATCTCAACATTATTTCCACTACATATCTTTCCCTTTACTATTTCACATCTTCAAAGAATTGAATGAAGTTGATCAACTTTACTTTTTGAAAGCCATGCTGACTATTCATCAATTTATTTTCTAATTCCTGGAAGCTTTTCATATTTCTACTGTTTCCTTTCAAAGTGATTCAATTATTTTCCCAATATGGATGTTAAACTGTCTGGTCTATAGTTTCCTGGATATGTGTCTTATCTTTAATGCTTCATTCATACAATAAAAGAAAGATTAAAGGAGATATTTTATTTTGCTCATAGCCATTAACGTGCAGAAATATTAGTGGCAGCTTTTGTCCCCAGATGATGATGTCACATTGCTTGCAGCTAGAAACTATAAATGGTATTTCACTTAAGAAAGGTAATAAAGATAGGTTTTATAGCTAGGGATCTTATTGAAAATTAATTTTCCATGTGTTGATAGCTGACCTGTACTTTTGAGAAAAATGAAGAGAAGTAAAAGGCTGTTAATAATTTTGCAATGCTGAAGGCAATGGCTGTTCTCTCAATAAGTGCAATAAATTTAAACAAAAATCGCTGAAGAATCTCAGTAGGTCTGGCGGAGAGAAAACAGAACCAAAGTTTCTTGTCCAGTGACCTTCTTCAGAATGGGACTTGAGACATTAACTGTGTTTGCTCTCTCTCCACAGACATCTGCTGAGTTTCTCCAGCACATTGTTTTTGTTTGTTTCAGATCCCCAGCATATCGGCAGTTCTTTGTTTTATTTTACAGTTTGAAACGTACTTGACTTACCAATAACAGACTAATGTCTGTTGGTTTTGGCTGATCACACAATACCAGAGTGCTCTGTGTATTGAGTTAATGTTGCTAAATGTTAAAAACCTTTTCCAACATATTCTTTGACTGACATCATATGGGTTAAATCACATCTTTAATCTTTTATAAGACAGAATTCTGCAAGAAATAATGGAATTTAGCAAACTGTGGAACTTCCAAAACGTTCTCAGCCATTAAATTGCATCAATTCTGATAAATAACTACACAAATAAATCTCAAAATAAGTTATGTTTGGACAGAAAATAAAGTTGTGAAGAAGAGCTAGGAAATCCACAAAACGATACAGATTGAGTGAGTGGGCAGAAATTTGGCAGATGGAATATGATGTGTGGAGAATGCAAACTTCCCCACTTTGGCAGGAGGAGTGGAATATTGAATTGAATTGAATTGAATGAAATTGAATTTATTGTCACATGTACTGAGGCACAGTGAAAAGCTTTGTCTTACGAGCAATACAGGCAGATCACAGGGTTAAGTAGCATAGATAGTAAATAATAAGTAAGCAGTGGCAAAAACAAAAACACAGGTGCAGGCAAATGTTAAGAGTTTGTGAGTTCATTCAGTATTCTAACAACAGGAGGGTAGAAACTGTTGTGAAACTGGCTGGTGTGTGTGTGTTCAGGCTTCCATACCTTCTCCCCAGTGGTAGAGGTTGTAGAAAAACAGGGTGGGATGGATCTTTGAGAATGCTGGTGGCCTTTCCTTGACAGCGGGCATGGTAGATGGATTCTACAGATGGGAAGTTGGCCCTTGTGATTGTCCAGGCAGAGTTCACCACTCTCTGTAACCGCCTCCGATCTTGAATGGTACAGTTGCCATACCAGGTAGTGATACATCCAGACAGAATGCTCTCGATGGCACCCCTATAAAAGTTGGCAAGGGTATTCACTGTCATGCCAAATTTCCTCAGCTGCCTGAGGAAGAAGAGATGTTGTTGAGCCTTTGAACCAATGCATCCACATGAAGTGTTCAAGAAAGCTTGTTATGGATGACCATTCCCAGGAGCTTGACACTCTCCACTCATTCCACCTCTGTGCTGTTAATGTGTAGGGGGAGGGGGGTCATGAGTAACATCCTGCTAAAAATCAATAATGAGTTCCTTGGTTTTGCTGGCATTGGGAGCTAGGTTATTCTCAGTGCACCATTTTTCCAGGTCTTCTACCTCCCGTCTGTAGTCTGTTTTGTCGCCATCTGAGATACGACCGACTATGGTGGTGTCATCAGCGAACTTGTAAATGGCATTAGTCTGGTATTTGGCGATGCAGTCATGGGATACAGTGAGTACAGTAGGGGGCTGAGTATGCACCATTATTGGGGAGGCTCCATTGTTGAGTGTTAGTGATGATGAATATTGTCCCCAATCTTCACTGATTGTGGCCTGTGGGTCAGGAAACTGAGGATCCAGTTGAAAAAAGTGGGGCTTAGTCCGAAATCATTAAGGTTAGTAATCAGTCTCGAGGGGATAATAGTGTTGAACCCTGAACTGTAGTCAATGAGTAGGACTCTTACGTTGCTGTTCTTGGTGTCAAAATGTCCTAGGGACAAGTAAAGGGCAAGTGATATAGCATCTGATGTGGATCAATTGATCCGATAGGCAAATTGGAGTGGGTCAAGAGTAGTGGGGAGATGGAGTTGATTAATGCCATGACAAGCCTTTCAAAAAACTTCATGACCACCGAAGTTAGGGCCACTGGGTGGTAGTCATTGAGACATGCTGCATGAACCTTCTTAGGCACAGGGATGATGTTGGCCCTCTTGAAACAGGCAGGGACAGTGGCCTGCTGCAGGGAGAGGTTGAAAATGTCTGAGAAGACCTCTGCCAGTTGATCTGAGCATGATCTGAGTGCAGGGCCTGGTACTCTGGTCCCATTGCTTTCCTTGGATTCACATGAAGGAAAACTGATCTGTCCTCTGATGTAGTGACTGTTGGGATAGGTTATGTCATCAGAATAGATGTTACCTTTCCACCAAAATTCTGCTCAAAGCAAGCATCGAAGGTGTTGAGACGATCTGGAATGGGCTTGTCATTGTCTGCTATCTTGCACTGTCTCTTTTTAGAGTAAAAAATGAGGTCTGCAGATGCTGGAGATCACAGCTGCAAATGTGTTGCTGCTGTGCTTTGACCAGCAACACATTTGCAGCTGTCTCTTTTTAGAACCTGTCATGTCATTCATTCCTTGCCAAAGTTGTCGGGAGTCTGTCTGGGTCTCTAGTTTGGATTGGTATTGGACCTTGGCTGTCTTAATGGCTCTGCGAAGGTCAGCCTTGGATTCCTTATATTTGGGTGGGTTTCCTGATCCTGATTAACAACATCTTACTCAAATGGAGACAAATTGCAGTACTCTGAGGATCACAGAATGACTCCTTGTTTATGGATCACAAAATGATTAGCATGTGGTTAGAACAAGTGAGTAGGAAATCAAGTGAAACGTTGCTATTTCATAGAATCTTTACAGTGGGGAATCATGCTATTAGGCCCATCGAATCCACACGAACCTCGAAAGACCATCCCACCCAGACCCACCCTCTCCCTGTATTTCCCATGACTAACCTGCACATTCCTGAACACTATGAGCAATTTAGCATGATCAATTCACCCAACCTTTGGGCTATGAGAGCAAACCAGAGCAAATCCACACAGACACAGGGAGAATGTGCAAACTCTGCACAGAGAGTCGCCCAAGGCTGGAATTGAACCCAGGTCCTTGGCAGTGCTGGGCAATAAACCACCATTGGAATGGAATGAAAAAGTGAAGATGTCCTGCTTTAATTTAACAAGGCATTGGTGACACCACATCTGAACCACCACCCTGAAGAAGTCATATTGGACCAAAATGTTAACTCTGTTTCTCTCTCCCCAAATACTGCCAGACCTGATGAATTTCTCCAGCACTTCCTGTTTTTATTTCAGATCTAAGATGTTCTGTTTGGTTTCCTTGAATAAGAAAGGCCACAAATGCAGTGCACAGAAGGTTCTCTGGACTCATACTTGGAAGAAGGATTATATTATGAGGAGAGGTTGGACGAATTGGGCCTGTGTCCCATTGGTTTTGACTGAAGAAGACTGAGAAGAGATTTGAAAACATTTTCAGAATCATTAGTGGGCTGAGTAGACAGGGAGAAACTGCTCCCAATTGTAAATAGGACAAAGAACAACAGAGCATAGATTTAAAGTGATGTACAAACAAAGCAAGGCACTCAGCATACAGCTATACGTTCACATGTAAAGCTCCAGATGGAGAGAAATATGGCTATGAATGGCTATGGAGAGAAGGGGAAGGAATTTAAATTTGAAAATAAAACAGAAATCATTGGAAAAAATCAGCAGGTCTGGCAGCATCTGTGAGAGAAATCCAGTCGTATAAGGTTATTGTCTCTCTCTCTCTCCACAGATGTTGCCAGACCTGTTGAGTTTCTCCAGTTATTTCTGTTTTTGTTTCAGACTTCCAGCATCCATAGTGCTTTATTTTATTCTAACTTTAATCTGTTGGGGAATGAGGAATAAGTGTGTGTCAATAGGTTTGAAGCGTTATTAGGTTAAACTTAATGCAGGACATGTCTTGTGTGACAGTGTATAATAGTGAATTGCCTGACAATCTAAATGGATAGATAGTCTAAATAGTATTTTATTAGTCAATTTTGTTATGTGCATTCCTCCCTCTTCAGGACTGTGAACTGAACATTATTTTCAGAAAAAAAAGTGTTTAATTTCGGTAGCAAATTAAAACTTGTTGTCATCCATGAGTTGTTTAAAATAGTCTTCTTCGCATCTTGAGAAATTACTTTGATGAGCAGATTGCATTTTTAAGTATCAGCAGCCTGACCATAATACTTTACAATGAGAAAAAAATTAAAGTTTCATAACATTTGAATTCAGCGTTTCCACTGGATATTATTCTTCACATTGTGATTGTCTTTTTGAATCTCTCTCTATGCATTCCCCCACTCAGCGAAACTTACCAAAGGAAAATACATATCTATGTTTACCAAAAGGGGTCTTATTGATGAAACCTCTATGTTTGAGACTGAAACCGAAAGATCAAATAATTTGTGCTTTAAATTTTGATGAGAAATAATTAATCATAGAGTGTAGATTATGACTGATTCTTCATTGATGAAAAATGTCTTGCATATTTAATTCAATTGCATGAAGGACAGTGCTGAGCTTTTCCCAATTAGGAACCACATATGATTAGATTGGATTCTCTACAGTGTGGAAACAGGCCCTTCGGCCCAACCAGTCCACACCAACCCACCAAAGAGCAACCCACTCAGACCCATTTCCCTCTGACTAATACACCTCACACTCCGGGCAATTTACCATGGCCAATTCACCTGACCTGCACATATTTGGACCGTGGGAGAAAACCTATGCAGACACAGGGAGAATGTGCAAACTCCACACAGACAGTCGCCCAAGGCTGGAATCAAACCTGAGACCCTGTGCTGTGAGGCAGCAGTGCTAACCACTGAGCAACCATGCCACCCACATTACTGATGAGGTAACAACAACACCAAAATATTTGTGCGCAAAATTATTTTCATTATAAATCTTTTGAGGTCAGAAGATAACTATAACAGTCAATGAAGTTTCAGTCAATCCAACATAGAAATTGTAACATTCACAGAGTGCTGCACTGAAGTGTCAATCTAGATTATGTGCACAATTCTCTGGAGACTTGAACGCACAACCTTCTGACTCACAATGACGATGTGGAAGATAAACTTGTATTTGAGTAATAATTTTGAATTGTGATTCTGCAATTAATCACAGAGCTCCTATGGAGGATAAATACTAGTTGAAATTAACTGGGCTAAATTACTGTTTCTGTCCTCCACATAACTGCTGCCACTTGGAGCTACACTGGCCAGGAGATCTGTAGTCAAGGTACGCTACTCTCTCTGACTTGTGCCATTCCCATAAAGCATTTAGGGTTCATCTGCAGCTGCATTCTGTTATTCATCATCCAACCACACCTAAGTCCACCCATCTTTGTGCTACCCTCCATTTTGCGCTTTAGAGTAGACCCAGAAGTACTGTGTAATACTAATGCTTTTGATGTCAAAGTATCCAGAGACGTATTCTGAATACCCAAACTCTTTGTGTATTTTACAATGATTAAAAAACACACAGATAAGATCTTGTGCTCTTCTGAAATTTCACTTGCTCTGCTAACATTCTATACTCTCATCAGCAAATGCAGAGCAAGATATTCCCCTTCAGAATCTGGAAGTAGGTTTGCTTGCTGAGCGGGAAGGTTCATTTTCAGCTGGAAATGAATCTGAAAAAAAAAACCTTTCCACTCAGCGAGCAAACCTACACCCAGAACCTCAACCTGAGCTACAAATCTTCTCAAAACTCACTTCCCTTCAGAATATTTGTAGATTATGTGGCCATTATCATGAAGAGTACCAAGTTGTCTGGAGTTTGTTGACATGACTTTTTTGATTTTTTAAAAAAATTGTTCGAGGTGAATTTCTTTTGCAAATTACAGAAGAAGCAGAAAGCAATTTGGGCTGTAAAGCGTCTTTTGAAATTGTGAGATAGAAACAAGTCAATTTTTTTTTCTGAAAGAGAGAACCATCCAGAAGTTTGGTGAATGTGCAGGCTTCTTTCAGACAGAGAACTCATGATTCAGATAGAAATGACCTGTAATATCACCTTTGCAGTTTCACAGTCACCAAAACCAGCAGGGCAAAAATGAAGAAGTCCTGAGGGGATTATAAATTACTAAGAGAAAAGTTCCAGAAACTAAGGTTGAAAGGTATCAGGAAGGAAAATTCTTACAATGCTGCTGAATGCCTGAATTAATAGGTTACATATGAACAAGTAACTGAGGTGCATAGGCAGCATGAATAAGTTTCTCAGGAAGAGTCATCAACTATAGAAGTTAGTACTGAGTGAATGCAATGTTTGCTGGAATGAAGTAATGTCTTACCAATTGAAGAAGAAAGTTTTAAGTGGAAAGGATGATTCATCACTTGGGTTTAAGCATCTATGGGGTTGTGAGTAAGGGTAAAACATGAAAGTGAGGACTGCAGACGCTGGAGATCAGAGTCAAGATTAGAGTGGTGCTGCAAAAGTACAGCAGGTCAGGCAGCGTCCAAGGAGAGGAAAATTGATATTTCCAGCCTTTCCTGGTGAAGGGCTTTTGCCTGAAACGTCAATTTTCCTGTGCCTTGGATGCTGCCTGGCCTGCTGTGCTTTTCCAGCACCACTCTAATCTAGTAAGGATAAAAGGATAAGTCTTTATTTCTGAAATATGTCATAATACTGTTTCAACTAATGGGTTATGAACCAAATGCAAGTAATTGGCATTAGTATAGTTTGTTAGTTGGCATAGACATGATGAGTTGAAGGGTTTGTTTTTATGCTATTTGACTCTTGATCTTGTGTTTTTAGGTGAGTCGCCAAGATCTTTTTCCCAGGGTAGGGGGAGCCCAAAACTAGAGGGCATAGGTTTAAGGTGAGAGTGGAATGATTTAAAAGGGACCTAAGGGTCAACCTTTCCAGTTTGAAGGCCTTCTTTAGGTCAGCTCAGAGGCTCAAGGGTTAGTACTGCTGTCTCGCAGCAGTAGGACCCTGGGTATGATTCAGGCCTCAGGCTGGAGTTTTCACATTCTCTCTGTGTCTGTGTGGGTTTCCTCCAAGTGCTCTGGTTTCCCACAATCCAAAAATGTGCAGGTTGGTTGGATTGGCAATGGGTATATGCAGGAATAAGGTAGAGAGGTGGGTCAGAGTGCAACCCTCTTCTGAGGGTCAGTGTGGACTTGATGGGCTGAATAGCCTGATTCCATAGTATAAGGATACTACTTACAAATTATGTGAATTTATTGTACAGAGGTTAGTGCATGTATAGAATGAGCTGCCAAAGGAAGTGGTGCAGGCTGGTACAATTACAACATTTAAAAGGCATCTGGATGGGTGTATAAATAGGAAGGGTTTAGATGAATTAGGATCAAATGCTGGCAAATGGAACTAGAGTAATTTAGGATATCTGGTCGGCATGGACAAGGGTCTGTTTCTGTTTGCTATGACTCTACTTTTTGTTTGTAATACACCATGTTATTTTGCTCAAAGTACATAGCAACCTCTTGTGAATACGCTCAGTGACTGACAACGACACTAAATAAATAATTGTGAATCATCAAACCAGGTTTCTCTTTGGAATCTCATTTGTCCAAAATTACCAACAGCTGGGATCATTAATAGGATAATATTTGATTTCTGAAATCTGAGGCTGGACTTTGTGCAGGCAAAATTTCTACCATCAAAGGAGTTGACCCTGTTTCACTAAGTGGAGGGAGTTGAGGAGCTATATTCCCAGTGCTGGCCAATTAAGCGACCAATACCAAGTCTTTCCTCCCAGTTATGGGCTGTGTTGACTGTTCAGGATTTCTCAGCCACATGCAATGGTCTATTTAAGGATCAAAATTTAGTTTATTCAGTCTACTAAAAAAGCCCTCTTCATCTCAGACCTAAGTGGCATCGCCCTTACTTTTGAATTGTGTACTTGGTTCTAGACTCCTCAACCAGGGGAAACATCTTATTTGTAACTATGCAGTGCATTCCTTTTACATTTTGTAGGTTTCAATAAGATACCTCCTCATTGTTTGAAGCTGTAGAGAATCCGGAGACAAGGAATCTAATCTAATCTCTAATCAAGGAGACCAAAACGATACACGGTTCTCCAGCTGCATTGAATTGAAGGAAGACTTCACTATTCTTGTACTCAAATCTTCTTGCAGAGAAAAATAGCTCTGCTCACAAGTTGCTGCATCTGCAAAACAGGTAA
Organism: Hemiscyllium ocellatum; assembly: GCF_020745735.1. Lineage (NCBI taxonomy): Eukaryota > Metazoa > Chordata > Chondrichthyes > Orectolobiformes > Hemiscylliidae > Hemiscyllium > Hemiscyllium ocellatum. The sequence continues at coordinate 10,597,197 of NC_083413.1, read as the reverse complement.
AACAACACATTGCATTGAGTAAATAGTAGCAGGCTTAGGTTCCAAGCTGAAGCTCATCAGTCATATATTCATGTTGAATGTGAATGCTATAGATTCAAATTTCACTCCAGAGGTTTGAACACAAAATCAAGTATGATATTCCTGTTCTGACGGAGTGTTGGATGGTCAAAGGTGCTGTCTTTTAGCTGAAATGCTGAACTGAGGCAACTTAAAATCATTCTTGTGGATTTTTAAAATTCTTTGCCACTATTCTGAAGAGGAGCAGACAAGTGCTCTGGTGTTGCGGTCAATTTTGTCCTCAAATAAATATATCGAGAATAGAATTCTGCTCCTTATCACATTCTTTTATGCGGCTCTTCATTTTTCACATATTGGCTGGCCTGTTCCCTGCATTACAAAATTAGCAGCGCTTGATTGACTGGAATGGGTTTTTTTAGGAAAACCCAGAGATGACGAAAAGTGCTATATGTATGCAATACATCTCATTTGTGTTGATGATGATAGGGAGGAAACACTGAAGGAAGCAAGGAGACAGAATGAGTTAACACTTACAGGCAAGTCAATCAAAATGGGAATGAAGGAGAGAAATGACAACAGGTAATATATAGCACTTTCAAAGTTGAGAATAGAAAAAGGGGAGCTTGTAAGGGATAATTGCCATGATATTAAATGACAAGTAGGGAGATTAAATCAGGAAATAGCTACATTGTCAACAACAAAAACAGAAATCGTTGGAAAAGCTCAGCAGGTCTGGCAGCATCTATGCAGAGAAATCAGAGTTAACATTTCAGATCTGGTGACCCTTCGTCAGAACAGCAACATTGTGATGGAGAGACAGAGAGGCTGCAGGCAAAAGATCAGAAAAAGGTCACCCATCTGATGACAAGCTTTTTTTGTGTGTGTTTAAACTCTCTCCGTATACAGTATAGCTAAAGGTGCTAGTAAGAAACTTAACCGTACAGGGAAATAAGTAACTCAGAGTTAGCCATACTCAGATTAATTGTGTCTGATATCTGACAGTCCCTCAGTGACAATGTGCGGGAATAATACGGAGGGGCTTTTGTAAGTTTTCATCGACATTGTACTGTTGCTTCATTTATGTCGCAAATGCTCAGACCGTTCTGATTTTACACAATTTATCAAGTGAAAATTCCCATGAATTTTTTTGACAGTCTTTTACCTTGTCTCTTTATTCTCGTAATTATATCTTTCCACCCTGCTGATTATGCATGTTTCAGATCCGCTGCTCGCCTTCCCGCATTAGGTCAAATCATTCAACCCGTCCTTTAATTCAGGAAAAGATATTTACAGTAACACTGACTGAAGGCTGTTTTTTTTCTGCCATAAGTCATTTTCAGAAGCTTCCAAGTCAGTTAAAATAATCCTCTGTCAAGACTTGCGCATCTCCCGCCTCCTGAAAAAAGTATATTTTGTTAGCGCAGCTTCTGCTGAGCGTTATGAAAAATGAGTGATAGGTTTATACCGTCAGAAGCTGTTAATATGTAATTTCGATCACTTTAATGCATGCACTGAACGCGAAAAGCATCATTAACAATTGAAAATAATAAGAACTATCTGTTCATTAACTTTGTTACAACAGTGTGTCATAAAAACCTTATTAAAAATTACTCCCCAGTTAACTGTATCTTCCACCATCTCATGTGACAATTTGCACATAAGATAATAAAATTCTCACTGAATTTGTAAAGCTAAACACTGCTACTTATTCTCTGCACCCAATCATGTTGTGTTTTATTGAACAGTCACATTTGAACCTTATTCCATTCCGCACAGATAGAGGCCATTCCGCCCTTACATTGTGTGCCCGCTGCTTAATGAACCATCTAATTAAACCCACACCCCCGCACTTTCAACCACAATATTCCATTTTTCTTTCATATTCAAGTGCTTACTCGATTTTCATTTGTAAGTTACACTGAACCTGCTCTCACTGCCTTCTCTTGCAATGCATTCCTCATTATAGAAATTCACTTTATTTTTAAAAACCTCTCCCTCCTTCTTTAGTCGGTCTTTGGGAATTGCTCCTAGAAACAGTCTATTCTTCTCTACTGTATCAAAACATCTTAGCGTTCTGAAAAATAAACTCCACTTAATCTTCTCCACTCTAGGGATTTGATTTTTCTTTCAGAAGAAGTAGGAGATTAAAAAGCTCAACATGCTTTAGGAAAGGTTGAAATAGGAAATCCTTAAAATAATTATACATGGTCACTGGTTTGGTTGAGCAAATGTGCTTTTCTTACTGCAGTCTTTCTCATTTTTTTAAACATACTGTTCTTTTTAATCTACCCGAGGGACATAGGCATCACGAGCTGGGCCAGCATTTATTGCCCTTCCCTGGTTGACCTGGAGAAGGTTGGGGTGAGCTGCCTTCTTGAACCGCTGCAGTCCGCCTGCTGTGTTTCACCCACAATGCCCTCGGGGAGGGAATTCCAGGATTTTGACCCAGTGAAGGATCAGCGATATATTTCCAAGTCAGGATGGTGAGTGGCTTGGAGAGGAACGTCACAGGGAAGATTAGTTTGACCTGGTTCTGTGACGCATCATTGGGCCATCCTTTTGGTAGTCAGTGTTTACCCTTTTTACTTTATGTCTTCATATAAGTTTTACTGTTGGCCAAAAAAGAATAAATTAGATGGATTCCCAAGTAGATTGATAGAAGGGGAAGTTATTGCAGTTAGCTGAAGTATTATACTTTCACCATTGGGCTCCATATCGGTTGACAGATGAAACACTTTAGGCGAAAGTGAGGACCGCAGATGCTGGAGATCAGAGTCAAGATCAGAGTGGTGCTGGAAAAGCACAGCAGGTCAGGCAGCATCCGAGGAGCAGGAAAATCGATGTTTCGGCCCTTCATCAGGAATGAGAGGATGAAACACTCTAATGACTGCTGTCATTGCCTACTCGGCAAGATCCCACAACCTTGAAATTACCATTTTCTATTGAAATGAACATGTCATGCTATTAAGTCCAAATTAATTGATGTGTTATTTAAAATAGTACAAAAAGGAACATTATTCCAATGTTATGCTCTTATAAGACAGAAACTTTAAGACTCCTGTCCACAAATTCTTCCTAATTAGTAGTGAATGTATAACCTCAAACAGAAAGGTTGTTGTGGTCACAATGCTGTACTGAAGGATGCCCTCCTGCAACTGAGGTCAAAGCAGATAGGGCTCTTCCCTGCATCGACCTCTGTGTGATTAAAGCTGATTTTGTATTTGAAGCATATTCCAGTTCAAAAATACTCGTCTTGCATAAAATTGTTTGTGAGGGAATTACAAATGTAATAAAATCATGAGTTCTTGAACAGTGTACATGCACAATGACTGCACAATCCTCAAAGACTTACTCTTTGGGGAGTCCCCCTGCCTGGATGTCACAAGAACATCTATTTACAGTTGTTTTACTCCAATTGACTGACTCCCTGGTTCTACAGGTCAGCCCTATGGTGATTAATTATAAAGACTAGATCTTCTGGGACTCAAACAGGGGAAGTGGCTTCTGTCACAAACAGTGGTGCTTCCCTTTAACTGTTCATTTGCAATAAAATGCATGTTTGCCTGGCGCATCGATCAAAACAATGCAACCCAACCACTGACATTTGACATCCTCTAGTACTTTGCTGTCACTTGCAAGGTGTCAATTTGTTTTTTGAGGGAAGCAGCCTGGGACATTTGCAACAAAGCTACCTGCCTCTTTAAAACTAGGATGGGGAGAGTAAATGATGAGGAAGGCAACACTAATGACAGACTGCTAAGCCATTGACTTTTAGATTAAACCTGAACCAGGTTCTTTGAGAAACATAAATCTTGCTACAGATTCTGGGGAAAGAAAACTGCTCAGTCATCAGTATCTGCTGCCCGTGTACAAATAAAATAATAATTTTGAAGATGCGTTTTCATCTGTATGCACAGTGTGACTTCTTCACACATTATAGCAATAATATCCAGGGAATTAAAACAAAACTATTTTCTCTGAAGCATTTAATTTGCATTGAAAATATTTTTCATCAAAGCACATTTATCACTGTTACTGTACAGAAGTCTCTCCATTTTCTACTTTGCATCTTCAGTTAATAGAAATGAGGGTAGCAATGAGTCAAATGTATGTTCACAATATTTGGATGGGCTGTCAAAAGGCCTAAGCTATGTTGTATAACTTCATTACACAAGAATTCATGAAGGGATTATAACAATATGGCCCAGTGAATCAGCTCTGCTATTCAATACAATCATGTCTAATCTTGAGCTTCAATTCCACTTACAAGTCTGTTCCCTTAGAGTAATAGTCATAATGGTCTACAGCACAGAAAAATGCCCTTCAGCCCATTGAGTCTGTACCAGTCAAAAAACCACCACCAAACAATTTTAATCCTGGTTACCAACACTTGATCTTGTCATCACAAGTGCACATCTAAATGGTTCTTCACTGTTATGAGGGTTTCTGCTACCCTTGCAGACAGAATTCCAGATTCCCACCACCCTCTGGCTGACAAAAGGTGAAAAAGCCATTTCCACGTATCTCTTCAATACCTTTTGCACCTTACCCTCAACCTTTGCTCCCTGGTCATTGATCCCTCTATCACAGGGAAAGGTTTCTTCCTGTCTATGCCCCTCAAAAACATTTCCCCTCTCAATCTCTTCTGCTTTAAAGAAAACAAAGTAGACGGGTAAGAGGTTGGAAGGACACAGCAAGCCAGGCAGCATCAGAAGGTAGAGAAGTTGACATTTTGGGTGTAACCCTACTTCTGGGGGGATAGGTGAAGACAGGTGGAGGGTACAACCTGGTTGGTCAATGCGAAGAATGAGTCTGGTTGGTGGCAGGGAGGGATGGAAGGGAATGGGAAGGGCTGGGAAGAGAGTTTAGGGAAGGGAAGGGAGGTTATTTGAAATTGGAAAACTCAAAACAATGCCGGTCTGTCCAATCTGTCTTCATAACTGAAACTCCCAGAAAACAAACCTCCTCTGTACTCTCTGCAGCACTGTCACATCCCTGCTGTCATGTGATTCCAGAATACTCTCGTTGTGATCTAATCAATATTTTCTACTGTTCCTTGACTGCCTCAAAGTCCAAAAATCTGACTGTACCAACATTCAATGATGGGTTAGAGAATTCCAAAGACTCACAACCTGTTCAGTGAAGCAATTTGTTCTCATCTCATCTCTGTGTTCTCATTTGGTTCAGATGCTACAACCAGCAGTAGCAATCTCTCAGCTTCCTCCCTATCTGGTATAACTCCTCCAGGATCTGGTATAACTCAACGTCTTTCATTTTTCTGCACCCCAGAGAACATGGGCCCTCTTTAATCAGCATCTTGTCACTGGTAACCCTTTCATCCCAGTGACCAAGTCAGTGAACACTTTCTGTTCCAGCCTCAATGCAAGTAGACAGGCAGGAGGCTAGAAGAACACAGCAAGCCAGGCAGCATCAGGAGGTAGAGAAGTCAACGTTTCAGGTGTAACCCTTCTACGGGACTTATTTCTCCACCTCCTGATGCTGCCTGGCTTGCTGTGTTTTTCCAGCCTCCAGGCTGTCTACTTTGGATTCTAGCATCTGCAATTTTTTGTTTTGTTTCAATGCAAGTATAACCTTCCTTAAATAGGTAGACCAAAACTGTGCAGAATATTACAGTTGTGGGCTTAGCAAAATTATATTAAATTGTGGTAAATTTCTTTATTCCTGCATATCAATTCTCTTGCAGTAAAAGTCAATGTGCCAAGTGACTTTCTTATTAATTGCTAGGCCTGCATGCTCACTTTCAATGCTCCTTGTACAAGCACACCCAAGTATCTCTAAAAATCAACACATGTAAGTTTCACACTTCTAACAAAAGTTCTCTTCTTATAACCAAGTGAAATAATTTCACACTTCCACACTGCATAATCCATCTTTCGCCCTGCTGCCCACTCATTTACCTTCCAATACCTCTTTATACATCTGTAGCTTAAGTTTCTATCAAGTTTCACAACCTTAGCAAACTTACATACATTAGTCTCTGTCTCATCATCAAAATTAACAATGTTGGTTGAGAAAAGATGAGGCCCCAGCGCTTATCCTTGTGGTAATCCACTAGTTACATTCTGCCAGGTGGAATATCTCCCATTTATGTAAATACCTGTCTCCTGACCAGTAACCAATTTTGCATCCAGTCTGAAGTTACCCATTTCCAACTCTGTGAGCCCTCTTCTTGTTTATTCATCTTTATCTGGTCAATGCATTGAGTTGGGAGGTCATGTTATGGCTGTACAGGGCTTTGGTCAGGTCACTTTTGCAATACTGTGTTCAATTCTGGTCTCCTTGCTATCGGAAGGATGTTATTAAACTTGAGCAGGTTCAGAAAAGATTTGCAAGGATGTTGCCAGAATTGGAGGGTTTGAGTTATAGGGAGAGGCAGAATATGCTGGGGCTACTCTCTCTGGCATGTCGGAGACTGAAAGGTGATCTTATTTTAATATTCTTTCACATGATCACTGGTTTGGCCAGCATTTATTGCCAATCAGTCCGTTAAGAGTCAATCACATCACTGTGGATCTAAAGTCACATGTAGGTAAGACTAGGTGAGGATGGCAGTTTCCTTCCCTAAAGGACATTCGTGAACCAGGTGGGTCTTTTCGACAATTGGAAATGAATTAATGGTCATTGTAAGACTTTTAATTCCAGATTTTCTATTGAATTCAAATTCCACAAGCTACCATGGTACCCAGAACATTACCTGGGTCTCTGGTTTAATAGTCCAGCGATAATACTATTCAGCTATCGCCTCCCCTTCATGATTTTACAAAACCTTATAGATGTTTATAAAATCATGAGAGGCATGGATAGGGTGAATAGTCAAGGTCTTTTCCCCAGGGTAGAGGAGTCCAAACCTAGAGGGCATAGGTTTAGGGTGAGAGGGGAAAGATACAAAAGGTACCTCAGGACAACATTTTTTCGCAAAGGATGGTGTGTGTATGGAATGAGCTCCCAGAAGAAGTGGTGGAGACTGGTACAATTACAGCATTTAAAAGGCATCTGGATGGGTATATGAATAGGAAAGGTTTAGAGGGATATTGGCCAAATGCTGGCAAATGGGACTAGATCAATTTAGGATATCTGATTTGCATGTACGAGTTGGACTGAAGGATCCATGCTGTACCTATTTATGACCCTATATCATATACCTATTCAAAATCCAAGTATATTACATCTACTGGTAACCCTTTATCTACCCTATTAGTTACAATTTTAGAAACCTCCAAAAAATTGTAAACAGGATGTCTGTTTTGTTACTTCTCATCACACCATACATTCTGAAGTGCATTGCTAAGGTCAGTCAGCATCCGAGGAGCAGGAGAATTGACTTTTCAGACATAAGTTCTTCATTATACCTGAAACATTGATTCTCCTGCTCCTCAGATGCTGCCTGACCTGTTGTGCTTTTCCAGCATCACACTCTTGGCTCTAATCTCCAGCATCTGTAATCCTCACTTCCTTTCAGCGTTTTCCTAACAACTGATGTTAGAGCAACTGGCCTGCTGATTTCCATTTTCTTTCACCTTCCTTTCTTGAAAAGCAGTGTTATATTTGCAAATAGGATAGGAACAGCCATGAATTTAAGAAGTTTTTGAAAACCTCATCTTGAAAACTTCCATTGCAAAGGTGCATCCATTATTTCTGCAGCTACCTCTTTTGGTGCTCTAGGGTGTAGGTCATCTTACCCTAGCAAATTGTCTGATTGTTGCTTCTTAGGTTTTTCCAAGACTTCTTTTGTGCTGATATTAATCAACCTGACGTCTTCATGGTCATTTAGAATTTGGAAAAGACTACATGGCGGATCTTTACTCGCAATGCAAGCACTGCTTTAATTCATAGAAACATAGATAATAGAAGCAGGAAAAGATCATTCAACCCTTCAAGCCTTGTTCCATCATTCATTATGATCCTAGCTCAATCCACTATTCCCACTTTCTCCCCATACCCTTTGGTCCCTTTAGTCCTAAGAACAATTCTGAGTGCTTCATTACTTAAATACAAAACTAAATTTAAAGTTCTAAAAATTCTCAGGCTATCTGTTGCCACCCCTGGTCATTTTTACCCCAAGGACATGTTATCCTGGCCATTTACCTCACTGATCTTAACCTACATATCCATTATACCCATTCACTGATTCATCCATCATCCATTCCGTAACATTTAAACTAAACTTATGGCTAAAATGTAAGGTGGCACGGTGGCTCAGTGGTTAGCACTGCTGCCTCATAGTGCCAGTGATCCAAGTTAGATTCCAGCCTTGGGCGACTGCTTGTGTGGAGTTTACACATGCTCCCTGTGTTTGTGTGGGTTTTCTCTGGGTGTTCAGTTTACTCTCACAGTCCAAAAATATGCAGGTTAGGTGGATTGGCTATGTTCAATTGCCCAGTGTCCAGGGCTGTGTAGATTAATTGGATCAACAATGGGAAATGGGTTGCAGGGATAGGTTAGGGCAGTGAGATGCTCTTTGGAGGGTCAGTGTAGTCTCAATGAGCTGAACGGCCTGTTTCCACACTGTAAGCATTCTGTGTTAATATTTTTCACCAAGGGGGTCCATGTGCATTATAAATTCGAGTTCAGAATGTTTTGCTACACATCCATGTAAGTGGCTAGTTTCCTATCTAATCAGCGTAGGTCACAGAATTCCAACACTGACTGGAATATATGGCTATTGTTGTAAAGAAAGGTGTAAAGCGTACCTTATTTAAAAGTGGATCAACAAAACAACAACAACTTGCAGTTACACAAGACTTCTATTATAGTAAAGCAGTCCAAATTGCTTAGAATAGCTTAAATCCTGATACAAAGAACTTATGGCAACCAACTCAATCTACTAAAAATCAAGTCACGTTGAAGCAGCTTTCATTCAGAAAAATCATTCGGTGATATTAATTTCTCAGCACTGCTATTGGTTTTAGCCATGGCTTTGTTAGCAGGGCTCTTGTTTACATTTAAGCTTATGGTTTGGGGTTCAAGTCCCACTCCAAGACCTGAGTATAAGTAATATCCCAAACATTCGAGAGAGTGAGGGAGCAGAGCTGAGTATAGTGGCCATCACGAAGGAGAAGGTGCGAGAAAAACTGAATGGCCTGAAGGTGGATAAATCACCTGAATCAGATGGGCTACACCCTAGGGTTCGAAAGGAAGTAGCTGAAGTGATAGTGGAGGCATTAGTAGTGACCTTTCAGGAATTGCTAGAATCTGGGAGGTCCCAGAGGACTACTAATGTGACACCCCTGTTTAAAAAGGGGGAAGGCAAAAGATGGAAAATTACAGAGCAATTAGCCTAACCTCAGCTTTGGGTAAGGTCCTAGAATCTATTGTGAAGGATGAGATTTCTGAATACTTGGAAGTGTATGGTAAAATAGGACAAAGTCAGCATGGTTTCATTAAGAGGATGTCATGCCTGACAAACGTGTTAGAATTCTTTGAAGAAGTAACAAGCAGGTTAGACCAAGGAAAGATAATAGATGTTATCCTTCTAGATTTCAAGAAGGCCTTTTCTGGGTAATCCAAGATGGAGGATGGGAAACACCTCTGGCTGTAACATGTTGCTCCTTTTTTGAGGTATTTTAGGTGTTGGAGGTGATTTCCTCAAATTCCAGGAGCAACAATTACTATTTTATATGCTGTTGCAATTGTTTTAGAACTTTGGAGAAAAGAGTAATCAAAACAATGGCACTTTTAAAAGGGAGGGGAACAGACAATGGCAGCACATAGTCAGTCAGTCAGTGCAGGAGAGAGAAAGAGAGAGAGAGAGAAAGAAACCCACACTGTTATCTGAAACAGCAGTGAACCTGCACAGTTACTGCCTTTGCTGTTTGAATTCACATATCATTGGACATTGGACTGCATCTGGGAAAATTAACAGTGAAATTCACAACTGATCTTGGAGGAATCTGTTTGGGAGAGGTCGCAGCACAGAAACAGATAAATAAATAGTTTTAGGTGTGGCCTTGCTGTAAGTCTACAGTAGTGAGTAGAGTGGGTTCTTTCTTGATTATATGTTTTATTGAGACATGTCTCTTGATTAAACTTAAAAATATAAGACATAAGTGATAAGTTAGCCTGGAACAGTGTTTTGTAGAGGAATAAGACGGTGCTATTTTCTGGGTCTGTAGATTGGAAAAAGCACAAATGGCCTTTCATAGCGTGATATGCTCTTCTTGTCAGATGTGGGAGTTTAGGGAGAGTTTACGTGTTACTGAGGATTATATTTGCAATAAATGCCATTGGTTGTGAATTCTATCAGATCGAATGGATTGGTTGGAGCAACAGTGAGAAGCAATGAGGAATTTACAAGAGCAAGGGGGTGTGATGGATGGCAGTTATAGAAAGGGAGAAAAGATGGGTTAACGCCAGGAAAAGTAAGAGAGGTAGTCAGGTAGTACTGGCCTTATGTGGCGGTCTCCATTTCAAACAAGTCTGCTGTTTTGCAAAATGTAGGAGGTGATGGATTCTCAGGAGAATGTAACACGAGCAGACAGGTTTCTGGTATCAAGACTGGCTCTAATGCAATGAAGGATACATCCGGTCCAAGAGATCAATTGTGTTAGGGGACTCACTTGTCCAAGGCACAGACAGTGAAAAATCAGAATGGTGTGTTGTCTCCCTGGAGCCAGGATCAAGGATGTCTCAGAGAGGGTGAAGAATATTCTCAAGGGGGAGAGGTACCAGCAGGTGGTCATTATACAATGGAACTGATGACATAGGAAGGGAAAAGGATAAGATTCTGAAGGGAGAATATAGAGAGTTAGGCAGGAATTTAAACAGGAGATCCTCGAGGGTAGTAATATCTGGATTACTCCCAGTGCTGCAAACTAGTGAGAGTAGGAATGGGAGGACAGAGCAGATGAATGTGTGAGGAGCTGGTGTATGGGAGAAGGATTCGCATTTTTTGATCATTGAATTCTCTTTTGGGATAGAGGTGACCTGTACAAGAAGATCAGATGGCACCTGAATTGGAAGGGGACTAACATAATGGCAGGGAGATTTTCTGGAGCAGTTCGGGAGAATATAAACTAGTAAGGTGGGGGGGAGGGGAAGCAGGGAAGGGTGGGATCAAGGGAGATAATGTCTTAAAAACTTGATTGAGCTTTTTTTGAAGAAATATGATTCGAAGTAACAAAGAGGATTGATGAGGGCAGAACAGTAGACGTGATCTATATGGACTTCAGTAAGGGATTCAACAAGGTTCCCCAGGGGAGACTGATTAGCAAGGTTAGATCTCACAGAATACAGGGAGAACTAGCAATTTGGATACAGAACTGTCTCAAAGGTAGAAGAGAGGGAGTGGTGGTGGAGGGTTGTTTTTCAGACTGGAGGCCTGTGACCAGTGGAATGCCACAAGGATCGGTGCTGGGTCCTCTACTTTTCATCATTAATATAAATGATTTAGATGTGAACATAGGAGGTACAGTTAGTAAGTTTGCAGATGGTACCAAAATTGGAGATGGAGTGGACAGCGAAGAAGTTTACCTCAGATTACAACGGGATCTTGATCAGATGGGCCAATGGGCTGAGAAGTGGCAGATGGATAAATGTGAGGTGCTGCATTTTAGGAAAGCAAATCTTAGCAGGACTTATACACTTAATGGTAAGGTCCTCAGGAGTGTTGCTGAACAAAGAGACTTGGGAGTGCAGGCCCATAGTTCCTTGAAAGTAGGATCACAGGTAGCTAGGATAGTGAAGAAGGCATTTGATTTGCTTTCCATTATTGGTCAGAGTACTGAGTACAGATCATGTTGAGGCTGTACAGGACATTGGTTAGGCCACTGTTGGAACATTGCGTGCAATTCTGGTCTCCTTCCTATCAGAATTATGTTGTGATACTTGAAAGGGTTCAGAAAAGATTCACAAGGATGTTGCCAGGGTTGAGGATTTGAGCTACAGGGAGAGGCTGAATAGGTTGGGTTGCTTTCCGTGGAATTTCGGAGGCTGAGGAGTGACCTTATAGAGGGTAATAAAATCATGAGGGGCATGAATAGGATAAATAGACAAAGTCTTTTCCCTGGAATCGGGGAGTCCAGAACTAGAGGGCATAGGTTTAAGGTGAGAGGGGAAAGATATAAAAGAGATCTAAGGGGCAACTTTTTCACACAAAGGGTGGTGTGTGTGTGGAATGGACTGCCAGAGGATGTGGTGGAGGCTGGTACAATTGCAACATTTAAAAGGCATTTGGATGGGTATATGAATAGAAAGGGTTTGAGGGATATGGACCGGGTGCTGGCAGGTGGGACTAGATTAGGTTGGGATATCTGGTTGGCATGGATGAGTTGGACCAAAGGATCTGTTTGGATGCTATACAACTCTATGACTCTATGAATCGATGACAAGGTACTGCACAGGAAGCTACTGAGTGAGATAAGGGTGTCAGAGGCAATGTGCTAGAAGCTTGGCTGTCCGGCAGAAAGTAGAGAGTGGGGATAAAAAGGTCCTTCTCAGCTTGGCAGCCGGTGCCAAGTGGTGTCCTGCAAGGCTCAGCATTGGGCCCACAACTTTCCATCTTATACATGAACGATCTAGAAGAAGGAACTGAGGGAAATTCTGGCTCAGCTTGCAGATGATACAAAGATAGATCGAGGGACAGGAAGCATCGAGGAGCCTGGGAAGGGTGCAGAAGGATTTGGACAGGTTAGGAGAGTGGGCAAAGAATTGGCAGATGGAATACAATGTGGGAAAGTGTGAGGTCATGCATCATGGTAGGAAGAATAGAGGCATGGACTATTTTCTAAATGGGGAGAAAATTCAGAAGTCTGAAGTGCAAGGACACTTGGGAGTTCTAGTCCAAGATTCTCTCAAGGTATGGCATGTGGCACAGTGGTTGGCACTGCTGTCTCACAGCCCCCGAGACCCGGGTTCAATTCCCGCCTCAGGCTACTCTATGTGGAATTTACACATTCTCCCTGTGTCTGTGTGGGTTTCCTCCGGGTGCTCCGGTTTCCTCCCACAATCCAAAAATGTGCAGGTTAGGTGAATTGGCCATGCCCATAGTGTTAGGTGAAGGGGTAAATGTAGGGGAATGGATCTGGGTGGGTTGCGCTTCGGTTTGCTCTGTTTGGCATGGTGGGTGGCATGGTGGCACAGTGGTTGGCACTGCTGCCTCACAGCGCCAGAGACCGGGGTTCAATTCCTGCCTCGAGCAACCGTCTGTGTGGAGTTTGCACATCCTCCCCATGTCTGCGTGGGTTTCCTCCGGATGCTCCAGTTTCCTCCCACAGTCCAAAAATGTGCAGGTTAGGTGAATTGGTAAAGCTAAATTGCCTGTAGTGTTAGATGAAGGCATAAATGTAGGGGAACGGGTCTGGGTGGGTTGCTATTTGGAGGGTCGGTGTGGACTTGTTGGGCCAAAGGGCCTGTTTCCACACTGTAAGTAATCTAATCTAAACTTGCAGATTGAGTCCATAGTTAGAAAGCCAAATACAATGATTACATTTATTTTGCGAGGACTAGAATATAAAAACAGGGATCTACTTCGAGGCTCTACAAAGCTCTGGTCAGACCACATTTGGTGTGTAGTTTTGGGCTCCATATCTCAGGAAGAATGCACTGACCCTGAGTGTGTTCAGAGGAGGTTCATGAGAACAGTCCCAGGAATGAAAATCTGGGAATATTTGAGGACTCTGGGTTTATACTCAATGGAGTTCAGAAGGATAAGGGGGAATATAATTGAAACATACTCAATACTGAATGGCCTGGACAGAGTAGATGTTGGGAAGATGTTTCCATTAGTAGGAGAGACTAGGACCCAAGGACGCAACCTTAAACTAAAGGGAAGACCTTTTAGAATGGAGATAAGGAGAAACGTCTTCAGCCAGAGAGTGGGCAATCTTTGGAATACATTGCCACAGAAGGCTGTGGAGGCCAGGTCATTGAGTATATTTAAGACTGTGATATGTAGGTTCTTGAGTACAAAGGGGATCAAGGATTACAGGGAGAAAGCGGGAGAATGGCTTTGAGAAATTTATAAGCCATGATTGAATAGAGGAGCAGACCTGATGGGCTGAATGGCCTAAGTTTTGCTCCTGTGTCTTCTGATCTTATAAAATGATACAGATGCTCCGAAGCAAAACTGAGGGAGTGCAGTGTTGTTGGAGGTACTGCTTTTTGATAGTGAAACTAAAGTGGGATCCCATCCTCCCTTCTCAGGTGAGCATAAATGATTCCATGGCACTGTCGAAAGAAGACCAAGAGAGGCATCCTTGGTGACCAAGCCAAAAACAAAACAAGAAATGGACACAAATTGCCTTTATTTTCAAAGTGGAACAAGCATGTTAGATGGCAGTTAGCATGCCAACCCCACCAACAAGGTAACTCATCATATTCTTCCCAAGCAGATCATTAAGAGTCATAAAATCCCTACAGTGCAGAAGAAGACCATTTAGCCCATCAAGTCTTGATCCTCTGAAGAGCATCCCATCCAGACTGACTCTACCTCTGTACCCCTACATATCCCATGGCTAATCCACTTACCCTGCACATCATGGGCAATTTAGCATGGCCAATCCACCTAACCTGCACATCTTTGGACTGTGGGAGGAAACCAGAGCAAACCCACACAGACAACGAGGAAGACATGCAAACTCCACACAGACAGTCACCCAAGGTCAGAATTGAACCAGGTCCCTGGTGCTATGAAACAATAACTCAGACCACTATGGCACCGTGCTACTCTAGATATGAAAGTGGAGTGAAAGTAGGTGCCTTGTCCTTTCGCAGGCTGCAATAGGAGTCAGAAGTAAAGGCAAGGAGATGGTTTTCAAATGCTCATGCCTTCCATCCATGCTTCTGATTGTTCAGGTTTTGGGAATTGCAGTCAATGCCCAATCCAATGGGCAAGTTACCATGGTTTTCTAGCCAGAAGACTAGCCTCTTTATGTGTCTGCCACAGGGACATGTGATTGAAGTCATTAATTAACCAGTTAAAAACCTTGACTGCTGGAGAGTTTAGGAAGTTGCCCATCAACCTTCCTGTCCAGCACCTAACTGCAGAAGGGATGAGTTTCTCTCCAGAACAATTATTTCCTGGCCTTGCAGCTGTCTCTCCAATCCAGGGCGGGGAAAATTCCACCTAAGGTATACCTTAATCACGCAAAAAAAAAGACTATGGTGTCCATATCAGATTGCAGTTTTGCAAGCTGGCTGGCTGCCAAGTGACTGTTTCATTTAGTACCTTGTTAGATTGGTATAAGCCTTTATTCAAATGGGGAAGGAGACAGAAAATAGGAAACTATAGACAACTTTGCTTACCATCTATCACAGGGAAAAGGTTAGAGGTATGTAAGAAGTTACAGCAATGCACTTAGATAAGTTCAACATAATTAGGCACAGCAATGTGTCTTCGCAAAAGGAATGTTGTGTTTGACAAAATTATTGGAGTTCTTTGAAGGTGTGATCTGCTCCAGATAAAAGAAAACCAGTGGATGTACTGCACTTAAAAGTTCAAAAAGCATTTAATAAGGTGCCACATCAAATATGAATGTGGAGAAGAAAAGGTGTACATGTTCATATATTGGCATGGACTGGAGATTGTCCGACTGGCAGGAAAAATAGAAGTGGATCTAAGTGGATCACTTTCCAGTTGACAAGACATTGCAAAGTGAGCAGGGATCAGAATCAAGACCTCAATGCTCCAATTCAGATAAATGATTTTGATGAAGGGATCAAAGATATTGTTAGAAATCTTCACAAACATACGTAAGAAAGCAAGTTCTAAAGATCAAACAAAGAGGCTACAAAAGGATATCAATAGTGACTGAGAACAGATCGGGCGAATGGACTATATAATGTGGAAGATTGTTATATTGTCCATTTTGGCAGGAAGATTAAAAAAAAGCAAATGGTGAGAAATTGCAGAGCTCTGAGATGCAGTGGGGTCTGGGTATCCAAGTGCCAAAATCTCAAAAGGCTGTTATGAAGGTACAGGAAATAATTAGGCAATTAAATAGAATGTTTTCATTTATTACAATGGGGATTGAATACAAAAGCAGAGAGGTTACGCTTCAGTTATACAGGACATTGGTGAGACCACATCTGGAATATTGTGTACACTATTCATCTCCCTAATGACGGAAGGATGTGAATGCAGTGGAGACAGTGCAGGGAAGGTTTAAACAAGAAATATCTGGAATGGACACATCTTAAGAGAAAACACTGAGCAGGCTATGCTTATAATCAATAGAGTTTAGAAGAATAGGTGACTCGATTGAAACATATAACCTGCCAAGTCCTGTCAGGATGTTATATCTGTGCAGGATGTTTCCCTAGTGGGAAAATCCAGAACTAGGGATCTCTGTTTAAAAATTAGTGATCACCCATTTAAGAAATGAGGAGATTTAGTTTTCTCTCGGAATCGTAAATCTTCAGAACTCTTTTCCTGAAAAGGCATTAGAGGCAGCGTTTGAATACTTTTAAGACAGAGCTAGATAGACGGCAAGTAAAGGAGTGAATGATTATCAGGAGTAGAAAGGAAGTTTAAATCAGACCAATCATGATCCCAGAGGAAGCTGGAGCAGGCTTGAAAGGCTTAGGGACCTACTCCTGCTCCTAATTCATATAGAACATAGAACATAGAAAAATACAGCACAGATCAGGCCCTTTGGCCCACGATGTTGTGCGAAGGTTTAATCCTAATGTAAAGTATAATAACTTAACCTACACACCCCTCAACTTACTGCTATCCATGTGCATGTCCAGCAGTCGCTTAAATATCCGGAATGATTCTGCTTCCACCACCACCGCTGGCAACACATTCCATGCATTCACAACTCTGAGTAAAGAACCTTCCTCTGACATCCTCTCTACACCTTTCTCCTAATATCTTAAAACTATGATCACTTGTACCAGTCAATCCTGCCCTGGGGAAACGTCTCTGGCTATTGACTCTATCTATTCCTCTCATTATTTTGTACACCTCGATCAGGTCTTCTCTCTTCCTCCTTTCTCCAGAGAGAAAATTCTGAGCTTATTCAACCTTTCTTCATAAGACAAACCCTCCAGTCCAGGCAGCATCCTGGTAAACCTGCTTTGTACCCTCTCCAAAGTGTCTGTATCTTTCCGATAGTAGGGCAACCAGAACTGGAAACAATGTTCCAAGTGTGGTCTCACCAGGGACTTATAGAGCTGCAGCAAAACCTTGTGGCTCTTAAACTTGATCCCCCACTAATGAAAGGCAAAATACCATATGTTTTCTTAACAACCCTATCCACTTAGGTGACAACTTTAAGGGATCTATGCACTTACACACCCAGATCCCTCTGTTCCTCCACACTGCCAAGAATCCTGTCTTTAATCCTATATTCAGCATTTGAGTTTGACCTTCCAAAATGCATCACTTTGCATTTATCCAGGTTGAACTCCATCTGCCATTTCTCAGCCCAGCTCTGCATCCTGTCTACGTCGCGCTGCAGCCTGCAATAGCCCTCAATACAATCGATGGAACCTCCAACCTTTGTGTCATCTGAAAATTTATTAACCCACCCCTCAACCTCTTCATCCAAGTCATTTATAAAAACTACAAAGAGCAGAGGTCCAAGAGCATAGCCCTATGGGACTCCATTCATCACTGACCACCAGGCAGAATACTTTCCATCTACAACCGCTCTCTGCCTTTTGTCAGCCAAACAATTCTGAATCCAGATAGCCAAATCTCCATGTATCCCATACTTCTTGACTTTATGAATGAGCCTGCCATAGGGAACCTTATCAAATGCCTTGCTGAAGTCCATATACACCATATCCAATGCTCAACCTTCATCAGTCTGTCTTGTCACCTCCTCAAAGAACTCAATAAGATTTGTGATGCACGACCTGCCCCTCACAAAGCCATGCTGACTGCCTTTAATCACACTATGCTTTGCCAAATAGTCATAAATCCTATCCCTCAGAATTCTTTCCAAAACGTTGCTGACCACAGATGTAAGACTGACTGGTCTGTAATTGCCAGGGATTTTCTTATTGCCTTCTTGAAAAGAGGAACAACATTTGCCTCCTTCCAATCCTCCGGTACGACTCCCGTGATAAGTGAGGAGGCAAATATCCTCGCCAGCGGCTTAGCAACCTCCTTTCTTGCTTCCCGGAGCAGCCTGGGATAAATCTGGTCTGGCCCTGGGGACTTATCAATCTTAATGTTTTCCAAAATTTCCAGCACACCAACTTCATCAATCTTGATCTGGTCAAGACTGTATCCTAGCTCCTCAAAGTTCTCATTCACAACAAGTTCCCTTTCCTTGGTGAAAACCAAAGCAAAAAACTCATTTAGGGCTTCCCCTATCCGCTCAGGCTCCACGCACAAGTTCCATATGCTATCCTTGACCGGTCCTACCTTCTCCCTGATCATTCTCTTATTCCTCAATGTTTTCCTACAATAGTGACTACTGCTCAAAAAAATGTCATAGTCTGCAATGTTCTTTGAGTCACGCACTGAAAAGTGTTATAAAATTCAAATCTTTACTACACCATGCACAAAGACTCGGATGTTGGCTCATACTTTATCTGTGATGTCAAACATTTTCCATGGGTCCATAAGACCATAAGAAATAGGAAGAGGAGTAGACCATTCAGCCCCTCAAGCCTGCTCTGTCATTCCACAGGATCACGGCTGATTCATCACTCCTCATGTCCACTTTCCTGCTGTTTCCCCATAACCCTCCGTTCCCCGACTGAGCAAGAATCTATCCAGTTCGGTTCCTCAGCAAAACTTGAGCAATCAGGATGGCACTCTTTGATCTACTAGGAGGATGAAAGCATAAAATTATCTTAAACTATTTAGGTGCTTATCAGTTGTGATCTGAGAGACAAGGAGCATGACAGCAACTCTGCAGTCCCTGTGGATCTAGAGTCAATGGGAATGTAATAGCAGAGTGGTAGTCAACAAGAACCACTTACAGAGAAAACTCAGCAAAGAAATTCAAAGCCAGTGTAGAAGAAAGACAATCTTGAGTGCCAGTTTTGTGGCTTAATAGCTATTCGTGAAGAAGCCAGTGAAGTGTAGCTTCAGTACTTTGGCAAGTCCTTTTTAACATACAGAGCACTGCACATTTCAGTTTGTGACAGTTTTAGTTTTATCCTGATCCCTGCAGGTCAAAATGTCAGCACTACTGAAAAGAAGACAAAGAACAGAGGAAGTAAAGTATGTGGGACATGCCGATAAATTAATGTTAAATTATTAAAGCATGATTGGAAATATCACCATTTTTCACAGCTGTCAGTTTAACTATGAAGGCATCAGCACATTGGACTAGTTGCTGCTTTTTCATAATTGAGCCCTTAGCTTCTAGCTGTGCCCCACAGTCTTTCATTAATCACCAGAACTGAAGTTCAGCCATACAGTGACAGCTCAAAAAGGCACTGAATGGGCAAAGTATTTTACAGGTAGGATCAGCAATAGTTTCTAGCACATGATTCTCAATTGATGCTTTTCCAAATCTGAGTTAACTAAAGCCTCTGTGTTAAGGTCATCTGCTTTTCTTGCATTACTCACTGTTCTCTCCATTTAATTACCATCAATGTTTTGTAACTGTTTGCTGATCCATTGGTAAAATTGCCCTGTATTCACTTATTTAGATTACCTGGATTGCAAGTTTTATTTTGGCAATGAATATTATTCCAGACCCAATCTTACCTGATTAATTTAACCCGTCGGTATGAGAAGTAAAGAGAATAAAAATATTATATAAAGTTACACAATACATTCAATTTTATTAATTCATTAACAGACCAGGTTAGAGTGTCAAGATTTAACACATTACTAAGACCGAAATGAACAAAATATAAGCTTAGACCAGATATAGTGTTTAGATTTCTATTTCCATCCAGCATGAGGGATATGGGAGTTTATAGAGAATATATATAATGGCTTAATAGGGAGATCACGGCATGATGCTTCAGTCAGTCTAAATTAGTGAGCAAACTGCTTGGTCTGGAGGATTAAGAAACAGTAGGGAAACGAAATGATTCAGCTGAGAGAACACCAAATTAGTATAATGAAATGATGACTTTTGAGGTGATCCCTCTGTTTCCTTCTGACCTGACCTGACCTTAACTTCCCTTCTCCTGCTTCCACCAAGGACCAAATTGAATCCAACTTGTGTTAGTCCAAATTTAAAACTCTCCCTTTGCCTCACAGCTCAGGATCAGTGGGAATCCATTGTAACCTCAGAACAAACTGTATTTTAAAATAGTTTTAAAAGCTCAAGATTGAATCTTTTAAGCCCTCATGAATCGATATTAGCTGTTAGTAATGTGCCATTCTATACAATGAAGGATATTAGTGCAGGAATACCCTCTACCATTGAAACTATTAAGGCCTGGCTTTCTTACTGTTGAACACATTAGTACCAGTATTTTCTGCACCTTTGAATACGTTCAATGTAATAGGCACAGCAACACGTCTTTATGAAAGGAATGCTGTGTTTAACAAAATTATTGGAGTTCTTTGAAGGTGTGATCTACTCCAGATAAAAGAAAATCAGTGGATGTACTGCACTTAAAATTTCAAAAAGCATTTAATACGGTGCCACATCAAATATTTGAATCATTTGAATGTACAACGAAGTAGAGAAGGCCATTCAGACTCTGCCATTTGATAATTCCAAAGATGATCTAGCTCTGACCTCAACTCCAGTTACCTGCCTACACCTCTGGGTCTTCTGTTAGTCAACAAACCCAGCTGTTGTGATAGCATCAAGCTCACCAGTACATCCTGGCACTTGTCCTAAAAGAATATGCAGAGGCAACAGGAGGTTACCAGATTTTTTTCTGGGATAGACAGATTTGTGGTTCCTTAAGGAATGAATGTGAGGTGGGTGGAAAGGAGGAGTGAAGCTTTAGATCAGCCATGATTATGCTGAATGATCAAACAGTCTTGATATTATCTCCTCCTGCTCTTATTTATTATGCTCTTATCCCTTGTGGCTTCCACAGCCATTAGTGAAGGCATGCTTTGTCCTTGCAGCAAATTGATTTCTGAACATGCAATCAGTCCAATTATGGAATTCTTATTCAGGTCCTTCAGCCCAAAGAAAGACAGAAGAATGAAACAATACATTCAATTCTCATTCTGACTGTAGTTACAATTAAGATCCCACTTTCTCAATCTTTCCCTTCGCTAAGGTGTGGTGACCCTTGGGCTAAACTAAGCACCAGATTATCTCCCTCTGTTGAGACTAGGCAGGCAGGAGGTTGTTAAAAGTGTGTTGCTGAAAAAGCGCAGCAGGTCAGGGAGCATCCGAGGAGCAGGAAAATCGACGTTTCGGGCTGGAGCCCTTCATCAGGAATGAGGCTGGGAGCCTCGGTGGTGGAAAGATAAATGGGAAGGGGTTGGTGCTGGGGAGAAGGTAGCTGAAAGTGCAATAGGTGGATGGAGGCAGGGGTAAAGGTGATAGGTCAGAGAGGAGGGTGGAGCGGATAGGTGGGAAAGGTCATGAGGATGGTGCTGAGCTGGAAGGTTGAAAATGGGGTGAGGTGGGGGGGAACACAGCAAGCCATGCAGCATCAGGAGTTGGAGACGTTGACCTGAAACAAGGATTCTCCACCTCCTGATGCTGCCTGGCTTGCTATGCTCTTCCAGCCTCCTGCCTGTCTACTTTGGATTTCTGCATCTGCAGTTTTTTTTTGTCTCTCTGATGAGAGAGCAGTCCAATAGTTCTTTGGGACTGTGGTGACCTTAGTTTTTTTTTCACTGTTCTTCCAGTAACTGAGTTTCAGTGGGAAAATGTTGAAAGAACAGATGAATTTGACTCCATTGTGCACTGGAGTAGATTAGGAAAATGTTACTTTTACCCTTCCAGCTCCTTACTACGCAATGAATTTTTTCACACTGCAAGGCATCATGCTCAAGTTTTACCTGAAAGCCAATGATAAGCACCTGTGCTTGCACTGCAGTTTAAAAGTTATACAAACTACTTTGAACTTCTGACTGTGTCTGATGTCAGGCACCTTACTGATAAGGAGAATGGGACTGAAGTTGAATTTGCCTTCAGGTTTAGTATAAAATGGGTGATATTGAATTCTGCTTGAAGTCGAACAAAAAGAAAACAAGGCTGGATGTAAAATAGGCAGCTGTTGCCAAAGACAACTCTCACCTCACCTCAGTAGAAGCTAGATTAAATACAAATGTAGGGTAGCTGAGAGCAACCAGACCCTCAGCAGGACTCTTAACTGCCCTCTGGACTATTGGGGTAGGCAGTAAATGCTGGCCTAGTCAGTGAGGCCCTCATCCCAGGAATTAACTAAGAAAGCCCCACCTTTCACTGCAAACATGTTTGTCCCGTCCTTTGGCAATAGGAGGTATGATTACTTTGGTATGTCTAACTATCATTTCATTCACTTCTTGGCACTTTGGCAATAGCAACAGCAACTCATATGTATGCCTCATTCTATCTAAGCACCCTATGATCTGTAAGTCCTTGTTTGCTATGATCCGCCTGTATTGCTTGCAAAACCAAGCTTTTCACCGTACTGAGGTACATGTGGCAACAATAAATCAAATCAAATCAAAAATCACATTCTACAGTAATTGTCTTTGACAATGATTTACCATTTTATATGTGTGTATTCTATTTTTGGAACATTTGACTGGCACCTAGGGCTGTTATGTTTCAGTAATATAGGACATTAGTGAGACAACATAAGACCATAGGAAAAAGGAACAGGAGTAAGCCATTCTGCCCCTCAAATCTACTCCACCATTCAATACCATTTTGACTGATCCAACATTCCTAACATCCACTTTCCTGCCTTTTCTCTGTAAGTCTTGATTCACCTACTCATCCAGCATCAGTGATGTGGAGGTGCCAGTGTTGGACTGGGGTGGACAGAGTCAGAAGTCTCACACCACCAGGTGATGGTCCATCAGGTTTATTTCAAATCACAAGCGTTCAGAGCGTAGCTCCTTCATCAGGTGAAGTCAGGCAAAGGGGTTACACTCCAAAAGCTTGTGATTTCATTGAAAATCTGTTGGACCATAACTTGTGTGATTTCTGACTTCATCTGGAACCTATCTATCTCAGCCCAAATATACACGAGGAATCTGAGCCTCCAGCTCTCTGTAACATGGAGTTCCAAAGATTCACAATCCTCTGAGAGAATAAATTCCTCCTTCTCTCACTCTTAAAACAATTCCGCTTTTTTTTGTGAGTAATCCCTCAGCTCCTAGACTCTCCCAGGGGAAGCACCCTCTCAATCCATGTCAAATACAGTGAGCTGTTTTTGTCTCCTTATTTCAGGAAGGATGTAATTGCATTAACAACGGATCAGAGAGGCTTTATTACATTGGTACCTGGAGCAAATGAGTTGGGTGACATGGTGGCTCAGTGGTTGGCACTGCTGCCTCACAGCACCAGCAACCCAGGTTTGATTCCAGCCTTGGGTGACTGTCTGTGTGGAGTTCGTACATTCTCCCTGTTTCTGCATGGGCTTCCACCCACACTTCATAGATGTGCACATTAGATAGATTGGCCATGCTAAATTGCCCATAAGTATCTGGAGATGTGTAGGTCAGTCAAGGGACATGCAGGGATAAGGGGTTGGGTCTGGGTGGGATGTTCTTCGGAGGGTTGGTATGGGCAGAATGGCCTGCTTCCACGCTGAAGGGAGTGTGTGATTCACCAAGTTGTCTTTGAAAGAAAGATTGGGCAGTCTTGGGCCTGTTTCCGTTGGAATTTACAAGAGTTAGGGTGGATTTAATTAAAGTGTGTAAGAGCCTGAAACATCTTGACAAGATGAATGTACAAAGGATGTCTCCACTGTGGGTGAGTTCAAAAACCAGGGGACACTGTTAGGAAATTAGGAGTCTACTTTTTATGATAAAAAGATGGAAACCAATTATTCCCACACAGGGTTTTGTGGCTTTGGAACTCTCTGCCTGAGAAGGCAGTGGAGTTGGGAGTCGTTAAATATTTTCAATTCTAGTCAGACAGGGAGTTCAAAGTTATTCGGGGGAAATGAGAATCTGGAATTTGAAGCTCAAACAAATTAACCATCTGACTGAAGAACAGAGCCAGTTTGAGGGCTCAATAGTCTACATCTGTTCCTGTTTCAAACTATTCATTTTTTTAATTATTTGTTTATGGGATGTGGGTGTCACTGGCCAGGCCAGCGTTAATTACCCATCCCTAATTTCCCAGAGTGCAGTTAAGAGTCAACCATATTGCTGTGGGTCTGGAGCCACATGTTGAAAGCTTAGGCCTGAAACAGCGACTTTCCTGCTCCTCGGATGCTGCATGACCTGCTGTGTGCTTTCCCATCACCACACCTTTTGACTCTGACTCTCCAGCATCTGCACTCCTCACTTTCTGGAGTCACATGTAGGCCAGGTCAGGAAAGGGCAGCAGTTTCCTTCCCTCAAGGACATTCATGAACCAGAGGGGTTTTTCCTCAACAGTCAACAATGGTTTCGTGGTCATCATTAATCTCTTAATTTCAGATTCTTTGTTGATTTCAAATTCCATCATCTGTTATGGTGGGATTCGAACCCAGGTCCCCAGAACATTCCCTGGGTCTCTGGATTAACAATCCAGCAATCATGCCACTGGGCTATTGACTCCCTGAATGTTTGCACATGTGTTTGTATTGGGATATGCAAACAGTGGTTTAATTTGAAGGATCTGGTGCAGTGATAGTGTCCCTATCCCTGGACTGGAAGGTCCAGGTTCAGGTCTCCCATGCTCCAGCGGTACGTAATAACATAATGGAAAAGGTTGGTTTAAAAAAAAAATACGTGTAAGGAGGAAAGGGTCAAATCAAGATGGCTGACCCACGTTAAGTTATGCTTTATCCAAGACCCAAATCGGCATGGTCTCTTGGGTGCATTATTCCTTATGAAAAAAAACAAGATAAGTCAGAGATCACAGAGGGCTGATACTGAGCACTTTTCTATCTGAAAGGCAGCTGCTTTCACTGTCCTGAGGTTTTGCTACGGGAAGACATTTGTTGGCTCTTCACAGAGATAGCCAGTGTTGGCAAGAAGGTGCGAAGAAAGTGCCATTGAAGGATAGTTTGGGGTTTGAGTTGGCATGGGGGAGATATGAGGGCTAGAGGACCACACATTCGCTGACACAGTTGGTTAAAAAAAGTCACAGAGATCCGAGGTGATCCTTCTAACCTGCTCTCCTCAGCATCTGCCTGCCCCATGGATTCTTGGGATCTGTTTCCAGGGTCAGTTTGGGAGTGCCTCCAACAACCGTGCTGAAAAGAAAAATAGAAATAACAGCCCCCTTTGAACTGAGGCTGGTCTAATGGTTTAGGAAGTTTCTGATTTAAACTCCTGCTTGAGTACTTAAAGCTCAGCATGCCACTTGACAAAATGTGGAAAAAAATATTTTTAACCACATTTACTGTTTCACCAATACAATTGCATGATCAAAAATCGTACATTTCATACTGGTTCAAAGGTTAATTAACTAAACAAGATAATGTTCTTCTTTTTTTTCCTTCTATTTGGAGGGAAGATACCTCCAAAATGTCTAATCAGAATTCCAAAATTCAAAATGAATTTTTAAATGTAATTATAATATTAAGAATGAACCAATATTCTGAACTACCTAAAGGATTTTGTGTTGAAAAAAAAACTCAAACGCAGAATCCAGTTTTTAAAAATAATTCAATCATGTGAAACTTTTAAGTCAGATATCAATATTTTTTTCTTATAACTAAGGATTTATATTTTCCAGTGAATCCTCTTCAGCAATACCCTGGCTTGGAAACTATTGCAATTTTCATTCTTATCAAGAATTAACTTTCCAAGTTTCCTCAGTTGTTTTGTTTTATTTTTCTCTTGACTTTATCCTAAGGTGTTGCATGTCAAAACATAATGGATGTATTGAAACAGCCTCCTTTCAGATAACAAATTATCAACTTCATCGAGGTTCATTAATTATGTCATCTAATTGGATTGAGGCAGGTGCAAAATACCTCAGATGAAGTGGTCACTGGCAGAAAGGCCTGAGCACAAGTTTTTCTATTAGAAACCAGCATGTCTCCAGACTCCTGGAATTACTTTGTACTTATTGATTAATGGCCATAATTTATTACAGTGCAGAGAATCTTGCATTGAGTTAAATGTGCGATTAATCAATTTTCCATCAAATTATGAACAGCAGAGCAGTTAAAGGAGAGAAAATGCCCAGTGCATTTTTCCCATGGCTTTGTGAGCCTAAGGTATGTGGGCATCTAGTTTAGAGGAGTTAATGATTGTCTTTCAGTAGTTTAATACTTCCTGCCACACTGATAAATGTCACGTCTACAAATGGACCATAGCTAGTAGTGATGGAGAGACCACCTTGCACATGTTTCATAGCTAGCTTTTTCAATATAAAGACATGCTTTTCTTTTTTTTTTGAAACTCACTTCATGACAGTTTATTAATGCAAAATACATTGTTGCCTTCAGCCCCTGATATATCATTGTTATGTCAGCAATATTATATTACGTTGATAACTGATACTCTGAAAGCAATCCTGAGGCGACAAAAGATGGATTTTGATTTTTTTTTAAATAACAGAACTCATTTTTAAATCCCCTATAAAACAGCCAAAAAAGATTCATGTGCCTTTTGCAATGATGATTTAAATTTGGTGCTCTAGTGCATTAATTCAGTTTAAAGCACTTTTTTTTAATAACAGTTGAGTTGCTGCATCTGTTCCAAATTATAGTTGGCACACCACACAAGGGTTATGACATTTCTCCTGTAACTATGTTCTGAAACATTGTGAATATTGCCAATGACACATTTCACTCAATTATGGTACTTGTGACTATTCTGAACTGCAGCATCTTCATGCAGCCAAATTAAGGCTATATTTGCTTAACATGCTGATCCAACATACAAGACACTTCATCCTGTCATTAAAGCACTCAAGGTGTGAGTCTCAGGGGAGAAGCACACAGGCACAAATGACGTAAGATATTCTGTGGCTTGACATTATAATTCGTGTGTGGCTGCCAGTGTGGCCAGGGTGTGCGAGCAGAGAGGGAGAGAGATGGACATTGTGCATACATAACACTGTGGAGTTATAGATGTTCACAATGATATGCTGGGCTAAAAAGGCAAGATTTGGATTGTGCAGTCTTAGGGGTAGATTGTGATTTTATACAAGAGTGCAAATTGGGTGATAGCAAGTTGGCAAGTTTCACATTCTCGACTCTAATCTCCAGCACTTGCAGTCCTCACTTTCAGCTAGTTGATTTTACATCACTCCCAACCTATTGATGTTGCATGATGTGGAGAAGCGTATTAGATACAGGGAGAGGTCATTTGAGCCACCAATACTGAGATAACTTTTTGATCAGTATCTCAATCAATGCAATAATTTGTTACAAGCATAGAAATTGCTGGGGAAACTCAGTTGGTCTGGAAGCATCTGTGTAAAGAGAATGGAGTTAACATTTCAAGTCTGATGTGATGTTTTGTTCTTCACGCTTCATGAGAAATAAAAACATTTTTCGTTGTGTTTGGTTATTGCTGAGAGCAACCAAACTTACTTGTTGGAGACAGAATCAAAATCAAATCTAAGATCCGGGCAGAGATGCTGAAGAAACCCAACAATTCTGGCCTCATCTGCAAAGAGAGAAACAGAGTTTTAGACAGTTGTTGCAATGTCACAAGGTGAGAATGAAGAGATACTGTGGACCAGGCCAACTTTCATCAATACAACTGAGAGTGAGCACATTCACGTGGCAGAACAGAATGTTGAGGATGGAATTTCAAGGTGCAGGAGAGCAGGCTCCAGGCATGCTGCATGTCTTGGAGATAGCTGCAAATGTGAGAGAATCTAAATCAGAAAGGCCGAAATTTATTTGGAACCATAGACGAGATCCAGGTGACTCTGGAGCAGTGAGTAGTGATCCTGCCTCTGAGTCAGAATATAGGAACATCGCCTAGGCCATTCACCCCATCACGCCTGCTTTGCAATTTAATTAAATTGTGTAACATGATGCCACATTCCCATGCTATATCCATAACTCCTGATGTAATTAATTTCCAGAAACCTATCAATTAAACAGATTAGCTATCATAAACAACATAGATTCAAAACAGGGCAGAAGTGAGGACTGCAGATGCTGGAGGTTAGAGTTAAGATTAGAGTGGTGCTAGAAAAGCACAGCAGGTCAGGCAGCATCCGAGCAGCAGGAGAGTCAATGCATCGGGCAAAAGCCCTTCATCAGGAAAGAAGGGCTGATGAAGGGTTTTTGCCCGGAAAATCAATTCTCCTGGTCCTCCGAGGCTGCCTGACCTGCTGTGCTTTTCAAACACCACACCCATAGAATCAATAACAGATTTTTCCCTGCTGTTATCAAACTTTTGAATGAACCTCTCAAAAGTTAATTCTGATTTCTCTCTCTGCACCTTCTCAGCAGCTTCAACACTATATTCTGCGCTCTGTTCTGCTACCCTGATGTACTTTGTATTGTACGATCTGCTTGTATAACACACAAAACAACACTTTTCACTGTAACTCGGTACGTGCAACAACAATAAATCAATAAGCATGCCCAGTGATTGAACTTCCGCAAGCGTATGGAGTGGAGAATTTTGAAAATTCACCATCCGTTGATTGAAGAAATTCTTCCTCATCTCAATCTAAATGGCCTACCCCTCATCCAGTTCCCATTCCCTCAGCTTACATCGCATTGGCCAGGGAAACATCTTCTCTACATCCACTCAGTCATGATGCATGAGTACGTTGTAAGTTTTACTTAGATCACTCCTCACTCTTTGAAACTCTAGAACTCTGGAATACAGACACAATGTAACAACATCTGGGAATGCTCGGGATTCAGCTTCTCCAGCATTTGTGCCCACAGAAGGTGTGTTCATTTCACTCTCAAACAGGGTAAAAACGAACCTGCAAATCCACCCTGCTTTTTTAAAATATAGTTTTTCATGGAATCGGAGCATCACCAGTTCGGCCAGCATTTATTCCACGTTCCTAATTGCCCTTCAGTAGATGCCAGAAGATCGCCTTTTTAAATCGCTGCAGTTCTTGGCATAGTGCTGTTAGGAAGGAGCTCCAGAATTTTGTGCCAGTGATAGTAAAGGTATGGAGACATGGCATGTAGCATGGTGAGGAACTTGCAGATAGTGGTGTTCCCATGCATCTTCTGCCCTTGTCCTTCTAGTCACGGTGGGTCGTGGGTTTGGAAGGTGCTGTCAATGGACATTATGGTCAATACATACTGGCACTGGAGCATATCCAGCAGAGATTCACATGGATGATCCTTGGAATGGTAGGCCTAACATACGATGAACGGCTGAGGATCCTGGAATTGTATTCTTTACAGTTTAGAAGGTTGAGGGGAGGTCTAATAAAAACTCACAAAATAATGCATGGCTTAGGAAGGGTGAACGCTGGGAATTTGTTTCCATTATGCAGGGTGACTAGGACCCATGGGCACAGCCTTAGAATTAGAGGGAGTCGATTTAAGTGGAAATGAGGAGACATTTCTTCAGCCAGAGACTGGTGGGCCTGTGGAATTCATTGCTGCAAATGTGTTGCTGGTCAAAGCACAGCAGGCCAGGCAGCATCTCAGGAATAGAGAATTCGACGTTTCGAGCATAAGCCCTTCATCAGGAATTCATTGCCTTAGAGCGCAGTAGAGGTCGGGATGTCAAATGTCTTCAAGGCAAAGATTGATAAATTCTTAACCTCGCAAAGAATTAAGGGATAAAGAGAGAGTGCAGGTAAGTGGCATTGAAATGTCCATCAGCCATGACTGAATAGCAGAGTGGACTCGATGGACCAAATGGCCTTATTTCCAGTCCTATGTCTTGTGGTCTTATGGTCTTAAGAGAGTTGCTCACTCAATCCTGCAGATGAAGTTGCTGCTGCTGGGGTCAATGATGCTGAGAGTGACTACTAAAGGTGATAAAGAGGTTGTGAATCCCCCACTATCAACATCATGAGGATTACCATTGACCAGAAACTGAACTGGACATGCTTTATAATTCCGGTGGATCCATGAACAAACTAAATACTGGGAGTATTGCAGTGGGTCACTCATCTCCTGATTCCTCAAAACCTGTCCACCACCTACAACTTGGAGACAGAGAGGACTGCAGATGCTGGAAAGTCAGAGTCGATAAGGTGTTGAGCTGGAAAAAGCACAGCAGGTCAGGCAGCATCAGAGGAGTAGTAGAGTTGATGTTTCAGGTGGGGACCTTTAATCAGAACTGGAGAAAAGATCCCAATTTGAAACATCCTGTTCCTCTGATGTTGCTTGGCCTGTTTTCCAACTCTACACTTTATTGACACCGCCTACAACTGACAAGCCAGGACTGTGATGGATTATTCTATGTGCCTTGGTGATGCAGTTCCAACAACACTCAATAAGCTTGACGCCATCTAAAAGAAAGCAGCCCACGTAATTGTCATCACATCCACGAACATAGCGACACTGAAGGAATGGCATTATGTTTCCTTCAGTGTTGCTGGGATTGCTGATATAATGTTATTTAGATTTGCAGCTAAAGGAAATGTGCCCTGAAAAGTTTTGCTGAAGTCCTTGAGACAACTTTTATTGTACATTGAAACTATGCGTGACTCTTTCAGGAGAAATCATTATTGGATAGAAGGTCTTAATATTTTATTACTATTCAATAAAAATGTACCTCATAAAATTCCAAAATCAACATGCCTCTGTTCCCAGTAGAAATTAAACTTTGCATCTTCAGCACTCATATTCCCTATGTGGTCCTTTCTGAATTCTGGATGCATACTACACTTTTCTGTACTTTAGATTAGTTCCCCTTAAAGTAAAATTGATTGGATTTTGAGTTTAGCTGCACCTGAAATTATAATAATCTGGTCCCACAAGTAGTTTCAGTTTAAATTTTCCTGTAAACATTTTTAAACAGAATCCCTACAGTGTGGAATCAGGCCATTCAGCCCATCAACCTTCCAATAAGCATCCTGCCTTCTCTCTCTATAACTGTGCATTTCTCAAGACTAATCCACCCAGCCTGCACACCCATGGATAATTTGCCTTGGCCAGTCCATATCTTACACAGGAAGAAACCCACACAAACACAGGGAGAATTAGCAAACTGTACACAGACAGTCACCCAAGGGTGGAATGGAACTCAGGCCCCTGGTGCTCCAAGGCAGCCGGGCTAACCACTGAGCAACCATGTCAACTAAACTTGTGTCATAAAATCGAAGCCTGGTGCTTCCCAAAGTTTTTCTTTATTTCTTTATTTTTCTGCCATTGTGTTCTAAGTTTATTGTGCGCAGTTCTGGTCTCCTTTTCTGGGGAAGGATGCTCTAGCTCTTGAGGGAGTGCAGTGAAGGTTAGAACGTAGAACATAGAACAATGTAGCGCAGAACAGGCTCTTTGGCCCTCGCTGTTGCACCGACCTGTGAACTATTCTCAGCTCATCTCCCTACACTATCACATCATGATCTATGTGCTTATCCAAGGACTGTTTAAATCTCCCTAATGTGGCTGAGTTAATTACATTGGCAGGTAAGGCATTCCACGCCCTTACTATTCTCTGTGTAAAAAAACCTGCTTCTGATATCTGTATTAATTCGATCACCCCTCAATTTGTAGCTATGCCCCCTCATACAAGCTGACATCACCATCTTAGGAAAAAGACTCTCACTGTCTACCCTATCTAATCCTCTGATCATCCTGTATGTCTCTATCAAATCCCCTCTTAGCCTTCTTCTTGCCAATGAGAACAGGTTCAAGTTTCTCAACCTTTCCTCATAAGACCTTCCCTCCAGACCAAGCAACATCCTGGTAAATCTCCTCTGCACCTTTTCCAATGCACCCACATCCTTCCCGAAATATGGGTACCAGAACTATACACAATATTCCAAGTGTGGCCGCACCAGCGTTTTGTATAATTGCAGCATGATATTGCGGTTCCGGAACTCAATCCCTCTACCAATTAAGCCTAACACACCATATTCCTTCTTAACAGCAGTATCAACCTGGGTGGCAACTTTCAGGGATCTCTGTACGTGGACTCCAAGATCCCTCTGCACATCCACACTGCCAAGAATTGTTCCATTGACCCAGTACTCTGCCTTCCTGTTATTCTTCCCAAAGTGCATCACCTCACATTTAGCTGCATTGAACTCCATTTGCCACCTCTCAGCCCAATTCTGCAGTTTATCCAAGTCCCCCTGCAACCTGTAACATTCCTCCAAACTGTCCACTACTCCACCTAATTTAGTTTCATCTGCAAATTTACTAACCCATTCAACCTATGCCTGTGTCTAAGTAATTTATAAAAATGACAAACGGCAGTGGTCCCAAAACAGATCCTTATGGTACATCATTAGTAACCAAACTCCAGGCTGAACATTTTCCATCAACCACCACTCACTGCCTTCTTTCAGAAAACCAGTTTCTAATTGCTAATAAAACTGCTAATTCATCCTCAATCCCATGCCTCTGCATTTTCTCCAACAGCCTACCATGTGGAACCTTATCAAAGGCTTTACTGAAGTCCATGTATACCATGTCAACTGCCCTACCCTCATCTACATGCTTTGTCACCTTCTCAAAAAACTCAATGAGGTTTGTGAGACATGACCTGCCCTCGACGAAACCACGTTGGCTATCTGAAATCAAATTGTTGTTTGCTAGATGATTGTAAATCTTATCTCTTATGATCCTTTCCGAAACCTTTCCTACAACAGGAGTAAGGCTCACTGGTCTATAATTACCTGGACCATCTCTACTGCCTTTCTTGAACAATATTTGCAATCCTCCAGTCCTCTGGTACTAAACCTGTAGACAATGATGACTCAAATATCAAAACCAAAGGTTCTGCTATCTCCTTCCTAGCTTCCCAGTGAATCCTTGGTTGAATCCCATCTGGCCCAGGGGACTTGTCTACTTTCACTCCTTCTAGAATTGATAACACCTGTGCGTAACTAACCTCGATCCTTTCTAGTCGAATATCTCGTACCTCATTCTTCTCCTCTACAATATTCTCCTTTTCCTGAGTGAAAACCAATGAGATATGTTTGTTTAGTATCTCTCCTATCTCCACAATAAAGAAAAGAGATTGACTGGGTTAGGATTGTTTTCACTGGTGTTCAGACCAATGAGGGGGATCTCATAGAGATTTATAAAATTCTAACAGGGCTAGACAATGTAGATGTAGGGAGGATGTTCCCAATGGTGGGTGCATCTAGACCCAGGGGTCACTGTCTGAAGATTCAGGGTAGACCATTTAAGACGGAGATGAGGAGACATTTCTTCACTGAAAGACTGATGAGCCTGTGGAATTCATTACCACAGGAAGTAGTTGGAGTGAATGGGTTCAAAGGTTATGAGAAGAAAACAGGATTAGACTGTTGAGTTCAATGATCAGCCATGATGATGATGAATGGCAGACCAGGCTCAAAGAGCTAATTGCTTCCTCCTGCTCCCCTCTTCTATGTGTCTATGCTTCGACATTTTAGTTTATTTTTTCTGTGTTTTAAGATGGCATCAGAGAGTGATGACACTATCCATCTCCTTTCAATTGTCACAAAATACACATGACAATAAATAAGCACTGAAAATGTGTTGCTGGTTAAAGCGCAGCAGGTCAGGCAGCATCCAAGGAACAGGAAATTCAGCGTTTCGGGCATAAGCCCTTCATCAGGAATCAGGCTTATGCCCGAAACCTCGAATTTCCTGTTCCTTAGATGCTGCCTGATCTGCTGCGCTTTAACCAGCAACACATTTTCAGCTCTGATCTCCAGCATCTGCAGACCTCACTTTTTACTACATGACAATAAATAAATAAATCTCCTCTAGACCTGCTGCATTTGCCCTTAAATCCATGTTCCCTGGTCACTGATCCCTCCACCAAATGGAATTGTTCCTTCCTGCCTACCCTGTCTGGGGCTGTTATAATTTAATACATCGCAATCACGTCACCCCTCAGTCTCCTTTGCTTCAAGGAAAACAACTCCAGGCTATCCAACCTAACTTCATAAATAAAACATTTCTAGCCCAGGCAACAGCTGCCCTAGTAAATCTGTACCTCACCCTCTCCAATGTTATCACCTGCCTCCTACAGTGTGGATTTGAGAACTGCACGTAGCGGTCTAGTTGTGTCCTCAGCTCTTTGATCCCTTTAGCCCTGAGAACTATGTCTAACTCCATCTCAAAAATATTCACTGTTTTCGCCTCAACTGCTTCCTGTGATAGAGATTTCCATATGCTCAACACTCTCTTGCTGAAGAGATTTCTCCTCATCTCAGTCCTAAATGATCTATCCAGTATCCTTAGACTGTGAGCTCTGATTCTGGATTCCCTAATCAACAAGATCATTCTTCCTGGGTTTACCTTGTCTAGTCATATTAGAATTTTATGCGTTTCTATGAGATTCCTCCCTCATTGTTCTAAACGAGCTGGTAACAACTGCAAGAGTGATGCAGAGCATTGAATATAGTAGTTGGAATGCCACATTGCAGCAGTCCAGGACGTTGGCAAGGTCACATTTGGAATACTGCATGCAATTATGGTTATCCTCCTGTGGAAAGGATGTGTTAAACTACAAAGGATGCAGGAAAATAATTTGAAAGGATATTGCTGGGACTGGAAATTTTGAGTTTACAAGGAGAGGCTGGATAAGCTGGGGCATTTTTCTCTGGAGTGTCAGAGGCTGAGGGTTCAACTTACTGAGGTTTATACAGTCATGAGAGGCATAGATAAGGTGAATAGACAAGGTCTTTTTCTAAGGATAGGGGAATCCAAATCTAGAGGACATTGGTTTAAATTGAGCGAGAAAGATTTACAAGGGTCCTGAGGGACAACTTTTACGCTCAGAGTGTGGTGCCTGTATGGAATCAGCTGCCAGAGGAGATAGTGGAAGCTGGTACAACATTTAAAAGATGTAGACAGGTACATGAACAAAAAAAAAGATTTAGAGCTACATGGGCTAAATGGGATTAGTTAAGTTAGGAATAACTGGTCGGCATTGACGAGTTGAATTGAAGGGGCTGTTTCCGTGCTTTATGACTCTATGACTCCATGAGAAGAGGTAAAAGATGTACACTGACAGTGTGAAATAAACTTGGAGGAGGTAAAAGCTTTGCTATAAATGTGTGGAACAGACAGATGAGGAGATGGGTTTGAAACTCCCACAGTAATAGGTATTTGAAGTCTGGGGGAGAATAGTGGTGGAGTGCATGAAGTTAGAGGTCATGCATTCACGAAAAAGAAAAACAGTAATTTCATTATTCTTTAATATTATAATCCATCTGTGAGCTACTGATAAACCAATTTGAAAAACATTCTCTGTTGAAATGATGGTTGAATTAGCATTAAACGCTGTTGCTTCTTTTCCCTTGTTAATACAAAACATTAGGTGAAGTTCAATAGCTTAGTATTCCCTCCTGAGTGGCTCAGGGTTAAATGTTGTGTGTTCCCATTCATATTGAGAAGTTCCTGATTTGACCCTTCATCTGCACTGAGTTAGTTGATCGCAGCAAGAGCAGATGTTTGTCCATTACAATTGCCCTGATACTCCTGTGTTAGGAAGGAAAAAGAAAATCAACTGAAATTTTTACCATTCAGTGTGTTTAATGGCTTGGCAAATTCCCCCTCTCTTCTTTTGATATCCTCCACTAACCTGACACCACTCACCATTATTACAAAGATACCTCATATTTGAATTTCTTGAGGGCTTAAGTTTTGAAAGACTGTAGAGAAAGTATTTATTAATTGTAAGTTTTATGTAGATATTAGGTTTCTTTGCAAGGGGTCATTGAACAATCACTGTATACACTGGATGGATTTTTTTTAATAAGACTTCCTAGAAATCTCGTGGCTGGTGATAACTATGTCCTGAAGTCATAGAGCTGTAACAGCATAGAAACAGACCCTTTGGTCCACTTGTCCATGCTGACCAGATATCCTAACTTAATCTAGTCCTATTTGCCAAGATGTGGCCAATATCGTCCCAAACCCATTCTAATCATTTACCCCATCCAGGTGTCTTTTAAATGTTGTAATTGTACCATTTCCTCTGGCAGCTCATTCCATATATGCACCATCGTCTGAGTGAAAATGCTGCCCCTTAAGTTCCTTTTAAATCTTTCCCCTCTCACATGAAACCTATACCTTCTAGGTTCGGACTCCCATACCTAGGGGAAAAGACCTTGGCTATTCAACCTATCCACTCGGTTCTGTTGTAGAACCCTGCTATGGCTATTTGAATAGTTGCTGAAGGGGGAGTACTTTCATCTTTCAGAATTAGTTGAGGAGCAAGCAACCTCTAGGGGAGACCTGCCCAGCTTGAACCCTCTTATTTCTAGAAATCACCCTCTTGTTGAGCTCAGGATGAAATCTGTTTGATCCTCTGGAAGACTGTTTGAGGAAGCATCTCAATATGTACCTTCTGAGCACACAATGCCTGCCAAGGTTTCAAAGACAACTGTGCACAATTAGCGACTTGATCACATGGACTGGAAGATCAAAGCAACAGATACTGGACCATTCCATGTCTTACTGCTTTTGCCTTCAAGGATTAGCCAAAAATCTTGTCTTTCAGAATGTGAATGTCTGCAGAGAGAAATCCATTACTTTTTTTCTTTTCCGAAAGGGGGAGTGGTGTGTATGTGTGTGAGAGAGAAAGAGAGCGAGTGTGTGTATTGTACAGTGGGTCACCTGTAGTGTGACATGAACCCAACGTCCCATTTAAGGCCATCCTCACGGTACCGAACTTGGCTATCAGTCTCTGCTCGGCCACTTTACGCTATTGCCTGTCCCGAAATCCACCTTGGATGATGGTCACCCGAAGGTCTGAGGCTGAATGTCCCGGACCGCTGGAGTGTTCCCCAACTGGGAGGGAGCACTCCTGTCTGGTGATTGTTATGCGGTGTCCATTCATCCATTGTTGTACCATCTGCTTGGTCTCGCCAAAGTACCATGCCTCAGGACTTCCTTGTCTGCAACATATGGGATAGATAGCGTTGGCTGAATCACATGAGTACCTGCTGCATACATGGTGGGAGGTGTCCCCACGTGCAAAGGTGTTACCCGTGTCAACACCCTGATACGGCTTGCTGCTGTGACAGGGTTGTATGGTGTTGTGGTCGATGTTGTCCTGAAGGCCGGGCAGTTTGCTATGAATAATGATCTGTTTGGTGGTTGTTTAAAGGCAAGAAGTAGAGGTGTAGGGAAGGTCTTGGAAAAATGCTCATCCTCATTGATAATGTGTTGCAGTCTGCAAAAAATATGGCGTAGGTTTTCAGCACCTGGGAAGTGCTGAATAATGAAAGGTACCTTATTGGTTGCAACCTGTGTTTCCTGAGGAGGTCATTATGGTTTCTCACTATGGCACATTTGAACTCACGGTTGATGAGTTGAGCATTTTATCCTGTTATTATGAGGGCATCGTTGAGTACTTCCAGGTGCCCATCATATTCCTCCTCTTCTGAACAGATCCTGTGTATGTGCAGGGCTTGTCTTTAGGGGATGACTGTTTTAGTATTTGGGGTGGAAGCTAGAGAAGTGTAGCATCATAAGGTTATCCGTGGGTTTGCAGTAGAGTGAGATGCTGAGGTGCCAAAACTTGATGGAGATGCATGTGTCCGAGAATGAGACAGATACTAAACGTAACTCATTGATATCACTGTGTAGTTGTTTCAGTGACTTTTAGATTAGATTAGACTTAGACTTAGACTTACAGCGTGGAAACAGGCCCTTCGGCCCAACAAGTCCACACCGACCCGCCGAAGCGCAACCCACCCATACCCCTACATTTACCCCTTACCTAACACTACGGGCAATTTAGCTTGGCCAATTCACCTGACCCGCACATCTTTGGACTGTGGGAGGAAACCGGAGCACCCGGAGGAAACCCACGCAGACACGGGGAGAACGTGCAAACTCCACACAGTCAGTCGCCTGAGTCGGGAATTGAACCCGGGTCTACAGGCGCTGTGAGGCAGCAGTGCTAACCACTGTGCCACCGTGACTTCTCGCAATGGGTCCAGAAGAAGAAAATTTTATCAGTATATCTGGTGTATAGTGTTGGTTGGAGGTCCTGTGCAGAAAAGAAGCCTTTTTCCAACCTGTGTGTGAAAATGTTGCCATATTAGGGTGCAAATTTGGTCCCCATGGCTGTTCCATGTGTCTGGATGAAGAACTGTTTGATAAAGGTGCAAACACTGTGGTTGAGGATGAAGCGATGAGTTGTTGGACAGTGCTTGGAGATTGGCAGTTGTTGATATTGAATACTGAGACTGTTATCGCAATGCCGTCATCGTGGGGGATGGTGGTGTTGATTGCTGATGTGTCCATTGTGACGAGAAATGTCCCAAATTCGATTGGTCTGTGGGTGCCAGGTTTCTGTAAGAAATCTGCAGTTTCGCGACAGAAGCTGGGGGTCCTCTGTGCAATGGGTTTCAAGATGTCTTTGACATGTTGGCCTTGTAAAGCCAACACACCTGGACATCCTATCGCATCAGGCAATGAGACCCTGTGTGAGAACCTCTCTGGCTTTGATAAACTCATGATGCTACATTTCTCCAACTTCCAACCAAAGCATATTAAACCAGCCAGCCCCTACAGACAATTGCTCCACATACACAGGATCTGTTCAGATGAGGAGGAACTTGCTGGAAACCTGGAAGTACTCAAGGATGCCCTTATAAGAACAGGGTATAATGCTCAACTCATCGACTGCCAGTTCCAACATGCCACAGCAAGAAACTGTAATGACCTCCTCAGGAGACAGACATGGGTTGCAACCAATACGGTACCCTTCATTGTCCAGTACTTCCCAGGAGCTGAAAAACTACACCATGTTCTTCGCAGTCTGCAATATATTATGGATGAGGATGAGCATCTCACCAAGAGATTCCCTACTCCTCCACTTCTTGCCTTTAAGCAACCACCAAACCTTAAACAGATCATTGTTCATAACTCGGCCTTCAGGACAACATTGATCACAACACCATACAACCCTGTCACAGCAGTCAGTGCAAGACATGCCAGAGTGTCGACACAGGTAACACCATTACACGTGAGGACACCTCCCACAATGTACGCAGCAGGTACTCATGTGACTCAGCCAACATTGTCTATCTCATTTGCTGCAGGCAAGGATGCCCTGAGGCATGGTACATTGGCAAGACTAAACAGACGCTATGACAACAGATGAATGGGCACTGCACAACAATCACCAGGCAGGAGTGTTCCCTCCCAGTCTGAGAACCCTTCAGCGGTCTGGGACATTCGGCCTTGTATCTTCAGGTGACCATCCTCCAAGGTGCTCTTCAGCAACGCAGAGTGGCCAAGCTCGGTACCCATGGGGATGGCCTCAACCGGGACCTTGGGTTCATGTCACACTGCAGGTGATCCACTGCACGATACACACACACACACACACACAAACATATACCTGCCACACTCCCGCTCATGCACATACCCTCTCACGGGCTTATACCCCATTACACTGACACACATACTTTACCAAGTTTACACACACACATACACACTCTTGCAGATGCACTCACACCCACACGCACACATTCACATACACACACTCCGCCCTGCCTCTCCAGAACGTGCACACATACATGATTATGGGGTGAATCTATATTTGCAGAATTATATTTTATTTTGCTCAAAACAAGCATAACCTACATTCAATCCATGTAATATTCTGTAAATCCCACTTTAGAAATAGAACCAGTCTGACTCAAGGTTGGGTCACAGACAGACTTCATCCTTACATCTTTAATGCAGTGTCTGAGCTGAAGTGACACGTTTTGTTAGAAAACCTGAAGTTATCTTCAGGATGTTACTTAAAAGGAATTCTGGGATTTACATATTAACGAACTGAAACTAGCAAAACTAGACTTAATCTAAGTTTGTTTAATATGTTTCAGCTGCAGGGCACTGTAACCTTTTGCTATAAATTCGGAGTCCCATGGTCATGTTCCACAACTACCTGATGAAGGTGCAGCACTTTGAAAGCTAGTGCTTCCTAATAAACCTGTTGCACTATAACCTGGTGTTGTGTGATTTTTTAACTCTGCCTTACTCACGCAGCATTCTTGTGTGAGAGTAAACAGTTCAAATCCTGAAATACACATTAAAATATCAATAGTCCTTTGAAGTAGCCTAGCAAGACACTTAGGTGGATCACAACTTGAGAAAGCTCACCAGGATTTTATTTCCAGGATGAGCAGGAAATGCCGATCTTCACTAGAGTGAAGATAACCAGAGTCATAGAAATGCACAGCATGGAAACAGACCCTTTGGTCCAACCAACCATGTCGACCACATTCACAAACTAAATTCGTCCCACCAGTCTGCACGTGGCCCATATCCCTCCAAATCTTTCCTATTCGTGAACTTATCTAAATGTTTTTTAAACCTCATAATTCATTCCACACACAAACCGATCTCTGTATAAAAACATTGCAGCTCATGTCCTGTTTAAAACTTTATCTTCTCACCATAAAAATATGCCCCCTAGTTTTGAATTCCCCCCACCCTCATTCACCTTACACTCCTCATGATTGTATAAACCTCAATAAGATTGCCCCTCAATTTCTTACACTCCAGTGAAAAAGTCCCAATCTTTCCAGTCTGTATTTATATCTCAAACCCTCCACTCTGGCAACATCCTGGTAAATCTTTTCTGAAGCCTCTCCAGTTTAATAATATCCTTCCTACAACAGGGTGATAAGAATTGCACATAATATTCAGAAGAGGTCTCACCAACGTCCTGTACAACCTCAACATGACGTCTTAACTTCTCTATTCAATGGGCTGACCAATGAAGACAAGCATGCTAAACACCTTCCTAATCAACCTGTCTACCTGTGATGCAAACTTGAAAGAATTGTGTACCTAAACCCTTAGGTATCTCTGTTCTACAACGCTAACCAGGGCCCTACCATTAATTGCATAACCTTGCATTACCAAAATGTAATATCTCACATTTACCCAAATTAAACTCCATCTGCCAATCTTCAGTCCATTGAATCGAGAGTGTGGTGCTGGAAAAGCACAGCTGGTCAGGCAGCATCCAAGGAGCAGGAGAATCGACGTTTCAGGCATAATCCCTTCATCGGGAAGTCCTTCATTATGCCCGAAATGTTGATTCTCCTGCTCCTCAGATGCTGCCTGACCTGTTGTGCTTTTCCAGCACTACATTCTCAACTCTGACCTCCAGCAAGTCCTCAGTTTCTCCTAGTCAATTTCAGTCCATTGACACAATTGATCATGAGGAAACAAAATCAATTAATTTTATTTAATAACCATACAACATATGAGCAAGGAATAAGAATAGGTCACTTGGCTCTTCAAGTCTGCTCTACTATTCAATAAGATTTTGGTTGATTTCATATTAGCCTCCATTCTACATTCCAACATATCCCCAATAATCTTTCATCCTCTTGATACTTGACAGAAAACTTCTCTTTCGAAATTCAGAGATACAATGTCGTAGTGTTAAACTGGATAAAACATTGCATCAAAAGCACATAGGGGAGGTAATGGCCTAGTGCTGAATTATTAATCCAAAGACCTAGATAATGTTCTGGGGAGCTGGGTTCAAATCCTGCCATAGCAGTCGGTGGAACTTGAATTCACTAAATACTGGAATTAAAAGTTTAATGGTGACCATGAATTTATTGTCAGGAAAAAGCCCATCTGGTTCACTAATGTCCTTTAGGGGAGGAAACTGCCAACCTTACCTGGGCTAGGCAATACCTGACTCCAGATCCACAGCAATGTTGTTGACACTTAACAATTCGGGATGGGCAATAAATGCTGGCCCAGCCGACAATGCCCTCATCCTGTGAATGAATAAAAGAAACTCTAAAGACTACATTTATACATTGAAGCTCTCTACTTGTTGCCAATGAGTGCAATACTGTTATTTTGTGTTTTCAAGCATTAACTGTATTTTTTCTGGTTAATTGCTGTACTTTCAAGAAAACCAACTCCACAAGGTTAATTAGCAATGAGTAATAAATGCTAACCTTGCCAGTGATGCCCAGATTTCATGAATGAATTTTAAAAATGCAGTTCCTGGTTATCAATCTGCTATGCTTTTGCTCTAGCCCCATAGCAAGTATCGGTAAGTGGGATTGAACTTCTGAGCTTGAGTTGAATAAATGGGAGTTAAAGTGTCATTACCATAGAATACTGCAGGCCAATGACTGTTACTCTATTAATATTGATTCAGCCCCATTCCAATGTCAGGGATAAATTATCTCTCTTGTAAATAGTTCATTGATGTTAACAGCTATCATTACCAACTAAAAAAAAGAAGTTATGAACAAATTATAAAAACAGTTTGTTGGGATCTTTTATAACTTGATTCATAAAGCAAGTTGCAATTGTAATATTTCTTGACTAAGGTAAAGTTGTACTAAGTTTGCAACAGCCCCAATCAAAAACTGGGGTTAATTTATCACCCTCTATCTGGTAGAAAGCTACCAGGGGCACAATTCAAGTGGAGTGGAAGACCTACCCACTCCTTTCCAATTCAATCTGGCCAACAGTGACTTTAAATTGCAATTAGCAAAGACACCCACTTTAAGCCAAGGGTGTTCTTATATATTTCCAATCAACCCGTACAGAGATGTTATTACACACCGCTTCACTGCTGAAGGGGTGAGACCTGAACCTGGGCCTCCTGGGTCAGAGGCAGGGGCAGCATCGCAGCACTACCAGTTTGCAGATTGGGCGATGATGATACCAATCTGCGATTTGAACTTGATGCTCATGCCAGGGAATAGTTTCGGATTCCCTGTAAGACCAAAATGGGGGAATCACAATCCTTAGGACCTGCAGTGACCATTGGTTAAGAAACATATTAGTCATGACCAAATGGTGAAGCAAACATGATGGACCAATGGCCTAGTTCTGTTCCTTTATCTGATGATCTAGTCTTGTTGGCCCACAATGCCCAGCTCTTCAAGTTTGCATCATTACCTCGTGCCAACTCCTGTTTTCCCCCACACCTTTGCACACTTTTCTATCCAAATAATCAACCAATGCCAATACTTCGACCAACTTGTCTGCACCACATTTCCAGGCAATTCATTCCATATCCTAACTACTCACAGAATGAAAAGCTCTGTTGGCACTTCATCTTTGCTTCTTTCGTAGTTCAATTCAATCTCTGTCCTATTGTTCTTGTTTCTTTTACATGCGGGGACAGCTTCCCCCCATCTATTCTATCCTGGTCACTCATGATTTTGAGCATCTCTCGCAGATTTAATCTTAGCATTCTTCTCTCCAAGGGGAACAGTCCCCAAAGCTTCAATTTGTCCTGATGACTGAAGTTCTTCGCCTCTGGAACCTATTCTCGTAAGCCATTTCTACACACTTCCAATGCAATCCCATCCTTCCTGTAATGTGGCACCCAGAAAGGGTTCAGAAAAGATTTGCAAGGATGTTGCTGAGGTTGCAGGGTTTGAGCCATAGGGAGAGGCTGAACAGGCTGGGGCTGTTTTTCCAGCCTATTCAGTTGGAGGCTGAGGGGATAACGTTATAGAGGTTTTTAAAATTAGGAGGGGCATGGAGAGGGTAAATAAACAAAGTCTTTTCCCCAGGGTAGGAAGTCCAAAACTAGAGGGCACAGGTTTAAAATGAGAGGGGAAGGATTTAAAAGGGATCTAAAGGGCAACTTTTTCACGCAGAGGGTGGTGCATGCATGGAATGGGCTGCAAGAGGAAGTGGTGGAGGCTGATACAATTGCAATACTTAGAAGACATTAGGATGGGTTTATGAAAAGGATGGGTTTAAAGGTACATGGGCTAAATGCTGGCAAATGGACTAGATCAGTGTAGGTTATCTGGTCGGCATGGATGAGTTGAACCAAATGATCTGTTTCTGTGCTGTACAACACTATAACTCTATGGCTCTATAATTGTGCACTTCTATGTTGTAAACTTCATATGATGATTTACTGTATGCATCTTTTTCCAGAAGAAAATACTTAAGGATTCCCTTAGATTTTTCTTTTCCTCTGAAAATCAGTTGAACGCATAAGAAATAATTGTACGCCTCAAGACCTGTTGCCAATTTACCAAGTTAGACAATACATGAATCTCAAACCACTAACACTAAGGATGGCCAGAATATGTATTTTATTAAATAAGTGATCTTTCTTCTTCTGAGGTAATTCCTGGTGGTCAAGAATAATTCTGGCATGGTGGGTACTGAGTTGATTAAACGGTTTGGTTCTGGATCCGAAGACTTTGTCTCAGGTGCTTGCTGAAGCAGGTGGGTGTGGGATACTCCTGCTTTTGAATTTCTGACAGGAGAGTCCGCTCAGAACTCCCTCAGAAATGCAGAGACACACTCCCAATCTGACAGTTCTTTCACAGTGAAGGCAAAACATACTCCCTATTCACAGCAGCCAGCTGCCATATCCCGAAATATGAAGGTCTTGACAACCACTTTGATAGCTGCGGGCAAAGCGTAAGTACATGAGATAAGTGTGGCGTTAGGGTACTGGGAGGGTAGAGCGCCAGATGGGTAGGAGGATAAGGTGTCAGGTAAGTAGGATGCAAGCTTGGATTGTCTTCTGAGATTGCTATTCCCTGGAATATTCAGCCTCAAGTTGCACAT
Organism: Hemiscyllium ocellatum; assembly: GCF_020745735.1. Lineage (NCBI taxonomy): Eukaryota > Metazoa > Chordata > Chondrichthyes > Orectolobiformes > Hemiscylliidae > Hemiscyllium > Hemiscyllium ocellatum. The sequence continues at coordinate 10,552,611 of NC_083413.1, read as the reverse complement.
TATAATTCCATGTTAGATTTTAAATCTAGCAATGCTGTAATGTAAAATTGATACTTTCAGCTACTCAAGTCCTGAGATATATTAAATCTATGCATGTTTCTGTCATTTCATTGTATGTAAAGTTATTTTGAGTGGAGCTTGTCACGAAAGAAAATGTGCTTTATTTCCAACTTAAATAACTTCGACAATTGAGTAGCCATGGGGATAGCCTGCCTTGCATTTACTGAGGCTAGGCTAAGGGTTATGTCTTGTAGGTTGCAGTACTTAGACAAATGGTCTATTTTGTTGTTAAATAACAAAATAAAATTTCATTTCCTCTCTGTAATCATACCTTGCTGTTGCTTGACAGCCTCAAATGAATCAGTGCGAAAACCGACAAGACTGAAAGAAAGAGATCACAGGCGGCTGAACTATTTAGTTCACAGACTGATATCTGGGTGACCATTAAATTATTATCTGCTAAATTATCCTGCTTGTATCAAAGTCAAGGTAGTTCTGATGAAGGATCTCATGCAAAATGTTGGCCCATCTTCATTCACAGTACATTGAAGTTTTAAAAGAGGTGAATGCTCATACCATTAAACACGAGGGATAACAAATTATACAGTAAGACATGAAAATTAGTGCTTTATTATATTAGAACAAACCAGATTCTGAGACTACTTGATAGAAACTTTCAACATTGAAAAGTTAAGAAAGGATCAATAAATTGTTTCTCGTAATCAAAGGCTCCAGAATAAATGTTCATATAATTACAAGATGGAATGCCAACCATTAAGAGAACAAGGGTAACTTCCTCACTCAGAGAGTTGTGAGTCGATGTGTTTCATTTGGTTGCTGAGGAAGTTGATGTGTCAACGTTTAAAATTAAATTAAATGGCTGTGGGGAAGAAAAGGATGAAAGGAAATGGGAATAAAGTAGGTAAGTGTCATCGGGACTATTTACCCTGAGTGATGTGGTGGTGACACACAGGATGTTTGCACTGGCTGGGGAGTCCAGAAGATATGAGTGAGGAACAAGAGCTGTCCACTCAGCCCTTTGAGCCTGGTCTGCCACTCAATAAGATCACGCTTAGAGACAAAGCAACTGCAGATGTTGAATTCCAAGGTGGACAAGCAGGAGGCTGGAAGAATACAGCACACCAGGCAGCCTCAGGGGGTGGAGAAGCCAACATTTCAGGTGTAACCCTTCTTCAGGAATGGAAGGGGGGAGGGAGTTGGGGGGGGGGGGGAGCTGGTGTAAGGGGAGCTGCAGATAAAAGCTGGGGTGGGGTCAAGCCATTCCCCCTCCCATCCATTCCTGTCACCAACCCTTCCAGCTCCCAACCGGATTCATTCCTCCCATTGATCAACCAGGTCGTACCCTCTACCTGTGTTCATCCATCCCTACCTCACTACCCTGCCCCTCTCCTCATCCAAAACCCTCCCTCACCTCATCTTTTACATGCAGCTGCCCTTACACCCATCCCCACCCCTCTCCCGGTCCCGAAGAAGGGTTACACCTGAAACATTGACTTCTCCACCATTCAATAAGAGCATGGTTAATCTGATTTTAACCTCATCTCTACATTCCTACATATCCCCGCTAATCTTTCATCTTAGAGTCTGTTGAATAATGGATAAGCCATTTGGAACTGAGTTGAGGAGGATTTTTTTTCACTCAGAGTTTGGTAAATCTTCAGGATTCTCTACCCCAGATAGAAGTGAAGGCTCAATCATCAAATATATTCGAGACTGAGACTAATAGGTTTCTACATGTTAAAGACATCAGTATAATGCAAGAAAGTGTTGCATGATTTCATTGAATTACGGAATGGAATCAAAGGCTTATTCCTGCTCCTCTTTGCAACAGCCTAGTGGTATAATCCCTGGACTATTAATCCAGAGACCCAAGGAATGTTCTGGAAATTTGTGCTCGAAATGCACCACCGCTCATGGTTGAATTTGAATTCTGTAAAAATCTGGAATTAAGAATTTAATGATGACTATAAGCCGTTGTTAATTGTTGGAAAAACACATCTAGTTCACGAATGTCCTTTAGAAAAGGAAATCTGCCATCCTTACCCAGTCTGGCCTACATGTGATTCCAGACCCACAGCAATATGGTTGACTCTTAACTGCCCTCTGGGCAATAAATGTTGCCTTAGCCAGCGACACCCTCATCCCATGAATGAGTGAAAAAACAAATTCCTTATGCTTTTATGAACTAGTTAGCCCAAATCCTCAGATGCATATTTATCTTGATCTAAGATGTTGACTGAAATGCTTAGAACTTTGCTCATTTTCAGCTCTTTTTTCCAGGGAATAGTCTCCATTTTTCCAAACTCTTTCTCATGCTTAAACATGTTTCATGCGTTATTACTATTATTCATACTCTATGTAATATTCCAGCAGGGTCGAATTGCACATTTTGCCTTTATCAGCTAAATCAGGTACCCTGCAGCCTGAATCCTTATGTTAAAACAAAACCATGTAGAGATGGCATTGGTGTTATTTATTGGAACCAAAAATGTTGTAAAGGAATCACAGATCCAGCAACATCTGAAGGACAAACAATGTAGGGAGATTTGACTGGGTCAATTTTATCCACTGGGAAATTTCATTGTGAAATTCCATGATCATTCACCCTTCCACCAAATAATTTTCCACCCACTGAAGTCAGGAAATTTGCCATTTCGCTGTAATTTCATCATTTGGTTATTTATTTTAGATTTCCAACATTCATGAGATTTCTTTTATCTTGCCAAAGATAACAATTATTCCTCAGTTGAACAATTATAAAAAGGTCAACAGCGTGGATACTCAATTCTTCCAACAAATGGACTATAATGACCTCTTTTGTTTCATTATGTTAATTATTTCCACTCACCCTCCTCTTAGGGGCGGTGGTTCAGTGGTTAGCACTGCTGCCTCACAGCACCAGGCACCTGCATGACCCCCAGCTATGCCTCTCTTCGCCAGCTATGCAGAACAGTCCATCTTCCAGCGTTACACCGGCAACACTCCCCACTTTTTCCTCCGTTACATTGATGGCTACATCGGTGACACCTTGTGCTCCCACGAGGAGGTTGAACAGTTTATCAACTTCACCAACAAATTCCACTCCAATCTTAAATTCACCTGGACCATCTTGGACACCTCCATCCCCTTCCTGGACCTATCCATCTTCATCAACAGTGACCGACTCAACACTGACATTTTTTACAAACCACCAACTCCCACAGCTACCTGGATTAGATTAGATTACTTACAGTGTGGAAACAGGCCCTTCGGCCCAACAAGTCCACACCGACCCGCCGAAGCGCAACCCACCCATACCCCTACATATACCCCTTACCTAACACTAGGGGCAATTTAGCATGGCCAATTCACCTGACCCGCACATCTTTGTGACTGTGGGAGGAAACCGGAGCACCCGGAGGAAACCCACGCAGACACGGGGAGAATGTGCAAACTCCACACAGTCAGTCGCCTGAGGCGGGAATTGAACCCAGGTCCCTGGCGCTGTGAGGCAGCAGTGCTAACCACTGTGCCACCGTGCTGCCACCTTCTCCCACCCTACCGCCTGCTAAAATACTATCCTGTATTCCCAATTCCTCAGCCTCTGCCTCATCTGCTCCCAGGAGGACCAGTTCCACCATAGAACACACCAGATGGCCACTTTCTTTAAAGACCACAACTTCCCCTTCCACGTGGTTAAAAATGCCCTCCAGCGCATCTCATCCATGTCCCGCACCACTGCCCTCGAATCTCACCCCTCTAACTGCAACAAGGATAGAACCCCCCCTAGTCCTCACCTTCCACCCCACTAACCTCTACATAAACTGCATCATCTGCTGACATTTCTGCCACCTACAAATGGACCGCACTACCAGGAATATATTTCCCTCCCCACCCCTATCCACTTCCCGCAAAGACCGTTCCCTCTGCAACTACCCGCCCGGTCCACGCCCCCTAAAACCCCATCCTTCCCTCCTGGCACCTTCCCCTGTCACTGCAGGAATTGCAAACCCTGCACCCACACCTCCCACCCCCCCCCCCCCATCTCCGTTCAAGGCCCCAAAGGAGCCTTCCACATCCATCAAACTTTTACCTGCACTTCCATTTATGTCATTTACTGCATCCATTGCTCCCGATGCGGCCTCCTCTACATTGGGGAGACTGGACGCTTTCTCTCAGAGCGCTTCAGAAAACACCTCCAGGACATCGGCATCAATCAACCCCACCGCACCATGGCTGAACATTTCAACTCCCCCCTCCCACTCTGCCGAGGACATGCAGGTCCTGGGCCTCCTCCACCACCATTCCCTCACCATCCAATGCCTGGAGGAAGAACGCCTCATCTTCCACCTTGGGAGTTTTCAACCCAGGGCATCAATGTGGACTTCACCAGTTCCCTCATTTCCCCTCCCCCCACCTTACCCCAGTTCCAACCTTCCAGCTCAGCACCATCCTCATGACCAGTCCCACCTGCCCAACTTCCTTCCCACCTATCCGCTCCACCCTCCTCTCCAACCTATCATGTTCACCACCACCTCCCTCCACCTATTGCACTCTCAGCTGCCTTCTCCCCAGCCCCATATCCCTGCCATTTATCTCTCCTCCTCTGAGGCTCCCAGCCTCATTCCTGATGAAGGGCTTTTGCCCAAATTCGATTTTCCTGCTCCTCAATGCTGCCTGACCTGCTGTGCCTTTCCAGCACCTCTTGAATCTTGACTCCAATCTCCGGCATCTGCAGTATCCACTTCTGCTGCATTAGTTAGCGGAAGTCTAGAGTAATCGGTGTAGGGGAATGGGTCTGGGTGGGTTACTCCTCAGAGTGTCTGTATGGGCTCGTTGGGCTAAATGGCCTGTTTCCACACTTTAAGAATTCTAATTCTAATTCTTATCTCCTGAGGTTGACCTTGCTCTATTGTTCCCTGTCAATGGTTGATCCACGTACACAGTATCCATGTCTGAACTTCAATGAATGCCAGCAGTATATTGAACCATGGGATGGATCATAAGTGAACCTAATACATTGATAGTCAAAATGTATTTTTCCAGGATATTGTTATCAATTGAGTATGAGAAGAGTGAACAAGGTAAATGGGCTTCCATTGTAGTTTCATCCAAATTTCTAAACCACAATAGACAGAAAATAAAAACAAAAAGTGCTGAAGATCACAGCGGGTCAGGCAACATCCATGAGGAGAGAGCAAACTAATGTTTCGAGTCCAGATGATTCTTCATCGGCTTGCTTTGTCTCCACAGATGCTGCCTGACCCGTTGCAATCTCTAGCATTTTTGTTTTCAGTGTAGATTTCAGCATCTGCAGTAATTTGCTCCTAGGCAGAAAATGTAGGTACTTTTAATCAAATAATTTCCGACATGTTTCTGGAATAATCGTGACTTGAATCTGTACCTTCTAACTCAGCCTTAAAGGACCCTATCACTGCACCACTAGTGTGCCTAGCTCCAAGAATTATATGTCAGTTATCCTAGTATAATAAAATTGAAAGAAGTAGCTACCATGCTCAGGCATGGCTGTTTCCAGTGGGAAAATAAGATGCTGTAGATGGATGTGATGACTCATAGAGTCTTGGATCATGGAGATGTACAGCACAGAAACAAATCCTTCAGTCCAACTCATCCATGCTGACCAGATATCCTAAACAAATCTAGTCCCATTTTCCAGCACTTGGTCTATATCCCTTTAAGTGAAAGTGAGGCCTGTTGATGCTGGAGATCAGGGTCAAGATTAGAGTGGTGTTGGAAAAGCGCAGCAGGTCAGGCAGCATCCGAGGAGCAGGAAAATCGACGTTTCGGGCAAAAGCTCGATTCCTGATGAAGGGCTTTTGCCAAAAACGCCAATTTTCCTGCTCCTCGAATGCTGCCTGACCTGCTGTGCTTTGCCAGCACCACTCTAAACTTGACCATATCCCTCTAAACCCTTCCTATTCATGTACCCATCCATGAATCTTGTAATTGTACCAGCCTCCACCACTTCCTCTAGCAGCTCATTCCAAGCTCCCATCAACCTACCCATAAAGCTTGCGAAGATGTTTGATAACAGCCAACAAAAACATGGCAGTGGAATCACAGAACTGTTACAAAGTAGAAGGGGGCCATTAGGTCCTTTCCCTGTACACAATGGCTCTCCGAATGAGCATATCATCACGTGCCATTTTGCCATCTTCGCCCTATAATCTTTTGAAGTAACTATTTCGCTCCCTTTCGGATATTTCAATTTAACCTGCCTCCACCCCACTCTCAAGCAAAGCATTCCAGTTCTTAACCACTCACTACGTGGAAATAATTTCTCTCATGTCATTTTTGCTTCCATTACCAACAACTTGAAACCTCAGCCTTATTGGTTAATGATTTCACAAGCAATGTTAAAAATCACACAATACCAGGCTTATTTGGAAGAGCTAGCTTTCTGAGCACTGCTCCTTTGTCAGGTAGATAGTGGGGCAGGATAACAGAACGCAGTATTTATAGTAAAGGATCAAAGTATCATACAACTGAAGCAATGTTTTGAGCAAAACTAGATTCCTGTTAAGTCTTTAATCACTTAGAATGGGTTACAGATTTCAATTCAAGTAATGGCAGTGCATTCCCAATCCATCTTTCTGTCATCCTTCATGATTTTGAATGCCTCAAACTTCCTCGAATTGTATCTTCCCAAGGAAGAGCCCCCAAGTCCACCCATCTGTCTTTCAAACTGAAGTCCTTCACCCCACAACCATTCCCATGGATATTCTTGTGCACTCACAGAAACACAGGAAGATCGAAAATAGGAAGGCTTTCTCCTTTGATCCCTTTAGCCCCAAGAACTATCTTGAATTCCTCCTTGAAAACACTCAAAGTTTTGGCCTCAACCACTTTGTGTGTCAGAGGATTCCACCAGACCCACCATGTCCCCATGAAGACATTTCTCCTCATTTCAGTCTTAAATGGCCTACCCTGTATTATTGGACTGTGACCTCTGATTCTGAATTTCCCAGTCACTGCAAATATCTTTCCTGCATTTAGTCTCCATCCATTGGTTTAACATTGTATTGTCCAGATCTGGATACTTCAGATAAGGCTGAGCCATTAACAACAACCTCTTGGTGTGGAATTTCCTTCAAAGCACAAGCACAGGGACACTCCAGACTCAGCACCTTGGAAATATGGAAACGGTATTCATAGTTATTTAGCATCTTAATCCTATCATGACCTTGAATGAGAAAGCAATGCAAGAGTTGTTAGTCGTTTACTCAGGGGCTCAACCCTACTATTCCCATGAACCTCACCAAGTGCCTGTCACAGGCAAGAAGCTCTCTAGTCAACTCCTGGTTTGGAGGTGAAAGTGAGGACTGCAAATGCTGGAGATTAGAGTCCAGAGTGCAGTACTAGAAAAACATAGCAGGTCAGGCAGCATCCGAGGAGCAAGAAAATTGGCGTTTTGGGTAAATGCCCTTCATCAGGAATGAAGGGCTTTTCCTGAAGAAGGGGTTTTTGCCCGACTGTCCTGCTCCTCAGATGCTGCCTGACCCACTGTGCTTTTCCAGCACCACACTCTGGACTCCTGGTTTTGAGGGACAACCAACAGTGCAAAATAGCATTAGCAAAAACAATCATCAGCCCGTCATGGCCAATTAAAAAAGGTCACCAAACATGTTGTATCTGTTGAAATGTAAATGAGTCAGGTTAGTTCTGAGGTGTAATGACAATGGAAGATTGTAGGGACTACATATTTTTCCTTTCTGAACTTTAATATGGAAAGCAATTATGTTAAAATGAATTCACAGGATGTGGGTGTTGCTGGCTAGCCCAGCATTTATTACCCAATTCTAATTGCCCAGAATGCAGTTGAGAGTCAACCACATTGCTATGGGTCTGGAGCTACACATAGATCAGACTGATAGGGGTGGCAGTTTCAATCCCTAAATGATGTCAGAGTATATAATAAATACATAAAGACTACAAAAGACCAGAGGAGTTTTGCAGCTCAAACCATCAGGTGCTGTATGTTTTTTAACCGTACACAAATAGAGGTTGGATTTTCAGGAGGATTGGGAATCTCAGGCTGATTGCCACTGCAGCCCTCTTTTATGAAAGAAAGGAAGGACTGCATTCCTGCGCTCAGGGCTCCCTCAAAGGTGTGGAGCTGCTCGTCCATTCTGACAATTCTTTTGCAATGAAGAACTTTTAAATGTGACGATGCTGCTCCTTTGACAAAGTTATTCTGTCCTTGGTTTCTTTTCTGAGAGGGGTTATAAATGCAGAGATTCCAATGTGCCTGGTTTGTATGGGTTTTATGAACAATTTAATTATAACTAACAGATACCGCCTCAGGTAAATAGGCTTTCAAGTTTAAAAAAAACACTGGTACAATGAAAGGGTACTGCCAGTTCTCCCAGCTCAGATTTTCTCTGGTTTGTTTTGGTTTTCAGCAGTCTGGCTGTTTTGCTGTTGACAGCAGTTGAAGCTGTCCCAAGTTTTAGCTGGGAACCCAGGGAGATTGCTGGCCCCAAAGAAACAACTCCATGCTGATCCTCTCTTTCTCTCTCTCTCTCTCTCTGACATCTTTCCTGCTAGAGCCTATGTTTGAATTTACCTTTTTGCCATGGGGAGTGTTTATGAGGATTGTTGCAAGTATTTGGAACAGATTTGTTAGGGTGCGATAAGGTCGATTGGGTTATCAAGTTGTTATATTATTCTAAATTCAGATTTCTTTTATTTGTGTGTAAATAAATTCTGTTTTGTTTAAAACCAAGTGGTCAGGCCAGCTGCATCAGTCCTGGTATATCGGCTGTACACCTGCTTAAAACTACTGGCAAAGTTAGGGCCTGGGCGATCTTCTTGAAGTGTTTTGGGGGTAGAAGGGTCTGGCCTGGTCCATAACACAGAGGAAGACAATCCATGTCTTCTTTTCACAGCAGTCAGTTCCATATTTTGCAATGCATAAGTTCTCACATGCAGTTGGACAGATCTGGTAAAAGCATGTAAGGTCAGTGTTATGTTGAGGTGCCAGGTGCCAGGTGGATGTGGGGGACAGTGTCAGTTAGGTTGAGTGGGAGGTGGGTATGGTGTAAGGTAAGTAAGCTGCTGGATGGGTTGGGATAGGCTGCCAGACATTAGATACGAATTGAGTAGGTACCCAGATGCCAAGTTAATAAGATGCCAGCTGGATAGGTGCCGTCTGAGTAGTGGACTAATTGGGTAAAGTACCAGCTGGGGAAGGTATAGGGAATGGGAGGTGTGGTGCCAAGTGAGTAGGGGTCAGAGTGCTAGGTGTGAAGAATGAATAAAGAGCCAAGTGGTTAGAGACCCATGGTGGAAGATGGCAAGGGAGGTGATGCTGTGTTCAAGGTAGGTTGGGGGGGTAGGAGGAATTGGACACAGCAAGGGGAAGATTGGGTCCAAATTGGGGAGGGTGGGTCCACCATAAAAGAAGGTAGAGATTGAGTTGGCTCCAACAGTGGTGCAAGGACAATGGTGTGAGAGTTATCTGGTCACATCCAGGACCAGCAGGGGAGGGGGTTAGATCCAGCCTAGTGGGTGGAGGGTGTGAGCAGAGGGAGCTTTAGTCATCATATTGGGGTAGGGTGGTGGTGAGGTTGGGTCAAATGGGTTGGGGAAAGGGGGTTCCGATCCCATGGGTTTTGTCAAACCAGGTTCTGAGGCGTAAGTGGCCTGGGGATGTATGAAGTCAGCAGTGCTCCAGTTAATTAAAGGAAGCTATAAACATGGAGTATGGTGAAAGCAAACTTGAGAACCTATCACCTATTTTTCCTACCTCAGCTCACTCATTGTTAAAACTGTCTCAAAGATTAACTCAATGGTAGCAGAATCCTCAACAGTTACAACTTGTTGATAATTACGAGTGCGCTGAGGTTCCAGCATTGGCATAACTAACTGTACTCAACAATGCAAGGAAAATGATATTGTTACTTTTATAAGATGTAATTACCATTTTTAAAATACAAAACTATTAAGCAAGTTAATTCATCAAAATGCTATTTTCTCCCAGTTGGCCTCAGCAGGGGTAAGGAAATACTATATATGTCAACTGAACACTAGATGGCCTTCCAATGGGAGTAAGCGCATTATAGCAATTGCACTTCACTTGTATTCCTTTGACAGTTTGCTGATAAGGATGACCAGAAAATCTGGAAACACAAACAATGCATTTTTACCACTGCAATTAAAATGCTTCTTTGGGCATAGTACACAAGAGAAAAGTCTAACTCATTCTAAATAGGCTTTTAAAAATCACACAACACCAGGTTATAGCCTAAGAGGTTAAATGCACTTTAAATGCGTATCTGGGATGAATATTAGAACTGATTATTAATCACACACATCAGAAAGTTCATTGATTTCCAATTGGTTCTTGTCACTTCATTTATGCCAGGTACTGATCCATCCTTCCCAGGATTGCATTTTATTTTATTTCTAAGTGAAACGAACGAGAAGGCTTTTTTTATCTGGGTGGTTTTACTCATTTGCATGTGGCCATCACAGGTTGGGCCAGCATGTGTTCCCTATCCCTAATTGCCCTTGAGAAAGGGGAAATGAAGAGCCTTCTTGAGCCACTGCAGTCTTTGGGGTGCAGGTACACCAACAGTGCCAGCTCTGTCAGAAAGAACAACTCAAAGGGAAGGAATGCTCCATCTGTGATGAATTATAGAAGCTATAATTCATATCAAATTGAAGGAGAAAACATATAATTTCACAGAAAAGTAGAAGGATATAAGATTGGACAGAACAGAATTTTAAAATTGATGAGTTGGGAGAAGTTAGAGCACAAAACAAAAACTGCCAGAAATATAGAAAACAGATAGTCAGAGTTTCTGGTAGTGAGAAAGAATGAAAAGTAAGGTGTTCTTTCATGGGCTGTCACGGCGTGTGTCTTGCAAAGGTGTCCCATACAGTCATGATGACTGTGGTTATGTCTCTCACAATTCCACTCATGATGTCTCTCAGCTGCCCTCTGATTCTCTTGAAACCAGACCTCCTAGCTCAGAGATAGGGACACCACCACTGCACTACAAAAGCCCTCCTTTGCTCCTTGGATGATTATTCATTTTGAGGCCAGTGCTGTCTATCTGCCTCTGAATTAAGAACAATGTGGTTGGTTACAGGGAGTAAAAAGTAGGTAAAGAACCACAGCCCCAAAGGACCACGCTGTCATGAGACAGAAAGAGATACAACTGGTGATGAGTTTGAACCTGAGCCATTGCCCTGGCTCAAGCAAGGAGTGAGGTTGAGAAGGTGGGACCTTCAGCCAGTGTGGGAATTGAACCCATACTGTCTTTCTACATCACAAACCATCTGTCCAGGCAACTGAACTAAACAAAGGTCATTACAGGAAGTTAAACAACACCAAGGCAGGCAAAGCAAGAAGCATCATTATAACAAGGAAATCCCAGAAACACACCAACCCTCATGACCACAATAACTCATACCATAACCCAGGGGCCTCTTGGAATCTGGAACTCACCACCTGCAAGGGTAGTAGAGGCAGAAAGCATCTCCCCATTGACTAAGTATTTGCATGGTAGCATGGGACGCCAAGGCTATGGGCTATGTGGCGGAAAATGGGACTAGAATAGTTAGGTGCTTGTAATTGACCATTGCAGAACGTGATGGGCCAAAGAGCCCTTTACTATGTCATAGATTTCTATGACGGTAACTAGAGAGCCCTCCCTTGAAATTGTTCTTCCAGTAGTTTTAGGGTAGTCACAGTTTTATGCATCCATGGGATGAAAGCTAGCTCAGCATTTATTATCCATCCCTAATTGCCCAGAGGGTGGCTAACAGTCAATCACATTGCTGTGGGTCTGGAGTAACATATAGGCCACACCAGGTAAAATGGTGCTTCATTCCTTAAAGGATTAGATTAGATTAGATTACTTACAGTGTGGAAACAGGCCCTTCGGCCCAACAAGTCCACACCGACCCGCCGAAGCGCAACCCACCCATACCCCGACATTTACCCCTTACCTAACACTACGGGCAATTTAAATGGCCAATTCACCTGACCCGCACATCTTTGGACTGTGGGAGGAAACCGGAGCACCCGGAGGAAACCCACGCAGACACAGGGAGAACGTGCAAACTCCACACAGTCAGTCGCCTGAGTCGGGAATTGAACCCGGGTCTCAGGCGCTGTGAGGCAGCAGTGCTAACCACTGTGCCACCGTGCCGCCCACAATTAGTGAACCAGATGGATTTTTTTTTCCTGATGATTGGATCCTTATCTCTAGGTTTTTTAAGAAATTGAATTCAAATTCCACTTTCAAGATTTGAACCTAGGACCCAAGGACACTACCTGGGTCACTCTAGTTGAACAGTTCAGTGGTAATACCACTAGGTTATTGCCTCCCACTCCTCACTGAATGGGTTCTCCATCTTGAATAAATTCATCAGGCAGTTTCTGGTGACCTGCAGTTATTTTTGACCTGGGTTCAGTTACAGTTCGAAGTGCTGCAGGAAGATTTGGAAACAAACAACAGAAATTGTTGGAAAAGCTCAACAGATCTGGCAGCATCTAGGACAGAAATGAGAATTAATGTTTCAGGTTGAGTGACCTTTCCTCAGAACCGACAGTAGTTAGGAAAACGTCAGTTTGTATGCAGAAGATGGGATGGGTGGAGGGGCTAAGGTGTAAACAATAGGTGGGGATAGAGCCCAAAAAGAGAGAAGAGCAGTTGGACCGACAAAGGAGTGGAAACCATTTGGCTTGGACGGGGTTTCCAATGGGATTTCTTTGTCAATCTTTTGTCTTGTCCACTGACATTAATTTCACTAATGCTCCTGATGTTTGACCAGGTATTTAATAGCCATTAACAGTCCCCATTAAGAGTTATTCGCCATCCTAGCCTGATTGTTAACCATTCCTTTGTCTATCTAACTGTTCCCACTTCCTCGATTCTATCTCCACCTATCGTTTATTCCTAATTCTCTCCCCTCCACCCCATCTTCTGCACAAAAATTGACATTTTTCCAGCTACCATTCATTCTGAGGAAGGGTCACTTGACCCTAAGCTCTGATTTCTCTCCACAGATGCAGCCAGATCTGCTGAGCTTTTCCAGCAGTTTCTGTTTTTGTTTCTGATTTACAGCATCCGCAGTTCTTTGAGTTTTCATGCAGGAGAGTTTGGAACAGGGTTGATGGAGACAATTCCATTGGTAGTTCATTCCCTCAGTTGCCCCCAAAATCCTATTGAGTGGTTTGTGGGGGTGGGGCTTTAAACCTGGAGCAGATGTATTGTGATTTCCAGCGTGGTGCTCTGTGTCTTATAGTCAGCAGTGTCTGATTCTATCAAAGTGCCTGGGCTCGAACCAGGAATTTGGCTGCGGAGAAATGGATGGAGATGGTGAGACTCTCTGTAATTGCCTAGAAACCTCCAAGCCCCTCATCAAAGCAACCAACAGAGGGGCAAGATAATGTAAAAAAAAATCTTGCATCAGCTCTCCAGTCTGGTGGCAAAAAAAAGGAGTAAACCAGATAAAGCCTAATAATTAAAAAAATAATAATTGAAAAAGCCATCATACCAAAATTAACCCCAGCATTATTTTGATGCATTCTGATCTTATTTTGTAACCTCAAATGCCTCATTAATGATATTATGAGGTTAACAAAAAAAGAAGGCATTAATCAGCAGCGTGGAGTTCTTGACAGTCATTTGCAATTTGTTTGCTCCTGAGTTACGACATCAACCACACGTGCTGGATTTTAAAATTCACCCCCTCCCACCCCCAACATTCTTCCCTGTGCCTATTAAGGCTCTCGTACAAGTTCTGCAGTCTGACGCCTGTTGTGCCAAGGCTGGGATGAAAGCGAACGAAAGATTGTTGTAGGCTTAGCTCTGCATTTGGGGAATGTGTTCCTTTCTATGGTCTTGACCTGCCCAGCTGTGTTAAAGGACCCATTCCTGAAGACCTTTGAAATGCTACACCATCTCACTCCGGGAACACTGACACAAGAAGTCTTTAGACACAGAAGAAACTCAGCTAAAAAAATTCAAAATAGCCAATAAATTCTTGTAATTCTTGGACAGAAATTTTTCAAAAGGTCTCCTACTAAAAGTACTGCAGTTTTAACCAGAACAAGTTACACATAGACATTCGGTGCTATATTTTTCTCTTAGTTCAGCGAGACAGTAAAGATAACAAGCAGGGCTCAATACTTAATACCTATATCGACTCTTTCATTAAGCCCAGGAAATTGAAAATTATATTTTCAAACACTAAATCTTTTCATTTTGTTTTGCAAGTATTTTTTCCCTAGATCTCTGGGTTTAGATATGTCTGAAACTCAAAAGAAAACTTGTCCAAAAGGTGTCGACAGATATTAAGTTGAGTCAGTTCATTCCTTCTTCATTGGCAGTATTACATTATTAAATATTGGTTGTTCAAGGGACCATTTGATGTTGGATCAACCAGTACAGACATGAGAAAGCCCAGATTTGAATCCTGGTCTATGCTAAGATAAAAATCTGGGACAGACTGGCAATGAAAGACAGTTAGATTTACATGTGAGTTTGATTTACTCAGAACAGCATCACAAATAAGACCTTAATCCTTTGTCTTATTGGGAAGTGGTCACTTGGAGACAGTGAATGAAAATAGGATCAAATTTGAATCAGAATTAGTTTTATTGTCATGTGTACTCAAGTACAAATACAGTACAGTTGATTCTGATATAACACGATAACTCCGTTCTTGCACGATCTTGTGTTGTACGAAAATCACACAATAGTCCCACCGTTTAAACTAGTGGGGCTGGGTTCACCTTATAGCCAATACTGGTGAGGAAAGTTCGCGTTCTACAGATAACGGTCTAAATTCGCATTGAAGGTATGTGTGTTAAAGCAAAACCAACTGTATAGTGAAGTGTCTGCAATGTTACCACACAAGGCACCATCTGAGTTACAAAGGACCTAGGTTCAAAAATAGAGAAATAACGATAAAAGCTAAAAGTTCTAAATCACATTTCTTCATGGTATAAATTAGGAAGATAAAGAAATAAAGTAAAAAAGATAAATGTTGCAGTGCGTCTATAACCTGCAGTCTCTCCATGCTGTGGGCTTTCCACATAGAGTCGCACTCCCAGCACTGCAGGGCTTGAGATCTTTGACAGACTAACCACACAGGCCCCCATCCATCAGCCAACCACTCCAGTTTCTCAGCCTGGAATAGTGTTGTTAATATCTAAATAAATAATCTCTTTGCACACAATATCTGAGCTTGCATAGGATGGCTAATTATGTGTGGAACTCAAGAATGCTGGCATCCATAAAATACAGACTCTGCCCTCTTTTACAGAGGACAATTATCTGGGGCCAAGAGATTCCCTCTCCAAATAGTTTAGTATATCTTGTACTAAAATTCAAATAACTAATGCATATTAGCTGAATTGACTCTTCAACATGTATTTTAAACTATGAAATGCTTCCTTTTGAAGAAAGAAGGATTCATTTATTACATTGACCATTTGTAGGTGGTGATGTTCCCATTTATCTTCAATCAAGCCATGTATGTAAAACCATTTATCCAGACCTGACCTTGCATTACATCCAACTTTACAGAAAACTTACCAAATTTTCAGTGCATTAAAATCCACAATGCCATTTTTTATGAGCTACAATTGATGTTCCTAGCTTATCTTAAGCCATCAGAAATAAAACTGCATGGCAAAAATCACTTAAAATATGCAGCTTTCTTCAATTAACATCACTAACTGTATGATTGAAATATCAAATGCAAGGCAGAACAAAGAACAATAAAGAAAATGACTCAAGTAGTTAGCATCGTGTGGAAAACAAGTGCCTTCAATAACAGAAAGTCAATGTCCTTTCACTCCCTGTTATCACTCTGCCTATTCATAGATTTCACAAAGGAAAAAGAGTTGGCAATGAGTAACTGGCAAGGAGTAGGCCTTGGTCTGAATTTCCTGGTTACCGTTCTTAGGCTATTCATGACTTTTGTACATCCAACTTTCAACTTCATAAGACATAGGAGTGGAAGTAAGGCCATTCGGCCCACAAACCTTTATACTGTAACAATTTATTAAACTACCAATCCTTAGTTTTCAGCCAATGAACATTACTGAGCTGGACTTTTTTTTAATTCATTCACGGAATATGGGCATCAGTGGCTGGACCAACATATATTGCCGATCCCCTATTGCCCTTAAGAAGATGATGGTGAGCTGCCTTTATGAACCATTGCGGTCCATTTGGTGTAGGCACACCCACAATGCTATTAGGGAGGAAGGGAGCTCAAGAATTTTGACCCAAAAGACACCTGCACAGATTGAATACAGTTCATTCCACAAGTTAATAAGCTTTATCTAATACTTGAAAACTGAGAGAGTAACATAGCATTTTCTGCTTCAAGGGGGTTTGGTATGATTTATTATAAGAAGACATAGCAGTTACAATATAAATACAGGCCATTCGATATAAGCAATTAATGGCAGTGTTGACCCTCCAAGCTAAACAAATAGTCCTACTCGTACTTATATATCTTATACATAACCCTAATTGGCTCTCAAAACATTTCATGTTGCCCGAAGCTTCTCAACTTGCTGTTCCTTTTCCCTCCCTCAACTACTGATTCCTGCTAACAGATGATTTCACTGTTGCTGACTGGTTTCAGGTATGAGCCTATCCTGCAAAGCAGTGCCTGATCTGAGATTAGTCAGTATTGATCCAGGAATCGAACCTGAATCCATCCTAATCAATGAAACTGACATCATACACTCAACTATTCAGCAAAAAAAAGTATCACTTTTTTTTAATATCACATACGTGCAAATGGGTCACATTATTGAGCCAATTAATTAATTACTATTATCCCAGTTGAAGCAATTGATAATAAATTCTTGCTGCACAAGAGCCAGGCAATGACCATCTCCAGTAGGGACAATCCCTTGTCATTAATGGTGTTACCATCACTGAATCCTCCAGTACCAATATCCTGAGGATTTACATTGACCACATAACACAACTGGACTCACCACATAAACATAATGTGGACAGGAGCTGGTCAGAAGTGAAGTGTGATGAGTAACTTACCTGCTGACTTCTCAAAGCCCATCCACCATCTACCAGGCAGAAGTCAGAAATGTGATAGAATTCTCCCGAATGAGTGCAGCTCCAACAGCACTCAAGAAACTTGACACCATCCAGGACAAAGCAGCCCACTTGGTTGACACCACATCAACATACATCCATGCCATCCACGCCATCCACCATCCACAGTAGCAGAAGTGAGTATTATCTACAAAATGCAGAACAAAAATTCACTAAGGTTCCTTAGACAGTGCCTTCCAAGCCCACAACCACTTCCACTTAGAAGGACAAAGACAACAGATACGTGAGAACACTGCCACTTGCGAGATTTGCTCCAAACCACTCACTTGGAAATATATCACCATCCCTTTATTGTTACTGGGTCAAAATCCTGGAATACCCTCCCAGGGAATTGTGGGTCTACCGACAGCACATGGACTGCAGTGGTTCAAGATGGCACCTCAACATCTCCTTCTCAAAGACAATTAGGAAGAGGCAATAAATGTTGGCCCAGCCAGTATCACCCACGTCCCACAGGTGAATAAAACACACAAAAACTGAAAGGAAAAATGCAACAAAAAGCAAGATAATAATGGTGACATCAAGGTAAACTCTTAACAATTGAAGTTAAGGTAGATAATTATTTATCAAGCAAACATTCAAGATATATTACATTAAGCATAGCCAATGGAGTTAAGATACACATCAACAATTAGCTGACTGAATGGGGGAGTAGGCTTGAGGGGCTGAATACCTACTCCCATTCTGATGTTTACAGCTGTTTAAATTCTTCAGCATAATAGAGTCATAGGATCATAGAGATGTATAACACAGAAACAGACACTTTGATCAAATTCGTCCATGCCTACCAAATATCCTAAATTAATCTAGTCAGGTTTGCCAGCACTTGGTCCATATCCCCCTCCAAACTCTTCTTATTCATAAACCCATCCAAATGCTCTTTAAATGTTGTAATTCTACCAGACTCCACCACTTCCTTTGGCAGCTCATTCCATACATGCGTGAAAAAGTTGCCCCTTTTAAATCTTTCCCCTCTCACCCTAAGCCTCAGCACTCTAGTTCTAGACTCCCAAGCTTGGTTATAAATGTTTAAGTGAAAGATTCAGCTCAAGGCAAACTGCTGAGGCCAAGCAAAAATCCCGAAAGCAGCATCCATGTGTGTATCACAAAATCATTTGGACTTGGTCTCAAGTTGGAAAGCCTTGCAAAATGACAGTACAGGTTGGCAAATTAGGTTGCATCATTATCACAGAACCTTGCTGTGCAGATGGTTTCTTAATCAGAGGGAGCAAGAAGGTGAATGAAGGTAAGAGTGTACCTTAAGGAATGGCACACTTATCCTTGACTACCTTTACCCTTTCATGTCACAATGATCTTTAGAAGAAGCTGGAGTGTTTCTGGTATATATTCTAGGTGTCCTTTGTGCCATTAGTGTCACTGAATGGTTAATGCTACAGAAAATGGCAAACGCTCTTAATGTGACAGCTCGCCTCTCCCGGGTCTATTCAACATTGAATCATAGAGTTATACAGCACAGAAACAGAGCCTTCTGTCCAACCAGATGCCACGTTGGGCTTTTCATGATGTTCATTGATGGACTCAAGTATATTTCATTGATGGACTCCTCCACTCTCAACCCATGACTCAAAATCTCCTCGGGGAGTTCTGACATGTGGACACATAGCTCCCACTGCTGTGTCAGGTATAGCCAGCTGATGTGTGACTCCAAAGGCAGCACATCTCCACCCAGATATGAATGGCCGTGTCTGTCCTCCATCTTCCAAGCTATCCACAGCTATCCTGGCTTTTTCACCTCCCCATGTTCAGTCTAGTATCAACTCATCCAATTTGATTGAGGACAAATAGTATCTTTAATGGTGATAGATGTGCTTGAGTGAGTGAGGTGAGGTTCAGGCTTATCCTCTCTGAACCACGTTGTTCTGCCTCATTGTTAATGAATAAGAAGGGAGTCACATAAACTTTTCAGTAGATTCTTCTAGCACCTTGAGCAAACTTGTACCTACCCCTGCCCCCCGAATGTCTAGAGCCAGACTAGGGACTGACTGTGATTTGCTCCCTGAACTGCAGAGGCATGGACCCAGTGAATGAGAGTACCCAGAACAGGCACCTGACTGTGGCCCATTCCCTGGACCGGTATCAGAGTTGCCCTTGACTTACTGTGCTATGATCCCATGCCTGACAGGTGGACTTTGGTGGAGACTATGGCCCTCAGACTTTGCTTGCTTGCTTGCTGCACATGCAGTGTGCTTGTTTCATAAGCTGCTGGTCAATGGTGTGACATTGCACGGTACTGTTCAGCAAGAAGTACATCTCCTGGATGGAAGGTTGCCTGGTCCTGTGGCTGTGCTAATTGGAACAGCAGGGATACTGCAGGCACAGAGGCAGGTGTTAAGTGAGAGCCCAAAGAGAGCAAGAAAATAGCCCTGAGATGCAACCTGCCTCAACCCGTGAGCTGGGTACCTGTCCATGCATCAAAGAGTCCATGCAACAGCTTTTCAATTCTGGTTGCTGCCATGCCCTTTGATGATGTTGTGGTTCTGTTCGCCGAGCTGGGAATTTGTGTTGCAGACGTTTCGTCCCCTGTCTAGGTGACATCCTCAGTGCTTGGGAGCCTCCTGTGAAGCGCTTCTGTGTTGTTTCCTCCGGCATTTATTGTGGTTTGTCTCTGCCGCTTCCGGTTGTCAGTTCCAGTTGTCCATTGCAGTGGCCGGTATATTGGATCCAGGTCGATGTGTTTGTTGATTGAATCTGTGGATGTGTGCCATGCCTCTAGGAATTCCCTGGCTGTTCTCTGTTTGGCTTGTCCTCTAATAGTAGTGTTATCCCAGTTGAACTCATGTTGTCATCTGTGTGTGTGGCTACTAAGGATAGCTGGTCGTGTCGTTTTGTGGCTAGTTGGTGTTCATGGATACAGGTCATTAGCTGGCTTCCTGTTTGTCTTATGTAGTTGTTGTGGTTCTGTTCGCCGAGCTGGGAATTTGTGTTGCAGACGTTTCGTCCCCTGTCTAGGTGACATCCTCAGTGCTTGGGAGCCTCCTGTGAAGTGCTTCTGTGATGTTTCCTCCAGCATTTATGGTGATTTGTCTCTGCTGCTTCCGGTTGTCAATTCCAGCTGTCCGCTGCAGTGGTCGGTATATTGGGTCCAGGTCGATGTGCTTATTGATTGAATCTGTGGATGAGTGCCATGCCTCTAGGAATTCCCTGACTGTTTTCTGTTTGGCTTGTCCTCTAATAGTAGTGTTGTCCCAGTCGAACTCATGTTGCTTGTCATCTGTGTGTGTGGCTACTAAGGATAGCTGGTCGTGTCGTTTCGTGGCTAGTTGGTGTTCATGGATGCAGACCATTAGCTGTCTTCCTGTTTGTCCTATGTAGTGTTTTGTGCAGTCCTTGCATGGGATTTTGTACACTACATTGGTTTTGCTCTTGCTGGGTATCGGGTCCTTCATACTGGTGAGTTGTTGTCTGAGAGTGGCTGTTGGTTTGTGTGCTGTTATGAGTCCTAGTGGTCGCAGTAATCTGGCTGTCAGTTCAGAAATGTTTTTGATGTATGGTAGTGTGGCTAGTCCTTTGGGTTGTGGCATGTCCTCATTTCGTTGTCTTTTCCTTAGGCATCTGTTGATGAAATTGCAGGGGTATCTGTTTTTGGCAGATATATTGTATAGGTGTTCTTCTTCCTCTTTTTGCAGTTCTGGTGTACTGCAGTGTGTTGTGGCCCTTTTGAACAGTGTCTTGAGGCAACTTCTTTCGTGTGTGTTGGGGTGGTTGCTTTCGTAGTTCAGGACTGGTCTGTGTGTGTGGCTTTCCTGTATACCTTTGTGGTGAATTCTCCGTTTGGTGTTCTCTGTACCATCACGTCTAGGAATGGGAGTTGGTTGCCCTTTTCTTCCTCTCTCATGAATCTGATTCCTTTGAGTGCGGCGTTGATGATCCAGTGTGTGTTCTCTATTTCTGTGTTTTTAATGATTACAAAGGTGTCATCCACATATCTGAAATTGGGTTGAAATAGAAAACACACACCGGATCATCAACACCACACTCACAGGAATCCGATCCACTGGAGAGGAAGAAAAGGACAACCAACTCCCATTCCTAGATGTGATGGTACAGAGAACACCGAACAGAGAATTCACCACAAAGGTATACAGGAAAGCCAGGAGCTGGTAATGTTGGATGCCAGTGTCCAAGGATGAGTGGTGTATACATCTCTTGCACATGGATCATGCACTGAGATGCTGTTTAGTCCGAAGCAACACAGAGGCCCTTCAGAGCAAGTGGCAAACTAAGTCAGCAGGTACCTGTTCTGGTTTCAATATTGAGAATTCTTGATATCTTTATTGTTTGGCAGATTTTGCAAGACGGGAAGCTAAATATTAATGAGGTGAGTTGGGCCACTAGCAAAGCACTTAACTGAAAGCTCTAATACCCCCTGATAGGTAACTTACCCACGAGAAACTCACCCTGTTGCTTGGCAATAGCGTAAAAGATGGAACAAGACACTTGCACCATCAAAAATACTCATTAAAAAAAATTGTTTTTCATTTATTCATTCACATGATGAGGGTGTCGCTGGCCAGCCCAACAACTATGGCCCAGAGGGCAGTCCAGAGTCAACGACATTACTGTGAGTCTGGAGTCACATGTAAGCCAGACCAGTTAAGGATGACAGTTTCATTCCCGAAAGGACATCAGTGACTCAGATGGGTTTTTCTGACAATCAACAATGGATTCATGGTCATTGTTAGACTCTTAAGTCCAGGTATCTTTTTCTACTGAATTCAAATTCCGCCAACTGTCGTGGCGGGATTCAAGCCCAGGTCCTCCAGAAAGTATCTGGGTCTCTGGATTAACAGTCTAGCCATAATACCACTAGGCCATTCCTGCTATTGATTGTTGAAATCTTCATCACATGTCTACTTGTCTCTCACCTGCAGGCGGGATTATAATATATAACATTGATTATTCAGGCTGCGAGGAAAATACATGCTTCCCATCGATTAATGAACAACTCCGAGCTAAAGATGTACAATTTCTAGGTAAATGGTATGCCTCTGTAGAGTATTATTGCAGCGCTAAATTTGAACAGAATGGTCAGAATGAGGTAAACTCAAGGCAGTGATCGTGTGATGCTAAGCTCATAGATTGAAGGAGAAAAGGAGGCTAGGAATTTTGCCATTGAAAGTAGGAGATGAGTCTTTGCTTTAGTGCAAATCTGAATTAAACATTTACCAAAATTATATCAAAAACTGAAAAAAACATTTTACCAAATGTTAACAAAAATTAGCTGATTATCAGTCTTGGTGAGTTTCAAAGAAGGTTTCTTTATGTGGGCTTTTGTAAATTATCTCACACAGTCCTCCACTATAAAGCAGTAAATACTCTCTAGTCCTCCGGTGCACCCATTCTTGCTCAATCTTGTGCTCAGCAATGGCCAAATGCTCATGGGTACTGGGAACGTTCAGTATTCACCTCTGGGGTACCAAATGTATATCCCAACTGTGCACTGTATCAAACATGGCCATCCTGATCTGAAGCAGTCACCCAGATCAATGCAATGTCCATAGTCAAGAGGAATAGGCAACAATACTCCTCAAATGTCCCCTCATGACACAATGCAAGGGTAAGTGCCACTAGGGCAGCATGGTGGCTCGCACTGCTGCCTCACAGCACTAGGGACCCAGGTTCAATTTCCGCCTCAGGCAACTATCTTTGTGGAGTTTGCACATTCTCCCCGTGTCTGCGTGGGTTTCCTCCGGATACTCCGGTTTCCTCCCACAGTCCAAAGGTGTGCAGGTTAGGTGAACTGGCCATACTAAGTTGCCTGTAGTGTTAGATGCATTAGTCAGGGGTAAATGGAGGGGAATGGGTCTGGGTGAGTTCCTCTTCAGAGGATTGGTGTGGACTTGTTGGGCCAAAGGGCCTGTTTCCACACTGTAGGAAATCTAATCTAATCTTCTTTCTTACATTCACTCTAACTCTGCATTGCAGCCGTTGGCCAACAAAGCTGATAGTTTATCCTGCTCGATACTGCATTCAGCATCTTCCCTCAATGGCTCTCAATCAATCCACCCCCACCCCAAAACTGCTAACACTTCCTGCCATCTGTACTTCCTGCTCAGTAACTCGGGACATTGTTCCTGACAGATAAAGAACCAGCCTCCTGCCTGGCCATAAGTCCCCACAACTGTTTATTACTGTCAAACAGAGCAAGCTGCTTGGCCTCCTGTCTGTACTCAACAGCAAGGCAAAGTCGATATACCGTGATCATCAAAGTAAACGAGCACTGAGAGAGCAAGCTAAGAGCCCACAGATGGACTTTTCACCACAGCATGAGAGGATGCCTATCCCTGGGCACAAAGTGGTCTGGTCAGAGCATTGCAATGTCAGGTGTTGAACTGGATTCTCAGTGAATTCCAAATAGAGTAATCGAGACATTCAGCATGGAAACACACCCTCTGGTCCAACTACTCCAAGGCGATCAAATTTCCTAAATTAAACTAGTCCCACTTGCCTATGTTTGGCCCATAGCCCTCTAAACTTTTCCTATTCTTGTGCCTGCTGTAATGGCTTTTAATTGTTGTAATGGTAACTGCATCCACCACTTCCTCTGGCAGTGCATTCCACAAATGAGCCACTTGCTGTGTGAAAAAGTTGCCCCTCAGATCTCTTTTAAATCTTTATCCTCTCGCTTTAAAATTACTCCCTCTAGTTTTGAATTCCCCTACCCTAGGGAACAGACCTTAGATATTCACCTTATCTATTCCTGTCATGATTTTTATAACCCTCTATAAGGTCACCTCTCAACTTCCTGTATTCCAGTAATAAAAAAGGTCCCAGCCTATCCAACCCCTCATTACATCAGAAACCCTACATACCCGGCAACATCATTGTAATTATTTTCAGAACCCACTCCAATTTAATAACATTCTTCCTATAGTAGGATGACTGGAACTGTACACAGTACTTCAATGTCTTGTACAACCTCAACATGACATCCCAACTCCTGTACTCAATGGTCTGAGCAATGAAGGCAAATGTTCTAACCCTGTCTACCTGTGATGTAACTTTCAATAAACTATGTACCTATGTACCCTGATCACGTGCTGAGGCTGGTGTTTTGTTAATGCCAACCTCAAGGGATGACCCACCCATGGAATACGCCTTAAGGTGTTGGGGAATACTGTCCAAGACAAATAACTGGTGAAGATTATCTGGAGCATCTGCTTGTACATTTTATTTTTCATTTGGGAAGTTGTCAACATCTAGTTCCTCTCCGTTGCTTGGAAAAGTAGCAAACTGCATATAAATGAGGTGAGGTTAGGTAATAACAAGATGTTATCATATGGAAATCAAACCATCACTGCTCACCAGTGAGATTCTCATCATGCTGTTAAAACCTGTGGTGGAAAGGAAGATTTATTTTTCTTGACATCAAGAATTTTATTACTCTGTTCTCATCATACTTCACCAACTTCCTTAACATTCCCCAGCTCTTGCAGGGATTGGGAAGATGTCACCTGACATGCCCCACTGTTTAAAAACACACATTAAGCCATAAGATCACTATTGTGTCATGAGCTGAGTGGTCATTAAGTGTTTTGGAAAATGTGGTATGCTACTCTTTAATCAAGCAATATTTTCCTTAATGATATAACGATGTTCATGATTCTATGTACACATCAGTATAAAATTTACATTGGTTTAAGAATCCATTGCAGCTGATGGAAGACTTGAAGACAGTTGAAAGAGTTAATACTTTATGGGTTAAACACTTGGCAACTGGTTGAATAAAATGGAATCCTCACAGCTGCTGCTCTGTCTTTGCCCAAGGCTGTAATAAGGCTGGTAGGATTAGCCTTAATACACCAATCCCATTTCTTCTTTTCCTTCCAGAGAGCAACACATGTAACTTGTGGTTTGTCTTTGAAGATACAGTTATCCTGTCCTTGTGGAATGTAGCATACACATCCGGAGTTTTCAGTGTAAACCTACGTGGAGATTATTTAGCTTGCGAACTTTCCAAACAACAGCAATTTCTAAGTGAATCAAGAACCCGTGGTCAGGCACTGTTTATTTTTTTAATGTCAATTTTCTGAAACAGTCTGAATTGGTAGTTTAAAAAATACAGTGTAAACATATGCATGTACTTCACAGTGGTTAGCAGTGATAAATATGTCATGTCGTAAAAGACATTTTTATACCAATCTTCACCTTTTACAGGGATTTTTGGTTATATTCAGCTCTATCATAAAACTATTTGAAAAGCAAGTTCCATTTCAGCTTCTGATTTTGATTTGAAAAGTAAAACAGGGTACCCAAAGTTTCTTAAAGAAGTTGGAATTGCAGTTTTGGCAAGTTTGAGAAATCTCACGTTTTTTAATTATGATATCAAATATTTTACAATTAAATAATCTTTTCCAGTGTTTAGTAAGTTCCATCCCACAGCAGCACTTTTCACAGATGCCCAAAGATAAGCAGAGCACACATGAGATGTCATGTTAATTAATTAAATGACTCAAGTATTGTAATTGTACATGGTGCGTAAAAAAAAATAAAATGCCTAACAATATTAAACTTTAGAGGAGCTCAGCTGTATAAATGTGTCCTTGTTAATGAAAGGAAATTTGGGAAGTATTTTTCAGCAACGTGAGAAGTTATGAAGTGTTATGGAAATCTAACCAGAATGTCCTGTTCTGCAAAACTAAACTAATGACCTGATAGATGAACTATCAAAAACCTTGATTCCAAAGTATCAGTCCACACCACATCTTTTTATTGATTTTTCTTTTACACTCTTGGAGAGTTGAGCAAGTTCTGTGAGCAGTGTGGACCTCAAATTGATTTTCAGAATCCCATGATGTTGTGAAGGAGGGAAGGCAACAAATGTTTTTACACCAGTTGTAGATGGGAAGACATCAATGTCTGATCACTGAGGAAGTGAAAGATAACAGTTGGAATGAATTTCTGACCAGAGAATGTGATGATTAGGGAGGAAATGTTAGAAAGATTGGAAACAGTGTCATTCCACTGTCATTTCCCAGGTACGAGAAAGGGAATCCTGAGTTTCTGATCACTGAAAAACACTAATCATCCCATTGCAGTCACATTATCAGGAATACAATTCCCCTTTCATATTTTTGTGAATATAAATTGCTTTGTTTCTATTCTTTTCACTCATTTTGTCTTTCAAAATTTGATTTCAAAATTACAGCAAAAATGATCTAGCATTGAACAATTTATTATTTTTAATGCTTGTTTTGTGACATATAATTTATTAAAAGCATAACTCACATTATTTGCTAGCGTCTATTGTGGTGCATTTCTTTTAAGCAGCCATTTTCTTTGTGTTTCCCTGGGATCATGCCATTTATTCTCTGCGTTCATTATTTGAGACATTTATAAAACAACCCTATCCATATACATAATCCCATGTTTTATTGCTAGTGGCAAGGTGCATTGACCCTCCCTTTTTTTATGAAAAATAAATGTGCACTTTGTGCAGTAACAAGGAACTGTACAGAGGTCCCCCAAATCCATACAGGAAGAGAGTTTTTCTTTTGTCATATTTGCAAATGGGATGCAATATATTTATTAGTTTCATTGGCACATCATTGAATTCATTTTTAAAATGTTCCATTTTCAAACAAAAATAACTTGAATCTATTACTATTGGAAGCAGAAAAGTATGAAAGGGAGCATTAAAAGAAAACCACAACATAAACATATTCAGTTTGCATCTGCATTAATGCTTTGTTAAGGATGTTTTGAACTCCAAGCTATTGTTTTCAACTACAATTAATCTGCATTTTAGCAGATAAGAAAGGAGCACAACCACCAATCAAAAGTTTTTTTTAAAATTAAATGCAATCTTATTAAGGCACAGTATTTTAAAGACGATGAGATGCTTGGCACCAAACCATTTGATCACGAGTCCAGGAATGTCATAAATCACAAGAACCATACGCTGATACATTACAGATTTCAATAGAACACAGCCACTGTGAACCTAATGTGAATTTGAGGTAATTTTAACAAAGATCTTTATATAAGGGCTTTGAGTGAGTTAAAATCTTGACATTAGGTAAACTGCGGAACTGCTGTTACTCCATTGCTGATGACAAAAGCTAGTCTTCAAATCCTTGCTTTTCTTTTCCTTTTTAAAAGATATACAAACTATATCATGTAATCCAATGCGATATATAAAATATTTATCAAATTTAATTATATTTCATATACAATTGAATGCTATCATGTAGTGTGCACTATTGTGATATAACATATAAAAGCTTACATTGTGTATCATGTTATATGCTGCAATGAACCATATAGTTATATATAACCAATATCCACAATATGTACCACATTGTTTGTTTTGAGAAACTGGACAATAAAGAAAAATTAGCATTAGGCTCTATCATAATCTAAATGTAAATATCAATGTAATACAGACAGTAATTATTAATTAATGTAATGGACAAAACATTCTCATAAACTTAGAGAAACTATAATTTGCAGCTGAAGTTTTTAAACCAGTTCCAAGTTATTTGCTGTAAAAATGTAAGCATCACAATAAAGACTCCTTAAATAGTAACGTAATGCTATCAAAGTGTGCTTACCTATTATGAAACTGGAAACGAGAAGAACTATAAAGTTTATTGAGAAATTACTATCCTGCTGTATTGTTCCTGATCCTTAAGTCCATTTTCCTTATCACAAGAAATAAAAGGGGTCTTTGGACATCGAGTAGAAAATTAAAGCAAAATTAGAGAATCTTTCTTTAATAAACAGAATTCTTAAATTCCTACTGCTCTACTAGTTTGGAAAAAAATTAAACACCTTGTTAGTTTGGAAAGAGGAGCTTAATCAAGGGACTAAGAATCGGAGGTTGAGGACCACAGTTTAAAATGGTGATTACAAGGACATAAGTGTGAATGCCGAGGTAACAGTCTATAACCCTGCAGGAAGCCAAGAAACCTTCCAGCCCACATTTGTAAATCAGCCCTGATGATTACAGCAGACACAACCACAGATCACATGAAACAATTATTTGCACCATCCCTTCAGTGCTTCTAATTTGCTTTCAAAAAATGAACATGGTGATTCGATGTATTATTTAAAACAATGGCATCTTCCCATTCTTTGTCTCATTCCTCAAATATACAGCACTGTTCTGCATGCATTGTGACAAGTCAGATCAGGAGACATGGAGGAAAGTACACAGTCAGGACTTAATTTAGCATCATTTTCCATTTGGTTACATGTATGAAAAGAACACCCTCAATGGACTAAGACACTATTTGCATTCCAACTTTCTCTCCTTAAAATGGATTAAATTACTTCATAACTTCAGAATATTGAACAAAGTCTTCTGCATTCATTCACAATAAAGAGTGTGTCCATGTTTCTACTTTAATGAAGCCACATGAATAAAGAGAAAGCTGATTTAATTACAATTCAACTTACCAATTTTTAAAATGTTGATTTTTAAATTCAATGTGAAACACATATTAGATTTTATTTAATGAAGCACAGTTAGATATAAAGGGAAGAAACAAATAGGGACTTCATTTTAATTGCTTCAAATTCATCTTTGAAAAAAGTTGACTTATTAATTTGTCACCAGTTTTTTATGATCTTCGATGCTGATTAAAATTAGTAATTTTGATGGTAGTTTTTCAGATACTTCATTAAGTAAATTAATAAAGATCTTGCACATTATTTACAATTAAATATATTAGCAATTCTCAAAATTTAACTTGGGTTTATATTTTAATTAAGCTCTGACAATCCAAAAATCTTGCAGACATAAATAATTATTTTTCTTTTAAAAGATCTATAAATCATATAACTTGAAATTAGCTTCCTGCATTTTTTAAAAAATGATTCACGATGAGACTTTCAAATGAGGGTTTGACCTATCATCCTTTCTCATACTTGGTCATGGAGGAAGTAAAATCCAAGTATTAATAATAACACATGTTTCGAGATAAGTACTGTATGATTTTTAATGACTTTGTCAAACACTTTTACAAAATCATCCCTTAAGATCAGCAAGACTGCACTGCAGAAAAACAGTTCTTAATGCTGAACACCAAAATCAAAATAGAGTAACAGAACAAAAGCATTTTTTTTCTATGACTGATTCACAGCTAAAAAGCATAAGGAACATGATCCATTTTGCCACAGGAATACGTGCAGATTTACCTGCACTATCTTTCAAAAATATAGAGGGTGCTGTTGCTCTTGCATTAAGCAGTGAGTCTGTTCAGCAGTAGAAGTATTTATCAGCCTTTAGCCTTTCCTGTTAGGCTTGCTTTGTTGCCTTATTTGTGAAAACCCCTTGTTTGTAATGGACAGTCAATCAAAGTGTTTACAAACAAAGGACACCTTGACCTGCCTTGTAATGTAGAAAATTGCAGGTGTCAGAGAGTGTGTCAAT
This sequence comes from Hemiscyllium ocellatum, assembly GCF_020745735.1. NCBI lineage: Eukaryota > Metazoa > Chordata > Chondrichthyes > Orectolobiformes > Hemiscylliidae > Hemiscyllium > Hemiscyllium ocellatum. The sequence continues at coordinate 10,523,076 of NC_083413.1, read as the reverse complement.
AGGTTGATATACCATACAAGTTCAAATGAGGCCATGAACCTTAATGATAATTCTCACAGGATTTATGTAATTATCCAGATCTCAAGGAAGTATTAAACCCTGGAGAAACTTCAATTTTTTTTTAGTTTTATATAATATTTATACACTATTCGTAACATTTCCAAAGTTTCCTTTACAGACTTTTCAGGTGATCATCTGTAATGATTTCATCTTAAGTCCTGACATAGAAAAAAAATCTCCAATGGATGTGGTTTTATTTACAAACTTATGATAATACATCAGGATTCTGAATGGCAATGACAGGGCAAAAGATTTTACTTAAAAATAATTAATTAAGCTTTGCAGAAATAAAAAGGATACATTACACTTCTGAATCACAATTTTATTTTTGAAGGTTAATGTTGCTGGTTAAAATAATTACCAATTACTAGTTAATATTTTCCATTTCTACTTTGCAGAATAATTTAGTGGCCACTTTTAAGACAGGACTATACCATAGTTCCTTCAGTTATCTCTGTACTCATATCATTTATCATTAAAATTGAAGATATATCACTTAGAGAGTATAGTATTGTTACACTTATTATTAAAAAAAACACATGCTCAATCACTTTTTAGATATTCACAGAAGGTGGGTTTTGTTGGCTAGGCCAGCTTTTAATGCCCCTCATTAAATCCTCAAAGAGGGTTAGGAGTCACATGGAGGCCAGATCAGATAAGGATGGTAGATTGCCTTACTAAAGGACATCAGTGAACCAGATGGGTCTTAACTCTTCACCAGTTAACCTTGTTCATCATTGGACTCACCATTCCAAATTTGTTTTGAAATGAATTCGGATTCATACTACCTGTCATAGAAGGATTTGTCATGAACATTTCAACAGAATGGTAGCATACAAATAGCATTAATCCAACACATCCCCACTTCAAACTTGCAGACTTTATCAAAGGTAATAAATACAAAGTTGTTCAAGCTTTTATCTAACAGAATCACCTGCTCCAGCAGATTGAGTTCTCAACCTTGTATTTTAATTTAAGAATACAACTTTGTCTTAAATATTTTTCTGAACACTCAGTATAAATGCTTATTTGTTTTGCATCTATTTACAAGCAATACAAAAATAAACTCCCATGGAAATTTATAGGAAATCATTTGAAAATGCATTGTACACTTTTTGTTTCAATTGCTGTTGAATTGCTACATTTATTCACATATAATGAGATATTTTTAACTGTAAATTTTCAAATTATGAGAGCTTTTCTGGCACACAATTCCCGTAATGTGCAATTCTAACCTTAAATCACTCTCAGGTTTCTGATCATCTGCTGTAATCAAACAACTTCTCTGGCACCAAATTTGTTGTTATTCATGTCAATAAAAATGGCTAGGGAAAAAAATTGATTAGTTATTATCTTTGAATGGAACTAATACCTTACAAATTCCAGAACAATTTGTCATTTTAAAATTGTTTAAAGTTTGTCACCATTATCCGTTCAAATAGCTAAAAGTTGTAACATATTCAATGTTCAAACAATGAAGATTACAATATTAAGATTATCCTTCATTTTTAAAACTAAACAATTAAAAATTAAAATTTATAATCTCTAATAGGGAAAAGACTTCCTGCACATGGTGTTGCACCTTGTATAAAAAATATTTGTACAAATTGAGTATTAAACCAATGTGAGCCAGTTGGAAAGTATGAAGGGAATTTAATTATTTATCTCTGTAAAGATTCAAAATATCCCAGTAGATAAGAACATAGATAAGAACAGAACATAATGTAGCATTTGACTTCTTGTAACAATCCAAGCAGGCAAACAATTATGCATGGCGCAATTATAAAAGGTGAATAGATGGGAAACAGACTTTTTTTTAAAGTAACCATAACATCATCTTTTTTTTTAAATGCCGACATGGAAATATCTGCAGACATGATCCAAAGGGAACAATATTATCTTAGCTGTATCTCTGAGATATTTCTACCGTAGGCCTGATCCGTTGGAATTCAGCTTTAAAAAATTGATAAAGTTTCCTGTGATTACACCAGACTTACATTTGACTTTGGGAATGCACACATTTTTGTAATGTGACCCTTCATTTTGCAGGGGGAAATCAACCACTGTGAATATTGAAAAATGGAATTAGAGTACATTTTAGGTCACAATGGATTATTGTCGGTCCCAAACTATACTGACATCTTTCTAACCTCTTATCATTAGAACTCTCACCATCTTTCATAAAATAAGGGACATATACAGATGCTTAAAAACATGATTTTAGATATATGTAATTTAATTCACATGCTTTTTGCTCAGTTTTAAATGCTATATTCAGGTTTTGTGCTGAATTATCATTTAAAAAACTCCAACAGTAAATATTCAGATAAAAATGGAAATTAATGTAGACATAACAGCAATGTGTTTTCATTCAAAGAAGGCTTTGAAAAACGATGAGAATTTTACTACAGTTAAGATCATATTATGAAACTGGAATACAGCTTAAAAGAAAAGAGAGTGATTAAAATTCTGTTAACCAAAGATTGACAAGTATTTTTGTTGCTCAGCACCTGAAAAAACAGACATAAAAATAACTCTGCAATGCGCACACACAATGATTGGCAACTTCTACCAAGCAAACATACCCCCGGCCTGACTGAAAATAAAAGACGCGGGCACTTTGATGCATTTCTCGGCCCCAACTTTATGTCAAATAACTGCCATTGAAACAATGGTTTATATTACAAGGAAATCTTGTGCAAGCTTCACATAATGGGAGTGAATGACAATCTAGAGAGGGAGTGCAGCAGGATTCCCTTTTGATCTGGAATACTGTTAATCTTTGTCAAGCATGGCCAGAGAATACTTGGAAGAGTATCAAATCCTCGATGAGAAAGCGTTTCTCTCTCTCTTTAGTCCCGATGCTAAAATAAACAATAATTTGAAATGATGTAGGGGATTCTGAATGTATTGAGCATACCTTGGATGAGGCCCCTGTAGAGGACATCTCATTTTATAAGTATGAGAGCATTAGAAAACAAAATGGCCTCATGTGTAATGAAAGTGGGTAGCTTTTCTCTCTTAATAAAACTATAATGCCATTCTTTTCAGCAGTGCCCTCAGCTTCGTTGTAATCTTTTGTTTCTTTTATAAAAGGCTTGCAATGGGTACAGTTTATTTTCAGTGTGTTCTTAGCACGTGCTGGAATGTGGTATGTACCATAATGCTGACAACAGCTGTCATAGTGCACGGTTAGTAATGGGCTGAGCTGCAGATTCTTTTTCTTTCAAATCACGCTGAACAATTCTAACATTATGAAGGCGAGGAGCTGTGAAAGATTCGGGGGAAAATCTGATCTTTTAGGGGCTTTATACTAATGATTTTTAAAGCAAGCAGTCCAGGGTTGTAATCCCTCGCTCGATGAAATCATATATTGGATTCGTCATACCCCTAGCATCTCAGCCAACCGTGGTCCAGCCAGTGGGACTGTGTGAATCCGCCATTTCCACTGCTGAGCCAAATATGCAAGATGAATTCTGTCTAATGCAAACACACTAAATCATGTTGATTTAGTGCTACTAGGAAGTGTGCCTCTGCTGTTGTGTGCTGTGTTTGAAGTGCTGCCTAAAACTCAGTCTTGTGCTTCAAAGGGAGGGGATTACAGACTTTATCCAACAATTAATATGGCTAGAACAGAGAGTGACAGCACCTGAGGACTGAATAAACTGGCCAGCAGCCTGCTGTGGATTGAACTCTTTCCCACAATGCATTTGCTCTGCAACATAACTAAGTAATATTTATTCAAAATGGGATCTTTTAAAAAAATAAAGCTAATTGTTGAGGCGAATTTTGCAATTAACACTTTTTTTAAAAATCTGTGCGCCATTGCCACTCGCACGCGTTCAGAAAGCAAGTTTAGCTATCATCTGACCTTTAACCTATGCATCCACCTAGATCATCCTAAGCTCCCACCAACTGTTAGACAGAGAACTGAGCTGTTAAAGTGCAACAAAGTCTAATGGCCATCTTAGACTGATCAAATGACAACCGCTCCCAGTCGCACCCCTCTGCCAGAGTTCACAGGTTCAAAACTGGCATCTGAGAGCAAAAAAAAATCTACCAATGCCTCGACAGCAGGAATAAGGTTTGATTCACGGGAGTGTTGTGAGGAGGAGACAGTCAATGCCTCCTAGCTAAGGCCAATCGGCACAGCGTATGGCACTGAATTATGGAAAGAAAGGGGGTGGGAAACCAGAACAATAAAACACACCATGTTTTCTCTTCTTGCAATATCAATACTGCCCCTACACTGTTGCAGAACTTAACAGTGTAATAAGCTTTTCCCTCGCTTTGCAATTGGGGGAAAAACATTTTTGAAAATTGTTCCTTTGTAGTGCTTAAGATCCGAACAAAGAAGCAGGAAAAAATACCATACGATATGACTTAATGCAGACAAAATGTAGCAGTTCACCATTAGTGATGTTGTAGTCCTCCGTCATGTCGAGTGTTCACTACCTCATACGTTATTTCGTCCTCTGTCCCACACAAACCCCAAACCCCCCCTAGCAGTTAAACAGAATAAATAGGAATACAGTTTTAATATAGCATATGTGCATTTGGTCACAAAATTATGAAGAAATAGTTTCATTTTTTTTCAATAATGTAAGGCAAATGAGATAAGGTTTACGTTAAGATCTGGTTTTCTTCAGATTCTACTATGGAGAGAAGAAAAAAAAATCAGTAGCAGGCTGGTGTCCTGTAGGCTGGGAAAAAGTGACTGTCAATGAGCCAGCTCCCAGTGCAGTAAAACAGAAGCATAACGTCTCCACAGGGCTCCATGGTTTATCTCCATTTTATTTATCCACAAACTAAAACACATTCCTTCCAGAATGTCGCACTTCCTAGAAACAAACCCTCCATCCCAAAGTGACATGCCTCTTCAGGTAGCAATGTTTCAGGAGATCGGGAAGCAGGAGAATTTTTTTTCATTTAATGGAAGTGAAAAGTGTGATGATTAAGCAAATAGAGAATTTGTTGGAGATTGATCTGATTTATTGCTCTTTCAATGCAAGCTCAAGCCGGATTAAAGTAGTCCACATTGATTTTTGGAATGGATCAAATGTTAAAGTAGTTCAAAAGGGAGTGTAACCAGAAATCTTCCCCCACCCACCCACCACCCCCTGCCCAAAACAACTCAAGCTTCCCCTCCTCCTCTGCCCATGTTCATTGTCAATGGCAAACAAATCCAGCCTCATTTTCACACACTGCAGAGGCTTTGATTTCCACTGGACCTACTTCACGCATTCTTGTCAGCCTTGACTCAGTCTACAACACTCTCGCCTCTGAGCCAAAATGTCATAAGTCCAATTCCCACTCCAAAAGCTGACATGTCAGTGCAGTGTTGAGGCAGAGGTGCTGTCTTTCAGCTGAGAGATTAATAGATTCCCAGAGCACGATCTTGAAGTAAAGTGAACAAATTTACTTTGGTGTCCTGACCAACTGATCATTAAAATGGTTCATCTGGTCATTATGTCACTGCTGTGTGCAGGAATGGGTCATGTGCAAATTTGGCTGCTGTATTTATTATATTACAATCCCTTCAGAAGTTCACAATTATAAATAAATTGCTTCAGAATATTCTGAGATCTTGAAAAACACCATATAACTGCAAGTTATTTTCCTTCTTTCTTTAAACTCATTGTGATCCTCAACCTTCACCCGATTAGATTGGGTAACATCTAGGGTATCATAACCAATTAAAAATCAGTCCATTAGAGATATGGATGACCTCACAATACAAGCAGCGGTTAGTACTCTGTTCATTAAGTGTTAGGATAGGTGATTTCAGGAGCGATTAACTCCCCCCCGCCAACCCCACCAGTGAGGAATCTTGTCAGATCAAGCAGTTAGGTACTTTTTTATTCTCCAGCAAGTTTCTCATTCAATAAGGAGACTAACCACTCAAGTAAAAACAACAAATGCTGGAGATCACTGCAGGTCAGGAAGCATCCATGGAGAGACAGAGCAAGTTAATGTTTTGAATCCAGATAACTCTTCATCCAGAACTGAATGGAGAGTCGTTTGGACATGAAACATTAGCTTGCTGTCTCTCTGTGGATGCTGTCTGACCTGCTGTGATCTCCAGCATTTGTTGTTTTCAGTACAGATTCCAGCATCTGCAGGAGTTCGTTCCTAGCCACTAAAGTGCTACCCCACCTGAGGGTGGGGCTTAATTATACAATGGTGTCAAGAATGTCGGGGGATGGAGAGAAGGGCAGGGACGTGACCTTCAATGGCCACCTTCACCCCCGATAGGAAAAACAGTCACTTCTGTCACATTCCTGGAAGATATTTTTAATCATCCTGTTCAGAAACAACTCTGGAATGGATGGACATTGAACCCGGCTTCAGTGGGAGGGATGCTATCACTCTGCCACTAGAGGCAGCATGCATCCTGGAAGGCAGATTGTTGGGCCAGTAGCAGGTGTGGGTCCTTAAATAACCATTAATTGGCCTTAACTGGTGGTGGGTTGACAATATTACACATTGACCTTTTCACTCAGAACTTCAGGTTATAGGCAAAGTAATGAAAAGTGCAACTAGTATAGATTCAGTATGGTTTTGGTGATGCAGAGTCAGCGGGCTGAAGGGTCTCTTCTGTTCTGTAAGACGCTATGATTCAATTGAGCTAATGGGAAGAGGTGAGTATCTCTCTGAGACCAATCTGCCCTTCGATAACACCTTCCTGACCATTTCCAAAGAGAGAACAATCACACACAATATTTTTTATTCAGGTTTCTCTTAAATCAGATTGTTTTCCTTAATATCAGGAAGCTAATGAAAGCAAGGGTTAATTTTCAGCATTCTAAACTAGGTTAATTTGGAACTGATTCAGAATGTGTAGCTGGAGCTTTCCAGTGGCTTCCTGAATTCATCAGTGTGTAGCTGAGCCACATTGACCAAGCTAGTCTCACATCATCTATGACCATTCAGTCTTAGTCTGTGTTGCATTATCTGATTTCAATGGGCTGCAGGAACAATACCTTCAGCATCCCTGGGATAGGGAATGGAAGGAGTCAGTCTTCCAACTTCCATCATTATTTCAGCCAGAAGTTGCATGGATTGCCATTTGTTAAGGGCAAGCTTGGGTGTTGCTTCCAGTTGAATGTCCTCTGGTGCACATATGTGAGTACTGGTGACTCAGGTAATGTACTGGAAAATACTTTATTGCATTCAAATTACAGTCCATTTGTACCCCAAAGAAGACATGGGCTTTCTTCTGGCTGGGGAATCTTAGACTAGAAGTTATAACCTTCAAATTAGAACGAGAGCTTTCAGCAGTGATGTTAAGAAACATACAAAGTCAGAGAGATGTACAGCACAGAAACAGACCCTTCAGTTCAACATGTCCATGCCGAACAGATATCTTAACCTAATCTAGTCCCATTTGTCAGCACTTGGCTCATATCCCTCTAAACCCTTCTGTTTATATACTGCCTTTTAAATTCTGTAATTGTACCAGCCTCCACCACTTCCTCTGGCAGCTCATTCCAAGAAAGTGAATGCAATGTTGTCATTTATCTCAAGAGGGTTGGAATATAAAAGCACCGTTGTGCTACTGAGACTTTATGAAGCTCTAGTTAGGCCCCATTTGGAGCACTGTGTCCAGTTTTGGTCCCCACACCTCAGGAAGGACATACTGGCACTGGAACGTGCCCAGCTGAGATTCACACGGATGATCCCTGGAATGGTAGGTCTAACATACGAGGAAGGGCTAAGGATCCTGGGATTGTATTCATTGGAGTTTAGAAGATTAAGGGGAGACTTAATAGAAACTTACAAGATAATACATGGCTTGGAAAGGGTGGATGCTAGGAAATTGTTTCCATTAGGCGAGGAGGCTAGGACACGTGGACACAGCCTTGGAATTAGAGGGGGTCAATTCAGAACAGAAATGCGGAGACATTTCTTCAGCCAGAGAGTGGTGGGCCTGTGGAATTCATTGCCGCAGAGTGCGGTGGAGGCCGATATGCTAAATGGAATTAAGGCAGAGATTGATAGATTCTTGATGTCACAAGGAATTAAGGGCTACGGGGAGAATGCGGGTAAGTGGAGTTGAAATGCCCATCAGCCATGATTGAATGGCGGAGTGGACTCGATGGGCCAACTGGCCTTACTTCCACTCCTATGTCTTATGGTCTTATGGTCATACACGTACCACCTTCTGTGTGAAAAAGTTGCCCCTTAGGTCCCTTTTATATCTTTCTCCTCTCACCCTAAACCTATGCCCTCTAGTTCTGCACTGCTCCACTCCAGGGAAAAGACCTTGCCTTTTTATCCTATCCATGCTCGTCATGACTTTATAAATCTCTATAAGGTCACCCCTCAGCCTCTCCCTACAGCTCAAATTCTCCAATCCTGGTAATATCCTGAACGGCATGGTGGCACAGTAGTTAGCTTTGCTGCCTCAGCGCCCGAGACCTGGGTTCAATTCCCGCCTCAGGCGACTGACTGTGTGGAGTTTGCACATTCTCCCTGTAGAGAAAGTGAGGCCTGCAGATGCTCGAGATCAGAGCTGAAAATGTGTTGCTGGAAAAGCGCAGCAGGTCAGGCAGCATCCAAGGAACAGGAAATTCGACGTTTCGGGCATAAGCCCTTCATCAGAACATTCTCCCTGTGTCTGTGTGGGTTTCCTCCAGGTGCTCCAGTTTCCTCCCACAGTCCAAAGATGTGCAGGTCAGGTGAATTGGCCATGCTAAATTGCCTGTAGTGTTAGGTGAAGGGGTAGTGGACCCAGCACTGGTCTTTGTGACACACCACAAGTCACAGGCCTCCAGTCTGAAAAGCAACCCTGCACCACCACCCTCTGTCTTCTGCCAAATCTGCACACAAAATGGCAAAAATTTGAAAATACATACAAACCGAAGCAGGAGTAAGGCATTCAGCCTCTCAGGCTTGCTCTGCCATTTTAGAAGATCATGGTTGATCTGATTTTAATCTCAAATCCACATTCCCACCTGAAATAACTCCACAGAGTCTAGCATCCTGTCATCAAGACATCCTTTATTTACACATGGAGAGTCCTTGACACTGATCCAGCTCTCTGCGAGCCAGCTCTTAACATGAACAGAACCTCTGACACTCCTGTTTATATCTGTCAGCCAGGGCTCCCTGATTGGACCAGATTAACAGACCCAATTAGGGACCTTATATTTTAGGCGGTCCCCTTATTACAATCACTACCCCACCTACCCCTGATAAATTTTCACTGCCTTCAATGTAAAGAATCGATTCACTCCCACTTCTGCCTTTAAAACAATCAAAAACTCTGTTTTCACCGTCTTCTCTGGAACAGAGGTCCAAAGAGACATTACCTTCTGAGATAGAAATACCCAGCTCATCTGTTTTAAGTGAGTCACCCTCCATTTGTGAAAAGTTGCGGCTACTCTTTTTCTCCCATAAAAGTAAACAACCTCTCCACATCCACCATGTTAAAACCCCTCAGAATATAATATGCTTCAATCAAGTTGCCTCTTATTCCTCTGAGCTCAATTTGGTATAAGCATAACTTTTATGATTTTTCTTCATATGGGAATCTACCTCTTCTAGGTATTAGTCCGGTAAACCTTCTCTGAACCAATATATATTACATTTGTAAATCTCCTTTGCTCATGTCAACTGTGGTCAATCAATTTTTAATTCTAAAACTGAGGTTACAAATCATCAAAACTCATAATGAATGGGGAACGCCAGGAAGTAAATAACTTACTCCTGTCCCTATTCTCTCGTGATTACGGATGATAAAAATAACCATAAGTAAATGCTTTTTTCACTTTGCTTTCCAGTTTATGAAGTCAGCATATGAGTAATTGAAGTCCACTCTGCATAGTCTGAAACTGATTAAAAGTTTACTTTAATTTGTCACATATTCTTTATTGGAGGCGAACTATGTGTTGTAGTTGAAGGGTTCCTTTTATTTCTGCTGCCCTATGCACGTTAAGTTTTGTCTGAGATTGGTTTTAACTAATTCGAACACTCCTCCCGCATTTGTAATGTGGAAACAATTGACGTCCCTTTTCAGAAACTGACAAAGCATTTTTTGCAACACACTTCCTGCTGACATCACAATCAGACAGCTGGAAACCAGGAAGGAAAGCACAAGGGCCCAGTGGTGGTTACTGCCAGGTGTAAAGCATTGGACAAGAGAATGTAAGTCCTCATTTCCCCCTTTTACCCATAATTCCATTAAGGCTTGCAAATAGCATCAGATTCAAGCATGATTGGAACACAATATTTGAGTAATAATAACTAATATTGCTCCCATGCATTGTGCACTTACTATAAACACTTCCATTTTGCAATGTTAATGCTGCCTGCCAGTCAGAAATTATTTTATTTCTGGGGTCGTTCATACAGAGGCCATCTGTTCTTTCCCTGATTAGTTGTAAAAAACACCTCCTTTAAAATGAAAATTAATACATCTGACCAAGCCCTAGTTAATGCAAGAACTAAAAATTGTTTTGAGATTCTCTGTAGATCGAGATTACTTCACCAAACAAAATTGGAGAAAATAAAGATCCCTGTTGTGTCAACCAGAAGAACTCAGAAAACCTATTTTCAGGGAAAAACACAAGTTTTGAAGTGGTGTAATCAATAATTTACAGAATTTAAGGTATCAAATATCAAAGGAAAACAAGGAATAAAGGAAATAAAAAAAAGTCAAGGTTACTTTTACTAAAGCACTGTGACTTTTTTGACTCATGATGGTTTCTAGAAAGAAAAAAAGCCTTTAATCTGATAACTCTCTGCTTACCCACCATTACGAGGCCCTTCAGGGCAATGATCTATCAAGTCCTGACTGTTTCAAACTGTTTGTGCTGGATTCAGCATCTATCACCCTCAGTCTTGCTGCACACTTAACAATAGAGTTAAGAAACAATAATTTTCAATTAAGAAACCTGAGGGAGACTTCGGGGCTTGATTTATGGTGCATGGCTAATTAGAAAGTGGCTAGTGCAATGAAAATTAAGCAGCTTGTTACTCAATAGCCTCATGTTCATTCTTTCAGATAATGCTGATAATCATATGATCTTAATTCCTTAAATGTATCATTGTACTGCAGTTTTAAATATGTGTACGCCACTTGGGGAGGAATGAGGAATTTTTTGTGACTTCATATCACAGAAAAATAAACCAGTCTGGGAGGGGCTTTGAATCAGCACTTCCTAAGTCACACATCTTAAGCTCTGTCACAAAGCTAAAACCATGCTGTAAATCGATGGTAGCCCATAGTTAGAAAGTGTATGCCAGCATTTGGGAATTAGTGGGTTAACCTGAAAAGCGGATTTGGTCCAAGAATCTTACCTCAGGGCTACAGCTCTGTAAATGAGCTGGATACAGCTCTCATGTGTAATGAAGTATACAACAATCTGATTAAGCATAAGGCTTAGGTGACTAGCTGAAAGCAAAGGCTACCAGCTAACAGTCCACAGCATTTCATTCCTCAGAAGATACATTTCATTCATTTAAAAGGTAGGAAATGTATAGAAAGAATTATGAGCAAAATTTGGTAACTGGAAGGAGGGTTTTTTTTAGGGAAATGACATTTTAAGTACATTAATGTAACTGCCCTTTGATTTGTTTGTCATCTTTTCCTTTAAAATGGTACAAAATAAATGAGTCATTTATTTAAAAAAAAGACTGGCTCCACATTGAACAAATATTCAGTTTTTGGATTATTTATATTTGTTTCTTGCATTACTTTAAATACAGACAGTTCCATCAAAAACAGTGAAGCGTTATTGTACAATACATCAAATACATTTATAGGGATTATTCAATTCAGTTTGAGATTAGGTTTTATAGCACAATAGTAATAGGCACGACATTTTTGGATCTCTCTCTGTTGTAATAACTACACTCAAAAAAAAAGGGTCTTTGGGAGATAATTTCAGCTCTATTTATGCTGGAATCTGCAGCTGTTCTATTTTAAATTGCTTGAAGTCCCAGAGCCAGATTAACTCTAAACCACCCCACTTACACTGCAACACACAGTGGGGTGGCCGAGACGCTAATCCTAAGCATGGTTCCTTTGTGCAGGTGGAGGAGGGAAAAAACTTTGCCTGTTGATGACTTCCTGTCAGACAGCCTGTTGGCTGGAATTCTATCAAAGGGATGTTTATAAAGACAATATGAGTCCACTTATTGAATTAACCTGCAAAATTAGACTGATTGCTGAATTGGAGACTGGAGTGTTAGGTGCTTTTAATTTGTACAGTTCTTTGCAATCATGTGATATAAAATTTGGCTTGAATTGATATTGCAAACTTAGTTATTGTTCAGTAAAAACGTCACTTGTCAACTGATAAACGTACACTTGTACTGCATTGAAACACTGCCTCTGAGGTCTAACTAAGCCTTACCGTGTAAAGCTTTATGCACTGCTTATTTTAACAGTAACCAGCTGAGCTCTCAAGCTTCTTCTAATCTTGAAAATAATGAAAATATTTTCTGGCGCTTTTGCTAATCAAACCTGACTAAATTAAGTAGATTGGTTCATCAATTATCAACAACCAAAAGTTTTTCCATGAACCTTTTTGTAATTTCATTTATAGGTTGGCATCTTCTTTGCAAAATTTCTCATCAGGTATCTCTTTTAAAACTGGAATATCACCAATGGGAACCATTTCAATGGTCAAAGCTGGTAATTAGGATTTTTGTTTTAATGAAGGAATCACAGTTGATTTTTGTTTTTAAAAAGCTTCAAACTCTGGGCCATCTCACAGAGGTAGCCCAACTGTCAGGGCCCCCTTTAGAAATTGATTTTTTAAAAAATAGAATCCCTGCAGTGTGGAAAGAGGCCCTTCGGCCCAACAAGTCCACACCGACTCTCTGAAGAGTAACCCACCCAGACCCATTCCCCCTACCCTACATTTACCCCTGACTAATGCACTTAACCTACACATCCCTGAACACTTTGGGCAATTTAGCATGGCCAAATCACCTAACCCACACATCTTTGGATTTGGGAGGAAACCGGAGCAAACCCATGCAGACATGGGGAGAACATGCAAACTCCACATTGACAGTCACCTGAGGCTGGAATTGAACCCAGGTCCCGGGCACAGTGAGGCAGCAGTGCTAACCACTCAGACACCGTGTTACCCACACAACATAGTATATTCCTTGTTCTTCTTTAAAATACACATACATCTTTCTTTAATATGTGTATACATCTATTATTACTGTCAAGGAGGGTTTTCCTTGAAGGTATTCCCATATGTCCACCGAAACTTCAATGAAAGAGCCATAGCCAGATAAAGTTTGGAAAATAAAAATGATTGATGACGTTTTCCTGAGATTTGATCACATTTCTGCCAAACCTCTAGTGAATAAGGGACAGAAACTCAGTGAGAAACCCCCTCCAGCATCGCAAATTATTGGAATCTGCACCTTCAAAGAGATAATGCTGGCGGTTTACAAATAGTTAACTTCATTTTCAAATAGGGTTTCTAAAAAGATTGTGGTTCCTTCCTTCCTGAAGCCGGAGACTCACAAGCAGTCAGATTTCTCAGGCAGTAGATTAACTTAGATTTATTTAAAATATTGTCACTTGTACCTAGGTACAATGAAAAGTGGGTAATATCGTCACATTCCGGCGCCATCTTGGATTACAGAATAGATTACTGAAGAGATGGTATAAATGGTAAAATACTGAATAACTTAATATTAAATTGGTATTACTAAAACTGAAACAGCTTCACAGGTTCAATTTTCCATCACCGTAGACCTCACCTTCTCTGACAGTGCAGTACTTATTAGATTCAAGTAACATTTTTGATGGGTTATTTCCTTGGCATTGCTATCTTTATTAAAACAAATATTCCATCAATACATTAGCACAAAATCACGTCTCCATACAGCAATATAATTCCAAAGGTATATGCAGTCCTCTGCTAACTTAATCAAGAACTGATTCTCCATTTGTGTCTTGGTAGTATATTTAACCATGAGAGCCCTGATATGCCACAAGGTTCACATATTAGTTAAACTTACATCAACTATGTAAATCCTGCTTATTTTCCATGGAGATGCTAAAGCCTAATGTGGAGGTCCCGGTGTTGAACTGGGTTGGACAAAATCAGAAGTCACATGGCACCAGGTTAGAGTCAAACAGGTTTATTTGAAATCACAAGTTTTTGAAGCGCTGCTCCTTCGTTGGGTGACGCCAAATGTCGCAACCTATTGTTTCACTATTTGAACTGGTGAACTCAGTAGTTTCTGGGTATGAAATCTGGAGATTTCGCTTTCCACATAACTCTGTATCATTTTCAACATATTTCACCATCATTCCATGTTAAAGGCCTAGATTTTTAAAGTAACTTTTTTAGTGGTACGTGTTATTGCTGATATACGGAATTATTGGATCATTAATCACACTGTTGTTCACTTGGGTTAAAAATTCTGCTAATATTAAACACACAATGCATAATGAGGACACCAAGACCCATTTTAAATTAATTTCTCACGCCATTGTATTCAGCAACCCGTCCCAGTTAATTCCTCTGATAGTACTGTTAGTACTTGCTGCTGAAACAAGAGTAATGAAAAATAAATGCTAACAGAGACATCAACAAATGTTGTCAAAGTGAACTGCAATTCTTGTTCATTGTTTAGCTTTCAAATGGGTTCTGTGGTAAAATTTAGACTTTGAGCCACACTCAACTTTTCAATTGTTTGTTGACATTATTATTTCTGATGTAAAATTGATCAGCAAACCCCAGCAACAAAGTACACAAACTACATAGCCATTTCCATGATCACCAGACATCTTAAGGTATTTAGTTATTAATGAAGCACTGTTTTAAGTGTTGTCAATGATGTAATGTAGGACAGACTGCAGCCAATTTATGTACAATAATCTCCCTCAAGCCCAATGACCAGGTAATCCGATTTTGTGATGTTGACTGAGAGATATTGGGTTGAACCTTACTTTTGTTGACAATTTTGACAAACTGCAAGGCAAGTTTCTGTTTACAAAGCCTAGTGAGATCTCTCATCACATCTTACCAAACTGTCCTCATTGACAATCTACACTGCTTCTAGACTGCCCTTCCTATTTGATTCTATCCCCATTCCACCCAGTTGCTGTTCCTGGAAGAACTCACTGCGTATCTGTAGAAAGATTAGCATCTCTGGCAGGCACAGAAGATTCAGTTAAGTTGTGTCTGGACAGATGTATGAGTAGGTGGGGAGCAGAGGGATATAGATGCCTTGGAATTGGACGACAGGTTTAGACAATAGATTGGGGTTGTCTCAGGCTTGGAGGGCTGAAGGGCCTGTTCCTGGGCTGTAAAGTTTCTTTGTTCTTTGTTCTCTGGTCCATGCACCAGCTTTAAAAGGTCTGCTATGCACCTGTCCAAGCTTTAGCAATATGGTATTGACCGTCACATGAGTTCAGTCTAAATCTGTGGAATTCACTCCCCCAGAATGTGGTTGAAGCCAGGACACCAAATAAATTTAAGGAGGAGATAGACAGATTTTCGATTAGTAAAGGATTGAAGGGTTTTCATAGAATCCTCATGTTGTGGAAACAGGCCATTCAGCACAACAGTTCCATACTGACCCTCCAAAGAGCATTCCACTCGCACCTTTCCCCCTACCCTATCCCTGCACTGCCCATGGCTAACACATCCCTGGACACGAAAACAATGTGGCATGGCCAGTCCACCTAATGTGCATATCTTTGGACTGTGGGAGGAAACCCGTTACGGTGAGTGGGCAAGAAAGTAGGAGTTAAGGCTAAGATGAGATCAGCCATGTTGGTGTTCCATGGCAGCGCAGGCTCAAGGGGCTGAATGGCCTGCTGCTGCTGGCCCTAGTTCTTAGCTTCTTATGTTCTTCACTGGCAGTGTAATGGCCACTCTTTCCCTACTGCTTCAATCCTTTTGGACAATGAGCCCTCACTTTGCCCCATAGAACCCTCCTTGCACCCTCCCTGTCCCTCAACATACAGATCCTTAGGACTGTACAAGTTCCAGACCTCTGACTGACTTCAATGAAAAGCACCTAGGTATGACTGATCAGCTCCTTGACTGACAGTACACACACTCCTCACACTGCTGGCCCCACAGAATAGTCCATTGCTCAGTGCACAGACTGTGATTAGACAGATTCCCTGACTGAGAGCATCCCGAGCGGATGTGACTATGATCAAGCCCCCAGACTGTCTGGGGATTATGCCCATGACTGACGGTGCCAGAAACCTTTACCACAATGTCCATTGGTTGAATGAAATGTAGTGCTGGTAGTTGGGAACATGCTGAACAATGCGTCAGGTATGTTGAACAGCAAGACCCTCCCTCCCACCCCAAGCCAAGTGCTGACATGCAGCCTGTCTGCATATCTGCAAAAAAATAACTTGCCAATTTAGAGGTGGCACGGTGGCTGGTTAGCACTGCTGCTGCCCCACAGCACCAGGGACCCAGGTTCATATCCCACCAGGGGCAACTGTCTGTGTGGAGTTTGCACATTCTCCCCCTGTCTGCATGGATTTCCTCCGGGTGCTCCGGTTTCCTCCCACAGTCCAAAGATGTGCAGGTTAGGTGGATTGGCCATGCTAAATTGCCCGTAGTGAGAGGTGCATTAGTCAGGGGTAAATATAGCATAAGGGAATGGGTCTGGGTGGGTTACTCTTCAGAGAGTTGGTGTGGACTTGTTGGGCTGAATGGCCTGTTTCCTTACAGTAAGGAATCTAATCTAATGTAATACAGCAGTACTGACAGCCTCTAGTCTGCTGAAGGTGTTAATTGGCATGTCATGGAATGGGAAGAAAGTGAGGACTGCAGAAGGCCACAGAAGCCTTTCTTGAAGAAGGGCTTATGCCCGAAATGTCGATTCTCCTGTTCCTTGGATGCTGCCTGACCTGCTGCGCTTTTCCAGCAACTCATTTTCACCATGTCATGGAATGGCACAGATGCTGTGAGTTTGCTGGGTGGAGATAAGTTTGAGAGCACTAAGAGAACTAGCAGGCAACTCTGAGATGTGGCCTGGCCTGCTCTGCGGGTTGGGTTCCTCTCCGTGTACAAAAGGTCTCCTTGTAGAACCTTCCAATGCTAGTTGCCAGTATAGCTTATGATGCACATCTCAACTTTCCAAGTTTCCTGAAAGTGGACCTGAAATGTGACACAGGCATTGGCAATTATCAGACACCAATGCCTGTGGACAAGGGGATGCAGCAGCTGGTACCTATTGATTGTGCCCTAATCCGCTGTTGCTTTGGAAACCAACACTGAGGTCCTCTAAGCTAACCCTAACCCTAATGCAACAAGTTGAAGTCTCCAGGCAACTGCTCCCGAGAGATCTCTGCTCTGCTCACGGTAGGTAGTCAGATTGGAAACTACATAGTAATGAGGTGAGATGTGCAGTTAGTAAGGTCATTAACAAGCAATGATCTTCCTTAATGGGCAAGTCACTTCTTGTCAAAGAGTGTGGCACTGGAAAAAGCACAGCCGGTCAAGCAGCATCCGAGGAGTGGGAGAGTCGATGTTTTGAGCATAAGTCCTTCATCAGGAATGATGAAGAGCTTATGGTCGAAATGTCAACTCTCCTGCTCCTCACCAGCTGTGCTTTTCCAGCGCCACATGTTTTGACTCAGATTTCCAGCAGTCCTCACTTCTTCCCAACTCACTGCTTGTCTCAAAGCTGGGACATGGTGAAAAAATGCAGCGAGTTTTTCCCAATGGCGTGATAAACCTTATACGATCCTGCCACATTCCAAGTCACAGCCCACATGTTCAAGCCCCTGTCGGGTTCTACCCATTTTTTCACATTTATCCAAACTATCTTATTAGAACATCAGGTCTGAAATTCCACACCTCCAACCATTTCCCCTGTACCGTAAAATGGTATCAGCAGAAACATCCATACTCAGGTCCTGGAGTGAGACTTGAACCTAAAAGTTTTAATTCAAGAGGCAACACAACTAACAGCTGAGCTGTAACTGACATTGCTAGGCTTTTGGATTTCAATGTACTAACCAAACCTCTAGATCAGCTACATTTTCTAGAAACAACACAAATTTCATCTCTCATAAAAGCAAAATAACGTGGATGCTGGATATAAGAAGCAAGCATAGAGAATGCTGGAGAAACTCAGCAGGTCTGGCAGCACCTGTACAGAGACCGAAGCAAAGTGAATGCTTCGAGTTTGTATGTCTCTTCACCTTTATTTAGTGAAGTTGTCTTTTATGGGGAGCCATTTTCTTCCCCTCAGCACCATGTTGAAAATGCACCCTTAACACATTCTAAAAGAGGTATTACTTTGTACAATGTATTCACGTTGCACTCTGTGACTTGATTCTGCCATTATTCAGAATCAGAGAATTGTTATGACACAAAAGGATACCATTCAGCCTTCTATGTCCATGCTGGCTCTCTGTAGGAATTTCTTATCTAGGTGCACTCCCCTGCCTTTTCCAGACAGCCTTGTGTTGTATTAGCTCAGAAAGTTGTCCAATCTCTCCTGAAAAGCACAATTGACGTTGTCTGCATTACACTGTCAGGTAATGCCTCTCTGATTCATAGATTCCCTACGGTGTGTAAACAGGCTTCTCGGACCAACGCATCCACACTGACTCTCCAAAGAGCATCCCACGCAGACTCATGCCCCCTTACCCTATAACCCTGCATTTCTCATGGCCAATCCAGCTAACCTGCACATGTTTGAGCACCCAGAGGAAACCAACACAGACACAGGGAAAATGTACAAACTCCACACGGACAGTTGCCTGAGGTTGGAACCAAACCTGGGTCCCTGGCACTGTGGGTGCAGCAGTGCTAACCTCTGAGCCACCCTGCTGCCCTGATTCTAACCACATAAAAATGATTTTATTATCACTTGTATTTTTCAGTGAGAAAAACATTAAAATACAATGAAAAGTTTTACCACTGTTGTCACAATCCGGCACTGTTCAGACTAGTCTTATGAATAAGAGATAAAGAAAGATATAAAATAAAGAGAGCCCAATGGTCCTGAGTCAGCTCACCAGCAATAATGTCTATGCCAGCATCTATCCTTTACTGTGATGCCGTTGCCTACACTGGACCCACCAATGTTGAAGCTGTAGATCCTCAGGTGCCATTTTTACTGCTGACATTACCTCCGCCAATGTAGCAGCCGCCGATTCCAATGCCAGGTCCTGTGCTCACCCTAAAAAGGTAAGTAAGGGCTGACTCACCATAGAGTCATAGAATCAGAGTTTACAGCACGGAAACAGACCCTTCGGTTCAACTCATAGGGATTGTATTATAGACCCCCCTAATAGTCAGAGGGAAATTGAGAGACAAACTTGTAAGGAGATCTCAGCTATCTGTAAGAATAATAGGGTGATTATGGTAGGGGATTTTAACTTTCCAAACACCGACTGGGACCGTCATAGTGTTAAGGGTTTAGATGGAGAGGAATTTGTTAAGTTTATACAAGAAAATTCTTTGATTCAGTATGTGGATGTACCTACTAGAGAAGGTGCAAAACCTGACCTACGCTTGGGAAATAAGGCAGGGCAGGTGACTGAGATGTCAGTGGGGGAGCACTTTGGGGCCAGCAACCATAATTCCATTAGATTTAAAATAGTGATGGAAAAGGATAGACCAGATCTAAAAGTTGAAGTTCTAAATTGGAGAAAGGCTAATTTTGATGGTATGAGGCAAGAACTTTAAAAAGCTGATTGGAGGCAGATGTTCACAGGTAAAGG
Source organism: Hemiscyllium ocellatum (assembly GCF_020745735.1). NCBI lineage: Eukaryota > Metazoa > Chordata > Chondrichthyes > Orectolobiformes > Hemiscylliidae > Hemiscyllium > Hemiscyllium ocellatum. The sequence continues at coordinate 10,503,323 of NC_083413.1, read as the reverse complement.
GACGGCTGGAAAATGGGAAGCCTTCAGGAATGAGATAACGAGAATCTAGAGAAAATATATTCCTATTAGGGTGAAAGGAAAGGCTGATACGTATAGGGAATGCTGGATGACTAAAGAAATTGAGGGTTTGGTTAAGAAAAATAAGGAAGCATATGTAAGGTATAGCCAGGATAGATCGAGTGAATCCTGAGAAGAGTATAAAGGCAGTAGGAGTATATTTATGAGGGAAATCAGAAGGGCAAAAAGGGGACATGGGATAACTTTGGCAAATAGAATTAAGGAGAATCCAAAGGGTTTTTATAAATACATTAAGGACAAAAGGGTAATTTGGGAGAGAATAGGGCCCCTCAAAGATCAGCAAGGTGGCCTTTGTGTGGACCCACAGAAAATGGGGAGATACTAAATGATTATTTTGCATCAGTATTTATTGTGGAAAAGGATATGGAAGATGTAAAAAGTAGGGAAATAGATGGTAACATCTTACAAAATGTCCATATTACAGAGGAGGAAGTGCTGGATGTCTTGAATGTATAAACGTGGATAAATCCCTAGAACCTGATCAGGTGTACCCGAGAACTCTGTGGGAAGCTAGGGAAGTGATTGCTGGGCCTCTTGCTGAGATATTTGTATAATTGATAGTCACAGGTGAGGTGCTGGAAGAATGATGGTTGATTAACGTGGTGCCACTGTTTAAGAAGGGTGGTAAGGACAAGCCAGGGAACTATAGGCCGGTGAGCCTGACCTCGGTGGTGGGCAAGCTGTTGGAGGGAATCCTGAGGGACAGGATGTACATGTATTTGGAAAGGCAAGGACTGATTAGGGATAGTCAACATGGCTTGGAGCATGAGAAAGCGTATCTCACAAACTTGATTGAGCTTTTTGAGGAAGTAACAAAGAGGATTGATGAGGGCAGAGCAGTAGATGTGATCTGTATGGCCTTCAGTAAGGTGTACGACAAGGTTCCCCATGGGAGACTGGTTATCAAGGTTAGATCTCATGCAATACAGGGAAAAGTAGCATTTAGATACAGAACTGACAGAGGGTGGTGATGGAGTGTTGTTTTTCAGATTGGAGGCCTGTGACCAGTGGAGTGCCACAAGGATCGGTGCTGGGTCCAATACTTTTTGTCATTTACATAAATGATTTGGATGAGAGCATAAGTGGTACAGTTAGTAAGTTTGCAGATGACACCAAAATTGGAGGTGTAGTGGACGGCGAAGAAAGTTACCTCAGATTACAACAGGATCTTGACCAGATGGGCCAAAGGGCTGAGAAGTAGCAGATGGAGTTTAATTCAGATAAATGCGAGGTGCTGTGTTTTGGGAAAGCAAATCTTAGAAGGATTTATACACTTAATGGTAAGGTCCTAGGGAATGTTGCTGAACAAAGAAACCTTGGAATGCAGGTTCATAGTTCCTTGAAAGTAGAGTCACAGGTAGATATGATAGTGAAGGAGGCGTTTGGTATGTTTTTTTATTGGTCAGAACATTGAGTACAGGAGCTGGGAGGTCATGTTGCGATGTACAGGACATTGGTTAGGCCATTGTTGGAATATTGGGTGCAATTCTGGTCTCCTTCCTATTGGAAGGATGTTGTGAAACTTGAAATGGTTCCGAAAAGATTTACAAGGATGTTGCCAGGGCTGGAGGATTTGAGCTCCAGGGAGAGGCTGAACAGGCTGGGACTATGTTCCCTGGAGCGTCGGAGGCTGGTGGGTGACCTTATAGAGATTTACAAAATTATGAGGGGCATGGATAGTATAAATAGACAAAGTCTTTTTCCTGGTGTGGGGGAATCCAGAACGAGAGGGCATAAGTTTAGGGTGAGAGAGGAATGATATAAAAGAGACCTAAGGGGCAACTTTTTCACACAGAGGGTGGTACGCATATGGAATGAGCTGCCAGAGAAAGTGGTGGAGGCTGGTATAATTACAATATTTAAAAGATATTTGGATTGGGTATATGAGCAGGAAGGGTTTGGAGGGATATGGGCCGTGTGCTGGCAAGTGGCACTAGATTGGGTTGGGATATCTGTCGGCATGGACAAGTTGGACTGAAGGATCTGTTTTTATGCTGTACGTCTCTATGACTCTATGATTCTTTGACTCATTTCACAATTCTCTACGTAAATTTCACTGACCATTTGCCCACTCATTCTCTCAGTCTTCATCATCCTTCTTGTATTATTATCCATCCAAAGAAATGCAAGTTATGTGGATTGGCCATTGGAAATGCAAGGTTGGAATGGGGGTGGGGCGGAGGCAGGTCTGGGTGGGATGCTGCTCAGAGGTTGGTGTGGACTCGATTGGCTGAATGGCCAGCTTCCACATTGTAGGGATTCTATGGTTCTCACAGTGTTTCCAGGGTTTGTGTCATCTGAACATTTCGAAACTATGCTTCAAATAGTCAAATCTAGGTCTCTGGTAAATACTGGAAAGGCATGGTATCTAAATCCGACACATGGGGAACCCTCATTCTTCTTCCAGACCAAAAAAGAAACATTTACCACATCTCTCTATTTCCTTTCATTTAGTCAATATCATCTCAAACACAGACAGAAAATGTTGGTGGATCTCAGAAGGTCTGACAGCATCTGTGGATTGAAAACATCATCTCAATGTTACTTCTTGCTCCTTTCCTTCATAAAGCAAATACACCAAGTCCGAACTCAGAATAGAACTGCCTGATAGGTTAACATGTGTCAGATAGTCATATTTTTAGTGTACTTGGAGGTCATGCTGGTGTAAGTTCCACACAAACAGTCACCTGAGGCTGGAATTGAACCTAGGTCCCTGGTACTGAGAGGCAGTAGTACTAACCACTGAGCCACCACACCACCCTAGAAGCAGTGGGTGGTGATTTAATATGAGGGTCACCAGACTTCAGGCGAGGGAAGAGGTTGAGAAGGAGAATCCTTCATTGTTATCTCAAACTGGTGATGGAAATTCAACCCATGCTGCTGGCATCACACTGCTGTGCAAACCACCAATCCAGCCAACTGAGCTAACCCAATTACCCGAGAATTCTACATTGCAAAGGACCCGTCAGAATGGAAATACATTCTGCATTTCTATACGAGCCATGAATTGAATCTCCTGTCAGAAACATGGGGCTCTGGAAATCCGCATGAGATTGCTTCTCCTTTCAACATCCATTCCATAGTTTGTGCTTATGTCTGAACTCATAATTACAACTCACTAACTAACACATTGTTCAGACATATAGTTGAAGTCTGATGTGGAGCCACACTACTAAAGGTCAATGTGCAGGGTGTTATGTAAGGTTTTATCTGGTCCCAATGAGCCGCCACTTGGTGTGCATTCTGTTTCATTTTAATGGATGAATGGCAGTTGTGTAAATCTAACAGGTCTGCTGTTGATTTATGGAAATTCAATGCAAGAGCATGTACATGACGAACTGTCCAATAGACACCCAACTACCAGAATTTAAATGAGGTGATCATATCAAAGACATTCTTGCCAGATTGACCATGTTTTCCAGCGCAGGTCTCACTCAGACTGATAGAAAACTGAGAGGAGTTGTTTTGTCTTGACTGCCAGGTAGGGCTCTGTCAGTCATGATTTTCTTTCATTGATTGGTCGTGGCTCCATTTTCCTAATCCTCCATTGACATTACAGTTGCAAAGTCTTTTCAGATTGACAAAGCTAAGTAACAGTGTTAGTAGCACTAGGCATTGTTTGCATGAAGTCAATTTGAATAACTATTGGGTGACTGAGTAGAGTTCTTTCCTTACTATACTGGGACCATGAATGAATCCAGTCCATGCTGATGAGATGAAACTCTCCTCTCCCTGCCAATTGTCAAAGTCCTAGACACACTAAGTTCAGAGCAGCTCCAGTTTAATACTGAGTGAGCTTGCATACAAAGTGCACAACTCTCAGTTATTCAGCCATAATTGTCACTAAACTGGCACGATTATTCAGGAAGCATGCAGGGTTGGTTGCTGTAGGAAATGAAAATGTACAGTGCTTTTCTGCATAAAACATTCTTTAAAAAAAACCTTTTAGGGCATCTGGTCTCCCTGCTATCGGAAAGATGTTGTGAAACCTGAAAGGGTTCAGAAAGGATTTATGAGGATGTTGCAAGTTTGGAGGGTTTGAGCTATAGCGAGAGGCTGAATAGGCTGGGGCTATTTTCTCTGGAGCATCAGAGTGATCTTATAGAGGTTTATAAAATCATGAGGGAAATGGAGAGTGTGAATATTCAAGGTCATTTCACCAGGGTAAGGGAATCCAAAACTAAAGGGCATAGGTTTAAGGTGAGAGGAGAAAGATTTAAAAGGAACCTAAGGGACAAGTTTTTCATGTATGGAATAAGCTGCCAGAGGAGGTGTTGGAGTCTGGTACAATTACAACATTTAAAATGCATCTGGATGGGTATATGTATAGGAAGTGTTCAGGGGAATATGGGCCAAATGCTGGCAAATGGGTAATCTGGTTGACATGGATGAAATGGATCGTGCTGTACACCAAATGACTCTATGACTCTATAGTTGCAGATCCTGGAAATTTGAAACAAAAACAGAAATTGTTGAAAAAACTCAGCAGGTCTGGCAGCATCTCTCAAGAGAAAACGGAATTAATGTTCTGGTCCAGTGATTCTTCTTGAGAGTGAGACTGAAGATGGGTCACTGGACCTGAAACATTCATTCTGCTTTCTCTCTATTAAAATTCCTTAGTTTGATCAGTGCAATAATTCAAATCAAAGCACCTTCTGTGTTTTGCTGTACATATTGCACTCTAAGCTGTACATTAAAGTCAGTGTGGATGAATATTTTGATCTTCCTGTACAGTATACATGTCCTTTGTATGGATTTGAATTATACGGTGTAAAAGTTAATTTGTGCTTATGTACAGAACTAAAATTTACATTGCAATTTATCTATTCTTGGATCTGCCTCTAAAGTGTACCTAATGCTACTAGGTAACCGTATCCGTGTAAAGCTTTACGTCATCAGGGCTCACCCCCCTTTTGTCATATTTCTCTTTTGGAGCTACTTTCAAACTTCACACACCCTCTGGGCAATTTGTGTATCAAAGACATCATCAATAGCTTTCAAACTCAACCTTCCAAAGAAACTCCTTCATTCCTTAACCAAACTAAAATGGGGTAAACAAAAGTAAACAGCATGACAACTAGATGTTATGCACTATTTTCACTATACCCCATCACCATTTGATTTTATGAGAAAATAGTTTTCTATGAATAAATTATTCGATGTATACATAATTCACTTCTTTACATATTACCTCACTAGAGATCAGTTTATTTGTACAAGACAAAACACATAAGCCCCCCCACCCCCACCCTGGAGTGTAAACACCATATCACAAAGTAATGTAAATCATTTTTAACCTTGCTCTGTCTTCTCCAAGTGGTACCGGCGAATGAAGACATGGTCCCATTTGAGCACTGAGGCATACACTTCTGATCCTCCTCCTACCTAAAAATTAAAACTAAATAATTACATTTGTAAAATGCCTTTCTATCTCAGTGTACTTGCCAACTAATGATGCACAGACACTGAAGCCGCAGCTAATAGCGCACAGCAAGTCTCTCAAACAAGCTTAAGATTTAATGACCAGTTATTCTGCTGTTTTAGTGGTTTTGTTTGAGGGTGGAATGCCAGTCAAAACAAGGAAAAACTCACTGCTTTTGTTCAAATCGTTGAGTCATAGAGTCACACAAAACAGAAACAGTCCACTCGGGTCCAACCAGTTTAGGATTTTTAAAAATTCAACTGCAGAATGGATTGACATAGAATAAGAACTTAAAACATGACAACGCAGTAGAGGGCCTTCGGCCCTCGATGTTGCAGCGATCTGTGGAACCAATCTGAAGCCCATCTAACCTACACGATTCCATTTTCATTCATATGTTTATCCAATGACCATTTAAATGTACTTAAAGTTGGCGAGTCTACTACTGTTGCAGGCAGGGCATTCAATGCTCCCACTACTGTCTGAGCAAAGAACCTACCTCTGATATCTGTCCTATATCTATCACTCCACAATTTAAATTCATGTCCCCTCATGCTGGCCATCGCCATCCAAGGAAATTAGGCTCTCACTGTCCACCCTTTCTAACCCTCTGATTATCTTATATGTCTCACTTTAGTCACCTCTAAATCTTAACTCATGTGAAAACAGCCTCAGTTCCCTCAGCCTTTCCTCATAAGACCTTCCTTCCATACCAGGCAACATCCTAGTAAATCTCCTTTGAACCCTTTCCAAAGTTCCCATATCTTTCCTCTAATGCAGTGACCAGAACTATACACAATACAGGAAGTGTGTACATCTGAACAAAGTGTAATAAAATGCAATATGATATGTTTGTCAGCAAAATTTGAAACTTCTGGAACAAAGGAGCCAGTTGCAGAATGAGTATCAAATAAAAACAGAAAATGCTGGACACTCTTTGCAAGTTGGGCAGCCTGTTTGGAGAGAGAAACACAGTGAATATTTCAGGTCGGATTTGAGTCTTCGTCACATTTCTCCACATTCCCAGGGAAGCTGACCGCACTGGGTTATGGCCATGAGATAGTGATGTGTCTGTGAAGAGACAGAAAAACAGCCTGGAGAAGAGACAGATGGACTTGTTCGGTTGTGTAGAATGTGCAGTAGTGCAAATAAAGAAATCTTGAAGAAACATCAGAGTTAGAATTAAGTAACTCATCAATGGAAGGTAACATCCCTAACCCAGAACAGCTCAACAATTACCTGAAAGTAGAGATCAAAATAGGAATCGAATTGAAACCAAACCACACACCATACTGGTGACATCAACCTATTAAATATTTGATGCTACCAACAGAAACCACAGTGAGAAACAGGAAGAAGATTTCTTTAAAGCAAGAACCTGAAGATGGATTCTGTGAGGAACCATTGATAACGGGTAAGGATTATGGAACCTGGTGAAGATTTGGGGCCCCTTTTTCAGCTGTTTGAAAACCCAAAGGTCCATGGTGTCTGGAACACAGGGAGCTGTGGAAAAAACAGTTTCAGAGGAATTTAACAACACCAGTTTTGAATGCCAAAGAGTAAAAACAGCATGATAACATGTTCCTGAATGCACTGGGGTTCATTGATGATGATATGTCTATGCAACAACAGATAGAAGATGCTTCTGCTGGTTCTGAGATGCCTTTTAAAAGCATTCTATGCACATTTCAGACCAAAGCAGAACATTGCAACTGAACAAGTGCAATTCAAAGAGTGATCCAAAGAACCCTGTATAGGTTAGCCAGTTATAGAGTCATAGACCTGTATAGAATGGAAACAGAACCTTTGGCCTGACTCATCCATGCCAACCACATATTCTCAATTAATCTCGTCCCATTTACCAGCATTTGGCCCAAATCCCTGTAAACTATTCCTATTCATGTATTCATCCAGATATATTTTAAATGTAATTGTACCAGCCTGTATGAATTCCTCTGGCAACTCATTCTATACATGCACCACCCTCTGTATGAAAAGGTTGGCCCTTAGGTTCCTTTTACATCTTTCCCCTCTCATCTTAAGCTTATGCCTTCTCGTCTTGGATTCCCCTACCCTGGGAAAAAAGATCTTGGCTATTCACCCTAACCATGCACTTCAACATTTTATAAACCACTGTAAGGTCACCCCTCAGTCTCCGACATTCCAGGGAAAATAGTTCCAGCCTCTTCAGCCTCTTGAGATTTCATGTTGTCCTGCCGTAGTTGTCTAATTAATAGCCAAACATCAACAGAATCTATCACCATCTAATTGTTGAGACAGGCCATGGCAAAGTTCGGGACATGGATCTCTTTGACTTCAGAGGAAACTTGATTGCAGTGGATTCTTATTTAAGATGGGTAGAACCTACCAGACACCACATTACAGCAGCTTCAACAACGATAAGAGTGGTATAGATTAGCTTTTCAGCACATGGTTTTCTAGATGAAATTGTTTCAGATGCTAGTACATAATGCATGAACACATACTTCAAGAAATTAGAAGACCATGGAGTCAATCACATTATGAGTTCTCTTCTTCTCGCACAGTCCGATACACAGTAAATGGCAGAACTTCTAGATGCATTAACACATCAAGGGATCTTGGCATACAGGTCCACAGTTCCCTGAAAGTGGCAACACATGTAGATAAGGTGGTCAAGAAGGTAGATGATATGCTTATCTTCAATGGTCAGAGCATAGAGTATAAAAATTGGCAAGTCATGTTGCAGTTATATAGAACTTTTGTTAGATCACATTTGGAATATGGCCTACACTTCTGGTTGCCGCACTATCAGAAGGATGTGGAGGTTTCAGAGAAGGTACACAATGGTTAACCAGGATGTTGTCCAGTTTGGAGGGAATTAGCTGTGAGGAGAAATTGTGCAAATTTGGTTTGTCTTTATATGAACATCAGAAGATAAAGGGTGACCTGATAGAAGGTTACAAATTTTAAGAGACATAGATAGAATGGATAGTCCGAGTCCTTTTCCCAGGATCGAAATATCAATTACTGGGAACATAGGTTTCAGGTTAAAGAGGATAAGTTTAAAGGAGATGTGAGAGGTAAGTTTTTGAAACACAAAGCAGTAAGTGCCTGGAGTGTGCTGCCAGGTAATAGCAACAGTTAAGAGGCATCTTGACAATAATCAGGGAATAGAGGGATATGAGCTGTACAGAGGCAAAAGTTTTCAGTTTAGGGAGGCTTCATGTGCAGGCCTGGTGGGCCAAAGGACCTGTTTCTGTGTTGTACTGTTCTTTGTTTTATGAGAGGCCAAAATACTAATTACTAAGAATTACAATAGAGATTTAGTCCTGTTGAATTATAGACAGACACCTTGAAGGAATAAGTGTTTGGTGATAGGTTTGCCTGTGGTAAGAAGGCTGAGCTTACAAACTCCATTGTTGAAGTCCATGTTAAAGTCAAAGTTTACATTAGATAACGATGCAAGGGCAAGAACTATGGAGAACAATCAAAAACAGAAGGACATTGAATTTATTCCCAGCATGGGATAAAGGCCAGGTCAAAAGGTATGGATCAGATGTTGAAAATCTGAAGACAACATTTTTAAATAAAGTGAACAACCATATTCCTATTGTGTTCAAACTCTGGAACATTGAGGAAAAACTAAAAAATGTGATTATTGTTATAGGCTGCAAAATAAATAAGATGGAATATCATGAGCTCTGAGATAACAAAAGGAAAACTATATCAATCACCTTATAGAATGGTGACCAAGTCAGCAAACTAACTGAGCATCACCCCTGATTAACAATGACAATAGTAAGATCATGGAGATCAATAAAGGCAGCACATAGAAACAGAGAAAATAGCCGCAGGAGTAGGCCATTCATCCTAAAAAAGGGTTTAACCCAAAATGTTGACTTCTCCACCTCCTGATGCTGCCTGGCTTGCTGTGTTCTTCCAGCCTCCTGTCTGTCTAGTGTGGATTGAAGCGTCTGCAGTTTTTTTGTCTCCGATTTGATCCCTTAAACCTGTTCCATCTTTCAGTATGACCATGGCTGATCATTAAACTCAATAGACTAATTCTGCCTCCCTCCCATATCCCATGATCCTTTTGGCTACAAGAGCTACATCTACTTCTTTCTTGAAAACACAAAATTCTTTGGCCTCAACCACTCTTTGTGGTAATGAATTCAACTACTTCCCCACGTTCTGGGTGAAAAATGCTTTTGTTTTAATCACTCATGGAATGAGGATATCATTGGTGAGACCAGCATTTATTGTCCATCCCTAATTTCCCAGTGGGTAGTTAAGAGTCAACTATGAGTCTGGAGACATATGTAGGCCGGCAGTTTCCTTCCTGAAATGACATTAGTGATCCAGACAAGTTTTTTTCTGACAATCGACAATGGTTTTGTGGTCATAATTAGATTCTTAATTCCAGATTGTTTTTGAATTCAAGTTTCACCATCTAGTATAGCAAGATTCGGACCTTGGTCCCCAGAACATTATGCAGGTTGCTGGATTAATACGCCAGTGATAATACCACAAGGCCATCACCTTACCTCTGTCACCTCAGCTCAATCCTAAAAGGTTTACTGCTTAAATTTAAACTACAATCTCTGGTTCTGGACAAAGGCTTAATCTGTAAAGTTTGGACTTTGAGGGTTGAGTTTGGGAGATAATGAGAATTTGAGTGGTTTTCAGGAAATGGTTTAACAAAATAATCAAATGAGTTCGATTATAGAGAAGGAGTTGTAGAGCGATGACAATAGTAATGAGATAGTGATGTGGATTGTGATGTAAAATGTGTAATGTCAGCTTGTGTAACATTCTGAGAAAGGTAATAGAACTATCAGTATAAAAGATATACATTTACCCAGAAGTGTGGAATATACTTTTTTGAATGTATTTTTTATGAATCAAAAACATAATTAGACCTAACTCATTTGCAGATAAGAGGGAAAATGTCTCAGTCAGAACAGATCAAGTTCCATGAAGAGAAATCTAAATTGTATTCGAAGCAGAAACCAAACCATAATCTAGCAAAGAACAAATGCAGAGCAGAACCTAATCAAGCAAATTTTTGTCTCAAGCAACAATATGATAACTGTCACCACTCAGAAGATTGCAATTGCAATTAATATTGGCTTAATACTAGATAGTTGGCATGAGCTTGCATTTGTATGATGTATCTGATTCTGCAGAAGGATGCCAATTTATTACTACAGTAGTGTAATTATATCACACAATTCATGCAGCAGTACTGTTTGCTACAAGATTTATGTAGCACTTTGTACCATTTGATTTGTGTCACATATGGTTAATACAGCAGCACTATTATGTGACGCATTTCAACTTTACTGTATATGATTCATTCAAGATTAATACTATAGCAGTAACCTGCCATTATGATTCATTCTGCAATGCAATTGTACAGTCTAGCTCACATTGTGATCTTGAGGTACTCGAAGATCCATGCGGTAGGCCTCTTTTATTCCATGATGTGTATTGTATCAAGGGACTTATATTTCAATACCATTAGTGGTTCCTGCAAAAGGTCCACAGTCACTCTGAATCTCTGTGAGCATTTGCTCAGCCACGGGAAGCACTTGATTCAGGAGAATACAGATCAGTATGGACAAGTGGGAAATACCTTAATTGTTTCCACACAATGAATTATCTCCTTTCTTGGAAACAGTTACATAGTTACAAAGGAACATAGAAAGTAGGAGCAGAAGTAGTCCTTTTATTCCTTTGAGCCTGTTCCACCATTCCATCTGACTATGCATCTCAGTACCCAGTGCTCGGTTTCTCCCCACACCCTTTGAGAACTTTAGCCCTAAGAATGGTATCTACTTCCTCAAGAAAACACTCAGTGTATTGGCCTTAATTGTTGTCTGTGGTAATGAATTCCACAGGCTCACTACTTTCTGGGTAAAAACATTTCTCCTCATCCCACTCCCAAATGGCCAACCCAATATCATTCTATTGTGACTCCTGATTCTGAACTCCCTTGTCATCAGGAACATCCTTCCTGCATTTACCCTGACTAATCTTGTTAAAATTTAAAGATTTCTATTAGATCCCTCCCCATTCTTCTAAATTCTGGAGAAGGGAGTCCTAACTGATTCAGTATTTTCTTTTTATTTATTCGAGGGATGAAGGCATCGCTGGCGAAGCAGCTTTTGTTGCCCAGAGGGCAGTTAAGAGCCACCCACATTGCTCTGGATCTGGAGTCACATGTCGGTCAGAACATGTAAGGAAGGCAGTTTTCTTCCCTAAAGGATGTTAGTGAACTAGATGGGTTTTTCCAACAATCGATTCATGGTCATCATTGGATTCTTAATTCAAGATGTTTATTGAATTCAAATTCCATCATCTGCTGTGGTGAGATTCGAACCTGGGTCTCCAAAATTTTATCAGGATCAATAGTCCAGCAATAATAACACTAGGCCATCATCTCCTATCTCTTCAGGCAGCAATACTGCCATCCCAGGAATCAGTCACGTAAACTTTTGCTACATTCCCTCCATAGCCAGAACAACCTTGCTGAGATCAGGAGACCCAAACTGCACACAAATCTCCAGGTGTGGTCTCACCAAGACCTGTACAATTCCAGCAAGACGTCCCTGCTTTTGTGCTCAAATACTCTCACTATGAATGCCAACATATTATTTGCCTTGAACAGAAACAGAAATTGCTTCAGACCATTTATCTTCCTTACTGCCTACTCCAGCTGTGGCTGGTTTACAAGGATACCCAATTGCCACAATTATGACACCTTTGAAGTCAGGTATTAGGGAGATTGGGGTATTGTTTTGTCCTTCAAAAGCATAAGATGAGTGTGTAGGACAGAAGCATGGAAACATAGGAAGAGGAGTAGGCCATCAATCGTGTCGAGCCTGCTCTACCAGTTAATATGATCATCACTGCTCGATTGCTTCAATACCTTTACCCCACACTATTCCTCATATCCTTTAGGTCATTGATAATCAAAATGTTATTTATTGTGAATAAAAGCCAAAGCCTATCAGGTTTGAAGTCCTCAGCTAGAGTACCATCAGGCTGCAGTTTTGTTGTACTTCAAATTGTTTGATTGCTTGTTGTAGTTCTTCTGTCGATGGTCATGGATTATGGACAGTCTGCAGTATGGAAGCTTAACAAACCCATGTTAGTGTCCTTGAAGTCAACTCTACAAACACATCGTCAAAACACCTGCAAAATCATTTCAATGAACAGTAGATTGAAATGGTTGTAAGCTATCAACATATACCCTCATCCCCAACAATCAGGTCCCAGTTTCTCAACTTTCAAATGGGCACATTAGAAGAGAATGACAAAGGAAACACTTCAAAGATACTTTGAGGCTGTCCTTGAAATGCAGAAGCGTTAACGGTACTGAACAAGGAGAAGCTCATGTCACTTGTTCAGAATGCCAATCAGTTCATCAAGCTACACCACACTTTGGGTCATAACATCCTAAGAGTGAGGCAGGACATTGGTTGTGAGAACAAAAAAAAAAGAAAATCCTACATCTTAAATCCTACTCCCTTAGGGAACACCCTGACCCAGTATTCCCAAAGTCCTATGGGTCATTAATTGACCTTTCCATTCATGTGAAGACCAATGCCGAAATTCTCAACACTGAATAGAATTGTCCTCAAATCAATGCATGGCCAAGGATAGAAACTTCAATTTTTTTTCCCCTACTAGATGATTCAAACTGCAAACATATTTTACCAAATGACTAATACCACAGTGCTATTGCACTAACTGATTTGCACTATAATTTTATTGCAACGTATAATTCATACTGCTCTATTAATATATTGCATGACAAATGCTGTAATATTATCGTGTAAGGTCATTAATACACCAGAACAAATTTCCAATGCAATTCTAGATTCAGTGTTTCATTCTTAGTGCGGTTTTACTAAATAAATGTTGTTTATGTTCCCATCAACATTCTATAAATATAGTTTCTCCAGGCCTGACTACTTTAGCATGGATGAGGATAGCTATTTTCTGGTATAACTAGAAGAAACTATTGTGATAAGCAAGCTGCAGTTTATTTATAGTTTACAAGGTATGGAATACACTATATGGACATAGGAATAATTAGCAGGAGTAGGTCATTTGGCCTTCCATTCAATACAATCATGGCTGATCTGACCATGGCCTCCAACAATCAACATTCCTGCCCACCTCGATGATGTCCATTACTATCAGATGAGAGGGGTGTTATAATGGTATGATAGGTAGCTAGAGTCAATAAAGTGTGGTGCTGGATAAAGCAGAGCATGTCAGGCAGCATCTGAGGAGCAAGAGAGTAGATGTTTTGCGCATAACCCTTCAACAAAATTATTGAGGACAAGTATTGGGCCAAAACTGCCGGGGACAGGAAAATTTACTGTGGATTACATGAAAACGGCAAAGAAATTAAACAACTACTTTGCTTTTGTCTTTGCAACAGAATATACAGAAGATCTGGCATGGTGGCACAGTGGTTAGCACTGCTGCCTCACAGCACCAGAGACCCTGGTTCAATTCCTGCCTCAGGCAACTGTCTGTGTGGAGTTTGCACATTCTCCTCATGTCTGCGTGCTCCAGCTTCCTTCCCCAGTCCAGCAGGTTAGGTGAATTGGCCATGCTAAATTGCCCGTAGTGTTAGGTGTAGGGGAGTTGGTCTGGGGTGGGTTGCTCTTCAGAGGGTCGGTGTGGACTTGTTGGGCTGAAGGGCCTGTTTCCACACTGTAAACTAATCTAATGAAAGTATTAAAAAAGATGTGATAACTGAACATTTGGAAAAGAATGGCAAAAATTTGGCAAAATTGACATGAAGTTATAAAATTTGATTAACTTAATGGATATGTTACTCATGGTCAACAAAGTACAACCAGCAGTTGTGGTTTATTTGGATTTTTGTTGAGCTCCCACACAGGCATTAGTAAATAAAATTAGAGTACACAGGGTTTGCAGAATATACCAGTCTGAGTGGAGGGTTGGTTAACAGGCAGAAAGTAAGAACAAATGGATCATTCTCAGGATAGCAGGCTGTTACCAGTGGGATACTGCAAGGGTCAGTGCTGGGTCTGCAACTGTTCACAATCTGTATAAATGATTTGGATGTAGGAACCAACTCTATTGTTGCCAAGTTTGTTGATGACACCAAACTGGGAGAGAGCCTAAGTGAGAAGGATGTAAGAAAGTTTCAAGCAGGCTATAAGGAGAATGGATTAGACCATGCCAGAAGGAAAACAAGTCTGAAGTTATTTGCTTTGTGAGAAAAAAAGGAAAGGTCAAATATTTCTATAATGGAGTGCAATTGGGAAGTACAGTGTCATTAGACCTGGGTGTCCTTGTGCATGAATCACTAAAGCTATCATGTTGGTGGAAGTCAATGAGGGAAGCAAACAGTTTGCTGATTTGAGGGAGCTGGCATTGGACTGAGGTGGACAAAGTTAAAACTCACACAACACCAGGTTATAGTCCAACAGGTTTATTTGGAAACACTAGCTTTCGGAGCGCTGCTCCTTCATCAGGTGGCCATGATTGTTTGCTGACATTCATTTGAGGACAGAAGTAAAGCTATCTTGCTGAAGTTGTTGAGAACTTTGATTAGACGGAACCCGGGCTATTGTCAGAAAAACAAAAGGACTGCAGATACTGTAGATCAAAAACAAAAGCAGAAATTGCGAGAAAAGTTCAGCAGGTCTGGCAGCATCTGTGGAGAGAAATCAGAGTTAATGTTTCAGGTCAAGCGACCTTTTCCCAGAACTGACAGTAGCTAGGAAAATGTCAGTTTACTGTACAGGTATATGCAGAAGATAGGGTGGAGGGAAGGGGTAAGGAGTAAATAACAGGTGGGGATAGAGCCTAAAGAGAGAGAAGAACAGTTGGACAGACAAAGGAGTAGACAACAATCACCCTGGGAGGGTGGATAGCTGCTAATGGGAACTGTTAGTGGTTAACAGTGGGCTGTGTGTAATAGCAGACTATGCCATAAGAAGGCAAAAGTGAGGACTACAGATGCTGGAAATCAAAGTCTAGATTAGAGTGGTGCTGGAAAAGCACAGCCAGTCAGACAGCATCCAAGGAGAAGGAAAATTGACATTTCGGGCAAAAACCCTTAATCAGGACTGATGAAGGGCATTTGCCCGAAATGTCGATTTTCCTGCTCCTCGGATGCTGCCTGACTGGCTGTGCTTTTCCAGCACCACTCTAATCTAGACTATGTAATAAGAAGGCCTGGTGTGTGGAGTTGGAGTAAGGACATGGGAGAACTCAAACCCTCAGGTTGTTGAACGCATTATTGAGTCCAGATGGCTGTAGAGTTTCCAAGGAGAAAATTGGTGCTGTTCTTCCAGCTTGCACTGATCTTCACTGGAGCACTGCAGCAAACCTTAGGTGGGGATGTTGGCCAGGGAACAGGATGGGCCATTGTAGTGGCAGGCAACTGGAAGCTCAGGGTCTTTTCTGCAGACAGAACATATGTATTCTGTGAAGTAGTCACCTAGTCAGCCCTTTCTGTTTTTGTTTCTGGGCCATTGTATTCTGTTTGATC
This sequence comes from Hemiscyllium ocellatum, assembly GCF_020745735.1. NCBI lineage: Eukaryota > Metazoa > Chordata > Chondrichthyes > Orectolobiformes > Hemiscylliidae > Hemiscyllium > Hemiscyllium ocellatum. The sequence continues at coordinate 10,487,295 of NC_083413.1, read as the reverse complement.
TACTTTTCTAAAAGGGATACTTGCCATAGAGGCAGTTCAACAGAGGTTCACTATATTAATCCTTAGGCTTTTTATATAAGGAGAAACAGTATTCCCTGTAGTTTCTAAGAATGAAAGGTAAAAGAGCTGAATGGCCTATCCCTGTTCTTATGTTCTGAACATTGCTCCTATTTGAATAATATTTCCTCTTGGCAGACGTGGGTACTGCAGATGCTGGAGATTACAGTCAAGATTAGAGTGGTGCTGGAAAAACGCAGCAAGTCAGGCAGCATCCGAGGAGCAGGAAAATCGACGTTTTGGGCAAAATTCACCAATTCCCAATGAAGAGCTTTTGCCCAAAGTGTTGATTTTCCTGCACCTTGAATGCTGCCTTGCCTGTTGTGCTTTTTCAGCACCAATCTAACCTTGAATCTAGTATATCCTCTTGTTCTTTTTGAGATGTGGATATTGCTGGCTTGATATTGCATTTCTTGCCATCCCCAGTTGAGAGTCAACCACATTGTCATGGATATGGAGTCACATGTGGAGACAATATCTTCCTTCGCTGAAGGGGAAATACTTTAGTCCATCACTGAAGGACAATAGTGAACCAGAGGAGTTTTCCCCAATATCTGCAATGGTTTCATGGTCACCATTAGACTTTTTAATTCAAAATTTTTGGTGGATTCAAACCCTGCATTTGGTATAAAAGTAGAGAAGTCTTTTGATAATGCATGAGTGTCACCATACCTAAAGTACAATTTTTGGTCACCTCATTTAAAGAGGAATAACTTGTAAAGGCAGCAGTTGGGTTTAGATTCTAACCTGGATCCCCAGAATATTACCTGGATTAGCAATGATACCACTGGATCATCACCTCCCTCTGGATTATTGAATGTAAACATTTGACATATTTTTCTAGATTACAGGATCAACCATTCCAGAAAGAATTAAGGAAAGCTGTCTTCTCTCAGAGGGTCATGAATTATTGAAATTCTCTCAGAATGTTTATCCATTCCTATCCCTGAGTTCTACCCATAATGCCTTGTTGGATGAGCCCTCCAAAATGCCATCCCTCAGTACAGCTGTGATATTCTTCCTGATCAGTCACACTTTTACGTCTCTCTCTATCTCTATTAATTCAAGCTCTAAATTAATCTGCCTTACCTGACATGCACCTCGTGTTAAAACAAATACACTTCAGACCGCCAGTCTGGTCATGTTCAATAACCTCTCCCTATCCGTTCCTCATCTTAGTCTTCCTGGCCTTCATTTGTAAGCCTTCCTCGGTCATTTCACTTGCTGACCTACTATTCTGGTTAACTTGGACTCAGAACATTATCAGGGTCCCTGGATTAATAATTCACTTTTAATACTACTAGGCCATCAGCTCCCCAAATTTTATGTCAAAGTGCGAGCCTCGTTTTATTGTTGCAATTATCATCTGCTCATGTTTCAGTACATTTCTTATTTCCTGTCATCATCCTGATGCTACACTGTTGTATATGCTCATGCTCTAAATTTAAGGTGGACAAATATCTGTGCTGCCCTGCTGGGGACTTGGTTTCACAACAGCACCAAATATAGAGCAGTTTAATGTGCTCACTGCTCCCTCATATGTAAGCCTTTCTCACTGAGCATGGATGAGCAGCTCTCTGTACTACAGTTAAAATAAAACTGAGAAAGATAAGTAATTTCCAACTCATTTACTTTATCATATCATCTCATTGGTTGGTTTTCATCCTTGATGGTCTGTTGTTCTGCCATGGAGTGAAAATAACATACAAAAAGTCAAATTACAACACTTAAAGCTGCACTGATACCAAGGTTATTCATATGACAAGAACACTTGTCCAATAGTCAACAAAATTATCTTGATCCCCTAGTTTCCCAATCACTTTGAGTGTGAAATTAGTCTATACTATAAGAGTGAAACAGGCTTGTAGCAAACCAGCAGCCTATATTTCACTGCACCAGATTTTTTTTTCATTGACTTGAACATGCTGCCAAGATTTTTAATTACAAGCCAAGTGAAAGCAACAGTAAGACAATGAAGAGTCTCCGAAAAGAGTGTGAATTATCATTCTGTGAACTTTCTGTGGTTAGAAAGTGGGGCATTGTTTAAAATAAACTGACTGCCCATTTGTTATGACCCCTTTTTATGCTGCTGTATGCAAATTAATATCCCCCCGAGAAATTTTACTTTTCATTCAGTTTCATTCCCACCAAGAATGTCGTATCACGGCACTATTCGAGATAATGTACAGTAAAATAAATGCACTGGAGGGAAGGAGGCAGTGCTGACACAGGTTCATACTTGTGTCATCCCACACAATGTGCTCATACTGTGAGCTCAGCTGTCAGGAGGAGGTGCTGATCACTGAAAAGGCACTATCCCAGAAGGAGGGAGGGAAAGCCAAAGGCCAAGTCAACCAGAACCTAGGCATCCCCTACTGGGAATGGTCGAGGCCCAGGGGCAGGTCATCTGCCTACTTTCTTCAAAGGGAATGGCACAGCAATAGAAAGAAAATGCAGAGATAGCAAACCACCTTGAATGGAAATGCAAAACCTTGATGTACCTGTTACCTGTCCAACATATGAAACCGTTTCTCTGTAATCTCACGACAATATCAAAAAGCGAAGTCCTTTTACACATCAGTCGCACACTACACTTTGTAGCTAAAATTTTCTTCTTAAGCGACACTCACACTAAGCAAGCCTTGGTTCAAAGCGCAAAATTCCACTTTACATTTGTGCAATGTAAACAGTGTGGCACAAGTATTAAATTATACTTTGGACATGCATAAATGCAGCACAAAGAATGTATAAGCATGTTAGTACAAACCAAAAATGAAATCTAAATCATTTACAATTGTCATTTGAATTCAAAAGTGGAAACCTTTGCCCAGATTTTCCTGTCAAAGTAATGAAGACACAATTAGCATCTCTGCTCAACTGGGGGGCAGCCTCTTCTGCAGAGGAGAGGGGTTCAGATGGGCAATTAAACTGAAAAACTCTGAAGTTGCTCTTCTTAGGTCTGTGGAAACAGAAGCTCACAGTCTGACTTACCATCGAATGGCATGATGTGGACAGGATTTGGAGATGCCGGTGTTGGGCTGGGGTGTACAAAGTTAAAAATCACACAACACCAGGTTATAGTCCAACGGGTTTAATTGGAAGCACACTAGCTTTCGGAGCGACTCTCCTTCATCCTTCTATCACCTGACGAAGGAGCATCACTCCGAAAGCTAGTGTGCTTCCAATTAAACCTGTTGGACTATAACCTGGTGTTGTGTGATTTTTAATTAGTAATGTGTACACAATTGATGTAATCTAAACCCACCACTGAAAGGTGAGTTTTGCTACTCTTTTAATGATGTGATAACTGTAGTTACTGCCAACCAGCCTCACTGACACTGTAAACTAAATAGTATAAATGTGAATTATTACTGCTAAACCTGAGTATTGCAGGGTGCTCCTGGCTGCTCCTCCGCATTCTGTAAACTTGAGGCCATCTAAAACTCTACTCCTAATGCCGTAGCATACATCAAGTTCCAATCTTCTATCACCTCAGGGCGCATTGATCTAAAATGAGTCCTGGTCAAGAAACATTTTGTTTTTAAAATGTTTATCCTCCTTTCAAATCTCTCCATGGCCTTGCCAGTATCTTACAAATCTCCTCTAGCCTGACAAACCCTCTGAGATACCTGCCCTTCACTAATGCTGGTTACTTATATATTTTCGGGTTTAATTATTAAATGGCCATCCTTTCAGCTGCCTAACGTTCAAACTCTGGAATACCACCCATAACATTTCTGTCTGTCTCCCAGAATTTACTTATTTACTATAGTTCTTAAAACCCACCTCTTTTACGGGTTTTTGTTCATCTCATCTATTATATGCTTACGTGGCTTGGTCACTTATTTTGTTTTATAATGTCCCTCTGAAGAGTTTTAGTCTGAATATTTACTTTTGTCAACAGTACTATATATGTTTATATTATTGTCTTTGTTGTTGGAGACTCATTTCTTCAGGTTTTAATTGTTTTTGCAGATTTCAAAAATTTAAATTTCAAATTAAAATCTTTTAAATTCCTTTTCTTTCTTTTTCTCTCCAACCTCTCTTCCTCTCATTCTATTTCTCTTTTTGCATCTGATTTAGCATTGAATTCATCTCTAATTTATACTTTTTTTTCAGTCCATGTACAGTCATTTTTTAAAATCTTTAAATCTGAATCGCAGAATCCCTACAATGTGGAAGCAGGCCATTCATCCCATTGAGATCACATTGATCCTCCGAACAGCACCCCACCTGTACCCAGTCCCCTATCCTATCCCTGTAACCCTACATTTCCCTCGGCTGATCTACCTAACCTACACATCCCTGGACATTATGGGCAATTTTGCATGGCCAATCCAACTAACCTGCACATCTTTGGACTGTGGGAGGAAAACGCAGCAAGCACCTGAAGGAAACCTGGGGAGAATGTGAAAACTCTGAATCTGATTAAGAGAATACATGGTTCTTTTTTCTGTTCAGTCAGGTTTCAAATGCCCAGTTTCCCTCACACCTCATATTTCAGTAAGTTACCATGCAAACATTTTTGTTAAGATAAATGTGTCAGACAGAGATTGTTAGAGTGCCTGCGATAGCAAACTCTCAGCCAGTGCCTTGAAAACTTTGCTGTATCTCTGACATATTCTGAATTTATGCTGATCAGTTGTTGAAGGAAATTTAACAAACTGATCAGGGATATTGTCACTCCAAACATGTAAACATGTTTGAACTTTAGTCACTTAAACAGTCCATTGTTGTATTATCGCATCAAATGCTGAATAAAACTCCCTCGCCTTGCCCCAGCATAGTTTATTAGTTTCAAAAAGATACTTTATTCTTATAAATACCTTTATGTAAATAGTCACAAAAGTAGTTTGGTTCTACACAGAGGCATAGTCCAAAGATGTGCAGGTTAGGTGAATTGGCCATGCTAAATTGCCCATACTGTTAAGTATAGATTAGATTAGACTTACAGTGTGGAAACAGGCCCTTCGGCCCAACAAGTCCACACCGACCCGCCGAAGCGCAACCCACCCATACCCCTACATTTTACCCCTTACCTAACACTACGGGCAATTTAGCTTGGCCAATTCACCTGACCCACACATCTTTGTGACTGTGGGAGGAAACCGGAGCACCCGGAGGAAACCCACGCAGACACGGGGAGAACGTGCAAACTCCACACAGTCAGTCGCCTGAGTCGGGAATTGAACCCGGGTCTACAGGCGCTGTGAGGCAGCAGTGCTAACGACTGTGCCACCGTGCCGCCCACATATAGGGGAATGGATCTGGGTGGGTTGCTCTTCGGAGGGTCGGTGTGGACTTGTTGGGCCAAAGGGCCTGTTTCCACACTGTAGGTAATCTAATATGAAGAAATAAACATAAAGGCATTGATCCAGCAAACAAATCAAAGGCATTTCTTACTTGTACAAGATTATATTTGCATACATTTGAGGCATGAAGTGGGTCCAATAACTGACCCTCATTCTGATTACACCCAAAACGTCGACTTCTGCACCTCCTGATGCTGCCTGGCTTGCTGTACTCTTCCAGCCTCCAGCCTGTCTACTTTGGATTGCAGCATCTGCAGGTTTTCTTTTGTCTCTGAACTCATTTAACTTTGGCAGAAATATCTTAGCGGTCTTCCCCAACTGCGCCTTCGCGGCAGCCACCCTGAGCTTTAGTGCATCCCACAGCACGTAGTCCTGGACCTTGGAATGTACCAGTCTGCAACACTTCAGCTTAGTCCCAACACAACACTCACTGAACCAATGTGGTTCATTTTTCACAGCAATCAGTTTTTCACCATCTTTCTGAATGAAGAACGCTTCAATAGGAGAGGTAAAAAATGAGGTCTGCAGATGCTGGAGATCACAGCTGAAAATGTGTTGCTGGTTAAAGCACAGCAGGTTAGGCAGCATCCAAGGAACAGGAAATTCGACGTTTCGGGCATAAGCCCTTCATCAGGAATGAGGGAGGAAGAGAGCTTCTTCAAGGAAGGCATCCTTGCAAGAGGATTCGCAGTAGGTTAAAATCTTCGGGTAAAAAATGAGGTCTGCAGATGCTGGAGATCACAGCTGAAAATGTGTTGCTGGTTAAAGCACAGCAGGTTAGGCAGCATCCAAGGAACAGGAAATTCAACGTTTCGGGCATAAGCCCTTCATCAGTCCTTCCGGATGAAGGGCTTATGCCCGAAACGTCGAATTTCCTGTTCCTTGGATGCTGCCTAACCTGCTGTGCTTTAACCAGCAACACATTTTCAGCTTCAATAGGAGAACAAAGGTTGTTAGAAACGTTCAACTGGTCTGTAAAATCTGTGGAGGGAGAAACGGATTTAATATTTCAAGTCAATAAACTTTAATCAAAATTAATTTAATGTCAATTTGTATATTTTTTGCATAGCTGATCCTTTGGATTCATTGACGATTCCATTTGATATTGCTCTTGTAGGTAACACAATATAGAAGGTATTGTTTGTTAGCCTTCTTAAAGGCTTCTCTTTAAGAAATGCAATGCAGGTGTCAATACATTGGACACCCTCATTCAGAAGTAACTGACTTGGAGGAAACTGAAGTGACACAATTCTTTGACAGCTTCTGTCGGTAGGAAGAAGAACCAGAGAAGCCAATGCCAGCGATCTCAATACCAAAGATCATGCCCAACTCCTGGAAATACTTGCCAAATGTGTGGTCGGAGATGCAGTTCTGGGATCAAGCTCATCAGCCACACAAGGACCTTCAGAATCCATTACCAATGACATGGAATTTTCTCAGTAGACAATTATACACATTAATGAGTGATTGCCTATGACAACAAAAATGGCACAAATTATAATTATAAATTATATTCTAATTATAAATTATAATTAGAATGATATCTTACTTCTCCACTTATCAACAACATGCACCAAGACCTAGATAACATTCAGGCTGGAACTGAGAACTAGCAAAGTGGAGTCACAGGTGGAGAGGCTGGTGAAGAAGGTGTTTGGCATGCTTGCCTTCATTAGCCAGAACTTTAAGTATAGCAGTTGGGATGTCATGTTGCAACTGCATAGAATATTGGTGAAGCCACTATTAAATTACTGTGTACAGTTCTGGTTGCTCCTCTATAGGAAGGATATTGTTAAACTTGAGAGAGTGCAGAAAGGATTTACAAGGATTTTGCTGGGATTGGAGGGTTTGAGTTATCAGAAGAGGCTGAACAGGCTGAGACCTTTCTTCCTGAGCATTGGAGACTGTGGAGTGACCATACAGGGGTTTATAAAGTCACAAGTGGCATGGACAGGGTAAATAGCCAAGGTCTTTTTCCTAGGGTAGGGAAGTCCAAAACCAGAGGACATAGGATAAAGGGGAAAGATTTAAAAGGACTTTTCAAACAGAGTGTGGTGTGGGTATGGAGCAAGCTACCAGAGGAAGTGGTGGAGGTGGGTACAATTACAACATTTAAAAGGCATCTGGATGGGTACTTGAATTGGAAGGGTTTGCAGGGAGACAGGCCAAATGCTTGCAAATGGGACTAAATCAGATTGGGATGTCTGGTCCATGTTGGATGAGTTGGAACGAAGCATCTGTTTCCATTCTGTATGACTGTATAAATGTTAAAATAAGTATTTTTTTAAAAAAAATCCATTCAGCAGAAAGCATCTATAATGAAGACACCTTCAATAATTAATATTATGCATTCCTGAAGACTAGTTGATAGCAATGGAAGGTTGCTTATACTTTATTTTTTCCCTGGTTACAGATGTGACAGCAAATATCAAAAGCTAGGTATGCTGGTTCGCACTACAGCCTCATAGCGCTAGGGATCTGGGTTCGATTCCATCCTTGAATGACTTTCAGTGTAAAATTTATACATTTTACATGTGCTTTCATGGGTTTTCTCCCAGAGTCAAAAGATGTGCAGGTTAGATGGATTGGCCATGCTAAATTGCCTTGTAGTGTCCAGGGATGTGCAGACAAAGTGGATTGGCCATAGGAAATGCAGGGTCACACGGACTAGGTAGGGAAGTGAGTCAGGATGGGACACTGTTTGGAAGTATAGTCCACTCTTTAGTGTACACTTGATGACCTGAATGGCCTGCAAAGTAGGGATTTTGTGACTATCTTGATTAATTAATGTGGCAGGCAGAACCTTTGTAATTTCTTAATATTTAGATCTATTCATAGTGGAAGTGTTGGCAATAGGTAGAAAACTCAGATATTCTGGAACACATTTTTCCATAGCTCTTCAATAGAACTTCAGTATTTGTGTAGTCCCAACTAATCAGAGAGTTCAAGCTTGATCAAGACCTGCACCAGATAATGCAGACCTCTGTATGAAAAAGAAGCTAGCGAGGGACACAATAGAAGCATTCCACAACAAGCAACTGAAAGACAATAACTTAAGTGTTGGATTCTGCTCAGAGGGAGGAATTTTATTTTGTAATTCATTCACAGGATGTTAAGCATCAAATATATTGCTGTGCTGCTTGGAGTCATATGAGGACTTGACCAGGTAAATGGCCAATTTCCTTTTCTGAAAGACAATTGTGATCTAGATAGGTTTTTAAGACAAACCATGTGACAGCTGTAAGTCTAGTTCTTAATTCCACATAGTTTTAAATCACGGTGGCACAGTGGTTAGCACTGCTGCCTCACAGCGCCAGAGACCCGGGTTCAATTCCCGCCTCAGGTGACTGACTGTGTGGAGTTTGCACGTTCTCCCCGTGTCTGCGTGGGTTTCCTCCGGGTGCTCCGGTTTCCTCCCACAGTCCAAAGATGTGCGAGTCAGGTGAATTGGCCATGCTAAATTGCCCGTAATGTTAGGTAAGGGGTAAATGTAGGGGTATGGGGTATGGGTGGGTTGCCCTTCGGCGGGTCGGTGTGGACTTGTTGGGCCGAAGGGCCTGTTTCCACACTGTAAGTAATCTAAAAAAAATTAGTTTTCTGAAATGTCCCAGGAGATCATGCTGTGCACTATGAAAGTTAGAGAAACTTTGTTTCCATTTGAGGGGAGGAAGATGCCTGAATCTGAAGCTAGGAAGTTATGGTTGAAAATTGCTAATGAATTAAGCAACGGGAATGCAGCCTCTGGCTCATTAACTCATGACCTCCTCATGGTGGGTAAAGTGAATGGTATGTCACCTACAAGTGTCAACCCTACACTCTGACCTTTATGAATCTTCTCTGGTACAGTACCCCTCAGATCACATCACTTCTAGGCTCACCCAATCCTTTCCCTTTACCTTTTTTCTTGAGGCACCTCCACACAGTGAAGTGGAATTTTGTCTTCATTGGCAGTAGGATGGATTATGAAAGTAGGGAAGTCTTGTTACAATTTATGGGACTTGGTGAGGTTGCAGCTAGAGTACTGTGTACAGTCTCTTTACCCAGGGAAAGCTATAGTTAATTGCATTGGAAGCAGTTTAGGGAAGGTTCACTCAGCTGATTCCTGGGAGTTAAAAAAAAATAGCAAATGCAGGATCTGGCAGTTTTTTAGATTACTTACAGAGTGGAAACAGATCCTTCGGCCCAACAAGTCCACACCAACCCTCCAAACAGCAACCCACCAGACCCATTCCCCTTCACCTAACACTACGGGCAATTTAGCATCACCAATTCACCTAACCTGCACATTTTTGGACTGTGGGAGGAAACTGGAGCACCCGGAGGAAACCCACGCAGACATGGGGAGGATGTGCAAACTCTACACAGACAGTTGCCCGAGGCAGGAATTGAACCCCGGTCTCTGGCGCTGTGAGGCAGCAGTGCAAACCACTGTGCCACCATGTCACCCAGTATTTGGGGAGAAAAATCTGAGTGAGCATTTCGGGTCCAGTGACCCTTCTTCAGATCTGATAGTGATTAGGAAAAAGTTGGCTTTTACGCAGAAGATAGAGTGAGGGGAGGGGGTAACATGTAAACAATAGGGGGGAATAAAGCCCAAAGAGAGAGAAGACCAGTTGGACGAACAAAGGAATGGATAACAATCAGCCTGGGAGAGTGAATAGCTGCTAATGGAGACTATTGGTGGTTAACAATGGATAGTGTGTAATCACAGACCATGTGATAACAAAGCCTGATGTGTGGAGTTGGATTAAGGGCATGGGAGAAGGAGTGTCAAACCCTAAAATTGTTAAAATCAATTCAGAAATGGAGAATGAGATGAAATTCTTTCAGCTTGCACTGATCTTCACTGGAGCATTGCAGCAAGCCTAAGACAGGGATGTTGGACGGGGAACATGGTTGTGTATTGAAGTGGTACTCAGATGAACAGGGCAGAGTTTGAACAAAGTTTGAGCGGTTAGGCCTGTACCAAGCAGAGTTTCAGGCTTATTATTGAAATATATAAGATTCTGAGAGGGCTTTACAGGGTGATAGCTAAGATGATATTTCCCCTCATGGGGAGTCCAGAAGTACGGCATAGTTTGTAAAAAGGATTCCTTCACTTGATAATGGTGATGAGGAAGAACTACTTCTGTTGTTAATCTTTGGAATTCTCTAGCCAAGAGAGCAACAAAGTCTGCATCAGTGAATATGTTCAGGGCTGAGTTAGATAGATTTTTTGATTGACAAGTGATTCAAGGATTATGGGGAATGAGAAAGAACATGCATTTAAGGGCCCAATCAGAACTTATTGGATTACAGAGAAGACTTGAGAGACTGCATGACCCACTGTTGCTCTTATATTTTAACATCTATGGTACTCAACTGCTCAATTACCAATGACACTCATCTTATTTGTTGGCATCTCAAGTAATGCCTGACAGACATCCCCCGCAAATATTATCATGACATAATCTCATCACATGATATTTTGCACACTCATTACTCTTTTCTCCTTTCACTCTTTGCAAAAGAGAGTGAACAGTCAAGAGAAGCAGAGGAGTGAGTCATAGCCCTTTAATTCTTATGGAAGATATGAGATTATGGTTTCTGACAGATCTGATCCAGAATTGAATATTACATGACACACATCACTCCCTCATATTGACTTGATGCCCGCAACCATTGAATAGTGAGGATGTTGACCATTGAACTCTTTCACCTTGTCACTCCTAGTTCAAGTGTCTGACCACTCATAAGTCCTTCATGGGTGATACAGAAACTAGTTGTTTGAAAATGTGGACGATTTCTTACAGGAGATTGTGCACATAGAGAAGAATCACCATCTCCAAAATTATGTCCACACTGCACCAGCTCAGATGCATAACACTTGTTGAGACCTCCAAGATAGTTAGTTGGGTTTTAAAAAGGTGAGGAGAAAGTGAGGACTGCAGATGCTGGAGATCAGAGCTGAAAATGTGTTGCTGGAAAAGCGCAGCAGATCAGGCAGCATCCAACAATGCCTTCCTAAAGAAGGACTCATGCCCGAAAGGTCGATTCTCCTGCTCTTTGGATGCTGCCTGACCTGCAGCGCTTTTCCAGCAACACATTTTCAGCTTTTAAAAAGGTGAGCTAATCATTAGGAGTGAGCTGATGAATGTGAGGAGATTGTGACAACAGTATAGAATTCACATTGGAAGTCATTGGATTCTTCCAAGTTCTGCTCAGCAAGAGACAGATGTTGAACATCAAGGGTAATCAAAAAAAGAGAGCCACAATATAGCAGGATAAGAAAATGTGTGAGACACTGCACAGGACTGGAGAGATATGGTTTCAGGTTCACCATGAATGCCATGGTGTCTCATACCATTTCTCTGAGTTTTACCTTCAGAGTGGTCACTGGTATGGGATACCAAGTGTGGCAGGCAACAGAGAGCATGCTGGTCTTGAGCATTGACTATCGGAAGGCTGTTGTGAAACTTGAAAGGGTTCAGAAAAAATTCACAAGGATGTTGCAAGGGTTGGAGGATTTGAACTATAGGGAGAGGCTGAACAGGCTGGGGCTGTTTTCCCTGGAGTGTCGGAGGCTGAGGGGTGACCTTATAGAGGCTTACAAAATATGAGGGGCATGGATAGGATAAATAGACAAGGTCTTTTCCCTGGGGAGTGAGAATCCAGAAGTAGAGGGCATAGATTTAGGGTGAGAGGGGAAAGATATAAGAAGAACCTAAGGGACAACTTTTCATGCAGAGGGTGGTACATGTATGGAATGAGCTGCCAGAGGAAGTGGTGGTACAATAACAAAATTTAAAAGGCAGCTGGATGGATATATAAATAGAAAGGGTTTATGGGATTATGTGCCAAGTTCTGGCAAAGCGGACTAGATTAGGTCAAGATATCTGGTCAGCATGAACAAGTTGGACTAAAGGGTCTGTTTCCGTGCTTGGCAAGTCAGTGTCTTAACTTGGTGTAACAAAACACTCTCCACCTCTCGAATAGCAAAGGAGTTCAGATGACGTGACTGATGGAGAACAAGAACATGGAAGTGGGGACCTACTTGAGGCACACTAATTTAATCACTTCTGTTCTTATACACCAGTCAAGGCTGATGTCCTGATGGTCTGGTTTGCCTGTGCAGAGATGCAGAAGAGACAATCAGTGATGGGGCCTTCATATGCCCATGGAGGATATCACCCATGGGTACCTGAGTGGGCAGACCAGAGGAACAAGCAACCTGCCTCTTGCTTTACCTTTACATCTCCTCGGAAGTTCACTCATTTCACGATGGTTAACCTCATGAACTATTTTCAGCTTCCATCCAATTCCTACGTGCCTCCCTTCCCCAAATTTCTTTCACTAAAGAGACAACAGTGTTCTTGGCTTTCTTGAAGTACATGTTGGAGATGTGAGCTACCTTGCCAGACAAACACACTGATGGGCAGGGATGGCCAGCTCCTGGGTTGTGACTGGCTACTTACAGTACTTGGCCTCCATATCTCCAAATTCACTGCCAGTGTCAGGATAAGATTCTGTCCATTGAGCCAGTTTTCTGCAAATTCATGACAACTACAAGGAACAATGGAAATAGTGCATGTGATCTGAATCTGTAAGATCAATCCTCAATCCTAATCACTTCCATTTCCAAGACCAGGCAAAAAGGGGAACAGTCACATGTGACAAAAAGCCAAACTCAGCAAGAAAATTTAAATTCAGTGTTGAGTTCAATCAGATCTCACTTCACAGACGCTGCCACACCTGCTGAGTGTTTCCAGCTCATCATGTCACGCTTTCACTATCTGCAAACATTTATTTTAATAAAAGATGTTGTTTATTATATAACCTTTTATTCTTTGACAATCACACTCTACCTGTCTCACAGGGGTTCCCATGTACTGACAAATATGCACAAATTAAATGCAGAATTGTAGCTGCTTTTGAACACATTAATTGTATTTGACTTCTTTAACATCTCAAGTCACATTAATACTCATTCACTTTGGCCAGCTAAACCTCAAACTGTCATAAGCAAGAGGTATTTGCTTTAGCATAAACCACTATAGTCCCAAGAATCCTCAGAGATGAAAAAGACCTTAATTTTTTTTTAAAAAGGCTCACTTAAACAACAGTATTTATCATGATTTGATTGCATTCAAATTATATAACAAAATCTTCAAAGGGCATATCTGCAGTGTGGACAGCTATGGACAATGCTTATAACCACGTTGCTGCAAATCTTCCACACAAATCTTTTCTTCTTGTTTTCTAACATGGTGTTTGAGGGTTTATGTATAACTAAGCCTCATAATTTATTTTTCAAGCCTTTTGAATAGGTTTGAACTTACTGCACCCATTGGTTGACAATATAGTGTGCCATACTTGCCAAGTGTATTCAAAGCATGGTCTAATCAATGACTTACACACCATAAGCAGGTCGTCATCACTCAACTCTTCTCTTTTCAACATTGCTAAATAGTAGAGTCTTTTGTTGCTTTTTTTGTCAATAAAGTCTGCGTCAGCAGCCAACTTTAAATCATCACCTCCACAAATTTTTAGCTTGAGCCAACTATAAATCCATCTTTATGTTTGAAAATACCCACACAGTCTAAATTTACAGCAATAACCAATTATAAAGGAAAGATTGATGAAAGACGAAACAAAACAATGTTTTATTTACGGATTATAATTTATCACAGCTGAGCTAGATGATGATAAACCTCCCCCTTTCCAAAAAAAATCTTTTTTTTCACTACTTCCAATCTTATCACCCATTGCTGTTATTGATTAGAATGACAGTCTCCATCAGTATTCCTTTTGCAATCCTGCACAAATGCCGGAGACCAGAATTCAGAACCAAGCTTTGTTGCTAATAGCTGAACGAACAGATGACACGTTGCTTGACAAGATCTGATTTCATCAGTTCAGGTCTCCGTCACACCATAACCTGCCTAACTTCGGGAAAATTTAATTTGTCTCTCAGTCAAACAATGCAGAGAAAAAATCCCAGTGGCACGGAGTCAATGGCACACTCTTGGTATAAATACCCTTACATTTGCCAACACGGCCTTTAAGATCAGCTCGGAAAATGTCATGCAACTGAACGCTATTGTGGCATAAATGAAGAGCTTTCCTTTGGCCTATTTGGCCAAGCTCTTCAGCGCACTTTGTTTTCCCAAGAGAAGAAAGCAAAGTAGTAAACCATTTTTGCAGAATGTCATTCTCCCACAACAGTTTATGAAAGAAACATCTGTGACAGGAATCTCTAATTCTTCTTTCAAAGCAAACTCTGACAGTAAAAGAGACCGGCTAAAAGCTGCAAATCAATCCCTGAATTCCTCTTGCTGCTTGACATCTAATTTACTATGTATCACATGCTAACTTCTAAGTTTTTTTTCACATACGCTGCGAGGCTGTGTGAGTGATGTGGGGGCTCCCTTCCAAACTTCAGCTGAATAAACATTTGGCCATTTGCTGGGCAGGTTGGCGTGCTAGGGATTTTCTGCCTTCCCTATCTAACCTCACTGAACCTGAGGACAGCGACTCACTTATAAATTCAAATCAAAGATGGCTCGCTCGCGGAGTGGAGGTGGCGTAAATGGGCCAATTGTTTTTGAATTTCAACGAACATCTGAGCAGCATACAGCTTCCCAGCTGAAGTTGAATAGAGCTGGTGTCCGGATTTTTTTACGTGCTGTTTATTATGTTGACTGGAGGAGATGGGAAGCTTCAGATGTTTAAAGGGAGCTAACAGAGGTGAGTGCCACATAACACTTTCATCTTTGTGAGGGCTTTTGAAGAGCAAACAGGATAATTAAAGGCTATCAGCAGTAGTCGAATCCATGTTATTTTTTAATTTTCTCTCCCTCGGTTAGCATTCACAGACAAATAACTTATGATTCAAGGTAACTGTATTTCTCTCACCAGTGGTGAGAAAAAGGATACAGATCCAAGATAATCATCAATGTACATATTGGAAATAACTCACATTATGTTTTGTCACTTCAGTTGATACAGATTAAGGCTGGATCTTTTAAAGATATCAAGGGAGCAGCGTTCTCTCTCCCCACTAGCTCTCTGTCGTTTTCCCTCTACAGTCCATTCAGACTCTTTTGGAGAACGTTGGTCATTTTTAAGGAAAATTTAATTTTGTGTGTCTGAGTTTTTATTTTACATTCTCCTTTCACAGCTACTCTTCCCAAACACCATCCTCCAACAATCTCCACTCTCACAGATTATATGAGCCAATTTTGCTCACATCTTTTGTTAGTATATGCAGTCATGGCAGTGTAAATTCTAAAACTGTTAAAGCAATTCTAAGTTGACTTAGCATTGTAGATAGTGTTTTCTGAATAATTTCTATTGCCACTGCCATAAATTGCATGCCTTTGTCTTTCCAGACAATTGTATTTTGAGCAATCATTCAAATGATTGCCTTGTAATGACAATAACTTAATTTTTAATTTCTGAAATAATATTTCTCCACTTCAAATTCCCTCAGTACTGACATGAAAGACATCCACAGCAATAACTGGAGTTTACATACATTCTTACTATGATTTAGTTGTTTTTGATTACTCAAATAAATTAAGCAGATTTTCAAATTGATATTCCGAAAGAATTCAAGTTTGAAGTATGCATGTGTATGGAATTTGGTTGAAGAGAGTAAAGTGTTAGCTGAGCTGCAAAATGCTATCTTTAAGATGCATATGGTGTTCCGCAATTGTGATTAGCAGAGAGCAAGAACATGCTGATTTCAGATATTTAGTAGGGAATCTTTGATGATACAAAAATATTAGTAAACTTGAAGGAATCGACTAAAGAAAATGGTTAAACTGAAATGCTGAGATTCGAGTCCACTGAGCATCTTCTCTCTTGTAGACACTTTTTGATTTGGGCACTCTTTGATGTCTCAGCCAACTGGCTGTTTTAATGGGGCAAAACAATTATCAGCTAATTGAAACTCCCTGACATGAAATTGCATGGACATTTCACTTCTCTGCGCTGTATGAGCTGCTGCTCATGATGAAAGTTGCTCACACTATCCTCTGCAAGTGTCGGAAACTCTAGGGCCTGTTTGGTCTACTGTGATAGAGGAAAATTGCTTCCTGGTTTAACTAGAAGAGCCACTTGTAACTCACAAGAAATACCTCATTGCACGTTAGAAACTAGTTACAGGTTACATCGATACAGCAGACATCGCTGCAAAATATTTGAGGAGGACTAGATGTTAGGCCTTACTCTGTCAAGATCCTATGCTGTTCTGCTCAAAGGTCAATATGATCAATATAGTGCTACTGTCTTCAATTTCTCCAATTGCACACCACATGGATACCACAATACTGGGTATAGTAAGGGACCAACTAGGAGAAAGTGAGGACTGCAGATGCTGGAGACCAGAGTTGAAAAGCGTGGTGCTGGAAAAGCGCAGCAGGCCAGGCAGCATCCGAGGAGCAGGGGAATTGATGTTTCAGGCATAAGCTCTTCTTCAGGAATGAGGCTGGTGTGCCAAGTGGGCTGAGATAAAAGGTAGGGGGTGGGGGGAATTTGGGGGAGGGGCGCTGGGAATATGATAGGTGGAAAGAGGTGAGGGTGAGGGTGATAGGCCGGAGAGGGGTTGAGGACGGAGAGGTCGGGAAGAAGATTGCAGGTCAAGAGGGCGGTGCTGAATTCGGGGGTTGGGACTGAGATAAGGTGGGAGGAGGGGAAATGAGGAAACTGGAGAAATCTACATTCATCCCGTGTGGTTGGAGGGTTCGTAGGCGGAAGATGAGGTGCTCTTCCTCCAGGCGTCGTGGGGCAGGGTCTGACTAGTCTGTGAGACAGCTCTCCCAAATTTGGCATGAACCCCCAGATGTTAGTAAGAGTCAACAGGACCATTTTCTCCAATGTCTAGGTTGATGCCAGGTCGGTAACCCCACTTCATTTCTTTGTTGAGACTTTGTCACGATTGATACAACTGTGTAGCTTGCTCAGCAAGGTCAGAGGGCAGTTCAGAGTCAACTGCATTGCCATGGAAGTCAGAGTCACATGTACGTCAGACAAAGCAAAGGTGACAGATTTCCTTCCCTGAAGGACATTAGTGAGCCAGATGGATTTTCACAACATTCAACAATGGTATCATTGATTCACAGTGAGCAAATTTATAACCTAAGCTACTAAAGTTCTCCAAAATCGCAAGTAGATTCTTAATTCTGGATATGTTTTATTGAATTCAAATTCCACCACCTGCCGTATGAGGACTCAAACTGGGATTCCCTGAACAGTAGCTGAATGCTGGATGAATAATACAGCAATAATGCCACTAGGCAATCGCTTAACCACCTACCGCATACCGTTGCCCTGATGGTTACAGAACAGCCTCAATTATCTGAACGAGACATTTTTACAGGATCTTGAGATCTTGTTTGGAAATTTGGATAATTGACATTCGGATAACCGAGGTCATTCTTTATATTGCTGTGTATTCGCAGCCTCTGTCCTTGTAGACGGCAGAGGTCATTTTTTTAAAGGTACTATCTGAGGAGCCTTGCTGAATTTCTCTAGAGCATCATGCAGATAGTATCTTGCAGAAAGACCCTGAGCTTCCAACTGCTTGCTAATTTAACACCCCATCCCATTCCCTGACCAACATCTCTGTCTCAGGCTCACTGCGATGCTCCAACAAAGCTGAACACAAGCTGGAAGAACAACATCTCATTTTCCACTTGGAAACTCTATAACCATGTGAACCCAATATCAAGTTCAACAACCTTAGGGCTTCAGCTCTACCATGTCCTTACCCTAAATCCCACACACCATGTCTTGTTATCTCTACAGTCTGCTATTACACATAACCCATTGTTAGCCACTAACAGTCCCCATTAACAGCTATTCACCCTCCTTGCAAGATCATTATTGACTCCTTTGTCTGTCCAACTGTTCTTCTCACTCTTTAGGCTCTATCCCCACCTATCATTTATTTCTTACTCCTTCCCCACACCCTATCTTCTGCATATAAACTGACATGTTTCTTGTTACCATCAGTTCTGAGGAAGGGTCACTTGACCTGAAATGATAACTCTGATTTCTCTCCACAAATGCTGCCAGACTTGCTGAGCTTTTCCCACAATTTCTGTTTCTGATAGTGCACACTGCTGTTAATGAATATTGGTGTTGGAGACAGTGAATATTAGTGAATGTGGTGTCATGCAAGCAGGCTGATTTGTCCTGGATTGTTGAAGCTGTTCTGTTCCAGGCAAGCAGAGAGTATTCCATCACACTCCTGACTTGTGCCTTGGAGATGGTGGGCAGGCTTTGGAGAGTCAGAAGCTGAGTTACTTATTGCAGTGTTTCTCGGCTCTTGTGACCCCTGAATTTTTATGGCTCAACAATTTGAGTTTCTGGTGAATGGTACCTATCAGGATGTTGATAGTGTGGGATTCACTGCTTTGTTAAAGGTTGCTTCCACCAATTATCATAGAACCCCATAGAACAGGCCATTCCACCCTAAAAGGCTGGCTGGGGGATTTGAACTCACAACCTCCTCTCTCCCAAAGCTCCTACTCTCTGAGCCATTCATACTGGCTGTCAAAGCTAAGCATGCTTACTCAAATGAATATAAGTGGTCCCATTTCATTTTTTTTTTAGATTAAACTAAGTTCTCCTTATAAGACCATAAGTCCATAAGACATAGGAGTAGATGTAAGGCCATTCGGCCCATCGAGTCCACTCCGCCATTCAATCATGGCTGATGGGCATTTCAACTCCACTTATCAGCGTTCTCCCCATAGCCCTTAATTCCTGTGACATCAAGAATTTATCAATCTCTGCCCTTGAAGACATTTAGCGTCCCGGCCTCCACTGTATTCTGCAGCAATGAATTCCACAGGCCCACCACTCTCTGGCTGAAGAAATGTCTCCGCATTTCTGTTCTGAATTTACCCCCTCTAATTCTAAGGCTGTGTCCACGGGTCCTAGTCTCCTCGTTTAACGGAAACAGCTTAACAATGAAAATTGTCAATAACAGCGACGAGAGTGGGATTCGAACCCACGCGTGCAGAGCACAATGGATTAGCAGTCCACCGCCTTAACCTCTCGGCCACTTCGTCGTGTATATGGGATCTTGCAATGCACATATTGTGCGTACTAAACAACCACAACAGTACTTCAATAATATTTCTGACAAAAAACTTTTAGTTTTGCACTAGCCAGCTTAACTCAATTTTCATGTAATGAAACAATTACTTTTAAAATAGCTAATTCGCATTTTCTTAAGATAATGAAAGATACTCGATAAGTGCAAGGACCTTGCTTTAGTGAATTTTAAATGTGTGTGGAAAATGTAGTACATTATGCATATGCAAATTAAAGACTTATTGATACAATCCATTAAAATAATTTGAGGAGCAGGTATATGAACCAATCATAAAACTTTTTTTTTCAATGATATACACTTAAATAAAGAAATTTCCTTGTGAATCATTTATGTGTCTTCCACGAAAGCTTTCAGCATCAATGGATAAATTTTGGAACTATGAGACCTTTGAAGTATAAACTGAATATTAATTTTAGCTTTTAATATATGCTCCTGGTATTTGAGTTTTCACAAAACGTTCTCTGATTCACACATAGAGACAGCTTTTGAGTCCAGCAGTGGTAAATTGCTAACCAGAGGATAATTAAAGTGAATCAAATGTTGAAAGTTAACCACATTTCAGTAGAATTTTAGTGACAGTTCTCCAATAGATCAGTGGAATGGCATCAGTGTCTAAAATATTGCCATACATTCCAGCTTTCACAGATTGTGAAAACCTTGAACAAAATTTCCCATTTATATTTGTCGAGGGGATGGGGAATCATTGCAAAGTTTAGTTTATTACCATTCTGTAGCTGCTCTGAGAAGATAATGGTGGAGTCATTTCCTTGAACAGTCACAGTGTCCAATAAAGTTAAGTAGGGAGAAACAGAATACTGACTTAATGATTATGCAAATTGATCAATTGTTGTCCCAGTTAGCTGAATAATTTCAAGGGAAACCTGGAGGTTATGGTGCTCAGTTAACATTGCCTCTGTCATCTTCATTGATTGAGGTTGAGTTGCAAAATCCAGGTGACATTCAAAAGTTCCTGATGTGCATTGTATGTACTGCATATCATATTAACATCAGCTATAGTGTAACCAATGAAGGAGGGAGGGGAAATGTTTTCCATATTAAACAAATTGCATTGTCCAAGTTGGCAATAAGTAGTATTGCAGATATATTCCATCATGCTTGTGGCATGAAACTTGTAGATGAGGAATTGAGGAATTGAATCATGCACCACAGAGTAGCCTGTCTCTGCCCTGCTCTTAGCCGTGTTGTTGGTATTGTTGATCCAGTTCAACTTTTACTTTAATTTTTTTTTAAAAACCTCATCCAGGGCATATGAGATTTGCTGGCTACCTATCTCTAACTACTCTTGAGGAGGAGGTAGTGATTGTCTTCTTCACACTGCAATCCATTCGATGTAGGTATGCCCCTAAATCTGTTGGGAAGGATGTTCCAAGAGTTTGACCCAGCAACAGTGAAGGAATAGTGTTATATTTCCAAATCAGGATGGTAAGTAGCTTGGAGATGATCTTTCAGGTTATGTTTTCACATGGATCTGCTGCCCTTGTCCTTCTGGATGGAAGTAGATGTGGATTTGGAAGGTGCTTTCCAAGGAGCCTTTGTAAATTTCTGTAGTGTATCTTGATAAATATGTAGCATATCTAGATAATAAACACTAGTGATAGACTCAATGGTAATCTACACCAAAATTAATAGACATTTATGGCAGACACTTTGTGATGTCAATTCAGATTATTGTAATGCTGAAATGCCTTGCTCTATTATTGAAGGTGTTGAAAATGGAGTTCAACTCTCAATCCTCAGCAAACAACCCAACCTCTAGAGATAAATTCATCAATGCAACAGTTGAATTTCTTTGAGCCAAGGATACTGTTCTCTGAGACTTTTGCTAAAGTCATAATCATCTTCCATTTTGCTAGGAAGTTTCATTTTGTTTTCAACCTTCATTGGTCTTAGTTTGGCGAGGGCTGTTTGGTGCCATAATCTGTTGAATTCTGCCTTGAGGACAAGGGCTATTACTCTCACTCTTGTGTCCATATTTCCTCATCTCCCTCCCCCAACCTTACTCCAACTTCAACCTTCCAACTTGGCACTGTCCTTTTGACCTGCCCCACCTGTCCATCTTTCTTCTCACCTATACGCTCTGCCCTCCATTCCGACCTATCACCATTACCCCCACCTTCATCTACCTATTGCATTGTCAGCTACCTTCCCCCAGCCCCAATCCTCCTCCCATTTATCTCTCAGCCCCCTTGGGTCCACCTCACTGCCCACATTCCTGATGAAGAGCTTATGCTCAAAACGTCGCCTCTCCTACCCCTCAGGTGCTGCGTGACCAGCTATATTTTTCCAGCACCACATGTTTTGACTCTGATCTCCAGCATCAAAATTCCTCAGTTTCTCTTCTTGTGTCCGTGGTTCAAGGCTAGATTGAAATGCTAACCATGGTTCTGACTGAAATATAGTTAGTGATCTTTTTGAGAATATCTGTTGAGCAATTTGTTGCTTTTATTTTTATAGTTTTGCCTTTTGAGTTCTGATGAGAACTTAGATGTTCAAAGGTGACCGGCACCCACTTACAAAACCGTGCTACTGCTCCTTTATAATGAAAGTGCATTAGTTTAAAGTGGGACAGCTTTGTTCTTTGCTTCTTTGCATTTGATAGCAGTCAGAAAGATCTAGCTTCAGATTGATTCTCCGTCAGGACTTTAAAGTGACATAAAGGAAGAAAAAGATAAGTGAGGATTCTCAACTGGGATAATTTAAGAAATCATTGAAGTAGGGCATGGCAGACAATCACCAAAAAAAGTCCTTTTTTCAATATTGTTTTCTGCAGCACTGCACTAAATATGCAAAATATAACATTTTCTAGATGAATGCACATTTAGATTTCCAATTAATACTTCATAAGGTATTATTAACCTCCTCCTGCAGACCAATGACAGAGATTAAGTCAGAGGCTATGTTTGGGTTTGTAATAGTTCTCTTTTTTGTGCTCATAAATGTTGCAATTATGATATGGTTTTGTGAGACTTTATTATTTTCCTCAAGCATTCATTTCTTAATTGTTTTGTTTAGCATTATTAATTTCCTAGTTCTGGAAATAGGCCTTTGAAAATGTGGTAACAATTGATCTACCCAAGTAATATTCCTTGCAGCAAGTTTATTTTTGTCTTACGCGAAGGATTGTTGGGTTTTACTTGTGATTGAGAACAAGGTGCACAGATGTCTACTCTCCCAAGGGATTACACTGGCCACTCGGCTCATTTTCTCTTGCTATGTAGCCCAGCAACTATTTCCGATTGAGAAAGGTGAAAACCTTTTTCACACAGTTCAGATATTTTGTCTGATTTAAGAGATGTGCGCCACCCGTCACTGTATTAATCAACACTCTCAAGAAGACCAGCTGTTGCATAGGATCTGTGACCTTTCTCCAGTTGATGGTGAAACCCAAACTGTTCGGTAATCCAATTAAACAGTTTCATGCCTGAAGGCACTTTTCAAATCTGACTGTTAATGCATAGAAGTCATCCAGGTAAATCACCACCAGCATATCACTTCTGTATTGTGTCACTGTATCCACTGCTGTGGAAATTTTTGAAAGTGACTGGAATTATTTGAATTCCAAATGGAAGGTTACTGCCCATCCTGATTGCTATTTCCATCTCATTTCTAACCTGACATTTCAGTTTCATTAGCATATTCTTGATTTAATTACTTCCATTGAAATCTGGTAAATTCGTAAAGATTATAGACATTTGCTGAACTATACTGTGTAATGAAATAAGGATGCTGCATTCAGAATTCTATACCTGAGTCAGTTTTGTCTATAATCTTCGGGTAAAAAATGAGGTCTGCAGATGCTGGAGATCACAGTTGAAAATGTGTTGCTGGTTAAAGCACAGCAGGTCAGGCAGCATCCAAGGAATAGGAAATTCGACGTTTCAGGCATAAGCCCTTCATCAGGAATGAGGAGAGTGTGCCAAGCAGGCTAAGATAAAAGGTAGGGAGGAGGGACTTGGGGGAGGGGCGATGGAGATGTGATAGGTGGAAGGAGGTCAAGGTGAGGGTGATAGGCCGGAGTGGGGTGGGGGCGGAGAGGTCAGGAAGAAGATTGCAAGTTAGGAGGGCAGTGCTGAGTTGAGGGAACCAACTGAGACAGGGTGGGGGGAGGGGAAATGAGGAAACTGGAGAAATCTGAGTTCATCCCTTGTGGTTGGAGGGTTCCCAGGCGGAAGATGAGGCGCTCCTCCTCCAGCCGTCGTGTTGTTATGTTCTGCCGGTGGAGGAGTCCAAGGACCTGCATGTCCTCGGTGGAGTGGGAGGGAGAGTTAAAGTGTTGAGCCACGGGGTGGTTAGGTTGGTTGGTCCGGGCGTCCCTGAGGTGTTCTCTGAAATGTTCCGCAAGTAAGCGGCCGTCTCCCCAATATAGAGGAGGCCACATCGGGTGCAGCGGATGCAATAGATGATGTGTGTGGAGGTACAGGTGAACTTGTGGCAGATATGGAAGGATCCCTTGGGGCCTTGGAGGGAAGTGAGGGAGGAGGTGTGGGCGCAAGTTTTACATTTCCTGCAGTTGCAGGGGAAGGTGCCCGGAGTGGAGGTTAGGTTGGTGGGGGGTGTGGACCTGACGAGGAAGTCACGAAGGGAGTGGTCTTTGCGGAACGCTGATAGGGGAGGGGAGGGAAATATATCCCTGGTGGTGGGGTCCGTTTGGAGGTGGCGGCATTTCTGCCGTCATTTCCGCCACCTCCAAACGGACCTGCTTGGCACACTGTCCTCATTCCTGATGAAGGGCTTATGCCCGAAACATTGAATTTCCTATTCCTTGGATGCTGCCTAACCTGCTGTGCTTTAACCAGCAACACATTTTCAACTTTGTCTATAATCTCATGAGTTTTATTTATACTGTTATATTTCTGTATATCCTACTTATTGGCATGTTAGATACAGGATGTATTTGCGATTTTATATTGAACATACAATGGTATAAATTAAATATCCTTACAACAAGAATCAGCTAACATGTGACCAAGTGTTTGCAATGCTCTAAAACCACCAGTATCCAAATGCTCTTCATGAAATGTATAGAAAGCTATGGAAGAAAAAGAACGTTATAGTGGAGTTTCAATCCACTGCAGAGATACATGCAAAAAACAATTGCTGCTGAGAAATTGTTCTGTGATCCCATGTTTCGAGCATTGTGATGCAATTCTACAACTTTGCATTCCTCCACCTGCAGACAGTTGTGCCTTTACCCCAGCAATAAATGCTAGAATTGCAAGTAACATCCACATTCCATTAGATTAAAAAAAGTTGGGTGACCATACCTTCAAGCATCTGAAACTTTTAAATTCCATTCCTCAAAATTAATTCAGTCAGAAGTCATACAACACCAGGTTGCAGTCCAACAGGTTTATTGGAAATCACAAGCTTTTGGAGCACTTTCGGAGTCCTGACTTCACCTGACAAAGGAGCAGCACTCCGAAAGCTTTCTAATAAACCTGTTGGACTATAACTCGGTGTCATGTGACTTCTGACTTTGTCCATCCCAGTCCAACACCGGCACCTCACACTAAGATTCACTGACACCCTACCTCTTTCACCTCTGTACATTTTGCTTACAAGCTGCCTCTGACTAAACAATTAATCACCTGGCCTGATCTCTTCATCTTTGACTGTGTAAGTATTTTACCTGATATAGCTTTGGTGATGCATCTTGTGGGACCTTTACTACTGGAATGACTCATGCAAGTTGTCATTCTAGTCTTGATTCTCTGGCCAGTGTTCCTTTCACAAGTGACACACAAACTGAAGCATGGAATAACTTTTTGTACTTTTATTCGCACAGTTTTATATCTGAGAGAAGCAAAAGGGGTATAAACTGTTTAAATATTCACATAGGATTTGACACCAGGGTCTAGCAACATGATGTATATATGAACTGCAATCATCGCATGGTATAGTGTTATCCTGAGTGATTTGCCAGCACATGTCAGTATTCATACATATTCAGCTCCTCATAATGTGTCATTTCCTCTAATATGCAGTGATTGGACTTTTAAGGAACTTCAAATGCTGTGCAAACTACTCAAAAGTAAAAGTAATGCAAGATTACCTCGCTGATAATTTGCAATACTGCTTGTGCTACACTATATTCTAGGGTAAATTCCTTCAGTCCTCTCACCCTTCTACAGTCAATCAGATACAGTAGCGCCTTGACATACAGATGACCCCATTCACGAACAAATTGGTTTACGAACAGGATTGTATGTAAAATTTTGCTTCAACGTACGTACAAAATTCAAGGTACGAACGAAGCTACGAACGCAAAAAGCCTGTGTGTGACCACGTGGTTTCATTGTTCTGCTTTGCTACGCACTTGTTGAACACAAAAGCTCTCAGGCCCCTTGTGATCTCATTCAGTTCGTCTTTGGCACGTGCGCTGTGAATAGCGTTCGTTGCTACTCCAAGCATTCTTACGCTATCCTAACAATGGGAAAAATTGATTCAGTTCGTGAACTTTTCGATTCGTGAACCGGGTCCCGGAACGGATTAAGTTCGTAAGTCAAGGCGCTACTGTAGCCACTTTCCTTTTCTCCTGATGCTGCCTGGCTTGCTGAGTTCTTCCAATCTCCTGTTTGTCTACTTTGGATTCCAGCATCTGCAGTTTTTTTTTGTCTTCTAAGTTTCTCAAGCCATTTGTGTTTTTGTTTCAGGTTTCCAGTATCCATAGTTCTTTTTGTTCTGTTTTTCAATAATTTATCAGATTGTAGCCTCCCAGAGTGAAGGATTTACATCAGGTGACCTTTTAGCCAATATACTTCAAGTGAAAAGCAAATCCCCAGTGTTTTTAAATATTACCATTTAATGCACATTCACATCTCTAACTCGGACTAACAAAACACATTATTTTACATATTTCTATCTACTGCTTATTTACCTGTCGTGCTTCCACATCTGCGTCAATGTGACCTTGACTTGTAAATTTAAGAGCGAAGCCAGTATAAGAACAGAGATGTCTTAAAAAGTACATTACACCTTGAGAGAAAGACTAACCATCCTCAGAGTAGTGCACATGTAAAAAGCCATGTATTTCATTGGGCAAGTAGCAATACTGACTTAAAGCATTAGCTAAAGCATCATCACCAATGGCTTTGAAGGGTATGGAAGGGCTTGGAAGGGTAATTGCAAGTGGTGGTGTTCCTATGTATCTGTTGCCTCAGAGTTTAATGTTTTGTGTGTGAATGGGACTATAAATTGCCATGCATAGGGTCATAGAGTCATAGAGGTGTACAGCATGGAAACAGACCCTTCAGTCCAACCCGTCCATGCCGACCAGATATCCCAACCCAATCTAGTCCCACCTGCCAACACCCGGCCCATATCCCTCCAAACCTTTCCTATTCATATACCCATCCAAATGCCTCTGAAATGTTGCAATTGTACCAGCCTCCATCACATCCTCTGGCAGCTCATTCCAAACACGTACCACCCTCTGCGTGAAAAAGTTGCCCCTTTGGTCTCTTTTATATCCCTCCCCTCTCACACTAAACCTATGCCCTCTATTTCCGGACTCCCCAACCCCAGGGAGAAGATTTTGCCTATTTATCTTAGCCATGCCCCTCATAATTTTGTAAACCTCTATAAGGTCACCCCTCAGCCTCCGACGCTTCAGGGAAAACAGCCCCAGCCTGTTCAGCCTCTCCCTATAGCTCAGATCCTCCAACCCTGGCAACATCCTTGTAAATCCTTTCTGAACCCTTTCAAGTTTCACAACATCTTTCCGATAGGAAGGAGACCAGAATTGCATGCAATATTCCAACAGTGGCCTAACCAATGTCCTGTGCAGCCACAACATGACCTCCCAACTCCTGTACTCAATACTCTGACCAATAAAGGAAAGCATACCAAACACCTTCTTCACTATCCCATCTACCTGCGACTCCACTTTCAAGGAGCTATGAACCTGCACTCCAAGGTCTCTTTGTTCAGCACCACTCCCTAGGGCCTTACCATTAAGTGTATAAATGATGCTAAGATTTGCTTTCCTAAAATATACTGAAACTTGTGAGATCCTGGTCCATTAATTTATAACTGTTTGAATCTTCATGACCATTGGTGTAAAACAATAACTAAAGCAATTAGAACCTAAGTTTCTATTCATAGGACTGTCCATTTCAAGCTGAAACATATCATTTATCCCTGTACTAGACTGAATTTCTGCCACATTTTGGATACTGCATACATGTTGGTCCCCTTACCTGTTAATTTATTGTGTGATTTTGGAAAAAAGCATTTTAGAAAAACAAACCATTGATATCCAGTTTGAAATGCCTTAGCCACTCAGTTAGAACTATAGAATCATGTAGTACTGAAGAAGTCCTTCATCCCATTAAGTCTGCTTGAACAAAAACTGACCTAAATCTACACTAAGAGTAAAAAATGAGGTCTGCAGATGCTGGAGATCACAGCTGCAAATGTGTTGCTGGTCAAAGCACAGCAGGCCAGGCAGCATCTCAGGAATAGAGAATTCGACGTTTCGAGCATAAGCCCTTCATCAGGAATAAGAGAGAGAGCCAAGCAGGCTGAGATAAAAGGTAGGGAGGAGGGACTAGGGGGAGGGGCGATGGAGGTGGGATAGGTGGAAGGAGGTCAAGGTGAGGGTGATAGGCCGGAGTGGGGTTGTTGAGTCGGTCGCCCGAGATAGAAATGGAAAGGTCTAGGAAGG
The DNA here is from genome assembly GCF_020745735.1 of Hemiscyllium ocellatum. Classification (NCBI taxonomy): domain Eukaryota; kingdom Metazoa; phylum Chordata; class Chondrichthyes; order Orectolobiformes; family Hemiscylliidae; genus Hemiscyllium; species Hemiscyllium ocellatum. Next base: position 10,459,133 of record NC_083413.1, on the reverse strand, counting down.
GGAGGGAGGAGTCTGAGACAGTCCAGGTGAATTTCAGGTCGGGATGGAAGGTGTTAGTAAAGTTGATGAACTGTTCAACCTCCTCGTGGGAGCACGAGGCAGCGCCGATACAGTCATCGATGTAGCGGAGGAAAAGGTGGGGGGTGGCGAAGCGGAGGAAAAGGTGGGGGGTGGCGAAGCGGAGGAAAAGGTGGGGGGTGGCGAGGCGGAGGAAAAGGTGGGGGGTGGCGAAGCCTATCACCCTCACCTTGACCTCCTTCCACCTATCCCACCTCCATTGCCCCTCCCCCTAGTCCCTCCTCCCTACCTTTTATCTCAGCCTGCTTGGCTCTCTCTCTTATTCCTGATGAAGGGCTTATGCTCGAAACGTCGAATTCTCTATTCCTGAGATGCTGCCTGGCCTGCTGTGCTTTGACCAGCAACACATTTGCAGCTAAATCTACACTATTCCCATTTTCCAGCACTTGACCCTGTCAGAACATTTCAAACGCTCATCCAAGTACTTTTTAAAGGTTATGAGATTTCCCGCTTCAAGTACCTGCCCCGGCAATATGTTTCAGATTTCCACCACCCTCTGGGTGAAACAACTTGTCCCCAATTTCCCTCTATAAACTTTCTGTTTTTCATTAAAAAATATACTCCCTCATTTTTGACCTTCAAATAAGAGGGACAGCTGCTTTCTATCCACTCTGTCCATGCCAATCATCAACTGATACACCTCTATCAGATTCCCCTCAGACTGAATCTGTTAGACCACTATTCTTTAGAGAAGCATGGATTTAGGAGGGGTTTCATTCATGTCCATAAAATTACACTTGTCGTACGTCTCACATGAATGCTGATTAATCTTTGGAATTTGGGGAAGACCAAAGTCATGAACATAAATTACAAGAGGGAGAATATTATACATTCCTTCTTTGCCCAGCCATTACTAGATCTATGTAAAGGTTGCAAGCTTTACAGTAATGCTGATTTACTGTAAACCTATAACAGAGATTTTGACCAGTTCTTTGTTTGCTGTCAAAAACACAATGCAAGAGATAGGTAAATAGGATAACTAAAGTTCAGTATGGTCTCCTGGACTACTTTGGATCTCCCAAAGGGATCCATCATTTTCTCTGCATTGTCTTGAATTATTCAACTTTTTTTTTGCCTCTATCTCTGGTGGATTAGGAAGGAACTCTTAACATGATGCATAAAACGTTCCTAACTATGGTACAGGTTAGATGGTGCTGTTGGAATTTTCATGTGCAACACTTATGTATGTTTGCATCTGTGGCTTTTTTCCTCTCTGCACCACAAGTCTATCTCCTTTATGTCTTATTTGTTTATTCTTCTGCTTTTCAGACTAGAGTTTTTATGCACATTAGGCTAAGGGAGAAAATAAAGGAAAACACTTTGAAAAAAAGTACTTAGAATTAATTGTTTAACTGATCGTAGGATCCCTACAGTGTGGAGGTACGTAATTAAGTCCATCAAATCCACAGTGGCCCTCTATAGCTCATCCCACCCAGACCTATGCCGTCCCTGTAACCCTGCATTTCCCATTGTTAATTGACCTCGCCTGTACATCTCTGAACAACTTCCTATGGCCAATCCACCTAAGCTACACATTTTTGGACTATAGGAGGAAACCGGAACAAACCCACACAGACATGGGCAGAGCGTGCAAATTCCATTAAGACAGTTATCTATGGTTGGGATTGAACCTGGGTCGTTGATGCTGCAAACTTAACCACTGAGCTATTGTACTGCCCATCATACAGAGGAATGTTACACTAGTGTAATTTTCAAACAAACATGAAGAGTAACCCTGTGATTGAAGGACAAAATGATGAGGGCATGTGTATTAAGGAGTTGCCCAACAAATGTGGGGCATTGTGTATGGGGAACTGGCTCCCAATAAGTAGAGAACAGTGCCTCAAAGATGCCAATCACGAGAGCCAATCAGCTCTGTGAGCCAATAGGGAAAAGAGCAATGATCTCTGCAGCTTGGATAGCGTTTGCATAGCCTGAAGCCCTGAATGCAGGCTGAAGAAGAGGCAAGGCAAAATGTCACAAGGACATAGACCAGCAGCAAGGAGAAGAAGTTAAAAGGTGGAACTACAGATGGCAGAAATGTAAGAACGGAGGCCATGGATAGGAGCCTTTGATGATATATATGGAGAACAGGGAACAAGAGTTGGAGCAAATATACAGCAGTCAGGAGCCTAGGTACCATGCCAGCAACCCTGCCCTAGGTGGTCAATTAATCAAACTCTCCTACCAGCCTGATTAGAGGCCAGGAGTTAACTGAAGGTGCTCCTGGTGTTACTGAAGTATCAGCCATGGGTTTCTATTATAAATAGTTCATTCCTCTGCTTAGGTATATTTTTTCCATGAATATATATAAAGATTTAATCCTAGTGGAATAAAAGATCCTGTTTATTGTAACTTCTGCGCAGTCTGTGTGCTTGGAGTAGGACCAAGAGCAGGACATCTGCAGCCGAAGTGGACTCTTGGAATGGCAATGGCCTGGTCTGGCAGTGGGACCAGGGACTCTTGGTGGCAGTACACCCTGAGCGGGACTTCTGGTGCTGGCATGGTAGCAGCAGCAGTGCATTACGCCTGGACCGGGGACTTCTTAAAAAATTTAATCATTCACGGGATAAGGGCATCATTGGGTAGGCAGTATTTATTGCCCAGAGAGGCAGATAAGAGTCATCCACATTGCTGTGGATCTGACCAGGTAAGGATAACAGTTTCCTTCCCTAAAGGGCATTAGTGAACCAGATGAGAATCAACAATGGATTCATAGTTAACGTTAGAAATTTCATTCCAGACTCTCTTTTTTTAAATTCAAGTTCCAACATCAGCCATGGTAGGATCCAAACCCAGGTCCCCAGACATTACCTGGGTCTCCGGGTTAACAGTCCAGCAACGATACCACTAGGCCATCAACTCCTGGCATAATTGAGGCAGTAGTGGAGCGTGGGACACTTGGTTGCGTGGCGAGTGTGGGTTCAATTGCATCAGGTGGGAGGGCTCAGTGGCAAAGAGATGGATCTAAAGTGTGCCCTACATTGATGGGTCTGGCACAGGTGGCAGCAAGGTGGTGGAAGTCTCTCTTTCAGTTACATGAGGCTCAGTGCTAGTGTGAACTGGGTTTGAAAGACTGTCATTCTGAACTTTTTAATTTCATTATGTTTGTAACTCATTCCTATGATCTGTAGTGCTGGACTTTTTACTTCTTTACTTTTCTAAGCTTTTCCCGAAGAACTTATTCTTAAGAATCTGCACTTGGGTACCTTTGTGCCTAAGATGGTGCCGTAAGATGGCGACTTGAAAACTTTTCACTGGACTCATTTGAGTACATGTGAAAATAAAGCTAATTCAATTCAATTCAAGGAGATGGCAATTCAGCCCCTCAAGACTGCTTTGCCATTTAATACGACCATGCTCAGCTCCTTCCCACTCCCCATAAACCTTCAAGCCATAGCTAATTCAAAATCTGTCTATCTCCTCCTTAAACTTATTCAGTGCCCTGGTGTCCACCACAATCTAGAGCAGTGAATCGCAGAGATTCACATCCCTTTCAGAAATGTAATTTCTGTTCATCTCTGTTTGAAATCTGCTACCCTTTATCCTAAAACTATAACTTCTCATTACACACGTTACACATAGAGTCATAGAGCTGTACAGCACTGAAACAGACCCTTCGGTTCAACTAGCCCATGCCAACCAGATATCCTAACTTAGTTCCATTTGCTAGCACTTCGCCCATTATCCCTCGAAACGATTCCTATTCATATACCCATCCAGATGGCTTTTAAATGTTGTAATTGTACCAGCCTCCACCACTTCCTCTGGCAGCTCATTCCATACACACACCACTCTCTGCGTGAAAAAGTCACCCCTTAGGTCCCATTTAAATGTTTGCCCTCTGACCCTAAACCTATGCCCTCCAGTACTGGACTCCAGGGAAAATACCATGTCTATTTAACCTATCCATGCCACTCATGATTTTATAAACCTCTGTAAGGTCACCCCTCAGCCTCCAATACTCCATGAAGTAGTCAACGTTTTAATTTTGGAGCAAAGACTTTGCTTCATGTCACTGGTGGTTTGCCTAAATTATGTCATTGTAATAAAACATTTATTTTCCAGTCTCAGTAGCAATCCCACCATTAGACCTGTCTATTACATTCCCTGTTGCCTTTAAATTAAAACTGCCTACCATACGAAAATTATTGAATCCAGCAACAGACCAGTGAGACTGTTAAGTCTGTGTGATGGGCCAGTGAACATGTTTCATAATGAATACAACCGACTGCACTGTATTCAACCGTGAAGGTAAGTGTAGACATTGAGCTATATATAGGAGGTGCACAAGGTAATTAATGCTAATGTGTCTATGACATTGGTGACCAATGTTTCCTTTCTTCTGCAGGCCAGCTATTTATTGTACTGTCTTTAATGGTTGTGTTTATACACAGGTTTATGCCATCAATCACATGAATCTGTGACCCTGAGGTGATGGTTTCCATTAACAATCCTGCCCATTGCCCAGAACTAAATAATGGAAACAAGTTCTGTTCCTAGTTTAATAGATATTTTCAATACAACCTGCTTAGAGATATTATTAGGCACCTTTTGAGCTGGTGGGACTTGTCATTGTCCTCAACAGGTTAATTGATCTTAACACATTTCTGTATTTCTTGGCAAGTCCAGATTAGCGAGTAAAAAGTGAGGTTTGCAGACGCTGGAGATCAGAGCTGAAAATGTGTTGCTGGTTAAAGCGCAGCAGGTTAGGCAGCATCCAAGGAACAGGAAATTCGACGTTTCGGGCCAGAGCCCTTCATCAGGAATGAGGAGAGGGTGCCAGGCAGGCTAATTCTGATGAAGGGCTCTGGCCCGAAACGTCGAATTTCCTGTTCCTTGGATGCTGCCTAACCTGCTGTGCTTTAACCAGCAACACATTTTCAAGTCCAGATTATCCTCAATATTTTTAATTTCATTTGAGTGGAAAATTCAGTACCTTATAAACAAAAACTTTTAGGTAAACTCAGAAACTATTAATTAAGCCTTCACGTGTACGAGTGTAATTTTTCATTTCTCATAAAATAGTGTTCTGTTCGGATTCATCTCTTCAGATTGGACTGAGACCTGATTTTTTTTGGGGGGGGGATGTGGCAGTTATCACATACAGAGAATTGGATTGGCATCTGCAAGGGATGTAGATTTAAACATGAGAAAAAGGGGTAAAAAGACACAAAATCATGCCCTCGAGGCTTTCCTTTCACATAATTCAATTCCACAGAGGCTGAAACCAGTCAAGCCTTCTTTCCACAAGCCACCCACATAACAATTAACCTCACTACAACCTTGAGGTCTCTGATTAGTGATGGCCTATTGTTTAACTCCCATTAGCATAGCCCCTGTGCAGCCATATTCTCACTCAAATGGTCTAATCAAATCAGTCACTCAGGGCCTCAGCTCAGGGACTAAGCTTAACAAGCACTGACTTGTTAGTCGAATGGTAGCTAACAGCAATATTGCTGTCATTTAAAATATAGTTTATTCAGTTATTTACAGTTTTTTAATTTTACATTAAAATCAAAATGATTATATAAAACAGTTCAATGCATTTGACAATGCTAAAAAAATTGAATTTGAATTTCTTTTTCTTCAAGTGTTCTCTCATTTGTATTCAGATCAATTTTGGTAATTTTGGTGACATATTCTGTGCTAAGAGGTTGCTTACAATTATCTCCAGTGCCATTCACAATCAGCTGACAAGAACTTCCCTAAGAAAGCGGTGCAGGCAATGTGAACTTGTCTTTCCTCTCTTAAATTTACAATCAATTATTGACCAAATACTTCAGTTGATCTCTACTTTGCACTCGCAAAACAGAGAGGAATGATCCACATTGGTTCTATTCACTAATGCTGATACACACACAAACACACACATGTGCACACATTCTCTCACAAGCGCATACACACACGCGCACATATTCTCTTACACGCGCATACACACACGCACACCAAACAGATGTAAAAAGCACACCCAGACTCTTATACAACCCAAGACAGTTTTCTCACTATATTGTCTTTCACTCTCTTTACATTCACTCGTGCGATGTGGGCGTCGCTGGCTGGCCATTTACTTCTTTTCTACCGTGTGGACCATCTGTCATCTCTTTCACCTGCTGCTTTGCTTCTGAAAACGATGAAAGTTCCTCCACATCCCATTGCCACAAATCCCTGCCCAGTGAATAGATAGACCAGGAAAGTTGTCAGGTTCAAATTATGGACTATATTGACCCATTTTGTTCTAATCAGTGAGACAGGATTTTGACATCAGCATGGACTGAGAGATAAAAATAAATCGATGAAAAATCACTTGCAGCAAAGTGCCACATGATGAGGAAATTCATGTGAGGTTAGGCCTGAATTCATAGATTGTTGCAACTCAAAAACAGGACTATCAGATAAGTGTTCATGATTTTCTTGACCACATTGTGATTCAACGTGTAACACACACTGGGACTCCAATATCCATTTAAAGATTAAACAGTTTCTTTTTGTTTGCAAGATAGAACTTGGTGTTTATTTACTGACATACAGATCAGGGCTCAGCAACACTATAAGCAACTTTTTGAAGAGCACAAGAAAAACTCAACAAAACTAGACAGGAACTGCATTCGGCATCTGCCAACCAGGAGTGGCCAGGGTGAATGTGAAGATTCAGTAAGCAACCATTGTTTTTCGTGGTATACCCATTAAATAGCAACACTGACCCCTCACCAACTCTCAGCCCAGGTATCAGTTTTTGATGCATGAACAATGCCATATCACTTCCAACTTTGTGAATATTTTTTCAAAAACTGATTGGTTGGGGTCACTTTCTGTCCAATCTTCAGTAATCAAACAGAAATAAATCAAAGGATATAACTAAACCAGGGCAGGTAGAAATAATAATCCTCCCTCTACAAACAAACACATCCAGGGCAGGTACAGTGCAGGATGGATGCAAAATCAACAGAAGTTCACATTTTAGTACTGATGATGGTAAATCTACTCCAGGAGAATGGAAACATCTTGACAGCTAGTAGATCAAAGTTCTGGGTTAAGGCAGTCATCTCTAGCAGTAGTGGAGAAGACGATTTCCCGTGGGAATGATGGATTTGAGAGCAGACTCCATGCTTTGCACAACACATTACAAGACAACACAAGAGTGAGGCAAGACTGGAGCGAGCAGCTCTGAGCCACAGGTCAGCATTGGGCAGGTCTGGCTACCGGAAGTCATCGGTACTGAACATTCCCTTGGTATAGTGTAGGATGGAGTCAAACAGTTTCTATTGCCAACAATTAACATTGTTAACAAGTAATAATGTTAAAAAGGAACTCTTGCGCCACACAAATGCCAAGCAACGAACATCTCCAATAATAAAAAATTTCACCACACTAGCTTTGACGTTCAACGGTGTTACCAGCACTGAATCCCCCACCATCAACATCCTGGGGGTTACCAATACTCCATTAGACTTCCATATAAACACTGGTTACAAAGCAGGTCATGGAATAAGAATACTGCTGTGTAACTCACCTCCTGACTCCCCAAAGCCTGTCCACCATCTACAAGGCACAATTCAGGAGTGTGATAGAATACTCCCCACTTGCCTGGATGGGTGAAACTCCAACAACAGTTAAGAAAGGTGGCACCATCCAGGACAAAGCAGCCTGTTTGACTGGTGCCATACCCACAAGCCTCCATTTCCTCCTCCACAGACACTCAGTAGCCGCAGTGTGCACTACCTACTTTTTTGATTTGATTTGTTATTGACACATGGATCTAAGTAAAGTGAAAAGTTTTGTTTTGCGTACAATACAGACAGATACTAACATACAAGAGTGCAAAGATCATAGGGTGATTGAACAGCGTGAGGAATACAAAGTTACAGCTGAAACGAAGGTGCACAAAAGGCAAGATCAACGTTCGATTTGAAATTTGAGAGGTCCATTCAGAAGTCTGATAACAGCAGGGGAAAAGCTGTTCTTGACTCGGTTGGTACGTTATTTAAACTTTTGTATCTTCTGCCTGATAGAGGAGATTGGAAGAGATTATAACCAGTGTGGGAGGGGTCTTTAATGATGTTGGTTGGCAATGAGAAGTGTGGATGGAGTCAGTAGGTGGAAAATTGGCTTGGATTGGGCTGTGTTCACAACTTTCTGTTGCCTCTTATGGTGCCGGGCAAAGCAGTTGCCATACCAGATAGAATGCTTTCCATGGTGCATCTGTAAATTGGGTGAGGGCCCTTATGGATATGCCAAAGTTCCTTGGCATCCTGAGGAAGAAGAGGTGTTGTTGTGCCTTCTTGAGCATCGTATCAAGATGCACTGCAGAATTTCACCAAGAATCCTGAGATAGTACCCTCCAAACCCACCATCTCTTCTATCTAGATGGACAAGGGCAGCATACACATAGGAACACCACTACCTCCACATTTCCCTGCAAGCCCCTCAATATCCTGACTTGGAAATATATTGTTGTTCCTTTACTATCACTCAGTCAAAATCCTGAAAACTCCCCCAAGGGCATTCTGCGTCTAACCATAGCATGGGCTAGGCTTCTGGACAGCATCACTGCTCAAAATGGGATGCGAGATTTCATAGCCATCCAGTAATCTGTCCTCCAGTAGAAGACCAGACTAGCTGAGGCATGGCCTGGATGAGTGCCATTGATTCTGTGCAACATGAACCTGGTCTCCTTTCACAAAATGAGAACATTCCTGTTCCCACCTCTGTCGCTCTGCAAATGTCATTGGTATTGCCTCTCAACCAGCTACCCCAGACTGCGGCTACCTGTACCGAGATATTACAATCTGAAGCTAGGCTTTCAAGGCATGGAATTACCCAAGGAAATCCTGCAGGGGTAATCTCAGTCTTCCTCATTGAAGGTCAACAGCTGTCCAATGGCCATTCATCAGTTCCCGGAGTATCATTGCTACTCAGGTGAATCCATTGGCAAGAAAAGTAAATACACAATTGTGAAACACTTTGCTGAACAACCTGAGATTAAATGTTACATTTGACCTGAAGTTGAGTTTCTAACCTCATGCTACATCATTTAAAAAAAAACTACCAATGTCCATGCCCAAATCATTGCTCAACTTCCCTATCTGACCGAGCTCATCCGCTGCTGAAATCCACATTCATGCTTTTGTTAACTCTGACTTGGCCATTTTTGGCTGGTCTCCCACGTTCCATTCTCCATGAACACAAGATCGTCCAAAATTCTGCCTTCATCTTCATGTCAACAAAATCCTACTTGGCACAAAAGCAGAAAGAGCTGGAGAAACTCAGCAAGCCTGGCAGCATCTATGGGAAGAAAGCTGAGTTAATGTTTCGAGTGCGGTGACTCTTCATCAAGTTCTGCAGTCACTGGAGTCAGTTTTCAGCCACCAGACTCTCGCTCAGTGTCATAATTTCTTTTTACAATGTTCTCTAAAGTGTATTGGAATTTTGTATTACATGGTTAGAGCTACAAAACCTTAAGTAAGACACACTGTTATACATTATTCTGTGGTTGGTTAGCACATGCTGAACAATTATGAGTGCACTTATAACTACACTAAAAACCAATCTGAATGAAAAGCAGATGTTGGAGTTTTGAAGTAATACTATAATAAAGTGTTGGAGAAATCCAGCAGATCTGTGGAAAATGACTCTGCTCGGAAACTTTTATATCTACTTAAGGTAATTAGTTGTACCCCTCATACACCTGTTATTTGCAAATAAAAGGAGCATGTTCAAGCTTTATGCCTTTTTTGAATTACCTAGAGCTTAAGACGTCTGCAGTTTGTTGTTTTGTGCTTCACAACATTGTGGCCAATCAGGGGTTACTTGCCAACTATTCGGCACGATATTCTGTGTTCAAGACTCCATGAAGAAGGGAGACAGTCAGCATTGAGACAAATGCTTACATTGCGGATAATCAACTGTCCATGGCCCATCTTGGAGGTTAAATGGAAATTAATAAATACTCCTGGATAGATGCAAATTTGTGTCTTATTTTCTTCACTTTAAAACAATCACCTCAGTAGCAGATTATGTCACAACAGTTTGTATACCAGTCACTAATGGAAGAACATGAGGTGTATTTTGGCTGCACTTGACCTCTGAGAAGTTTCTACAAGGCAACCAGTGAATACAGTCACATAGAGTAATAGAGTCATACAGACCTTTTTGTCCAAATAATCCATGCCAACCATAATCCCAGACAAAATTATCCCATCTGCCTGGCGTTGGCCCATATCCCTCCAAACATGTCCTATTCATGTCTTGTAAACATTGTAACTGTGCCCACATCAGCCACTTCATCTGAAAGTTCATTCCACATGCAAATACCCTCTATGTAAAAAGTGTGCCCCTCATGTCTTTTCTAAATCTCTCATTCACCTTAAACATGTGCCCCCTAGTCTTGAAATCCTGCATCCTAGAGAAAAGGCATCTAACGGTGACCCTATCTATACCCCTCATAATTTTATTAACATATATAAGGTCATCTCTCAACCTCCTATGCTCCAGTGAATGAAGTCCCAGCCTATCTGTCTTTCTTTATAATCAAACCTTCCATACCTGGCAACATCCTGGTAAAACTCTTCTTGAACCCTCTCAAGCTGAATAACATCCCTCCTATAACAGCGCAAGCAGAACTGGACACAGTACTCCAGAAGAAACCTCACCAACATCCTTTACAACAGCAACATGACTTTCCAACTCCTATACTCAAAGGACTGAGAAATGAAGGCAATTGATCTCTTTACTGTGCTTTTAAAGCAATTATTATAAATGAATGATCTGGAGGTGCCAGTATTGGACCTGGAACATTCTGATGACGTGGGTGTAAATCCCACTATAGCAGCCATTAATACACACATTGTTAAAAATCACACAACAACAGGTTATAGTCCCACAGGTTCATTTGGAAATACAAGCTTTCAGAGCACTGGTCCCTCATCAGTCACTCTGAAAACTTGTATTTCCAATTGAACCTGTGGGACTATAACCTGTTGTGTGATTTTTAACAATGCTTGTATTAATGGCTGCTTTCGTGGGATTCACACCCACATGATCAGAATGTTCCTGGTCTGGATTGCTCATGCAGTGACATTATCTGAAATCTCTGCAGAAAGGTCAATGGTTTCAAAAGTTTTAACAGAAAAGAGCTTCGATACCTTCCTGTAGCTGAATCCTTGAAGTTGCTTGCACAGATTGACTTAGAAATGAAAGCTGGTTTTGAGAGAAAGAGGTTTTTTGTTTCTCCTTTGTTCTGTGGTTATAGCAGCTGTAAATTGCCTGGATTCCTTCAGCAGAAATCAGTTTGATATTGGAGAAGTCATTCATCTTTTGTGAGAGGAGAATGCTTTCTATGATGTTGCCCAGACACTTTCCTGGGAAGTTCGATTTCAAATTATGTGCCACTATGTTAACAGTTCAGATTAAGATGGCTGACATATTTACTTTTGATGGATTATTGTCCAAAGAGTTAAAAGCAATTATGTTAAAATTCCCTGTAGACATTGTCTTGTCCAAAGATCATCAATTTCAAAGTTTTTGTCTTTACCATTGCTGTTGAAATAACATACCTTTTTTCTGTTTTTTGGCTGGCAATGTCATAACAGGAATCAGGCATGTGACGTCTGGTAGCCCTTTTCTGTGTCCTGTGTCCATTATTTTAAAGGCCAGATATGCCTTCTTTATAAAATAAAGAATAAAATGAAGAAGGCTTCATGCCCGAAACGTCGATTCTCCTGCTCCTTGGATGCTGCCTGACTTGCTGCGCTTTCCCAGCAACACGTTTTCAGCTCTGATCTCCAGCATCTGCAGTCCTCACTTTCTCCTCCTGCTTTATAAAATAAACAAATATGATGAAAGAGTAACAGTACGCACCGCAATCAGTAAAGATAGGCAAAAAAACCTCCTCCACAATAATCCTCAACACTAGTGCCCCGCAAGTCTGGACACTCAGCCCCTTACTATAATTCCTTTTCCTTACGCAACCATGTGGTCAAATTCACTTCTAGCTCCATTTATAGATTTGCTGAAGACAGCACCATAGTGGATCGGATCACAGACAATGACGAGTCAGAATTTAGGGAAGGGATAGACGGCTTAGTCTCCTTCAATATCAGCAAAGCAAAGTCTTTGACTTCAGGAAGTGAAGGACACATCCTTATCTGTATCAGTGGTGCTGAGGTGGAGATGGTCAAGGGCTTCATGTCCTTAGGAGTGAATATCACCAATGATCAATCCTGGTCCATCAATGTCGATGCCACAATCAAGAAAGCACACCAATATCTCTACTAAAGATATTTTGCACATCCACTATGACTCTAACCAATTTTGATAGATGCACCGTAGAAAGAATCCAATCCAGATGCATCACAGTATGGTATGGCAATTGCTCTGCCGAAGACCACGAGAAATTACAAAAAGTTATGAATGCAGCCCAGTCCATCACAAAAACTAGCCTTCCATCCATTAAGTCTGTCTATACTTCCTGTTGCCTTGGTAAGGCAACATAATCAAAGACCCCTCCCACCTGGTTACATTCTCTTACACTCTGCTACATAGATAAAAGAAATCTGAAATCACATATCAACAGATTCAAGAACAGCTTCTTCCCGCTGTTGTCAGACTTATGAACAGACGTCTTATACATTAGAGTTGATCTTCCTCTGCACTCTCTCTGTAGCTGTAACACTATGTCCCCCATTCTGTTCTATTACCCTGATGTACTTATGTAAGGTATGATTTGCCTGGATAACACGCAAAACAATACTTTTCACTGTATCTCGGCACATGTGACAGTATTAATCAAGTCAAATATATTCATTCACAATATCGTCTGAAAATACAAATATTAGAATAAAACATTGATAAGTCATTATTTAGTAATTCATTATTATTTAGCAATGCGTCTCAAAGATAATATTGTGTTTGCGACATGTATGTGCACTTTAATACATCTTTTTTGAAGCTTGAAGTTCACTATCAAACTACTCTTGACTGACAGAACATCATTAAGATCGCACTAGTGATCAATATGATTCTTATCACAGTATCCAAATTAAACTCTGAGTGACTGATTAGTTTTACAATTTAGGCAAGGTATTGATTCAGAAAGGTTTTGTCAAGAAAATTTGTGGGCGATGAAGACTGTTTTGAAGACTTTCTGGACATTTTTAGTGAAGGGCCTCCCATGAGGCAGTGCCAGGCATAGTAAGCTCCAAATGGTGTGTGATTTTGAAGTGATTTTGTGGTTAATGGCATTCCCGAAAGATTGTTGTTCTTTTCCCATTGTTGGTAGAAGTCACAGGGGAGGGAACTGCAGTTAAATCAACTTTGATGGATGCAGTACATATGCAGTTTATTGATGAGAATGCCAATTTGAGGAACTCCTTTAATATACAGTGTGAAGACAACACCCATTCCAGCAAACGATGACTTTTCCATCACATCACTAACTTGAATTTTGTTTACATGAAAGAAGATTTTGGCAGTCAAGAAGTGAGCTACTTAATGGAAAGTTTTTTTTATTGCCAAGCATTGACACACTGGTTTAAGAAAAGATTTGATCTTGGGGTGCTCAGCAATCACAATCTGATTCAAAGTTAAGAGGAGGTGGTGAGTTTTTTGTGCGCAATCTTTTACTGTCCCAACTGAGGAGTGGGCATCTGCCAGAGATCCAACCAGGTCACAGGACAAAAAAGGGGCAGAAAGTGTTGATTGGGCCTGAACAAAAACAGTGCAACTGTTGTCAGTTTTAACCAGGGCTGGGGTGGAGATATGGTAAGAAGCTAATTTGTTCCATTTAAGTTGACCAGTCTTTCTTTAAAAAGCGGAAGAATAACACCAAATAAGAATCAGTGAGATAATATATATTTGTTTTTCAATTATTAATCTATTAAATACTAATAGATACCAGGGAGCAATTTCAATGATGCAATCTACCAAATATTTTGAATATACACTACACTAATGAATATTGCATTCAGAATTTGCAAATTAATAATAATTCTTAGTTATCCATTATTGCCTTTTAAACATTACTTTGTGATTACCTCAAGGATGGATTCCATCAAGGACATTAAGTTTCTTTTAAATCTTTTCCCTCTCAACTTAAACCTATGCCCTGTGATTTTGGACTCCTACACCCCTGAGAAAATACCTTGTCTATTTCCCTATCTATGCCCCTCATGATTTTGTAAACCTCTATAAGGTCACCCCTCAGCCTCAAACACTCCAGGGAAAATAGCCCCAGCCTATTCAGTCTCTCCCGATAGCTCAAACCTTCCAACCCTGGCAACATCCTTGTAAATCTTTTCTGAACTTCAGGTTTAACAACATCTTTCTTGTAACAGGAAAACCAGAGTTGAACACAGTAATCTAAAAGTGACCTCATTAACTTCCTGTACAGCCACAATATGTCATCCCAACTCTGCAACTCAATGCACTGACCAATAAAGGCAAGTGTGCTAAGCGTCTTCTTCACCATCCCATATACTTCCTCATCCACTTTCAAGGATCTAAGCACCTGCGCCCCTAGGCCTCTTTGTTCAGCAACACTCCCCAGCACCGTACCATTAACTGTTTAAGTCCTATCCTGCTTTGCCTTCCCAAAATCCAACATCTCACATTTATCTAAATTAAACTCCATCTACTACGTCTCAGCCCATTGGCCCATCTGATCAAGGTCCCATTGTACTCTGAGATAACTCCTTCACTGTCCACTACACCATCAATTGTGGTGTCATCTGCAAACTTACTAACCATGTTCATGTCTAATAAATGACAAAAAGCAATGGACCTAGCACTGATCTTGCAGTTCTTTGGTATAAATGTTGGTGATGTACGCTGGTGGTGGAGGGAGTGTATGTGTATGGTGGTGAATAGAGTGTTGATGAAGTATGCTTGTCTTAGATGGTGTTGAACTTCTCGAATGGTTTTGGAACTGCACTCATCCAGACAGCTGGAGAGCATTCCATCACACTCCTGATTCGTTCTTGACTTGTAGACAGACTTTTTAGTAGTGGACATAACATTTCCAGCCTCTGTTCTGCTTCTGTAGCTGCAGTAATTGGTATGGCTATCCAGTTAAGTTTCTGGTCAGTGATAGCCACAAGATATTGATGACGACAGGCTCTGTCCTTATTCCATCCACCCCACGATAGTGAAAACATTCATGCTGCAGGATCAAGTATTGAAGGTAGCCGTGCGGTCTTTGGGACAGGAAAAGACAGATTGCAAACGCATATGTATAAGATAAAATTAATGGTTCCTTAGTTAAATAGCATATAGACAAGAATTAATGAATTAATGGCACAAATAGAGGTTAGTGGGTATGATCTTATAGCCATTAAAGATGTTACGACACAGGGTAAACTCTCCTGCTTAACGTAAACTTGCAAAACAGAAAAGATTTATCCCGTGCAGTAATCTGTGAAAGTTCAAGAGGCCAAGGACTATTTAAAGTAAAATTTAACAACTTTATTTCTTAAAGTATACCAGAGAATAATTAACTAACAACTATTTACAGTTCCTTCCTCTAATCTTTTACTTTCTCCTATACAATACTAGTCCAATAAAACCCCCCAATTAAGATTTACAAAAAACAAAACTTCTTATCTCAAAACCAGGCAGCTTTCATTCTTCTCTGCATTTCAGTGTTTGTTTCTTCTCCTTGGAGATACTGCTTCACAAGTTACTGACCAATAAAGGTGCCTTGTAGAGAGCCAATTTTCTGGGCAGTGTACAGATGTCATTGGCTTGGTAATTCTCCTGAAAAATGTGTTGCTGGAAAAGCTCAGCAGGTCAGGCAGCATTCAAGGAGCAGGAGAATCGACGTCGATTCTCCTGGTACTTGGATGCTGCCTGACCTGCTGTGCTTTTCCAGCAACACATTTTTCAGCTCTGATCTCCAGCATCTGCAGTCCCCACTTTCTCCTCCTTGGTAATTCACCTCTCAGCTGTTCAATTTTCCCTGGTCTTATACCCTCAAAGCATCAGATTGTGTCATTGGCGTTTAAGATTGTCAATATACTAACTTCAAACTGGATTGCAGTTTTGGTATTTTTCAGGGTTTAATTTAAACTGATTGGTCTAATTTGAATCTGTTTTGTTGTTTTCAGGCAACCAGCTACCCTAGCACTTGTAACATTGTATCTTTTTTTCAGGCCCTATCAGGCAGATCTGTGCTTTGAACTCTCTTAAAGATACACCCACATCTTCATAACGTGAGAATGGTTAAACGAAGAATACAAACTAAATATCTAGGAGTATACGACTGTTCAAAAGGTCAGGCTGGAATGAAAAGATGATTGCTAATTTAGTTAGGGATGGAATAAGTGTGATAGCAAGAAATGATCTTTCGTTGGAAGAAATATACTTTATATGGGTAGAAGAAAGAAATATCAGAGAGAAGATAATATTGTTGGGGGTAGATTAAAGGCCCCATAACAATAGGTACAGCAGAGAAGAGAGAAAACATCAGGGGATCATGAGACCATACAACACATTAATCCTGGATGACTTCAATTCTGATGTAGATTAGGAAAATCACATTGGTAAAGATGCCCACAAGGATTAATTCAGAATATGTGTTTGGAACAGTTTCCTGTAACAAATATCTGCAAATCCAACCAAGAATCAGGCTTATAATGATCTGATAATGAGTAATAATGCAGGTTTAATGAATGACCTCAGTAAAGGTCTTCTGAGGAACCACTAAATGTAAGATGGTAGAATTTAGCATTCAGTTAAAAATATGAAACTTGTGTCAGAAATAACTGTGCAAAACTTAAATCAAGATAATTACAAAGGATTGAAAGATATATCCTAATGGTGAAGAAGGATTCTCTGAAGTGGATAAGCTAACCACAGTTAACAAAGAAGTTAAAGGATACTATCAATTTGAAAGAAAAAAAATCCAATGTGGTAAAGATGAGTGGTAATTCAGAGAATTGGACATGTTTTAAAAGCCAACAAAAACTAAGCAAACAAAAATAAAAATGGTGAAAGTAAACTTTGAGGGTAACTAAGAGGAAGTGAGGGCTGCAGATGCTGGAGATCAGAGTCGAAGAATGTGGTGCTGGAAAAGCACAGCAGGTCAGGCAGCATCTGAGGAGCAAGAGAATCGATGTTTCAGGCAAGGGCCCTTCATCAGGGTAAACTAGCAAGTAATATAAAAAAGGATATTATGAGCTCCTTTATATATAAAGAAAGGAAGAGAAAGGCCAAACCGAGCATATGCTCCTTAGGGAACAAGGCTGGGGAAAAATATGTGGGAACAGGAAATGGCAGAGCTGTTGATTAAGTAATTTCCATCAGTCTTCTCAGGTAGAAGACATTAACAGCATTCCAGAGATACTAAATAATCAGGGGTGAAAGGGTTTAGGAAATAATAAAAAAAACAGCTATCACTGGGAGAAAGTACTATGGAAACCTTTGGGACAGAAGGCTGATAAGTATCCTGGAACTGATGCACTACACCCTGACATGTTAAAGGTTGTAACTAACAAAGATAATGGAAGCATGACTATTAATCTTCCAACAATCTTTAGGTTCTGGAAAACTTCCAAAGGATTGGAAAACTGATGATGTAATGCCCTTGTTCAAAAAGGGATACAAATAAACAAGCAACTTAACAATTGCAAAAAAATCTAGCATCTAAATTCAACAGGTACCTTCAGTAAATTGAGGCTGACGTGAGATCAGCCATTATCATATCAAATGGTGGAGCAGCTTGAGATGCTGAATGGCCTATTCCTGCTCTTGGTTCTTATCTTATGAACTAGTGAAGACAAATAGAATGATGGCTCTTTATTTCATAGAGAATGGAATATAAAAGAATCTTGGGTAGCTTTACAAGACACTGGTCAAACCACACCTAGAACATTGCAAACTGCTGTAAGGATGTACGGATATTGGAGGTAGTCCTGAGAAGATTCACTCAGATAATCCAGAGCATGGAGGAATCTTCATATGAGGAATGGTTGAGTAGGTTGGGCTTATACTCTGTTTTTTATTCATTCATGGGATGAGGGTGGTGCTGGCCAGGCCAGCATTTATTGCCCATCCTAATTTCCCAGAGGGCAAATAACAGTCAACCACATTGCTCTGGGTCTGGAATCACATGTCCATCAGACCAGAAAAGGATGGCAGTCTCCTTCCCTAAAAGAGATTAATGAAACAGATGTACTTTTCTGCCAATCAGCAATGGATTCATGGCCATTATTAGACTTTTAATTCCAGATATCTATTGAATTCAAATTCCACCATCTGTGGTGGCGGGATTTGAACCCAGGTCCGCAAATCATTTCCTGGGTCTCTGGATCAATAGTCCAGCCATCATGCCATTATGTTAGGCTGATACCCATTAGAGTGTAGAAAAATGAGAGGTGACCTTATTGAAACATAAAAGATTCTTTCAGGGTCTTGACAGGTTGGATGCTGAGAGGTTGTTTCCCCTATGGGAGAGTCTAGGACCAGAGGGCATCATCTCAGATTAAGGTGTCATCTATTTAATACAGAGTTGAGGAAGAAGTTCTTCTCTCACAGACAATAGTGAATCTGTGGATGTATTTATCCCAGAAGGCAGTCAGGACCACTTTGTTCAATTTATTCAAGGCTGAGATGAGCAAATATTTAATCAGCAAAGGAATCAAGGGTTATGGGAAAAATGTGAGGAAAATGGAGTTCAGGTTTATCAGATCAGCAATATCTCATTAAGTAGCAGATCAGACTGAAAGAGCTGACTAGCCAACTTAGAAACATAGAAAATAGGAGCAAGAGTTGGTCATTTGGGCCTACTCCATCATTTAGTATGATCATGATCTTCCAACTCAATAGTCTTTTCATGCTTTTCCCCAGATCCTTTGATCTCTTTAGCCTCAAATGCTACGTCTAACGTCGTTTTGAAATTGTGCAATGTTTTGGCTTTGGCCGCTTTCTGTCATGGAGAATTCTGTAGGTTCCCCTCGGTCTGGATGAAGAAACTTCCCCTCATCTCAATCGTAAATGGTTTACCTTGTATCTTTCAAGTGTGTAATGCCTATGATGGTGGAAATATGTGTCTTAGGACCTTGTATGAATTCAAGGTTATTATCATGCAGAATTTCTCAGGACAGGAAGTCTGAAAATGTGTTATACTTATAAGAGTCTGAACAATACGGGCGATAGAAAGATTTGTGGCAGAATCAGATGAGAACTCCGGTGAGGGCCAGTTGAGAGTCTCTCACTCTACCATTTATGTGCCACAGTTTCTCACAGCAGTGAAATGCAAATTAAAAGGACTATTGCTTGTTAAATCACTTGTAAGGGTTTAATTTGTCTCAATGATGTTAAGCTCCCTCTTTTACCAAGTGTGCAAACAAATAGACATCAAGAAAACTTGACATGGAAATGAGGGCAGGTACCTGGAGAATTCAGCTCGTCACTTACTCCAAAGGGCCTCAATGTTAATCACTGGGTAACAACATCTCAGGGCACTCTCCATGGGCACTGACTACGTAGACCCCACATCAACAGACACAGGCATTTAACAAGTGCCAGCCTTTAAGAAGTCTTATGACACATCTCCAATCCAGCTCCAAGAGCTATATCAAAAGTCTTCTTGAAATCATGAGATGTTTTGTCCTCGACTGCTTTCTGTGGTAGTGAATTCCACAGGAGCACCACTCTCCAAATAAAGAAACCTTTCCCATTTTAGTTGTAAATGGTCTACCTGATATCTTTATACTGTGACCCTGGTTCTGGATTCCCCTACCATCAGGAATATCCTTCCTGCATCTGCACTGAGGGATCTGCTAGAATCTTGTAGGTTTCTGAGATGCAACAATATTTCAGGCATGATCTCACTAAGACCCTACCTAATTATAGTTTGTCAGGCTTGCTCCTGCAATTAAATCCTCTTTATAAAGCCCATATGCCTCCTTTACCCCTGCTGCACCTGTGTGCTTACCTTCAGTGACTGGAGTACAAAGACATCCCAGGTCTTGTTGCACAGTACACTCGCTCAATTTATATCCATTCAGATAATAATTTGCCTTCCTGTTTTTTGCCACCATATAGGGATAACCTTATATTTATCCACATTACACAACATCTGTCATGCATTTGCCCATTCACTCAGCTGATCCAATGCACACTGAAGAAACCCTGCATCCTCCTCACAGTTTCAGTCATCTGCAAATTTGGAGATATTATTTTTCGATTTCTCATCCAAGTTATTATTTTATAACATGAATAACCGGTCCTAGCTGTGATCCCTGTTGTGGCTCACCAATCACTGTCCCCAGTTCATAAAAAGATCTGTTTATTCCTCTTTGTTAGGCATTTGTCAACCAGTTTTCTATCCATCTCAATGTGCACTATCCCCAATCCCATATGCTTTAATTTTACATTCTAATCTCATGTGTGGTACTTTGTTGAAAGTCTTCTGAAAGTCCAAATAAACCACATCTATTGGCACCTCATCATCAACTCTAATGTCACTTTGACAAATTCCAGTACATTTCCCAAGCATATTTTCTTTTTTGGTAAATCCATGCTGTCTTTGTCCAATCCTTTCACTGTTTTCCAAACACTCAGCTATTGATTCTTTTCTAATGCACTCTAGCTTTATCCCCATTATTAATGTCAAGCTGACTGGTTTATGATTCCCGATTTTCTCCCTATTTGATTAGATTACTTACAGTATGGAAACAGGCCCTTCTGCCCAACAAGCCCACACCGACCTGCCAAAGCTCAACCCACCCATACCCCTTCACCTAACACTACGGGCAATTTAGCATGGCCAATTCACCTGATCCGCACATTTTTGGACTGTGGGAGGAAACCAGAGCACCCAGAGGAAACCCACGCAGACACGGGAAGAACGTGCAAACTCCACACAGTCAGTCGCCTGAGGAGGGAATTGAACCCGGGTCTCTGGCGCTGTGAGGCAGCAGTGCTAACTGCTGTGCCATCGTGCCGTCCACTATCTGTCTTCTTAAGTAGTGGAGTTACATTAGCTGCCCTTCAATCTGTAGAAACTGTTCCAAAATCTATAGAGTCTTGAAAGATAATCACCAATGCATTCACTATTTTTGGGATCACTTCTTTTAGGGATTTGTAGATTATCAGGGACTACAGATTTATCAGGGTAGCCCAACGCCATTTTCCTACTAATCCTGTTTTCCTTCAGTTCCACCCAGCTCACTAAATCCTGTGGTCCCCAACATTCAGAGTCTTGGAGTCATACAGCATTCAAAGAGGCCCTTTTGCCCATCATGACTATGCTGACTAACAAACAGCAAATTAATCTCATTTCCCTACACAGATCCATAGCCTACTATGCCCTGCATTTGAAGTGTTCATCCAGATGCCTCTTAAATGTTGAGAGAATATCTGCTTCTATCACCCTCTCAGCCAAAACATTTCATATTTCTACTCTCTGGGTGAAAAAAAATCCCTCAGATCTCCTCTGAACAATTGCTCCTTACCTTAAACGTGTGCCCTCTAGACTTTGACAGTCTGCTATGGGGAAAAGATTCTCATGATCTACCATGCCTATGCCTCTCATAATGTTGTGTACCTCAATAAAATCTCCCCTCAGCCTCCTCCGGGCCAAGGAAACAAGCCCAGCCTATCCAAACTCTCCTCATTACTGAGATCTTTCATCCCACGCAACATCCTGATGAGCGTCCTGACTGGTATTTGTGTCCTCCTTTGCAAAGAGTGTGGTGCTGGAAAAGCACAGACAGTGAGACAGCATCCGAGGAGCAGGAGAGTTGATGTTTCAGGCATAAGCCCTTCATCAGGAAGGGCTTATGCCTGAAATGCCGACTCTCCTGCTCCTCGGATGCTGCCTGACCTGCTGTACTTTTTCAGCACCATATTCTTCGACTCTGATCTCCAGCATCTGCAATCCTCACATTCTCCTCCTTTGCAAACACAGAATCAAAGTATATATTTCGTTGGTTAGCCATTTCTTTGCTCCCCATTATCAATTGTCCTGTTTTTGACTCTAAGGCATCTACCTCTGCTCCTATGTCTTATGGTCTTAATGCTTTGTGGCATCCCACTGTGAACCCAGCTCAATTCAGGTAGACTGTCCCAGTTAGCACATGCAGCCTTTGTGTTCCCTGTGAAACTTCACTGCATCACCAGTTAATAAGCTCTCAAAGCAGGGAAAGTGACATTTCAGGAGAAAGCCCTTCATTCAGGCTTTTGCCCGAAACGTCGATTTTCCTGCTTCACGGATGCTGCCTGACCTACTGTGCTTTTCCAGCACTCCTCTAATCTTGACTCTAATCTCCAGCATCTGCTGTACCCACTTCTGCTAAGCTGTTAATGCAGTTTAGCTACCTGAATTGCTTTTTCATGGATTGGGTAGGATAGCCAAGCTTACCCTTAACCAGTACCACTGACGATGGCAGGTGTGAGGAATAGCCCTGAGAAATCAGCCTGAACACCAATGATATTATTTTTGAATCCCACCTTACCCCTGTTGTACCTGAAAATTCAGCCCTCAAATCCACAAAGGCTCCACAAAGTAGACATCTTTATCTTATATTATCGG
This sequence comes from Hemiscyllium ocellatum, assembly GCF_020745735.1. Lineage (NCBI taxonomy): Eukaryota > Metazoa > Chordata > Chondrichthyes > Orectolobiformes > Hemiscylliidae > Hemiscyllium > Hemiscyllium ocellatum. Next base: position 10,436,524 of record NC_083413.1, on the reverse strand, counting down.
AGTGCACAAGTGATTTGGTCTTGGAAACTTAATTCTTCTGGCATCTTTATAAAATATGTTATAAATATTAAACCTGTAATCCATTTAAATGATACAGCAGAGTAAAATCAGAAAATGTAATTATTCTTAAGTAGTTTTCATAGTATCACATTAAGGTACTAATCTCATCTATAGTGTCGACTTCTATAATAATGTTCTTGACAGCATTTAACAAGAATACAATGTTGTATCAGTATGACTGGGCAATGAATCGTTTTCAAGAACCAGTGGTTTATTTTATAATGGAAATTCTCAAATGCCTGGAAGGCTACATATCTAAATATTGAAAATATATTTCAATGTGTTACTGTATTACACCAGTGCTAACAAAACTTGATTAGCCCAATTTCTCTTCGCATTGTAACAATTCCATGACTATTATGTAAATTTCTGCTGAAGGATTGTACAAAGGCTTTTATTAAAAAAAAGGCTAGATTTCATACATTTTTATACAGAAACTTGCAGTGGTTACTATCCAAGAGATGTTGAGCAGAATTACTTGCTCAATAGTTCATATTTCCTTGAAAGTGGAGTCACAGGTAGACAGGATAGTGAAGTAGGTGTTTGGTATGTTTGCCTCTATTGGTCAGTGTATTGAATATAGGATTGGGAGGTCATGCTGTCACTGTACATCACTTTGGTTCAGCCAATTTTGGAATATTGTGTGCAAGACTGGTCTCCCTGCTGTTGGAAGGATGTTGTTAACCTTGAAAGAGTTCAGAAAAGATTTACAAGCATGTTACTAGGGTTGGAAGGTTTAAGCTATAGGGAGATGTTGAATAGGCTTTTTATTTTCCCCTGGAATATCGGAGGCTGAGAGGTTTATAAAATCATGAGGGGCATGGATAGGATAAATAGCTAAAGTCTTTTTTGGGGAGGTGAGGGAGTCCAGAACTAGACGGCATGTGTTTAAGGTGAGAAGGGAGAGATTTAAAAGGTACCTTACGGACAACATTTTCATGCAGAGGGTGGTGCGTGTATGGAATGAGCTGCCAGAGGAAGTGGTACAATTTCAACATTGCTGCTAGTGAGCATCAGTAGTAAAGGAAGTGAATGCTTGTTGATGTCATGCCAATATCATGCTTCTTTGTCCTGGATGGTGTCAAGCTTCGTAAGAGTTGTTGGAGCTGTGCCCATCCTGACAAATGGAGAATATTCCATAACACCCCTGACCTCTGCCTTGTAGGTGACGTCAAAGTCACATGACACTTATGACACCAGGTTATATTCCAACGGGCTTATTTGAAGTCATAGTTTTCAGAGCGCTGCTCCTTCATCTGACGAAGGAGTAGTACTCCGAAAGTTTGTGATTTCAAATAAATCTGTTGGACTATAATTTGATGTCATGTGACTTTTGATCTTGGACACCTCCATATCATTGTAAATGGCTTTGGTGAGTCAGGAGGTGCCTTACTTCCCACAGCATTCCTAGCCTCCGATCTGCTCTTGGAGCCACTGTTCATGTAGAATCCGTACAGTGTGGGAATAGGTCCACACCGAACCTTCAAAGAGTGACCCACCCAGACCCATTCCCTTACCCTATATTTACACCTGACTAATGCACCTAACCTACACAAAACTGAACACTTTGGGCAATTTAACATGGCCAGTTTACCTAACCTGCACACCTTTTGGATTGTGGGAGGAAACTGGAGCACCTGGAGGAAACCCGCACAAACATGGGGAGAATGTGCAAACTCCACACAGACAGTCATCTGAGGCTGGAATTGAACCCTAAGCCATTGTGCCATCCTCGTCCAGCTGAGTTTATGGTCAATGATTCAATATCAATTGCCATTGACCATTTCACAGTAGCAGTGTGAAAAAGCTAGCTTCATTTGTTGCTTGAACCTCTGAACAGTCTGAGATAGATTGGGCAATCTTCAGGACAAAACTGATAGCCTTGTGCTCATTTATGTGTTGCACAATATACAGTGAGAAATAAACATTCTGAGTCCACTTGCTAATCAATCCACACGTCTTTCTTATCTTCTAAACAACTTGTTTTTCCTTTACATTGGTATTAAATTGGTGACTTGTCCTGAGAATTCAAGATGGAAAGCTTCAATGAAATTTGTTTTTGCAATACTCAGTTTCAATATTGTGTTTATGTTCACTGATCATTGAAGGTGACAGGAAAGATAGAGAGCAATGAATACAACATAGATTCCAGATGAAGGGCTTATGCCTGAAAGGACATTTCTCCTTCTCCTTGGATGCTGCCTGATCTTCTGTGCTTTTCCAGCACCATACTTTTCGACTCTGATCTCCAGAAATCTGCAGTTCTGACTTTCTCATTGCGTGTCCTCAGCCTTATTAACAGGGGCATTGCGTTACAAGAACAAGGAGATGATGTTGAACTTGTACAAGACACTTGTTGAACCTGAGCTGGAACATTGTGCAGAGTTGTGGGCATCACCTCTTAGGAAAGATGTGAATGCAATGGAGAGAATGCAGAAAGTACAACGATGGTTCCAGAAATGAAAAACTTCAGTGATATGAACAGTTTAAAGAAGTTGAAACTGTTGTCCTTTCAGGAAAAAAAGGATAGAGGAGATTTGATAGAGGTTTTCTTCAACAGTACTCGACTCGCCAAATTTAAGGGCATCTAAGTGGTCATTGGATAGACATGTGGACGAAAATGGAATAGTGTCGGTTAGATGAGCTTCGTATTTGTTCCACAGGTCGGTGCAATATCAAGGGCTGAAGGTGCCTGTACTGCACTGTAAAGTGCTATGTTCTATGTGTTCATGAGTGAGTTTGATAAAGTTGATAGGGAGAAGATATTCCCACCCATAAAACAAAAAATGAATGAGAGTAAGAAGAATTTGGAGGGATATGAATTGGGTGCTGGCAGGTGGGACGAGATTGGGTTGGGATATCTCGTCAGCATAGACAGCTGGACCGAAGGGTCTGTTTCCGTGTTGTACATCTCTATGACTGTATGAGAGCAAAGATTTAAAGTGATGTGTGAAAGAAGCAAGGGTGATGTGCGAGAAGCCTTTTTCTCTCAGGGAGTAGCTGGGGCACGTGCTGCATTGCCTGGAAAAGTGGTGGAGACATGTTCAACTGAGATATCCGAAAGTATTAGAAGATTATTTGGATAGAAATGGTGTGCAGGGAATATGGAGGCGATGCAGGAGATTGGCATTGGATAATATAATGGTGCAATAATGGACAAGATATATACATGAGGTGAGGGTCATCCTGAATATCTCCAACTATCTTTGTGCTTTTTCATAATCAGATTCTTGTTACACAGTGATGAGAAATCAATGAGCATGGATTCGGTATTGCTAAATATCTTGTTGACATCTTAACTCACCTCATTAATATTCAGCTTTCTATCTTACAAAACTCACCAGACAATCTCAGCATTAGGAAAACTCAATACAGAAATTCAAGCAGATACCTGGTGGATCAGCCTGATCGAAAGCCATTTTGGACACCAAGCACCATCATCTCAGGGTACGTTCCATAGATACCAGTGCATGCACCCAATGTCCACAGAAATGGGCATCTGATGTGTACCAGCTTCTGCAAAGCCTCTTGGCACACCCTCAATGATTGAGTATGAGATCCCTGATTGAGATTGTTAACCTGGGCCAACCAGGGATCTCATATTCACTGAGACCTACCTGGCCCTCATTCCAATCATTACACATATCCAAACTAGTTATATCATGCTTCTACACTTCAATGTTCCACCTCAGGCTGCACCAGCAACTATCATTGTAATGCTACAACAAGGTGATAGTCCACTCATGGACTGAACTGGACTGGACAAGGCAACATTTAGAACATAGAACACAGAACAATACAGCGCAGCACAGGCCCTTCGGCCCTCGATGTTGTGCTGACCTGTGAACTATTCTCAGCTCATCACCCTACACAATCCCATCATCATCCATGTGCTTATCCAAGGATTGTTTAAATCTCCCTATTGTGGCTGAGTTGACTACATTGGCAGGTAGGGCATTCCACACCCTTGCCACTCTCTGAGTAAAGAATCTGCCTCTTACGTCTGTTTAAATCTGTCACCCCTCAATTTGCAGCTATGTCCCCTCATACAAGCTGACATCATCATACTCGGAATAAAGACTTCCACTGTCTACACTATCTAAGTCTCTGATCATCTTGTATGTCTCTATCAAATCCCCTCTTAGCCTTCTTCTTTCCAATGAGAATAGACCCAAATCTCTCAGCCTTTCCTCATAAGACCTTCCCTCCAGACCAAGCAACATCCTGGTAAATCTCCTCTGCACCTTTTCCATTGCTTCAACCTCCTTCCCGAAATATGGGTACCAGAACTGCACACAATATTCCAAGGGTGGCCGCACCAGTGTTTTGTAAAGTTGCAGCATGCTATTGTGGCTCTGGAACTCAATCCCACTACGAATAAAACCTAACACACCGTATGCCTTCTGAACAGTACTATCAACCTGGGTGGCAACGTTCAGGGATCCAAGTACATGGACTCCAATATCCCTGTGCACATCCACACCACCAAGAATCTTTCCATTGACCCAGTATTCTGCCTTCCTGTTATTCTTCCTAAAGTGCATCACCTCACACTTAGCTGCATTGAACTCCATTTGCCACCTCTCAGCCCAATTCTGCAGTTTGTCCAAGTCCCCCTGCAACCTGCAACATTCTTCCAAACTGTCCACTACTCCACTGACTTTAGTGTAATCAGCAAATTTACTAATCCATCCATCTATGCCTGTGTCTAAGTCATTTATAAAAATAACAAACAGCAGTGATCCCAAAACAGATCCTTGTAGCACACCACTAGTAACTGGACTCCAGGTTGAATATTTTCCATCAACCACCACTCACTGCTTTCTTCCAGAAAGCCAGTTTCTACCCAAACTGCTAAATCACCCTCAATCCCATGCCTCTGCATTTTCTCCAACAGCCTACCATGTGAAACCTTATCAAAGGCTTTACTGAAGTCCATGTATATCATGTCAACTGCCCTACCCTCATCTACATGCTTGGTCATCTTCTCAAAAATCTCAAAGAGGTTTGTGAGACACGATCTGCCCTTGATGAAACCAAGTTGACTATCTGAAATCAAATTGTTGCTTGCTAGATGATTATAAATCTTACCTCTTATAATCCTTTCCAAAACCTTTCCTACAACCAGGCTCATTGGTCTATAATTACCTGGGTCATCTCTGCCCTTCTTGAACATGTGCACAACATTTGCAATCTCTGGGATCTTTCCTCACTAACACATCACACACTCACTCTGAGCCTACCTTGATGCTCACATAATGTTGCCTTGCTTTGTGAGTTTTTCAGAAATACCTCTTCTGGGCAGAAGTGAGTATTGTAGATGCTGGAGATCAGAGTCAAGATTAGAGTGGTGCTGGAAAAGCACAGCAGGCCAGGCAGCATCTGAGGAGCAGGAAGATCAATGTTTCGGCTCTTTCCTGATGAAGGGTTTTTGCCTGGAACGTCTATTTTCCTGCTCCTCGGATGCTGACTGGCGTCCTGTGCTTTTCCAGCACCACACTAATCTTGACTGATATCATGCCTGTTTTGCCGTGTCACTTAGTGCAGACATGAAGGGAAGATGGTTATCCTGGTTGGCAGCAGACCTCAGTCAAAACAAGACAGAAACCGTTTGCTCAGGGTTTGAAGGTAAGTCAAGTGCAGCCTCAGATACCAGTCTTGTTGCTTGGTCATCAGCCACTCAGGATGGTCAAAGACAGGAACCTCCCCACACAAGACGTGATAAGCTCAATATTGGGCGGCTGTCTTGATTCTTCCTGCTCGATTGTGGTCTGTTTTCCCCCAGGAATCGCAGAAGCATGGATTAAGGGAGACAAAAGTGGGTGGTACAGTTGTGGGGAAGGGTCCCAAGAAAATGAGTAGGCAGCACGCAGGTCAGGCAGTGTTAGTGGTGTCGAGGGGGTTTTGGGGAGGGTGAGAGCAGGTGAGTGAAGATATTTCAGGCAATAGTGAGGGTGGTAGAGCCTGGACCTTGGTGGGAGATTTGTGCAGTGGCAGAGATGGATGTAATAAGAAATGTTGAAGAGAAGATAGTGGTACTTACCCTGGGAAGTGTAGTGAGCTTCTTCCTACAGTGCTGAGCATTTGTCCAGATGACTGACCTCGATGACAACCATGGATAAAGCTGGCATGGACTGGTGTCAAAATTTCCTAAGTGAGTTGTGGGCAAGAGGAAGTCCCACCTCTGCCCCACCCATCTGGCAAGACTTCCCTGCCCACACAATCAAGGCCTGATATCCCCCAGTCTGACATATCCAGGGCAAATGTCAAAAGGACAGCTCCAAGCCGAGAATGCTTGTCCAATGGCACAAGTGCTAGGGATACTAATGGATTTGAGGATATATGTTGAGTGGCATATTGTTCTGACAACAGTGTGTGAGATGCAGTGAGGCAACCTTAGGAACAGGTAGGTAATTCGTGAGGTGAGTTTAGTAAAATATGAATAGAGGACTCATTAGTCTTCATGGCAAAAATCTTGACACAACCCAGACTTAGTCAAATAAAACATGTAATTCAGCCCACAGGCTCCCAAGGGGTCTTGAGGAAGTAGATTTAGACAGGATGTGTCCTCTTGTGGGAGAAACTATATCTAAGAGTCAGTGTTTGAAAGTCAGGGATCCACCATTTAAAACAGAGGTTAGGTAATTCTTATTCCTCTCACAATGTTTAGAGCTTTCTAATGGCAGAAGTTGAGTCCTTGAATACTTTTGAGGCAGAGGTAGATAGATTCTTCTCAGGCAATGGCAGGCTCTCGAGATGGGCAGGAATGTGGATGTGCGGCTATGATCAGATTAACATTAATCTTATTGATACAGCAGGCTCGAAAGGCTGAATGGCCTCCAGCTGCTACAGTTGTTCATATGCTTATTCTACCTGCCACAGATATTACCAGTCCAATTACGTTCCTGGTTCACCCACTATCATCTTTTTTAAACCCAGGTGAGCGCCTGTTTTTTTATTACCCTGCACTTCTGTATGCAAACTGACAAAATGCTCAAGACCTTTCTTTTCTAATGATATGGACCAATAAGGTTTCAATTTCCTTTGGTGCTGTTCTGCTAAAGAGCTTGCATGAAATTCTTTTGTTGCATTACCTTAACGCAGTTGTTAAGCAATCTATTTGAAATAGATTAATGATTCCTTTACCAAGTAGACCACAAAGGAATTTTTACTCAATAGTTTACACCATTCCATCAAAAGGAAAAAATGAAATTCCCTTCTGGTGAAAGATAGGGCCTTTGTAAACTTTTGGGGTAAAATTGATTTAATTTCGAAGCATAATCCTGCTCCCCCAAAAGTAGTAATATTCCATGAGGCAAACACAGCTGGGGACTTCATACAGTTCACACAAATCAAAAGACATTGCATTCATTGGCATCTTACACTTTTTCCCCTTTCCCACTGCCCATGAAAAATAGCCAGAAGCAAATGAATCAAAGGTTTGCTTTCATAAAAGGCAATTCCCCCACCATACTTCAGTAATGAATAATGTCCCCAAGATCACAATCATAGCATATTAATATTAAATATAAACTGTTTTCTTTTTATTAAATCTGTATTTTCCTGAGGCAGCTTGCATGCTCTTTGTGATACACAAACTGTGCTGTATCCATTAAAATAATGGGAATGAGTTGACCACATCAATGTTCGTAATTCTAAATAACTTCAGTAGCACGAAAACTTGACTCGTATATGGTTCCTGTCAAGACTTTGCTTTCAGCCCACAGAGCTATTCATAACCAAATAGAAAGTCCCTTTCTGATGGTGGTTGTGGTGGTAGGGGTTTAAGATGATGGGGGAGCAATTGTGGGGGCTTCATTAGAGGAAACAAGTTACTTTGTCATCGAAACATTAAGGAACATGTCATCTGATATCAATAATATTAGCAAAAAACAATAGTCATACTTGAAAGAAAGCTATTTCACCCAGCCACTACATGATCATTGAAAATGCTTTTAATTTCCTATTTAATCCATGACATTAACTTCAAGGATATTAAATGGTCACAAAGACTCAACTTTCTGAAGGAACCGGAAATGCTGAGATTGCTCCCCTATCCCTCCCCCAAATCCAAACTGGTTCTTTGATAGTCAAGTGTTATGAATAACTACAGGGTGCCAACTCTACCAGGCATAGTCCTCACACATAAAGAGAGAATTAACTCTTCACAACCTGAAGTATCAGGAAATAAGTATTAATTTCTAAGCGACACATTAAAGATTTTCTACGGAGTTCTGGAATGAGGACATAAAACATATAGATTAAAAATTGAACTAAATAATAGATTAAATATAGATTAAAAATATGTTGTGGCAAAGTGAGGTACATTATCACTTGGAAGATTTCAAAGAAGTGTTTGGCCAATAAAAGTGTAATGATTACATTTCTTTTTATTCGTGGATGTTTAAAAATGTCAGTGTTAATGATGTGAATTCAGAAACATTTGACTGAAAGTTTTTTTTGAGGTAAAATAGTTGAGCGTTAAAAATAGCCAACAGAGTCGAAGAAGTTTGCCTGTTTGGAAAGCAACAGCCAAGAGTAAACCAATAGATACTCCAGCTCCTGTGGAGTGCCTTTCCTGATACTGTGCCAAAGCCTCTTACAAGGTTCTGAATCAAAGCTCATGGCTACTCCTGCCACCTTTCCACTTCCTGTCAACCAGTAATTTTAATGCCTGAGTATTTGTGTTTCCTGCTGTTTAAATTTACTTATTTTGTAAAGCCACAGCAGTTGGAAAAGTAAACGGTATATCATTCCTTCCCTGTGTTTCACATATCTCTCCACACTGTCAAATGCTGCTTTAACTGTTTGAAAATCGTGATGCAATATTGGCCCATTACAAAAGTGAGTGCACATTATGCAAATAGTGCCCTGAATTTTATCAGTTCAGCTAAAAGGTCTACTTTGAACAGTTAGTATGTCGGAAGATAAGGTAAAAAAAAATCTGGAATACTCCAGGGCAATTTTAAAACGTAAAATGTGGAATTAATTCAGAATGATAATCAAATTCGTTCCTCTCAGTCTAATATGTGGTGTTTCAAGTCAAGGTTCAAGGAAAAATAACTTAATTGCTACTGGTCAAACTAATCACCCTGTCTCATTTTAATTTCTTTTCCTTACAATTTAAACTTCCCTAAGTCCTATTCTCTTTTTCAAGCATTAATAATTAACCAGCCACACATAGATATAGTACTTCATTATCAGAACAATTGAAGTCCGGCTTTCCATGGTGACAGAATAAATATTTTCCAATATACTTCCATCCACCCTATAAAGTACATAATATTGAATGCCTGTTTCTCAGTTCCAGACATAGAAAAAAATATCCTGCTGAATAGAACTGTACTTCAAAATTCAGAAGGTAGTTATTAATGCTGCAATTAGACATTTAGAAAAAAAAGTGGATAGATAATTACATTTTGCTTTCAGTGTTCTGCTTCAATTCAAACGGGGGGTCACTTCTTATTGCAATACATAAGGTTGCAAAGCTACATTAATTCCAATCCACCATTGAAATATGAGTTCAGAAATTACACACTACATGCATAATCATAGCTTCCTATCCGAACTGGAATTTTACAAAATAATAATTCAAATATTTCAAATAGTAATAATTTGTGCAAGAGGACACAACAGAAAAGCAAAACATTTGTCAAATAACTTTGGTCCATACCAAGTTCATTTGACAATGTGATTTTTTCTTCAAGAACTGACAGAATCTGAATTAATTATTTGAATTCTAACTAAAATTAGGCTCTGCTTTGTTAGCCTATTTGGTTGTTCCCCATGTTTGCAATGAAGAGATAACGAGTATGAGAATCTTAATTGAATGCAAATATAATTATGCCATTTAATAACCTTAATTAACTGATATGTATTCATTCGCCTCTATCTATTTTTTTAATATTTCCTTTCTTTGCATTCCTTTAGGTCTCCACATGCTACAATCCTCTCAGTGGATTGCCTCTTTAGTGTGGTGGAGAGGTTTGAGTGTTCTTTGATCATGAGATAAATGTCATTAGGAATTCTCAACTGCTGGCGGAGCCACCATGACGATAAGGTCGGAGACAAAGCTCAATCCAAGGAAGGGAAAGTGAGGACTACGGGTGCTGGAGAGTCGAGAGTTTGTTGCTGGAAAAGCACAGCAGGTCAGGCAGCATCTGAGGAGCAGGACAATCAACTTTTTAAGCATAAGCCCTTTTTCAAGAAAAAACAGCACTCAATGGCATTCCAGGCGGAAGATATTCAGCTGATATCAGTGGATGATGGATGAAGGCTGCAGCTGTAGGAAGATCCCTGGCTGTTGAGGGTTTCCTGCCCTGGAACAGGAATCTACCTTTTGTCAAGGACTGTGTGTCTGTTAACGTGCAGCAGTATGAAAAGATGTCCTGACCAAGGAGTCTACCTGGCGGAATTTAACATATTACATACCTTTCCCTGGTCAGGACATCATCTGGAAATGGTTACTCCAAGCCTCCGCTGAAACAGTGGCATTTTATATTTTCCTCTTCCCGTATTCATCAATTTCTGCAGAAACAATTGAGCCAGAAGAGAATAATGTATTTTTCACCACTTGTGGAGTGTTTTCTTTTTCCTATCCATAAATCCTTTGGTGTCGTTCTGTAAGTTTGCAGTTGCATGTACTGTATTTGTGCCATTATTAGGATTATGTTAATTAAAACAGTCAGAAAGAAAGCAAACAACAAATGTTCCGAAAAATATTGTTGATTTATCATCACCCAAGATGGACCAACAATAAGGTTGGATTAGAATAACAATGAATGAATTTATATCATTGAAAAGCATTTCCCAAGATAAACTAGAACAAAACATCTATCTCAATAATAAAATCATAGAGTCGTACAGCACAGACCCGTCATCCGTGCTGACCAGATCTCAATTTGACCTAGTCCCATTTGCCAGCATTTGGCCCATATTCCTCTAAACCCTTCTATTCATAGGCCCATCCAGATGCTTTTTCATTATTGCAATTGTACCAGCCTCTACCACATCCTCTGGCAGCTCATTCCATACAGGCATCACTCTCTGCATGAAAAAAGTTTCCCATTAGGTCCCTTTTAAATTTTTTCCCTCTCACCTTAAACCCACATCCTCTAATTTTGGGAAAAACATCTTGGCTATTCACCATATCCATGCTCCTCATAATTTTATAAACCTCTGTAAGTTCACCCTCAGTTTCCGAAATCCAAAGAATATAGTCCCAACCTATTCAGCCTTTCCCAATAGCTCAAACCTTCTAGTCCCAGCAACGTTCTTGTAAATATTTTTTGCCCCCTCTCAAATTTAACAGCATCCTTCTTATAGAACAGTGACCAGAATTGTATGCAGTATTCCAAAGGTGGCCTCACCAGTGTCCTTTACAACCACAACACTAGCCATTGATAGCCACCACCAGCCTCCATTAACAGTTATTCACTCTCCTAGCCAGACTGTTATCCACTCTTTGGTCTGTCTAACTGCTCTTGTCTCTCTTTGGGCTCTATCCCCACCTATTGTTTGCTCCTCACCCCCTCCTACCACCCAATCTTCTGCATAAAAACTGACGTTTCCCAGCTCCCATCAATACTGAGGAAGAGTTGCTCAACCTGAAATGTTAACTCTGATTGATCACTGCAGATGCTGTCAGACATGCTGAGTTTTTTCAGCAGTTTCTATCTTTGTCTCTTAGTTACAGCATCAAGAGTTCTTTCGATTTTTATGGAGAACCGGGAAATTATGTTGATATTCTAGGCCATTCAATAATAAGAATGAGGGTATCTTGAAAGACATTAAGGTTGTTAAGTCCCCAGGGCTGAATGAAGTCTATTCCAGGGAGGCAAGGAGGAGATGGCTGGGGCCATGACAGAGATTTTTGTATCTCCTTTAGACACAGGCAAGGTCCCAGAAGTATGGAGAATAGCCAATGTTGTTCCTTTGTTTACGAAGGGCAACAGAGGTAATCCAGGAAATTATGGGCCGGTGAGCCTTGCATCAGTCATAGGGAAATTACTGGAGAAAATTCTTAGCGACAAGATTTACTCACATCGCTTGGTGATGGTCAGTATGACTTTGTGTGGGGGAGGTCCTGCCTCTCAAATTTGATTGGGTCTCTTGAAGATGTGACAATGATGATTGAGGATAGGGCAATGGATCTTATCAATGTGAACACTACTAAAACATTTGACAAGTCCCTCATGGCATGCTAGTCCTAACAATTAAATCACATGGGATCCATGGTGAGTTGATAAGTTGAATACAAAATGGGCTTGGCCATAGAAAACAGAAGGTAGTTGTGAATGGATTTTTTTTCTGACTGAAAGTGTCATTAGTGGTGTTCTGCAAATGATTTTAATGTTATAAATATGTACGTGGTCAGGTTAGTAAGTTTGCAGATGATATGAAAATTGTTGAAGTTATGGAATAATGAGGCATGTTGTCAAAGGATATGGCAGAATACAGATCATTGAAAAGTTGGGCAGAAAAAGGGCAGATGGGGTGTAATCTGGAAAAGTGTGAGATGATACATTTTGGGAGGTTCAATGCAAAGGAAAAATGAACAGTAAATAGCAAGAGCATTGGTATACAGAGAGATCTTGGGATACAACTCCATAGCTCTTTGAAAGTGTCAACACAAGTGGATAAGGTGGTAAGGAAGGTGTATGGCATGTTTGAATTCATCAGTCAGAGCTTTGAATATAAAAGTTGGCAAGTCATGTTACAGCATAAGATTTTAGTTAAGCTATATTTGGAATATTGTGTGCAGTTCTGGTTGCCACACGATAGGAATAATAGAATATCCTTTATCCTTTATGGTGACGTGTATTCCAGTTTAGGAGCACAGTGAAAAGTTCTTACAATGGCTGCCTTCTAATGTTGCCATCTTAGGTACAAATGCTGGATACAAAGGAGGAATAAAAGAAAAAGTACTAGCATTACTTAGTGTCTAAAAAATAAATTAGAAATATGATCTTTATAATACAGTTAAAGATTGACATTACAGTTTGGCAAAGAATTTCAAATAGCAGCACAGCATGTGGTCTAACTGGCCATACTAAGTCCCAGTCCAACAAATGCCCCATTCCACCCCAAACCTCCAGTCCACTCTGTACTGGCACTCAGCTGCATCAAGCTAAGTTGCGCTGTTCCAGGACTCATTTCCCTCACGCTGGAGGCTTCAGAGAGAGTGCACAAGCCTTCTACCAGGATCTTTTGACACAGCAAGCAGGCACCACTGAGGTTTGAACCTAGGATCTCTGATTTACTAGAGAGGCACTTTAACCATCTAAGCCACGGCGTCACAGCACTAACCAGGATCTTGCCTGGAGTGGAACATTAACTATAAGGAGAGGTTGGACAGAACTAGGGTGTTTTTTTTTTACACTTCAGAGCATCAGAAGCTGAGGGGTGACCTGAAAGGTCATAACATGATGAGAGACATGTATAAGGTGGATAGTCAGTCTTCTTTTTCCCAGGATTGAAATGTCAAATAGTAGTGGGCATAGTTTTAAAGTGAGAGGGGGAAGTTTTAAAGAGATGTGAAAAGCAAATGTTTTACACAGACGGTGATAGGTGCCTGGGATGTGCTGCATGGAGAAGTGGGAGAAGCAGATAGGATAGCAATGTTGCAGAGGCATTTGACAGATACATGAATAGGCAGAGAATAGAGGGATAGGGAGCATGTGCAGGAAAATGGGATTAGTTTAGAATGGTTGGCACAAATATGGTGGGTTAAAGGGCCTGTTCCCATGCTGTACTGCTTTAGCAGAGATCTGACCAGAGCCTTATACAGCTCAGTAAAACAACCCTGCTCTTGTATTCTATCCCTCTCAAAATCAATTCTAACATTACGTTTGCCTTCCTAACTGCCAACTGAACAAATGTTAACCTTAAAAGAATTCTGAATTTGGACTCCCAAATTCAGATTTCTGAAGCCTTTCCCCATTTACAGCATAGCCTATGCCTCTATTCTTCCTAACAAAGTGCATAACCTCACGTTTTCCTACATTGTACTCCATCTGCCACTTCTTTGCCCACTCTCCTAGCCTGTCCAAGTCCTTCTACAGCCTTCCCGCCTCCTCAACACCATCTCTTCCTCCACCTATCTTTGTGTCATCTGCAAACTTAATAGCAATGTCCTCAGTTCCTTCATTCAGATCATTAATATATAATGTGAACTGTTGTGGTCCCAGCACTGACCCCTGTAGAACTCCACTGCACACTGGCTGGCATCCTGAAAAAGATTTTCTGTCTCCTGGCAGATAGCCAATCCTCTATCTATGTCAGATCATTGCCCCTAATGCCATGTGCTCTTCTCTTATCATTTTCATTTTCTTGCAAATTAAAAAAAAATTGAGAAGTCTCATCTTTTTGCAAGGGTATAAACTCTAACTTTTTCTTGAATATCATTCATGGGATATGTCCATCGCTGGCTAAATAATTATGTTTCTAATATCCTTAATTAAGTAAAGTGTATCAAATTTTTAATATTTCCTCTAATTGCTTCCCTTTAGATATCCGCATGGTTTATTGCCCATCCTTAATTGACAAGAGGGCAGGAATGAGTCAAACATATCTCTGAGTTTGAAGTCACACGTAGACCAGAACAGGCAAGGACAGCAGATTTACCTCCCTGAAGTCATTAGTAAATCAGATGCAATTCCCCTCCAACAATTCACAATGGTTTTATGGTTACCATTCGACTCTTAATTCCAGATTCTTTTGCAATTGATTTCAAATTCCACCATGTTGCTATGACAGGATTTGAACCCCTGACCCAGAACATCATCTGGGTTTGCTGGATTAAGAGTCGAACAAAGATACCATAAGTACATCACCTCCCCTTGCCCACAGCGCACATTTTTCTTTCCCCCTACCTCATAGCTTAAATTGCTTATACTCAGATTCATCATAACCTTTCACTCCGTACCATTTCAAGACCAATGTTACCCTTACGATGAATTATCACAGGTTACCAGAACTGCACTAGTGCTCTGGTTGGAGTTGGGCAAATGCCTTTTGCAATAAAAAGCCTCCCTTTGTTCTTTCTGAATGCAATCCAAGATCTTGTTTTCCTATTGTCTCTGCTAAGCACTGCGCTGACAATTATAGAGACATATTACAAGGGCACAAACATTTTGGGTCACTACACTGCAACATGAATATTGCTGTTTATTGTCAGGAGTGAAGGCTGCTGTGGGACTTGGGTGTGTGAGTATTGTTGAGGATGTGGAAGGGGGCATTCGTTGAGGTGCAGACGGCAAACTGACCACCAAGGTAGGAAATTCACCAAAGATCCTCAGACAGTACCTTCCAAACCCATGGCCATAATTCCATCTCGAAGCGCAAGGGCAGCAGCTACGTGGGAACACCACCAACTTGCCCTCCAAGCCACTTGTCATCCTGACTTGGAAATATATCACCATTTCTTCACTATCACTGGATCAAAATCCTGGAATTCCCTCCCTAAGGGAATGGTGGGTCAACCCAAAGCAGGTGGACTGCAGCAGTTCAAGAAATCAGCTCACCACCATCTTCTCAAGGGAGCAACTAGGGACAGGCAATAAATGCTGGCCCAGACAGCGACGCCCATTTCCCACAAATGAAATTTTACAAAAAGGAGTTGTGGAGGGTGCAAAATGTGAGCATTCTCTAGAGGGACGTTGAGGGGGAGGTTAAGCATTGCTGGTGGTGCAAGGTGGGATGGACATTGCTATGAGGGGTCGAGGAAGCTGATCATTGTCAGGTATGGGGTAGACTGTGCATTGTCAGGAGTGACAATGAGGGGTGGTTAGCATTATCAGGGTGCAAGGTTAGAGGTCAATGTCAAGTGTGGGGCCAGTAACTCCTGTTGGGAAGAGGAGGGATGGTGAGCAAGGTCAGAGTGTGGTGGTGTGTGTACAAGGACAGAGCATTGGTGCCGTGTAGGAATGGGTAACCAGTGTCAGCAATACACAGGGTGATGGGCATTGTCAGGAGGGAGTAATGCAGACCATTGTTAGACCTCAGGGAGTGAGTAAGGAGCTTTAGGGGAGGTGAGGAGGAGAGGGCAAGTATTGTAGTGGAGGACAATGAGGGTTGGGTGTGTTGAAAGGCTGCAGTGGAATTTGTTTTAGGCCTTCTTAATACTGCCAATTATTGTCCTGCATCTGAGTTTAATGTGGGCAGAAAGATGGGGGTTAATTTCTGAATAAGTTTAGAGCATTAAACCTAAGTCTTCCACACTAAGTTGGTGGTGAGAGACATTGTTAGAGGGAATCAGCAGCCTAATTCTGTATAATGGGGGTTTTAAATTCTTGGATTAATATTGTGCATCAGTGTAAAATGGTCCTCCTCATGCCCCATTACACAACATATCAACATTGACCACTGTTAACATTGGAAATTCTAGGTCACCAAATAAATCCAAGCCTTTCCATTCCGTAAAACGTTACCACCACACAAACTTGGTATGAAAGAAAGTATTCGAGGAAAAAGTGAGGTCTGCAGATGCTGGAGATCAGAGCTGAAAATGTGTTGCTGGAAAAGCGCAGCAGGTCAGGCAGCATCCAAGGAACAGGAGATTCGACGTTTCGGGCATAAGCCCTTCCTGATGAAGAGAGGGTTGTAAGCCATTAGTGATTCATAAGATCAGCAAGTTGCATCCAGTCAAACTTTGAACAGGTTAGGCTGAGCGATCTTATGATCTTGTTGCACAGTACATTAGATTACATTATGAAAAGAATGTAAGACGTACTAAAGCAACATGCAAAAATGAAATAAATACAATAAAATAGATGCAGGAAATCATATCTTCAGGTATAGATTTAATAAGACAATATGTGTAAACTTTAGATAGAATCGTAGAATCAAACAGTGAGGGGGAAGACATTTGGCCCATCAAATTAGCTACTGTGGATCTACACTAGCCCCATTTTTCAGCATTTGGCCCATAGCTGTGAATATTAGTAGAATTTAGAATGTATACATCAATAGCAAAATTGTTTACAATTTTATTTCCTTCCATTTGTCAAGGAATGAATATGTTAACATACTTTCTTTCATAGCTGAAAATGTGTTGCTGGAAAAGCGCAGCAGGTCAGGCAGCATCCAAGGAACAGGAAATTCGACGTTTCGGGCATAAGCCCTTCATCAGGAAGGGCTTATGCCCGAAACGTCGAATTTCCTGTTCCTTGGATGCTGCCTGACCTGCTGCGCTTTTCCAGCAACACATTTTCAGCTATGAAAGAAAGTATGTTAACATATTCATTCCTTGACAAATGGAAGGAAATAAAATTGTAAACAATTTTGCTATTGATGTATACATTCTAAATTCTACTAATATTCACAGCTATGGGCCAAATGCTGAAAAATGGGGCTAGTGTAGATCCACAGTAGCTAATTTGATGGGCCAAATGTCTTCCCCCTCACTGTTTGATTCTACGATTCTATCTAAAGTTTACACATATTGTCTTATTAAATCTATACCTGAAGATATGATTTCCTGCATCTATTTTATTGTATTTATTTCATTTTTGCATGTTGCTTTAGTACGTCTTACATTCTTTTCATAATGTAATCTAATGTACTGTGCAACAAGATCATAAGATCGCTCAGCCTAACCTGTTCAAAGTTTGACTGGATGCAACTTGCTGATCTTATGAATCACTAATGGCTTACAACCCTCTCTTTCACATTGATTCAGTGCTTCATAACATTTTTAGTTTTAACTTCAATGATTATAGCAGTTAGTCAACCAAAACATTCTTTGAGATTGAGTTCGATGATACAATTCTGATGACTCTGATCTCAGTTTTTTTCTACTTCTCCAGCTGTAATATAATTCTTTGAGAATTTTCTGAAACTATTGCAGTATCACAGACAGAACAATAGTCTTGGCAAATATTTTGAGGAACATGACAAATAAAGGTTTGGAGAACCTAAACTAACTATTCTGTTACCTTCAGTCCTCCACTAGTCAGAGCTTCTGTAGTAACAGTCACTGCCTTCAGGGAAAGTGAGAGAGGCACAGAACTAAAATAAATAGGGGTGGCACGGTGGCTTAGTGGCTCAGTGGTTAGCACTACTGCCTCACAGCACCTGGGTCCCAGGTTCAATTCCAGCCTTGGGCAACTGTCTATGTGGAGTTTGCACATTCTCCCTGTGTCTGTGTGGGTTTCCTCCAGATGTTCCGGTTTCCTCACACAGTCAACGAGGTATAGTTCGGTGAATTGGCCATGCTAAATTGTGGTAGGTGCATTAGTAAAAGGGAAATGGGTCTGAGTGGGTTACTCTTTGGAGGGTCGGTGTAGACTGGTTGGGCCAAAGGTCCTGTTTCTGCACTGTAGGGAATCTAATCCAAATACACAATTAAATGGCATATTCATAACTCTGCAGAAGATTAACAAAACCTTAGTCGCAATTCTGCAAAGGTTTACCACAATGAAGAAACAGTGCTTTGCCGATGATGAGTACATTGGCAGAATGGCTGAAGCAAACTTGGCACATGCAAAGCACTGTTCATGATACGAATTTGACAATGGGCCTGAAAGAATATGTGGTAAGCCCATCTAAAAGGCTTAAGAGAAGAAAATGCATGAAGAAATTTTTAATAATAAATAATGGATAGTTTTTGTCTGTCCAGATATTTTTTGTTGGCCATTTTAAGACACATGGTCAGAGACAAAATAAAAGCCCACTGCAGATGCTGGAATCCGAGGAAGACAAGCAAAAGGCTGAAAGAACACAACAAGTCAGGCAGCATCAGGAGATGGAGAAGTCAATGTTTCAGGTGTCACCCTTCTTCAGTCATGAAGGAGGGTGACACCTGAAATTTTGATTTCTCACCTCCTGATACTGCCTGACTTGCTGTGTTCTTCCAGTCTCCTGCTTGGCTATTTTAAGACACATAGTTCTTGGTGAATGAATTTGATGAGTGGTGCTTAATGTTATGTGAATGTACATGGGCCAAGTAGAGAACTGGAACTTTTGATGCGGCCTTGGAATGGGAGGGAGAACTGAACCAGCAGAAGGTGAGGAGAGCCCAACAACAGAGTTAACCTGGCTGGAAGATTTGTTTCCATTTGGGATCATTTGGTGGGAGCAAGGGCTTGATAAGAATGGGATGAAAGGAATTGAAAGACAAGATGGCATGAGATTGATGGCAAGGGGAGGTTGGAATAGTTTGAGGTGATGATGATTTGGGATGGGTGGCATGGGAGGGGTTGATGATCTAGTGGAATTGGTTGAGTGCAGCAAAAGGGCAAGAGTATTAACTTGATACAATTTATCGTTCTGAAGACATTCCTTGTACCAAAAAAATGACCATTCACTACATTCGAATAAAACAAATGTTCTGGTCAAATTTAAAAGAATATATCAGTGTTAATTCTATAAACAATCTAGATAATACCAGTCTATTCTCTCTAAAGTTTTGCCCAATAATTTTAATGGGTGTGTCATTACACAAGAACTGTTATGATGTTACTACGAAACAAGGATGTTGCTGTGGATGAAGCTGGGTGGTTAGGAAGCTTCAGTGATGAGTGATGAAATCATAACATCCAGACTTCAAAGAAATAGATTTTAATCCTTGAATAATAGTGACCCATTGGAGGTAAACCTGCTTTACTAACTAAGGGAAGGATAAGGTCCCATTGTACTTACATGTTCTATAACTGCATGCAAGGTAGAAAGAGTTGGCTCATTCAGTTGGCTGGTTTGCAATGCAGATTGATAGTAACAGTTGTAGGTTTAATTCCCACACTAGCTGAGATTACTATGCAGAACCTTGTTCTCAACTGTCCCCCCCACCCCCACATCTTGCCTGTGATAAGGTGATTTTCAGACTAAACCACCACCTGTCGTCTCTCTCAAATGACAGAGCAGCCTATGGTCTTCTTTTCTTTTTACAAGTTTAGATTTTTGATGACATTCGTATTTATACTCCTGGGACAGTTTTTACACATGGATAGCTTTATGTAACTTTCCCCCAGTGTGAGATGCTTTGATTTTGCTAATGTATTTTCTGAAATAAAAACTAGAAACCTTCTAATTAAAGAAATACATTGAAATAGAGATGCTAATTTGATCACGAATGTTTTGCAGGTCTCAGCTTTTAGTACACAATTAATGCTGAAGATCTGTCTGGAAGCTAAGCTGGAGCATGATCTAAGAAAATGTTTTTTTCCTCAGAGACCAATAACTACCTAGAGTTATCTACAAAAAAGGAGACAAAAGCTGGACCTCATTGTATACATTTCTTTGGCAGAAAACATGGAACCAGGACTAATTTCGGGAGACTAAACTCAAATGCATCAGATGCCTTTGGGATCAGGCATCAAACATTTAGACCACATGATTTGATCAAATGAACTTTCTGCCTTTGTATCGAGAGGATATGAGTGTTGCTAGCTGGACCATCATTTATAACCTTCCTTAATTGCCCAGAGGACAGTTAAGAGTCAACAGCGTTGCTGTAGGTCTGGGGTCTAGGTAAAGACAACAATTTCCTTCCCTGAAGGGCATTAATGAACAAACTGTGCCATTCCCGTCAACTGACAACTATTTCATGGTCACTATGAGACTCTTAATTCCAGATTTTATTTTTGTACTGAATTCAAATTCCACCATCTCCCATGGGACGATTCAAACCTGGATCCCGAGAACATTACCCGGGTCTCTGGATTAATAGTCCAGCAGTGATACCCCACACCCCCTGATAATCATGGCTACTAACTGACTAAAACAAGTATTAAACATCAGACATCTTGCATACATTCTGTAGGGCAACCACCTTAATGTGGAATTCCATCAGGGAGAGAAGACAGCCAAGTTTGATGATGACTTCAAACCTTATGCAGCCCTCTGTAAGATGCTGTCAAACTGTGCTTTCACACAGATGATCCCTGGAATGGTTAGTCTAACATACGAGGAACGGCTGAGGATCCTGGGATTGTATTCATTGGAGTTTAGAAGATTAAGGGGAGATTTAATAGAAACGTACAAGATAATACATGGCTTGGAAAAGGTGGACGCTAGGAAATTGTTTCCGTTAGGCGAGGAGACTAGGACCCATGGACACAGTCTTAGAATTAGAGGGAGTCAATTCAGAACAGAAATGCGGAGATATTTCTTCAGCCAGAGAGTGGTGGGCCTGTGGAATTCGTTGCCGCAGAGTGCAGTGGAGGCCGGGACGCTGAATGTCTTCAAGGCAGAGATTGATAGATTCTTGATGTCACAAAGAATTAAGGGCTACAGGGAGAATGCTGGTAAGTGGAGTTGAAATGCCCATCAGCCATGATTGAATGGCAGTGTGGACTCGATGGGTCGAATGGCCTTACTTCCATTCCTATGTCTTATGGTCTTATGGTCTTATGTGCTTGTGGCCTTCCTGTTCTCCAAACCCCAACTCCCATTATCCAACATTTACCAAGATCTGGTGCTAGAAGTGTAGATGTAAGGTATACATTGGATACTTAGACAAAGGGCAGGCAGTCTCCACAGGCACACTAAGTGCTGGCATTTCACCCCAAATGCCCCAATGAAGTCAGAGGCCCATTCCTTGGGACTAACTCGTTCCTGAAGAAGAGCTTATGCCCGAAACATCGATTCTCCTACTCCTCGGATGCTGCCTGGCCTGCTGCACCTTTCCAGCACCACACTTTTCAACTCTGGTCTCCAGCATCTGCAGTCCTCATTTTCTACCAACTCGTTATGTGCAAGAATTATTTAAGCTGGCACGATGGAGCAGATGTTTTTCTGGTGAAAAATGAGGTCTGCAGATGCTGGAGATCACAGTTGAAAATGTGTTGCTGGTTAAAGCACAGCAGGTCAGGCAGCATCCAAGGAATAGGAAATTCGACGTTTCGGGCATAAGCCCTTCATCGAAGGGCTTATGCCCAAAACGTCGAATTTCCTATTCCTTGGATGCTGCCTGACCTGCTGTGCTTTAACCAGCAACACATTTTCAACCCAGATGTTTTTCTGCCCAACAACCAAACCTCTCTTCTTAAGCTATGAGCTGAAACGGACAGTACTGGTCTGAATGAAGAGTGTACATCAAAGATGTAAAGCCAGCATCACACTATATCCAGTCTGGGAGCACAGAGGATTATTTGAAGAAATGCAATTGTACCAGGCCTACTGAGGTTTGGCATAGGTTTCTTTTCTTTTCAGTTTGCAACAGACATTGAACACATAACTTGAAAGTCATTGAAAATCATAGAGTCATACAGGACGGAAACAGACCCTTTGGTCCAACCAATCCATGCCAACCATAATCCCAAACAAACCTAGTTCCACTTGCCTGCGCTTGGTCCACATTCTTTTATTCATGTACGCACCCAACTGTCTTTTAAACATTGTAACTATAAAAGAACTAAAAATGAAGTAGAATAAAAATATATACTACTGAAACGTAATAATTGCAAGAAATCTAGATGTAATTCTAGAAATAATCCTGAATCTCAGGAGCATTTGCAAGTGCTACTCTCAGTCCATTTTACAATCTTTCCCAATTAGGGTTTCATTAACATGCCCTGGATGATTTTGTGGTCAAAATGGTGAGAGGTCAGAGGCCTGTGTTAGCAAATTCTGGCACAGAGTAAATAGTGGGGCATCCAGGTCAGAGGAGAAAAGCAGAAGCCATTGACAGGGAAGGATCAAGATTGAGGCCTAGGTAAATACTCGGGGTATCTGAATCAAATCCCACTAAGTGTAATTTATATTTAATTAATAAAATTTGAAATTGAAAGCTTGTCTCAGCAATGGTAACTCTGAATCCAACATCAACTGCTGCAAATCCTCATCTGGTGATATATCTCTTCCCCCTGACAGAGATTCTAGGACAAAAGAGATAACCTCAGAATAAAATTTGTTAATTCAAAATAAATATGAGGAGGAATTTCTTGTCTGAAAGGGTTGTGAAACTGTGGAATTCCTACTGTAGAGGGCTGTCGAAGATTGGTCATTAAGCATAATTGAGGCTTTAAAAGACAGCTTTTAATTTATAAGAGTAGAAGGGAAAAGGCTAGTAAATACAACTGAGGATTATCGAATGTTGGAACAGACTCGATGGGCTAAATGGCCTACTTCTGATCTTATGGTTTTAAAGTTCTCTAATGTCCTTTAGCACATTACTTGGCCTAGCCTACATGCGACACCAGACCATCAGCAATATGATTGCTCCCTAAAATGGCTGCGTTAGCCGTTGAAGGGGAGCAGTTCAAAGACAGCTCGATATAAGCAACAAACATTGAACTTACCAATGATGGCTGCATCCAATTAAAGACCATTTTTTAAACAAAAAAAATTTTTATGTCTGCTAACGTTCTATTTTGAAGCAATAAATGTCATGTCGGTGAGTTACGTGCACAGTTCGAAAGAAATTTTATAACAGTGATCAGTACTCGAAGAGTTAAAACACTTAATGACTTACAGGTTCAAATGATTGTTCCACTGGGCAAGGATTATCACTGTGAAGCTTTTCTTATTGTCCCTACTTAGTTTAACTCTATTGATTCAATGGCGCAGTGGGTGATTTCCAGCATTTTCATTTGCTTTTTGTTTATTTCTCTGCAGTTTCCAGTTTTTTTTTACATACAAGTTCATCTACTAGCTTTTCACAAGAAAGGCTATTCTTGATCTCTCCCCTCAGTCTATTGACAACACTAAGAATGCATAAGCAAATCTTCATAGTTTACTCAGAATATATAGGTATACTGATGGAACATAAAATATGATATTGCTGGTTCATATGATCTTGTGCCAGGGTAAAAATACTTGAGTGAATCATGTTGCAATGAAATCCTAAGCCTATCTATAAAAAATGGCTTTACACTCCTGTTGTAAATAATACACAATGACAAAGCTACCCAAAAGATAATTGAGTTTATTTTCTTCAAATTCCTCCACAAGGTGTCATTGTCCTCTGGAGTTTTAGCAGACAATTGCAAACAAAAAGTAAATTTTAAGAGGATCTAAATTAGCCAATCATACACAGACACAGAGAAAAGAATGGAATTCTTGGTCAAATTATGCAAATTAAACTGACATTTACATTAATGCATTGTTGTAAAAAGAATCAAAACACAAAAGAAGGCTAACTTAGAAGTGCAGCAAGCTTTTTTTTTCAAAATAAAGTTTCATATATAATTCTTAATGAGTCACCAGCATAAATTTTATGAATGAAAACAAGTGACATTTTCAGGTGAATAATTAACATTGCTAAAATTTATAAAAGAATAATGTGAAATGTTCGAACCATGAAGCAAGAACAGAAAATTGTGAAGATACAAATAGGGTCTGACAGAAACAAAATGAGAAGTTATAAATTACAATATTTCATCTGCAAACCATCCATCATTTCTAATGCACACTTAAAACCCTGTATCAGGTCCTTTGAAAACAAAAAGTGCTGGAGATCACAATGGGTCAGGCAGCATCCATGGAGAGAAAACAAGCTAACATTTCATGTCTAGGTGGCTCTGATGAACAATAATCCAGCATTTTTTGTTTTCAGTATAGATTCCAACATTTTCAGTAAGTTGTTCCCATGTATCACGTCCTTTACTGTCTGCGGATGATGACTGAGCTGCTGGCTATCTCCAATATCTTTTTTTATTATATTTCAATCAAGATTGGGCTTTCTTCTACTTCTTTTAGGTTCTACCACACATTTTTAAATTTAAAATAACACAAATTCATCTTTTTAATGTTAAATTTCAGCTACTCAAAGTTACCTTTGAATTATAATTTTCTGTCATTTTTGTCAACACAATGGCTCTGTTGTTGCCATTTTTAAGTAGCAGTGAAATATAGTTGGCGTCTGGGAAATAATTGCATGAAATATTTTGCACTACCATACGTATGTTAGCAGTATGCCATTATTCAAAAACTTATTAAAGTAAATCTCACAAAGCAAACTTTGCAATGCCAAAAATCTTGTCCTTTGGTTTCTCTTTAAAATGTCTAGGGTCCTGTTAATATCAATCATATCATTTCCTCCAAAATATTTAAGAGACTTAAATATGGTGAATTCAAAACATGACTTAAGATAACTTTCTTAGGACTTGTTTTGTCTTGCTAATTGGAGTATAAAATGCTCTAAATTGCCTGAAGATATTTGCATTTCCAGAGGTGGCTATCTGAAAGCAGATGCTGAAAATAGGAATGAGAAATTGGAAAGTGCTGAAAATAATTAACAGGTCTCACAATATCTCCAAACTAGAAAAACAAAAAAAATTGAACACATCCCAAATTTTGACTGAGTTAATTCTGGGTGTTTCATGGAGAGTTAGTCTCTTTCCGGAGGACTCAGTTAATTCAGTTTGCTGGATGGCTGGTCTACCATACAATAATGTGGGTTCAATTCTTGCACCAACTGAGGTTGCAACCAGGACCTTCTGCTGTTCCTGCTACTGACACCATACTTTGAGCTCAGCTGTGAACCTGTTCAAATGCTCAAGGACAGAGTTATATCCAAGGAGGTGCAAACTTACAGAACACATTAAGAATGCAGATGTGCAGCTTCTCTTTGTATGTTAGAGACTCCCTGTCCCTGGGCACCAAATGCCCTAGCAGCAAAATTGTAATGTAACATGTCAGTGAGCTCCAAAGTACAATATTGAAATTCAATACAATAGAATTCATAGATAGAATCCCTACAGTGTGGAAACAGGCCCTTCGGTCCAACAAGTCCATACCGACCTTCTGAAGAGTATCCCACCAAAATCCATTCCTCTACCTTGTTACTCTACTTTAAACCCTGACTAATGGACCTAGCCTACACACCCCTGAACATCATGGGCAGTTTAGCATGGCCAATTCATCTAAACTGCACATCTTTGGATTGTGGGAGGAAACCCACGCAGACAGGGGGAGAATGTGCAAACTCCACACAGACAATCGCCCGAGGCTGGGGTCAAACCCCGGTCTCTGGCGCTATGAGACAGCAGTGCTAACCACTGAGCCACTGTGCGTCCCTGTGCGACCAAGGTGTGTCCCTGATGATATGGTGAGGCTCTTGCTCGTCTAATGCTGCAAATGTGTTGCTGGTCAAAGCACAGCAGGTTAGGCAGCATCTCAGGAATAGAGAATTCGACGTTTCGAGCATAAGCCCTTCATCAGGAATGCCAACCCACCATGGATAGAGGGTGCAGGTAGTCACTGCCTATAGAGCATGCCCTGCTGGGCAAGACTGGCCAAGTGGGTTTACCAGAGTAGCTGCCACATAACTGATGATTTTCATGCTGGGCTTTAGAGTAACACAATTCCTCTCTGCTTGCTGGGAAAAATAGCAACTGCATATAAAGGAAGCAAGTTTAGACAATAGTGGGGAATCAATGTGTGCAAGTAGGCTGTCACTGATCACAAGTGAGATTTTCATCTAGCCATTATTAGCTTATGCAGAAAATAAGACTTCTTTTTCTTGACATGAGAAATCTCACTCTTCTGTTCTCACTGCATATTCCTAACTGTATGCTCAAGATCTAGCTTTCTGATGAAAAGTCATCAAACTAAAATATAAAGCCAGAGACTTTTAACATGATGGAGAGCTTCTCCACCATAGAAGAAATGGATGAAGTGGTCAAAAACCATAAGTCTCATCATTGTACTCAGGAACTTCCGCTAATGTACAGGTGGGAAAGGGGATGTGGAGAGGTTGAGGAGGGACTTGCATATGTGAATTTCTCCTCTAGCCATTTTATTCATCAGCTGCCTTCACCGAAGTGGGGCTTTGGTACCTCTCAGTGGTTAGCACGGCTGCCTCACAGTGCCAGGGACCCGGGTTTGATTTCACCCTTGTGTGACTGTGTGGAGTTTGCACATTCTCTCCATGTCTGCGTGAGTTTTCTCCGTGTGTTCCAGTTTCCTCCCCAAGTCCAAAGATGTGCAATTTAGATGATTGTCCATGCTAAATTGTCCAGAGTGTCCAGGGATATGCAGACTAGGTGGGTTAGCCATGGAAAATGAATGGTTAGAGGGATAAGTAGGAGGTGGATCTGGATGGCATGATCTTCGGAAGGTCACTCTGGACTAAGCTGCCAAATGGCTTGCTTCCATACTATAGGAATTCTATGATTCAATGCACACATTAGATCTGAATTTTGTGGGTTAATTTAGAAAGCCAATATACCTCAGCTTGGAGAAATAAAGTTTTCCTTTGAATTTTTTATCAGTACACCTTTGATAAATGCCATCTGTGATTTTGAGTTGACCAGTCACCCACTGGAAGAGGGAAGATCCCTATTAGAATTGCTAAAACTAGGCATAAATGTTCTTTAAAAGTGCATAAATCCATTACTGTTGATCTCATTGTCACTGTCAACAAACTTGTCAAATCAACTGTGAAAACTCTCAGAAACACCTGTCAAGGTGTCTTGCCAAAAGTGTCAAAAGAATGTCTGATAGGGACATTTAGGAGAACCTGTCAAAAGCACCTGTCAAAGGAAAATGTCAAGGCACTTGAAATTACTTCCCATTAAATCTTTGAAATATATGTCTGGAGCGTAAAGAAAATATTTCTTTCCTATTTCACTCTGTTGACATAAGCCTGAGGAAACCCATGACTGAATTACAGCAGAGTGAATGAACTCACATTCAAAAATCATTCTGTAAGTTTGAACAACAGCTACGAGTGGTTATAGATTCTTTGATGCGGGACTGGATTCCAATGCTTGTTAGTTTTATAGATTGTGCACTCTGATAAAACATTTGTTGTTATAGGCTTCATGTAGGGTAAGGAAGATAGCTGTGACAAATGGCTTTCATAAAATGAAAACATTCTTTCCAATATGATAAAATCTTTATCTCAGAGAACTTTTTCTCATCTTTATGAGTTTTGAGGTCTGGCTATGATGAATTGGTGAAGAAATGAATTTGGATAGCAGGTATAAGGGCAAAAGGTGGCGGGGAGTATGGGTTGGTCGGTATTGATACCATCTTGGTGAATGTGAGGACTGCAGATGCTGGAGATAAGATTAGAGTGGTGCTGGAAAAGCGCAGCAGGTCAGGCAGCACAAATGACCAGAAAAATTAACGTTTCAGGCAGGAGCCCTTGATATCATCTCAGCATTTAAGATATAGAGACCTATGAGACCCGTGGCCAGACAGCAGAGTTTGGCACAGGTGTATGAGGGACTATGGTGGTGGGCAAAGGGTCACATGGTGTCATGGCAGTTTTCAGAGGGAACAGAAAGTGAGTGAAGTTACATGTCATGGCATGGAGAGCATTAGAGGCCAAAGGGGTTGGATGGAGGACATTCTTGGCATGGAGTGATTGAGGGACTGAGGGGTGGTGGAGGTGGTCATACAGTGCCTCGGGTTGGATTGGATGGTACATAGGGATTGCATGGAGGGTGTGGGTAAGGGGTGAGAGTATAGGGCCGGAGAGAGGACTCATGTTCAACTCCTCACACTTAAACCTTAGACACAGTGCTCGGTCCCTGAGGCCGGTGTTCGACTTGACTCACCAAGATGCTGGCAGCCTCCTCAGTTCTGGGAGGGTCTGCCTTCCCTGACTGTTAATACAGCTGGCAGTACAGACCAAAACTCTGATATATGGAAGCCAGTTTTAAAGGTCGGGTTTGAAATAACTCGACAGAGACCTGCATCCCGTCACCATGTCACCCTTCATTTACAATGTGGGAAGTCCTTCACTCTGGCACAGTCTTGTTCCAGTATGTCAGAACTTCTGCTGCTCCTGTTTATATCTGATTGGACCAGATTAATAACCCCGATCAAGGAACAGATATTCTATAATGTCTACCTGGCTGACCTCGTTACAATCATTACAGGGTTTGAACGTCAGGAGGAGGCAGTGACCGAGTGGTCTAACCACTGGACTGTTAATCCAGAGGCCTAGGTAGTATTCTTGGAAGCTGGGTTTGAATCCTGCCATAGCAGATGGTGCAATTTGAATACAATAAAAGTCTGGAATCAAGAGTCTAATGATGACCATGAATCAATTGTCAGGAAAAACCTATCTGGTTCCCTTTAGGGAAGGAAATTGCTGTCTTTACTTGGTCTGGCTTATATGTAAATCCAGACCACAACAATGTGGCTGATTCTTCACAATTAGGAATAGGTAATAAATGCTGGCAGAGCCAGCTATGCTCTTATCCCATGAATGAATAAAAAAAATTCAAAGAATCATACAACAATGCAGTACAGAAATTAGCTTATTGAGGCTGCATTGTCGAAAACTACTCTCGGCTCAACATCCCTCATCCAAGAGTGAAAGTTTCGGGCTGAACTCAATTTCATATATGCTGACTGCCCTGCTGAGTATTTGCTTTTTGTTTTGAGTCTACTTCAAATTACTTATCAAAGTGGAGGGGGTTGGTTGAAAGCAAATGAACCAAGCAAGTGATCACAATCAGTCTGTTTGAATGGTGTTGATTAATAATGTGATTGGCTACTGAGGAGGAAAAAAACTACCTTGAAGTGATTGGTAAATCAAGCTTTGGATGAGCGTAGGTGCTGATAGCTTTCTCCTTTTCCAGTTTTCAATATCCCTGCCTCTTCTTACGTTATAAATTCGAAATGGACTTCTTGAAAGCACATAATTACTTCCCTTTCGTTTAGAATGCAATATTTTAAAAAATGGTTTGGACTATGTAGATGTCATTAATTATTTTAGGAGTAGTTTAATTAACGTTTAATGCACAGTATAACTCTAATGGGCATTGAAACATAGGAATTAAGAGTGGGAATAGGCAATTCAGCGCTTTGAGTCAGCTCCAGCATATCACTACATCGACGTACCCTTCACAAAGGAACACCTACAAGGTTTTTTTTTATTTCTTTTGCTTTATTTCTTCATTTTTTGCTTTTATATTCATTTTGTTTTCCTTTTTGTGCTCTAAAATGGCACCGGAGACACTACACAACACTTATCACCGTGGCAATAAACAAATCAAACCAAATCAAATCAAATCAAATCCTTTCAGAACTCTGCCCAAAATTGGGTGCCAATCTCACTTCTGGCCCAGTTCAGGCATCTGCCTTTTAAAATAATTTTGTCAGCAACGAACACCTGACAGAGGGCAAGGAACTGGAAATAATTCAGGAATTAGATTGATGCATCCACACTGAAAATCAAACTTGTAAAGTTTGCCTTAAATGTAGAGGACACAAAATACCTGCCTGCAAGAGGATAACCAATAGGCTAACAAGCATGAGGAATTTAAAATAATTAATAAAAGCAGAGAGAAAAAAAATTAAGGGACTAAATTTATGGTAATTTCAGTTCTAATGGACTAATATCAATCAGCAGGAAATGCATTTAACTCTGTTATTAAAGAAGTCTTAACAATATACTTAGAACATTATGGAAATATCAAACAAAGATACCATGGTTTTATTGGAAGGATATCTTTGTTGAGAAATTCATCACAGATTCTTGAGGATGCAATTTGTAAGGCTAAGTCAGCAGACATTGTCTACTTAGATGTCCAAAGGCATTCAACGAGGTACCACATAATCTGTTGACGTAGAGGATGAATTTGAGGTGATACGATAATACGGATGAAAGATTGGTTAAGACAGGAAACAAAGCATGTCAAACCAAAATATTTTCATATTGACTGGCTGTAACGAATGGAGTGTTGTGAAGTTCAGAGCCAGGGTCTTAATGATTTACATTCTTTACTCATGACTCAGGTAGACAGAGTAATGTATCTAAGACTGATAATGATACAAAGCTAGGAGGTAATTTATGTTGTGAAGAGGGCACAAAGAGGCGGCAAAGAAACAAGACAGCCAAAGTAAACGTGAACAACAAGTATGAAGTATGTAGGAGTGAGTAGGTGTTTCCCTGTAGGAATAGAAAAATATATTTTAGAATTGTGGGACTTATAAATGCTGTTGCTTGGAGAGACATGGACTTACTCATAGCCAGAAAATTATCATACATTCTTCCCCATTGGGAGAACCTAGAGCTAGGGGTCAAAAGGGTGCCCAGTTAAGACAGAGATGAGGATAACCTGTTTTTCTCTCAGAGGTTTGTGAGTCTTTGGAATTCCCTTCCTCAAAAGACAGTGGGTTCAGAGTCTTTAAATCTTTCGATAGGCAGACTTTGATACGTTCTTGATTACCAAGGGGATGAAAGGATCAGGGCTGGGCAACATAATTGAGTTGAGATTAAAAGGGCCAACTTTTGTTCCTTGTTGAACCTTGTTGCAAAGAAAGTGAAACACAAGATTAAAAAATTCTTGTTATAATTTTACAGCGTTTTGATGTGCCCTCATGTGAGGAGGTGCAGGATATAGCAAACAAGAACAGAAATTTAAGGTTACCCCAAGGGTCCTCCAGAGGGATCCAATCAATAGAAGCATTGTCATTGAGTCATACATGATGGAAACAGACCTTGAGGTCCAATCAGTCTATGCCAACCAGAATCCCAAACAAAACTAGTCCCACCAACCTGTGCTTTGCCCATATCCCTCCAAATATTTCTTTTTCATGTACTTATCAAAATGTCTTTAAATGTTGTAACTGTCCCTGCAGGCACCACTTCCTCTGAAAGTTAATTCCACACATGAGCCACCTTCTGTATAAAATTTTCCTCTCATGTCTTTTTTAAATTGTTCTCCCCTCATTTTAAATCTATGCCCATCTGTCTTGAAAATCCCCAAGGGTAAAGACACCCTTGTCTATACCCCTTATTACTTTATAAACTTCTATAAGGTCACCTCTCAACCTCCTACACTCCAGTGAAAAAGTTCCAGCCTATTCAGCCTCTCTTTATAACTGAAAGCATCCATATCTGACAACATCCTGGCAAATCTGTTCTGAAACATCTCCAGCTTAATAATATCTTTCCTGTAAAAGGGAGACCAGAACTGGACACAGCTCCGGAAGAGGCCTCAGCAACATCCTGTAAAACCTCAACATGACATACATTGTGTAAGCTGAAAATGTGTTGCTGGAGAAGCGCAGCAGGTCAGGCAGCATCCAAGGAACAGGAGATTCAACGTTTCGGGCATAAGCCCTTCGTCAGGAATGGCTTATGCCCGAAACATCGAATCTCCTGTTCCTTGGATGCTGCCTGACCTGCTGCGCTTTTCCAGCAACACATTTTCAGCTCTGATCTCCAGCATCTGCAGACCTCACTTTCTCCTCAATACATTGTGTAAGCATCCATATTCCTTGCTTAGTGACATTTGTGGCAATGCGGTTTATGTCGAATGCTTGCTGCCAACATGTGCATGGATTGCATACCTGACCCTTCAGCAAGATGGAAAGCTTGATAGCCTCTAACTCCTCATGATTATTCAAATGCTGAAGGCACAGTGCACTGACACAGAAAGAAGCATCTTGAGAGTGGCCAAGATGGATGGCATTGATCTGCATGATGCACTGAGAATGGTCACTCAGCAACTAGACATTGAGGGGTGGAACTCTTTGTTGGTACAATCTGTTTCAATATTTAAATGCAATACTCAAAAATGAGAACATATCCTTCCATTGGTACTTTTTCTGGCAAGAGAGAATGGACCTGATTCTCTTCTGAATACAGAGCCTTATGAACCGCTCCTCTAAGAACAGTGGATATTGCAGCTGTCCCCTGCTTCAGCCTGGAAGAAGCCCAGGACAATCATTGGCGACACTATCTCCCCTCCATTATGTGGTTACTGATCTGCCTGCAACCATTATCAGACTTTTGTGAGCATCTTCTTGCATTAAGTCATATAGCATGGAAACAGACCCTTAGGTCCAACCAGTCTATGCCAACCAGAATCCCAAATGAAACTAGTCTCACCTGCCTGAATTTGGCCCATATCCCTCCAAACATTTCTTTTTCATGTACTTATCTGTCCATGCCCCATTGAAGTCTACACTCCCTCAATTGATTATTCCTACTCTGGATTGCCCTTTGTCTTTTGTCCACTGTCATCCTAAATCTTACTGATCATTGTCCTCTAACCAATCTCTTACAGAAGACTTGCTATACCTGTCCCAAACTCCTTGTTGGTTAGCTTAATTGGCTGGACAACTGGTTTGTGATTCTGACAGCTCAGGTTCAATATCTGTACCAGCTGAGGTCACCACTGTTTCTTGCTGTAGGTGGAGGGTGAACAGTCAAAAGTTATGGTCCACGTTGACAGCAACGACTTCTGTAGGGAGGCAGATGTGGTCCTGCAGTTAGAGTTAAGGTAGAAAATTAGCAAGCAGAACCTCAGAAACAGTAATTTCCAGATCACTAACACTGGCATGTGCAGGCCAACATAAGAAGAGAATGATACGATTGAAAAATGTACAGCTGGAAAGGTGATTCAAGATAGAGGGCATTTGATTCCTAGGACAGTGGCTCTGGCTCTTGGCGATGTGGAAAAAATTCAGGCCAGCCAAGTTGCATCTGAATGGAGCTGGGATTGAGTTCCACATCTGTCTCCTTCTATCAAGAGACTTTAATGTAACTCAGCAGGGGTTTGGGAACCAGAACAGTATATTCGAGAGTAATACCATAGTTTACAGAAGACACAGACAGAGAGTAAAGAATGGTAAGTTAACAGGCGGAGTTACAGAATCAAGTTATTAAATCAGAGCTACACTGTATGTATGTAGATGCATGGAGTATAGTCAGTAATGGTGGTGAGTGCAGATTGCAATGTGCAAACATAATATTGAGGCTATTTCAGAGACATGGCTCCAGGAAGAGCAGGGATGAGGAATAAAATTCCTGGTTGCAAGATGTTCAGGAAACAAAGGGGCACAAAACAATGTGGCAGTTTTGGTCCAGACAGGATTGTAGTATTGAAAAAGGAGCTGTAGGAAGGTACAAGGACATAATTGATTTGGTTAGAACTAAGGAAAAATGAGGCTGCAATTAGTTTTCACAGTGTGGTCTACAGACAAGCTACTTGGAAGGATGTTGTGCAATAAATCTGTAAGGAACAAGTTCAGACATCAGAGAGTAGTTATAACAGAGGATTTCAATTACCCCAATGCAGACTTGGATAATGATAGTGTGAAGACCAGTGAGGAACAAGCATTCCTGTGTTGAGTTCAGCAGGGTGATTTTAAGAAAGGTGTGTGTGTCCAGTCCAATAAGAAAGGAAGTGCAGATAGACCTAGTTCTTGCGAAACATGTGGATCAAGTGAAAAGGTAAAGTTGCCACTACCCCAAGTTCTCACCAGAGAGAGAGAGAGACAGAGAGACAGCTTAATCTGAGAGTCACTATGTCTGAGGCAAGGGGCAAGGTTGAGAAGGCAGGACCTCCATGGTGACCTCAGCTGGTACAGATATTGAACCTGAACTGTCAGAATCACAAACCAGTTGTCCAGCCAATTAGGCTAACCAACAAGGAGTTTGGGACAGGTATAGCAAGTCTTCTGTAAGAGGCTGTTTAGAGAACAATGATCAGTAAAATTTAGGATGACAGTGGACAAAAGACAAAGGGCAATCCAGAGTAGGAATAATCAATTGAGGGAGTGCAGACTTCAATGGGGCATGGACAGAGTTGGGCCACATAGGCTGGAACAAAAGGTTGGAAGGCGAGGTAGCTGAAGAATGAACTCCCTTCAAAGAAGAGATGGTTCAAGCACAGTTGTAGTTGGGGAGGCAATCGCCTAGTAGTATTATCGCTGGACTATTAATCCAGAGACTCAGGTAATGTTGTGGAGACTTCAAGTTCAACTCCCGCAACAGCAATGGTGGAATTTGGATTCAATAAAAGTCTGGAATTAGAAGTGAAATGATGACCTTGAATCTCTTGTTGATTGTTCAAAAACCCGATTGGGTTCACTAATGTCATTTAGGAAATTACCATTCTTACCTGGTCTGGCCAACATGTGACTCCAGACCCACAACAATCTGGTTGACTTTTAACTACTCTCTGGGCAATTGGGGATTGGCAATGATTATTGGACTTACCAGTGATGCTCTCATCCCATGAATAAAAAAAAACTCTCTGAAAAGGGAAAGCAGATCAAACAATGCCAGATTCTGAGTTTAGATTAGATTCCCTACAGTATTAAAATGGGCCCCTCAGCCCAACCAATCCACACCAACCCTCGAAAGAGTAATCCACCCAGGCCCATTTCCCTCTGACTAATGCACCTAACACTATGGGCAATTCAGCATGGCCAATTCACCTGACCTGCACACCTTTGGACCATGGGA
Organism: Hemiscyllium ocellatum; assembly: GCF_020745735.1. Lineage (NCBI taxonomy): Eukaryota > Metazoa > Chordata > Chondrichthyes > Orectolobiformes > Hemiscylliidae > Hemiscyllium > Hemiscyllium ocellatum. The sequence continues at coordinate 10,401,360 of NC_083413.1, read as the reverse complement.
GGAAACACACTTAGATACGGGAGAACATGCAAACTTCACACAGACAGTCACTCGAGGCTGGAATCAAACATGGGACACTGGTGCTGTGAGGTTGCAGTGCTAACCACTGAGGCACCATGCCACCCTGGATGAAAGGGAGATAGAGCTTAATCTAAGGAAGAAAAATTGTGCTTATGTCATGGATCACATTGAACATACAATTGAGAATGAAGGTGAGCTCCGAAAGTTCAGAATGGAGGTGAAAAGTCAATAAAAGAAGCAAAACAAATTAGGAAAAAAAGAGTAGCTGCTCATATGAAGTGGATCCTAAAGTTTTCTATAGGCACAAAAACAGTAGAAAGGTGCTAAAAGAAGGTGAAGAGATAGTGACCAATAGTGGATTTATCTTTTGAAGTAAAAGGCATGACTGAGGTCTTAAATGACTGTTTTTCATCATCTGGCTTTAATAAGAAGGAGGTATTAGACCAGGCCATGGTGACAAGGGAACCTCGGTCACTAGTAAGGTTGATAAAATTGATCAGGATGAGGTATTGGTAGGATAATGGTACTTATAGTTGATTAGGTATCAGGACCAAATGAGTCCATCCAAGTATATTGAAGGGGTTGAGAGTGGAAACTGTTGATGCACTCGCAATATTCTTCCATTCTTCATGGCTCAGAAATGGACTGGGAAATTGCAAATGCGACACTCATGTTCAAAAACGTTGTTAGGGTAAGGCCAGCAATTGCAGACTAGTCAGTTTAACATCAGAAGTGGAGATTGTCTTGAAACAATTATTCAGGATGGAATTAACAAGCATGAGGAAAAGCATGAATTATTCAGGAAGAGCCGGTATGGATTGTTTTTAAGGGAAAATTATGTTTAACAAACATGCTGAGGTTTTATGTAGAAGTCACAGAGAAAGTTGATGAATGTAAGGCTGATGCGGTGTACATGAACTTCCGACAGTGTTTGACAATGAAGAAAGATTCGTTGTGAAATTCACCAAGGGTCAGTTCAGAGACCTTTCTTTTTCTAGATATATATGCTGAAAATGTGTTGCTGGAAAAGCGCAGCAGGTCAGGCAGCATCCAAGGAGCAGGAGAGTCGACATTTCAGGCCTGAGCCTTTCTTCAGGAATGGCTAGATAAATGTTAATAATTTAGATCTTAGTTTGTGGGAGACAATTTCCAAATTTGAAGATGATACAAATCTTTGAAGCATTGCAAACCTGTGAGAAAGACAATGTAAAACTACAAAGGACATTGACAAGTTGCAGAAAAATGTGAGGTAATATAATGTGATACAAAGAATGTGGAGATGGAGTACAATGTAAACAGTACTTCCTTAAAGAACAGTGGGAGCAGAGAGACTTCAGTGTAACTGTGTTTAGGTCATTCATGGAGGCAGGATAAGTAGGGAGAGCAGCTCATAAAGCATACATAATCCTAAGGGTTTATCAATAGTGACATAAAATACATGAGCAGGGAGATTATGCTGAAATAAGATACCAGTTAGGGCTGAGCTGAGATATTGCGTACAATTCTGGGTGCCACATGTTAGAAAATATGTTAATGCATTGAAAAGCCTACAATAGAAGTTTATAAAAATGTTCAAAGAATGAGAAACTTCAGTTATGAAGATACATTGCACAAGTTAGCCTTGTTTCCTAAGAGGAGGATTAAAAGGTCTTTTCAAAATCTAGATGGGGTTAGGGAGAGTAGATAGAGAGAAACAATTCCCTCTCATAGAAGGATTAGGAACAGACATAAGGGGGTGAAAAAATAAGGTAATTTTCAAAAGCAGCAAACGTGATTTGACAAAATGTTTTTCACACTGCAAGTAGTCAGGATCTGAAATGTGCTGCCTTGGAGTGTAGTGGATGGTTTCAATTGAGGCATTCAAAAGGGTATTAGATAGTTATTGATTTGAAACAATATTCGGAGTTGTGGGGAAAAAGCAGGAGAATGCCATTTAGTTATAATGCTGATTCAGAGAGCCAGTACAAGCATTATAGAACGAATGGGCCCCTTCTGGACTATAACGATTCTGCGATTCAATGATTGTGTGTTCAAGTTAAGACATGAGGATTCCTCACTGAAGCCCTGAAGGGTAGAGCTACTTGGCAAGAGCTCTTCTCCTGCTCCTCCCACTTTGAACATCTTGTCTCTGTTCATCCTCCCTGTCAAACTGCAAATCAAGGAAGACAGAAACCAATGCGCTGAGACTGAGTGGAACACATATTTCACCTCCTCGAAAAATCCCCTGCCAGTGTGATAAAAAAAATGACAGCACCAACTGGGAAATAAAAGGAGGATCCAATCAACAAAGCTTTGGGAAAGGATATTTCAGGAGACGCCTTTTGAGTAGGGCATTGGTCTGTAGATAAAGAGTATACAATGGAGAAAGTCCAGTGCTGGAGACTTACTGTCCATTGTTCCACATGGGACTATAGGAACATTGTGTAAGTGAGTAAATAGGTTAGCTGTAGTCATTGGCTCATAGAGACAATGTAACCCTGTAAATGATTCAAATCAATATTTGATGATTTAATCAGCTTCCAGTGTAGGCTGTGCCAGAAACTACAGTATGGATACTGAGACTGTGGTCCAGAAGTAAACTGAGTAAACATAAAAAAAATGTCTGCGCTGGTCAAAAACATCCACTTAACTATTCTAGTCTCCATTTTCTAAACGTTCCCCGCAGTCTTGTACATCTTGGTACCCCAAATGAACATCTAAAAAGCTTCTCAAATGTGATGAGGGTTTCTGCTTATGCTTACTGGCAGTGAGTTCAAGATTCCCATCACCCCTTGGGTATAAAAGTTTGTTCCTCATACCTCCTCTAAACCTTCTGCCCCTTCTCTTAAATCTGTGTCCTCTGGTCATTGATTTTTCCATCAAGGGGAAAAGTTTCTTCCTGTCTATTCTATTGATGCCCTCGTCATTTTATACATCTCAATCATACCCCCAGTCAATCTCTCTTCATAACTGAAGCTCTCCAGCCAAGGCAACATTCTGGGAAATCTCTTTTTTTAGTTTCTCCAGTGTTATCACATCCCTTCTACAACATGGATTCCACATGTCGCATGTTGAGGTTGGAAATGACACTACTAAAGTCCAATCAGCGTTGCACACCAATGTCATGATCTGTTTGCTCAATTTACTTCTAGGCCACAGTTTCAGTTGTCTGGACTATCGCTTCTGGCACAGCCCACCCTGGACGTTGTTTGTGCCTGAAATGGTATCTATGGCATAATGCAGCTGAATTTTGCAATGTATGTGTGAAAATGTCAAGGAAAGCACTTAAAGCTGACTAAATCATCAAATATTGATCTGAATCATTTACCGGGTTGCATTGTCCATGTTGAAGCCATCTCTTCTGCTAAGCATTCATTATAATTTATGCATCCATGTCCTTTAGTACAATCGCAGTTCATTGCCTCTGTGAAAAATGAAAAGCTTAGATATTGGTTTGGCTCATTTTTTTCTGCTCTGCGGATCAGAGTTTCTTTTAAAATTTGTTTCTGGGATGTAAGTGTCACTGGCTGGCCCAGCATTTACTCTCTGTCCTTAGCTGTGCTTTGATCTGAATGGCTTTCTAGGGCTATTTCAAGTTTAGAGTCAACCACATTGCTGTGGATCTGGACTCACATGTAGGCCAGACCAGGGAAGATTCCCTTCCTTAACAGTCAGCCAGATGGGTTTTTACAACAACTGGCAGTAACCATTTGGCCAGCTCAATTCAAGATCTTTATTGAATTCAAATTTCGCCATCTGCCATGCAGGAATTCACCCATGTTCCAAAAGCCTTGGGTTCTGGATTGCAAGTCCAATAGCATTATCATTACGCCACTGCCTGCTTTGTTTCCAAAACAAATAGCACTCATCTGGTGATACAACCTCACCTGCTCAATTGAAACTTGTGGCTGAATGGGTCTACACTGTTTTTAGTTCTTCTTCCTGCTGTTGACTGTTTCTGCATTAGGCAGAAGATCAAACAGCCTTGAATCTTCAGGAAAATGGTGCAATGGACAATGTAGCGGGCTCCAAGATTCAGTAATACTTCGTCAGATGGAATTGTCACACAGGGGGGAGTCCAGGAGAAAACGTTTGCACTCATTGCTCAGACCTTTGTGTATAGGAGTTGGAACATCTCCTGTACACAAAGGTCTGTTGAGGTTGTACAGGACATTGATGATACTTCTTCTGCAGTAAAGTGTCCAGTTCTGGGCACCCTATTAGATGGAAGATATTATTAAGCTAGAGAGGGTTCAGAAGAGATTTACTAGGATTTTGCTGGGTGTGGAAGGCTTGAGTTATAAAGAAAAGCTGGATAAGTTGGGACTATTTTCACTGGAGCATAGGAAATTGAGAGGTGACTTTATAGAGGTTATTAAAATCATGAGGGGTATAAATAGGGTGGGGGATTTCAGGACTTGGGACATATTTTTATGGTGAGGGGAGAAAGATTTAAAGAAGACATGAGGGCTTTTTTTTACACAGAGGGTGGTTCACGTGTGGAATGAACTTCCAGAGGAAGCGCTGATGCGGGTACAGTTACGTTTAAAATACACTTAGATTAGAAAGAAATATTTGGGGGGATATGGGTCAAGCGGAGGTAAGTGGGAATGGCTTAGTTTGGCAAAATAGTCAGCATGGACTAGTTGGACCAAAGAATCTGTTTCCATGTGGTATGACTCTATGATTATGAGTCTAAGACCAAATGTGAGGGTTAGGGAGGCAAATGGCAGAATGAACAGCATGAAGGGCTGAGTGGCCTCTTCTTATTCCTTGTTCATATGTTTGTATTGTGCTTTCATGGAAGCAGGCTGCAGGGGAGAGGTAAATCCATTGAATTGTGTCCGAAAGACATGACAGTTGTGTCAAAAAAGGAGGAAGAGAAACCAAATGGGTGGCCAAGGTGAGTAAATGCATCTTTACATCTTCTCTCAGACCCACCTCATCACTAAATGTGCAGGTTGCTCAATGCAGAACCCACAGTTACTCATCCAGCAGCTCTTACTTGCACTCAATGCTCACTGCTACCTCACCCACACACACCTACCCACGCTGCCAACTTCACATCCACCTCTCACTGCCTGTACATCCGCCAGCTACTCAGTTTTGGCAGGAGTATCACCCAAACACAGTGCCAGGCAATCAGTTACATTCATTTGCAAGAGATGCCCCATAACATCAAGGAGACCCAGAGAACAGTTGAGTTACTGATGCAAGCCCCATTCTCATTGGTACCCTCCTGGTGATAGTGTCCTGCATCATCTGGTCGTTATCACATGTGGAACCTTACATATGGGACGTATCAGGATGACTACTTTATGCCTCTTCCCAATGATCTCCTCACCCTCATTTTGAGATATGGCATAAGTTGGAAGCTGCAGATGATGTAGCTCTTTACCTCCTGCTATTTTCCCCACCCTCCTCTCTGCTTTTATATTTTCAAATGTCCAAGAACTAGTTCCTAGATATCCTCAATGGAACGAAGAGGGATAGTAAAAGCAACTGTGAAGAGGAGGTGTCTGACATTGCCAGAGAGCAGCTCCAAACAGGCTAAATGTGAGAGGATAGTTTGGAGTTGGAGTCAGCACATAGTAAGTCACTAAGCAGGAGTTGGCTGCTGCCAGACCAGGAAAAAGGATGGCTTATGTCCCAGCTCCCCAGAGGATGAGGCCATGGAAGCGTTCTGTCAGAGGACACTCTGATGAAGTCTACAATGGGATGTTGTGCAGTAGGAGGCTGATGATAATGCACATTGAGTGCCATGCGCATTGGAAGAATTGCCAGAGAGTGTCCAGTCTCTGTCAAGAGTACAGAATATTCTAACTCCAACATGGCACAAGGCATTGTGCAAAGTTTGGATCCCAAATCCATGAAGGGTCTGGTGGCCAATGTCACATCTTCCAGCATAGTCAAGAACATAGTTCCTGCATTTACCCTGTGTAGTCCTGTTGGAATTTTATAGGTTCCTATGAGATTTGTCCCTCATTTCTCTAATTCCAGTGAATATAGTTCCAACACATGCAGTGTCCTTTGTAGACCTGATGGTTCAGACTGCTACCACCATGCTGAGGATCTCAGTTTTCAAAAGTGATTTTCATTCTTTCAGGTGTTCAACAATATGTCCTCCAACAGATTACTGAGATAATGAGGGTAGTGACTATGGTATCAGGGAGAATGAACCCATTGTCCTCTCTCGGTATGGTAGTGTTTGCTTTCTCATGATTGTGTCTCAGCCAGACCTCTTGCTGTTTTCTCTCAGCCAGCCAACTCAGCCTGTTTTCTGTTTTTGATACTCAATCATGGGCACCACTGACTGGACCAATACTTATTGCCTGTCCCTAGATGCCCTTGAGAAGTTGGTGGTCAGCTACCTTCTTAAACTACTGCATCTCGTGTGCTGTAGATAGACCCACAAGGTGTTGGTGGGGTGGGGAGTGGGGTGGGTGGGGAGTGCTAGGATTTTGACCCAGTGACTTTGAAGGAATGCCAATATTTTTCCAAATCAGGATGGTCAGTGGTTTGGAGAGGAACTTGTATATGAATGTGTTCCCATGTATCTGCTGTCCTTGTCTGATGGCAGCAGGCAGGGGTTTGGAAAGTGCTGTTTATGAAGCCTTGGTGAATTTCTGCAGTGCATCTTGTAGATGGTACATACTGCTGCTGCTGCTGCTGCTGTCAGTGGCGGACTTAGTGGATGTTTGTGGTTGAGGTGCCAATCAATTGGACTGCTTTGACCAGCCCTGTTGCTGCCCAAGCTGAAGAGACATTAGCTGAAGTAAGGCATCAGGGGGCCAGATGGCTTCCTTTAAGGCGCACTACATATCCCTGACAAATAGTCATCAGCCTTTCAGAAGTTGGCAGGTCATGTTGCAGCTGTAGAGGACATTGCTTCTGTCACTTTTGCAGTACTGTGTCCAATTCTGGTCTCCCTGTTATTGGAAAGATGTTGTGAAACTTGAAAGAGTTCAAAAAGTATTCAAACGGATGTGGCCAGGTTTGGAGGGTTTGAGCTATAGGGAGAGGCTGAATAGGCTGGGGCTGTTTTCCCTGGAGCATCAGAGGCTGAGGTGTCACTTTATAGAGGTTTATAAAATTATGAGAGGCATGGATATAGTAAATAGACAAGGTCTTTTCCCCAGAGTGGGGAAATCCAAAACTAGAGGGCACAATTTTAAGGTGAGAGGGAAAAGATTTAAAAAGAACCTAAGGGGCAATGTTTTCATGTAGAGAGTGGTGCATGTATGGAATGAGCTGCTGAAGGAAGTGGTGGCGGTACAATCACAACATTTAAGAGACATCTAGATGGGTATGTGAACAGGAAGAGTTGAGAGGGTTATGGGTCAAGTGCTGGAAAATGGGACTAGATTTATCTAGGATATCTGGAATAGTTGGATCAAAGGGTCTGTTTCCATGCAGTATATCTCTATTACTTGAACCCTCCCTGACATATATCACAATGACATATTAGAAGCATAAGTAGGTCCTTCAGCCTATCGAATTTCCTCTGCCATCAAATGAGATCATGACCGATCTGACAATCCTCAATACCACTTTGCTGGCTTTACCCTTAGTTCCTAATTCCAGTACTGATTAAAATCTGTCTGTCACAGTCTTGAAATGCTAATGTAACCTGGTGTTGTTCAGGCAGCTGAAGCGCTGCTTATAAAACTGATTGTCTCCTTTGTGATGTTATGAGCAGTTCCATGGCTTTCACTATAACCTGCCTTTCTTACTTGGTGAGGCAGTAGAAAGGGGTTAGAAGCCAACTGTAGAACAGCCTCTGTTTCTTCTGGGAAAATTGCAATGGCATTTAAAGCATTTTGGCGAAGGATGAAGACTTCATGGCTGTTACCAAGATGGTGGGCATTCACTGAGGTGAACATCCTGATATCGTCATGCCTTAACTGCATGATTTACTGAGTGGAAACCTTGTAGTTCCTGCACCTGTCCCCCTGAAATGAATGCAAGGGACACATGGATGCAGTTGAGGACTGCTGGAAACAATCTTGGTTCATTCTTTGCCTTCAACGAACCTCATTGGAAAAAAGTCTGGTTGTGATCACATCGCTGTTTGTGGGGTCTTGTTATTTACAAATTGACTGCTGTTTCATACAGGATTGCAAGGACCAGTTTTCAGGAGTATTTATTTGGTTACACAGCTTTTTGGGCTATCAGTCATCAAAGGTACGCACAAACCGAAGTCTCTCTTTAGTTTCTAGCCCAGTCTCCTCATGATGACCTGTTATTGAGTGAACAAAGATTTACTTCAAAAGGTTCTTAGGATTTCAAGCTCTCCTTTAAGGGATACATGTCATTTCATGTTCACTTGTTGTTGGAGCTCTGAGAAAACTTTCAGGATACTTTGTTTTGACTCCATCAGCATTCTAGCAACATCTATTCTGGAAATCCTCTGATGTCTTCATCTAAAAAGCATGAATGCCATGCAACTTGACTCGATTACATGGCTTGAAATAGAATAGCCTTTATTGTCACATGCATTTGAATGCATGTAGTTTGTAATGTCACCTCTCAGAACCATCTTAGAGTTTATGCCTTACAGGAATTACCAAGGAAAGGGAATAGAATTAGAATTAAAATTAGAATTAGAATTAAATTTTATTGTCATGTGTACTCAAGAACAGAAGTATAGGAGGACAGTGAAAAATATAAAATGCCTCCAAGAAACAAAAGTCAAAACAACAGCAGTTTTAAAAGGGAGAAGAACAGACAAAGGAAGCACGTGGTGAGGTCAGTGTAGGAGAGAGAGAGAAAGAAACTGACACTGCCTTTGCTGTTTGAATTTATGTATTGCTGGACATCAGAGTGTGTCTGGGAAAATTAACAACTGATCTTGGAGGAACTGTTGGGCAAAGTTCACAGCACAGAATCAGAAAAGTGAATTGTTGTTTCAAGTGTGGCCTACAGAAAGTCTGCAGTAGTGAGTAGAGTGGGTTCTATTTTTGGAGATATGTCTCTTGATTAAACTTAAAATATAAGCCATAACTATTAATTTAACCTGGGGCAGTGTTTGTCGAGGAATAAGATGGTGTTAGTTTCCGAGTTTTTAGATTGTGAAGGAGCAAAAATGGCCTTTGCAGTGATATGTGTTTCTTGTCAGATGTGGGAGTTTAAACAGAGTTCAAGGGTTACTGCGGATTATATCTGCCATAAATGTTGTTGGTTGCAAATCTTATCAGATTGAATAGACCAGTTGGAGAGACAGTTAGAAGTGATGCAGAATTTGCAACAGCAACAGTATGTGATGGATGGCAGTTACAGGAAGGGGGGACGTCTTAAATACAGTCACATAGATGGGTTAACTCCAGGAAAGGTAAGAGAAGTAGGCATCTAGTGCAGGAGCCTTTTATGGCTATATCCATTTCAAAGAGGTATGCTGTTTTGGAAAATGTAGGGGGTGATGGATTCTCAGGGGAACGTAGCATGAACAGCGAAGTTTCTGGTATTGAGACTGGCTGTAATGCAATGAGGGATACATCGGGTTCCAAGAGATCAATTGTGTTGGGGATTCTCTAGTCTGAGGTACAGACAGACGTTTCTGTGGCCAGCAGCGAAAAAGCAGAATGGTGTATTGCTTCCCTGGTGCCAGGATCAAGGATGTCTCAGAGAGGGTGCGGAATGTTCTCACGGGGGAGAGGGGCCAGCAAGAGGTCATTGCCCACATTGGAACCAATGACATAGGAAGAGAAAAGGTTGAGATTCTGAAAGATTACAAACAGTTTGGCAGGAATTTAAAAAGGAGGTCCTCAAGAATATCTGGATTACTCCCAGTGCTACGAGCTAGTGAGGGCAGGAATAGGAGGATAGAGCAGATGAATGCATGGCTGAGGAGCTGGTGTATGGGAGAAGGATTCACATTTTTGGATCATTGGAATCTCTTTTAGGGGAGAAGTGACTTGCACAAGAAGGACGGATTGCACCTAAATTGGAAGGGGATTAATATACTGGCAGGGAAACTTGCTAGAGCTGCTCGGGAGGATTTAAACTTGTAATGTGGGGGATGCGACCCAGGGAGATAGTGAGGAAAGAGGTCAATCTGAGACTGGTGCAGTTGAGAACAGAAGCAAGTCAAACAGACAGGGCAGGAAAGGACAAGGTTGGACTAACAAACTGCATTTATTTCAATGCAAGGGGCCAAACAGGGAAGGCAGATGATCTCAGGGTATGGTTAGGAACATGGGACTGGGATATCATAGCAATTACAGAAACATGGCTCAGGGATGGGCAGGACTGGCAGCTTAATGTTCCAGGATACAAATGCGACAGAAAGGGTAGAAAGGGAGGCCAAAGAGATGGGGGAGTGGAATTTTTGATAAGGGATAGCATTACACCTGTGCTGAGGGAGGATATTCCCGGAAATACAGCCAGGGAAGTTATTTGGGTGGAACTGAGAAATAAGAAAGGGATGATCACCTTATTGGGATTGTATTATAGACCTCTGAATAGTCAGAGGGAAATTGATAAACAAACTTGTAAGGAGATTTCAGCTATCTGTAAGAATAATAGGGTTATTATGGTAGGAGATTTTAATTTTCCAAACATAGACTGGGACTGCCATAGTGTTAAGGGTTTAGATGGAGAGGAATTTGTTAAGGGTGTACAAGAAAATTTACTGATTCAATGTGATGTACCTACTAGAGAAGGTGCAAAACTTGACCTACTCATGGGAAATAAGGCAAGGCAGGTGACCGAGGTGTCAGTGGGACTTTGGGGCCAGCAACCATAGTTCTACTGGATTTAAAATAATGATGGAAAAGGATAGATCAGATCTAAAATTTGAAGTTCTAAATTGGAGAAAGGCCAATTTTGACGGCATTAGGCAAGAACTTTCAAAAGCTGATTGAGGGAAGATGTTCGCAGGTAAAAGGACAGCTGGAAAATGGGAAGCCTTCAGAAATGAGACAACGAGAATCCAGAGAAAGTATATTCTTGTTAGGGTGAAAGGAAAGGCTGTTAGGTACAGGGAATGCTGGATGACAAAAGGAATTGAGGGGTTGGTTAAGAAAAAGAAGGAAGCATATGTAAGGTACAGACAGGATAGATTGAGTGAATCCTTAGAAGAGTATAAAGGCAGTAGGAGTATACTTAAGAGGGAAATCAGGAGGGCAAAAAGGGGACATGAGATGGCTTTGGCAAATAGAATTAAGGAGAATCCAAAGGGTGTTTACAAATACATTAAGGAAAAATGGATAACGAGGGAGAAAATAGGGCCCCTCAAGGATCAGCAAGGCGGCCTTTGTGTGGAGCTGCAGAAAACAGGGAAGATACTAAATATATAGTTTACATCGGTATTTACTGTGGAAAAGGATATGGAAGGTATAGACTGTAGGGAATCGATAGTGACACCTTGCAAAATGTCCAGATTACAGAGGAGGAAGTGCTGGATGTCTTGAAATGCATAACGATGGATAAATTCTAGGAACTGATCAGGTGTACATTAGAACTCTGTGGGAAGCTGGAGAAGTGATTGCTGGGCCTCTTGCTGAGATATTGGTATCATCGATAGTCACAGGTGAGGTGCCGGAAGACTGGAGGTTGGCAAACGTGGTGCCACTGTTTAAGAAGGGTGGTAAGGAGAAGCCAGGGAACTATAGACCAGTGAGCCTGACCTTGGTGGTGGGCAAGTTGTTGGAGGGAATCCTGAGAGACTGGATGTATATGTATTTGGAAAGGCAAGGACTGATTAGGGATAGTCAACATGGCTTGGTGCATAGGGAAGTCATGTCTCATAAACTTGATTGAGTTTTTTGAAGAAGTAACAAAGTGGATTGATGAGTGGGGGATGTGATCTACATGGACTTCATCAAAGTGTTCGACAAGGTTCCTCGTGGAAGAATGATGAGCAAGGTTAGATCTCACAGAATACAGGGAGAACTAACCATTTGGATACAGAACTAGCTCAAAGGTAGAAGACAGAGGGTGGTGGTGGAAGGTTGTTTTTCAGACTAGAGGCCTGTGACCAGTGGAGTGCCACAAGGGTCGGGGCTGGGTCCTCTATTTTTTGTTATTTACATAAATGATTTGGATGCGAGCATAAGAGGTACAGTTAGTAAGTTTGCAGATTACACCAAAATTGGAGGTGTAGTGGTTAGTGAAGAGGGTTACCTCAGATTAAAACAGGACCTTGACCAGATGGACCAATGGGCAGATGAAGTTTAATTCAGATAAATGCGAGGTGCTGCATTTTGGGAAAGTAAATCTTAGCAAGACTTATACATTTAATGGCAAGGTCCTCGGGAGTGTTGCTGAACAACGAGACCTTGGAGTGCAAGTTCATAGCTCCTTGAAAGTGGAGTCGCAGGTAGATAGGATAGTGAAGAAGGCATTTGATATGCTTTCTTTTATTGGTTAGAGTATTGAGTACAGGAGTTGGGAGGTCAGGTTGTGGCTGTACAGGACATTGGTTAGGCCACTGTTGGAATATTGCATGCAATTCTGGTCTTCTTCCTATCGAAAAGATGTTGTGAAACTCGAAAGGGTTCAGAAAAGATTTACAAGGATGTTGCCAGAGTTGGAGGATTTGAGCTATAGGGAGAGGCTGAACAGGCTCGGGCTGTTTTTCCTGGAGTGTCGGAGGCTGAGGGGTGACCTTATAGAGGTTTACAAAATTATGAGGGGCATGGATAAGTTAAATAGACAAAGTCTTTTCCGTGGGGTCAGGAAGTCCAGAACTAGAGGGCATAGTTTTAGGGTGAGGGGGAAAGGTATAAAAGAGACCTAAGGGGCAACTTTTTCACACAAAGGGCGGTACATATATGGAATGAACTGTCAGAGGAAATGATGGAGGCTGGTACAATTGCAACATTTCAGAGGCATTTGGATGGGTATATGAATAGGAAGGGTTTGGAGGGATATGGGCCAGGTGTTGGCAGGTGGGACTAGGTTGGGTAAGGATATCTGGTTGGCATGGATGGGTTGGACCGAAGGGTCTGTTTCCATGCTGTACATCTCTATGGCTCTATGACTTTATTCCTGACACCATCTTAGGTACAAAGGTACCTCGGTACAAAGTCTTAGGTGTAAAATCAAAAAAAGTAAAGAAATAAAGTTACAAGTTAAACATCACAGTCCTTCTTAGCTTTGGATGAAAAGTTAAAAGTCCGACAGTCTGTTTTAAGTGCTTGCCCATGCTGAGTTCACTCTCCCTAAAAATACTCAATCTCCACCACCTTGGCTGCTCTTCTGGAGATCTCAAGCTGCCTGCTCTTGATGTTGTCATGGATAGTGATGGCTTGCTGTCCTTTATGCTGCACACACACAGTCTCTCAGCAATCTCTCTTGGTCCAGATGAGAACTGGACAGACAGAATAGTACCATCTGCAGAAGGAAATGTCAAGAACATCATTTTTTTCCTCAGAAAGTCTTAGAATCATGTAATGCAATCACAGAATCCCTACAATGCAGAAAGAGACAACTCAGCCTACCGAGACTGTGTCAACCTTCCGAAGAGCATCTTACCCAGACCAAAACACTCACCCTATTCCCGTATTTCCGACTTTACCAGAGCTACTCCATCTGGCCGACACATCCCTGGACACTACAGGCAATTTAGGACTCTTCAATCAAGACTTCAATTAACACATCAGAGAACTTGTGATTCCCTATCCCATGGTTCCTGGGCTGTCTTCCCACATATTACTGTGTCCCAGACTGAGCCTATCCTGGAATGTGGATGCAATTCCTCCTGGGACTGTTTTGTTTGAACAACATTTGAGTGCACTCAAGATGTCTCATTCAGCACCTCTTTGTAAGTTGGCACTGTGGCTCACAGCACCAGGGACCTGGGTTCAATTCCAGCCTCAGTTACTGTCTGTGTGCAGTTTGCACATTCTCCCCGTATCTGCGTGGGTTTCCTTTGGATGTTCCGGTTTCCTCCCACAGTCCAAAGATGTGCAGGTTCGGTGGATTGGCCATGCTAAATTGCACAAGGTGTTTAGGGATGCGTAGATTCGGTGGATTAGCCATGGGAAATGCAAGGTTATAGGCTCAGGGGTTGGGGGGAGGTGAGTCTGGGCAGGATGTTCTTCAGATAGTCCGTGTGGACTTGGGCTGAATGGCCTGTTTCCACACTGTATGGATGGAAGTTCAAATTATGGTGATCAACAATTTGGAACAAAATTGTGTGCTAAGTCCATTTCTTTAAACAGGTAAGTCTGAAAGAGCTGTACTCATTCAGCGCCTGTTTTTCCCTTTGGCCAAAACAACCCTTGCTTTTTGAATCGGTCCTGGGCAGCACAAGGATCCTGGATACATTTTCCTTCTCATTTCAAACAAACAAAATATCAAATTCAAATGAAGGGCAGTGAAATTATAACCCATTGCGAGTCATTTGAAACAAATGGATATAGGAAGCATGGAAAGATAAATGACACTAATTCAGCAGTTTGTTAAAAAAATAATTTTTACCACAAACCAAGCCCAAAATATTTTTAAGGTAGTGTATGTATACTTTTGAAGCCTACATTTTAGCTGTGTTTATCTTCAGGTAATAATTGTGTCATGTTCTGTGTCCAAATATCAAGGATGAAATGTATCATTTGTTGGTCTTTCTCATATTTTCCCTCAGTAAATCCCTTTCCACTAAGCTATGATGTCAGCTACATCCTAAACCAAGAATAGATTAACAACTTCCCTGAGACTGCAGACCATTTTTACACTTGTCCTGGATATGAATACCAAAATGTTTGTGCTTTGCACAGGAGAATAGTTGGGAGGTGGGAGGGTGATATGGGGTGAGGGGCGGATGATGATGGGAGGGGAGAAAATTCAAACCTAGGGTGTTTATTCCTGTGTTTAGCCGAGTGGAGATAGCACAAGAACTGGTGACATTTTTTGCAGCCTAGACACCCCTGCATTTTAAAATGTAAACATTTGGTCAAATACACTGTAGATTGGCAGCAAACTGAAGCACACAATATGTTGTGTACTACTATTGACGATTTTGCCAACTTGGAACCTGAGCTACAGGATGACATCTTTAGCAGCAGAATTGTCAGTTAAGGGGCACGAGATTCCTAATTAGATAAAATGCATATGAAATGGAGTGGAGAAAAATATATACAGGTTGAAGAAACAGAGAACTATTTGGAACTTAAAACAGGCATATGTAAAAGTCCTGAATATGTGACTTGTCTTTGATACAAAAATGTAAAGAAAAGAATAAAAGAGAACAAATAAGTAGCTTTAATGATAATAGTAATAAGTATATTTCCATAAATCAGACAAATTTATGAATTGTATGTTTTTATTACATTTTCAACAGTTGTGTATAACACACTGAACAATTGCTCAGGCATATGGCTATTTGAACAGCAAGTAGTTGCACGATTGTTCCATTTTGCAATGAATTATGTGTTTCTCTGAATCTTGCCAATACTAAACACACACAGACACACACAGACAGACAGACACACACACACACACACACACATGCACACAAACACACACACATATAAACACACACACGGGCGCACACACACACACAAACACACAAACACGCACACACACACACACATGCACACAAACACACACACACGGGCGCACATACACACATGCACACAAACACACACACACATACACACACACACGGGCGCACGCACACACAAACACACACGCATGCACACAAACACACACGCACACAAACACGCACACAAAAACACACACACAAAAACACACACATGCACACGCACACATACAAACACACACACGCAAAACGGCAGAGGTAAAGATTATTTGAAAAACCACATTGTGAAATGACTTGCTGCTGCTCGTCTGGAAGCAATGGAAACATGAGTGAATTGACAGACCAGTAGCTTGAGTATATCCCAATGGAGAAGCAAGACTAAATGCAAGAATTTCATTCAACGAATTCTAGGTGGATCCTAACTGTGGAATCCATCAACTGCAATGTGACTAAATATGTATATCCTTGGAATAAAAAGACTCTGCTGCAGTCAGCCTTGCCAGTAGTTTCACTGGTAACATTGGTCAGTGGCTTTCAAACCAGAAATCAGATTTTCCCAAATAAATAGCACGTTCAATATTGCAACAACGGTAGCATTTGCTGTATTAGTGGAAAGTGAAGACTGCAGATGCTGGAGATCAGAGTTGAGGCTGTGGTGCTGGAAAAACACAGTAGGTCAGGCAGCATCTGAGGAGCAGGAGAATCGACGTTTTGGGCATAAGCCCTTCATCAGGAAGGGCTTCATCCTGATGAAGGGCTTTTGTCCAAAACATCGATTCTCCTGCTTTTCGGATGCTGTCTGACTTGCATCTGCTACATTGCACTTTAATTCTTGCAAGTGTTTGTTGCTTTGGAGCAGCTATATAAATGTACCTTGCATTTTTTTTTGTCACCATGTTCCCACCCTCTCATTAGAGAGAAGCAACTGGTGCCAACTTAACCTGAGGGTCACCACACAGCAGGCAAAGGGAGAGGTTGAGAAGGGGAGTCCTGCATGGTAACCTCAGCCAGTGCAGGAATTGAATCAAAGTTGCTATCACCACCCTGCATTGCAACCAACCATCTGAGCTAATCAACTACTTGTTATAAATATAAGTGCCAAAAATGCATAGATTGCATATCAGCAAATTTCTGGAGGTATTTTGTTGATAGAGTCCCATCAAGTCTTCAGGTTAATTTAAAGAAAATTGGACAATCGTTCAGAAAATTGATAGGATCAGATTAGTTGGATCATACAGCTCAACGAATATAATTTGCAATTGCATAATATTTCTGACATAGATATACATCCCAAAGCACTTCACAAGAGCAATATCAAAAAAAAATTAACAGCAGGCCACATTAGACAAATGATTAAAGGCTGGTGAATGAGAACAAAAAAATGTTGGAAATCACAGCAGGTCAGGCAGCATCCATGGAGAGAGAGCAAACTAACATTTCAAGCCTAGATGACTCCATCAAAATTGATGTGAAGTGTGGAGGGGGCAGCATTAAGACAATTGATTGGAGGATGGCAGAGTGGTGTGGTAGTGGTGGAGAGCTGGAGGGAAGAGGCTACTGACAATGCAGATTAAGTGATCAGAATGTGAGAACTACAGAACAATGATGTGTCTAAGTGCCAAACAGGAAAGAACAGATAGTCCCATTGGAGTGGAGGGAGGGGAGCGAGGACACTGTGACAGAGAATGCCACAAGTAAATTTAAAAGAACAGGAAGGAATGGGAGTGGGTTCTCAATCTGAAGGTGCTGAACTCAATATTAAGTCAATGAGATAGCATTTGAGAAGGAGGAGTCACAATCCAAAGAAGTTGAAGGAGCAACTTTCAGAACCACAGTTCTCAGCCACTGAAGACATGGTCACCAAAGGAAAATGGTGATTCACAAGAGGCCAGAAAGGGAGGAGAGAAGGTATTTTGGAGAGTTGCAGAAAATTCATAGATAGGGATCAGCGACATCTTGGAAAGAATTGGAAACATGGATGAGAACTTAAAAATCAAAGCTTTGCAAAATTATGTCAGCAAACCCAGGAATCATTGGTCAATGGAATTTGGCATGAGTTAGAATGTGGATCATTATGAATTAGTTCAAAATTCTGCAGTGCACAAGATGGGAGGTGAGCGAGGAACATATTGGAATAGTCAATTTTAGAAATTGCAAAGAAATGGTTGTAGATTTCAGCAGCCAAAATACTAAGTGGAAACAAGGCATTTCATGTATGCCAAGAAAACAAGAATTGGCAATGAGAGTGGTTCTGCGGTCAGAAGATTGATGGAAAGTAAGATTCAGTGAATGGTGAAACCAGTGGCCAATCTGATCACATTAAGTAAGTGAAGGTGAAATTACCTTCTCTCTTTGAGCGACTCCTTCAATTTGGTTTTAACATGACACCTAGTTTAACATATCTAAGTCTTAAAAATACAGCCTAATCCATTCCGTGTGTCTTACAAATTCATGCTGCTGGCATGGAAATTTTCACAGCTGAAACATTTGCCAGGGATTCAATCTGGTTGACCAGCAGGCCGTGCAGGATTGAGGATGAATTTTAATGTGCAGTTTTGCTCAGAAGAGCGGGTGGGGCCCATAGCTGGGAGAAGGGAATCTTGCAATGGAAGATTAGCAGTCAAAGATTGCAGGCGGCTACATGGACACCTCCCGTAATGTGCTACTATGAGGACCCGGAGGTAGGTATCGTTCCCTAGCAACAGAAGGAAGAAACTGGTAGAGAAAACCAAGAAGTCATGGTTAGTGTTGGCATAAGCGACTGGCAGTATCCAAGGCAGGAAGCAGTTTAATGATGCAAAGCAATGAAGAAGACAAATGGTATTTTGGTGTTCATAGCGAGAGGATTTGAGTATAGGAGCAGGGATGTCTTGCTGCAAATGCACATAGCATTGGAAGGACTACACCTGGAATACTGCATGCAGTTTTGCTCTCCTTGGTGAGGAAGAATGTCCTGACTATAGAGACGGTGTAATGAATGTTTACCTGACTGATTCCTGGGAGGGCAGGACTAATGTGTAAGGAAATACTTGATCGTTTAGAACTAAATTCACTGAAGTTTAGAAGAACGAAGGGCGATCTCATAGAAATCTATCAAATGCTAACAGGATTGGTCAGGGTAAATGCAGGATGACCAGAGAGTCCAGAACCAAGAGTCATTGTTTCAAAATAAGAAGTAGGCCTTTTAGGTTAAAGATGAGGAAACTTCTCTCCACCCACAGAATGGTGAGCCTGTGGAATTCCCTAGCACAGGGAACTGTTGAGGCAAAAATATTGAAGCCTTCCAAGAAAGATGGAGATACAGTTCTTAGATCTAAAGGTATCAAATGATATGGGGAGAAAGCAGAAGTAAGGTACTTGTTTGGATGAATGGCCATGATCATATTGAATGCTTGAGCAGGCTTGAAAGGCCAAATGGTCTTTTCCTGATCCTATGCCTCTCAGCCTTTATGAAAGCAAGGCAGGAAAGGTGAAACCAATGATGCATTCAAACTTATCCTCCAGGCACTGGCAATCTCCTCTGTAACTTATTTCTCCATCCTGCAGGCTCCATGCCTCTATTCCTGATGAAGGGTTTTTGCCCGAAAAGTCAATTTTCCTGCTCCTCGGATGCTGCCTGACCTGCTGTGCTTTTCCAGCACCGCTCTAATCTAGAATCTGGTTTCCAGCATCTGCACTCCTTGTTTTTGCCTATCTCCTCTGTAACCCCATTCCCCATCAGCATGGCTTAAGTCCTGTCCATTTCTTGCTTAAATGAAGATTCAACCAGTTTCCATTCACCACCATCTTCCTCCACATGATAGATCTTGTCCCATTGAATAATCTCTCTTTTTACTTCTTTCGCTATTTCCAAATAAAATGTATTGCTATGGGTATTTGCATTGCAGCAACTGTCTCTATGTGGAGTAAAAAGAAATATTTCTTGTTTCAGACCTTCTCAAACCTCCTTCCTCAACTGTTCCCCTTTTACATTGATGACTGTAGCAGTGCCACTTCCTGCTATCACGTCCAATTGGAAAATGTCAGCTTTGCTACAATTGCACTGCTTTCTCAACATCACATGGTCTATCTCCAACACTTCCTTCCTTAAATTCTCTGTATCAAATTCTCAGGATAGGTTATCAATAAACATTCATTATAAGCCCACTGCATGTCACAGCTACAGTGACTGCACTATCATTTAAAAATTCCATTCTTTCAGTTTCCTCACCCTACCTGTTCCAATGGTACAACATTCCAGATCCGCACTCCTGAATTTCATTTCTTTTTCTTCAACTTAGGACTCCCTCCCACATTCCCTTATTGTGGTTGATAGGGTACCTTGATTGTGTCTGACCCATTTAAAGATTACCCTCATCCTCACTTTCCACATTCCATGGGATAGCTTCCACTATTTCTGCAACTTTATGCGCGATTCCACCAACATCTCTAGTCCTCTTCTGACAGCATCCCAAAGGGAGCTTTCTCTTCACAGCATTCCAGTCCATTTTTCAATTTCACTTGACACACGGTTCCCTGACTGCAGCACCTTTCCATGAAAGTATAGGAAGCATAACGCTAGCCTTTTCATCACCTCCTCTCTCCTTAGTGCCCAAAACCTGAAACACTCCTTCCAGAGAAAACAGCAATATGCTTCTTCCAACAGATGTGGCAAAAGCTTAGTGGCTGGACTGTTAATCCAGAGACCCAGATAACATTCTGGGGACCTGGGATCAACCCTAAATGTACTAAATAACCCAGACTCAATAGCCTTCTGCAGTAAATAATTTTATAGATTGAGGGCACCGCGGTGGCTCGGTGGTTAGCACTGCTGCCTCACAGTGCCAGGATCCCAGGTTTGATTCCAGTCTCAGGCGACTGTCTGTGTGGAGTTTTCCCCATGTCTATACGGGTTTCCTCCAGATGCTCCAGTTTCCTCCCTAAGTCCAAAGGTGTGCAGGTTAGGTATTTGGCAGATGGTGGAATTTGAGTTCATTAAATATCTTGAATTAAGAACTTAATGACTACAATAAATCCATTGCTAAATTGGCAGGGAAACACCCATCTGGTCTACTAATGCCCTTTAGGGAAGGAAATCTGCCATCCTTACCTGGTCTGGCCTAAATGTGACTCCAGACCCACAGCAATGTAGTTGACTTTTAACTGCACTCTCAGCAATTGGGGATAGGCAATAAATGCTATCTAGTCAGCAATGCTGTCATCCTATCAATGAATAAAGGGGAAAAATTAGTGTAATGTACTTGCTGATACAGTCTTCTCTACATGTTTTCAACACAGTTCCTTTCAGACTGCAAACATGACTCTGAGCTTCTGAAGGCAGGGCTTTTCAATTCTTCAATTTGTTACTTTATTGATATTTGTCCTTGACCGACAGCTGCGTTCCACTAAAACTCGCATAAACTTGAAGAACTCCCTCTTATTTACATTGGGCACTCTGCAACCCCTTTGGACTGAGCACTGAGTTTGACAATTTATTTTAAGGCCATGGGTTAGTTTATTCAAAACAGTAAAACACATTATAAGATAAAATGCAGACAAATACAGAAGAACAACAGAACTCCATGTGTGCAGCACGCTAACTCTGACCAGACAAGCCCCCTGGCAGAGTCATAACATTGTATTCACATGATACTTTGAGTCATTCAAGATTAAGTGCCTTAAAGCTAGCAACGTTGGTCCTTTAGGTTTGTGATAATGCATATGAATTTGACTCAAAGCCTGAAACATAAAGACGCTTAAATGTGACCCTGCATCTTAAAATGTAAAGGTATATTTTGATTTCATTTATCCCATGTTTTTAAGGTTAAATGATAATTTCGAAAACAAGAAGAAACCAAAAAACATGAACCATGAACTAAATATTACGTTGAATCATAGAATCATAAAGGTAAGGTCCTTTAGCCCACCCAATCTGTTCTGCTAACAATATGCCACTGCTTATACTAGTCTTACTTCCTAGCCACAAGCCCATAGCATTGAATGTTATCACAGTTCAAGTGTTTATCCAAGTACTTTTTGAAGGCTTGGAGGTGCCAGTGTTGGACTCTGGTGGACAAAGTTAAAAATCATGCAACACCAGGTTATAGTCCAACAAGTTTATTTGGAAGTACTAGATTTCAGAGCACCGCTCCTTCATCAAGTGGTTGTGCCACCTGATGAAGGAGTAGCGCTCCTAAAGCTAGTGCTTCCAAATAAACCTGTTGGACTATAACCTGGTGTTGTGCAATTTTTAACTTTTTAAAGGCTGTGAGATTATCAACCTCAAACCCTCTCCTAATCAGTGCACTCTCTGGATGAAAAAGGTTTCCTCAAGTCCTCCCTAAACCTCCTGCCTTTCACTTTAAATTTATACCCCCTTGTTATTCATCCTTCAACTAAGGGGAACAGCTATTTTTTATCCATCCTGACCATGCTGCTCATCATATACACCTCTGCCAGTTCTCTCTGCGCTCCAAAGAAAACAACTTGCGCTTATCCAGCCTCTCTTCATGGTTAAAATGCTCCATCCCAAGCAACAACCTGATGAATCTCTTCTGCATCCCTTCCAGTACAATCACAGCCTTCCTATGGTGCTGAGACCAGAACTGCACACAATACTCCAGCTATGATCTAACCAAAGTTCTGTTCAGCTCCAAACTCACCTCCCTGATCTTAAAATCTATGATTTGACTGACAAAGACAAATGTCCCTTATGCCTTCTTAACCACTCTACTAACATGCCCTGTCACTTTCAGCAATATGTAAACAACCGCTAAGTTTTCAGGAAAGGATGCACATTCTTGGGTTTATTTTAGTTCATGAAATTCTTAATTAGATTCTTATCTTAAATGTTGTCCAGCTGTAGAAGGATAATAAACTTGCAAATGTAATGGGCTTTGAATAGTTCCAAGATTTTTTGGCACAGCCAGTTAGTAGAAATCTGAGGAACAGCCAATTTCAAATCGTCACTGTTCAGAAAAAGCTGGAAGCCGAAGACAAACTGTTTGCAATATAGCAACTCTGCAATGCACAGATTTATCCTTGATCCTGAACATTAAGACAATAAACTATTGAAAAGAAACTCCCTACTTTGGGGCATGTATTTGTTAACAGAGAAGTCATAAGCACTTTAAATGAGTTTAATTTTTTTTATATAAAGAAAGTATATTTGCAACTGCTCCTCTCACTATTCTTCCTCTTGAATACAAGAAAATCTCTTTTTAATTCACTCTTGGGACGTGGGCATCTCTGGATGGCCAGCATTTATTGCCCATCCCTAGTTGCCCTCGGGAAGGTGGTGGTGAGCTGCCATCTTGAACAGCTGCAGTCCGTGTGTTGTAGGTACAACGTCCTGAGGGAATTAGTTCCAGGATTTTGACCCAGTGACAGTGAAGGAACAGCGATATATTTCCAAACCAGGATGGTGAATGGCTTGGAGGTGAACTTGCAAATGGTAGTGCCATTTATCTGCTGCCCTTGTCCCTTGAGTTGGAAGTTGTTGTGGGTTTGGAAGCTCCTACCTAAGGATGTTGGGTGAATTTCTGCAGTGCATCTTGTATATGGTATATATTGCTGCTAGTGAGCATCGGCGGTGGAGGGAATGGATGTTTATGGATGCAATACTAATCAAGCTGGCTGCTTTGTCCTGTACAGTGTCAGGCTTCTTAAGTGTTGTTGATTCTGCACTTATCCAGGCAAATGGGAGTATTCCATCACACTCCTGACTTGTGCCTTGGAGTTGGCGGACAGGCTTTGAGGAGTCAGGTGCTGAGTTATTTGCTGCAGGATTGCTAGCTCTGACCTGGTGTTGTAGCCACTATTTATTTGCTGTGCCAGGTGAATTTATGGTCAATGATAACATCCAGGATGATAATAGTGGTGAATTCAGTGATACTAACACCATTGGATGTCCAGGGCAGTGATTATATTGGTTTTGATTGGTAATGGTCATAGCCTGACATATGGGTGACAAGAATGTTACTTGCCACTTGTCAGCCCAAGCCAGATATTGTCCAGATATTTTTGCATTTGGACATGGACTGCTTCAGTATCTGAGGAGTTGCAAATGGTGCTGAATATTATGCAATCATTGGCAAATATCCTCTCTCTCACCTTATAATAGAGGGAAAGTTATTGATGAAGCAGATGTTGATGGTTGGGCCTAGGACTTTATCCTGAGGAAATCCTGCAGAGATATCCTGGAGCTGAAATGACTGATCTCCAACAATCACAACCACCTTCTTATGTGTCAGGTATGGACACATTCTCCCCCGATTCTCATTGATTCCGGTTTTGCCAGGGCTCCTCGATGCCATACTTGGTCAAATGCATTCTTGATGTCAACCATGTCACTCTCATCTTCTGGAATTGTGCTCTTTTGTCCATATTTGAACCAAGGCTGTAATGAGGTCAGGAGCTGAGTGGTCCTGGAAGAACCCAAACTGGGTATCACTGAGCAGGTTATTGCTGAGTAGATGCTCCTTGATAGCACTGTTGATTACACTTTCCATCATTTTACTGATAATGAAGAGTATGCAGATGGAGCAGTAATAAGCAAGTTGGATTTGTTCTGCTTTTTCTGCACAAGATATACCTGGGCAACTTTCCACATTATCGGGTAGATGCCAGTGTTGTAACTGTACTGGAAATGCTTGACGAGGTGAGTGGCAAGTTCTGGAGCACGTCTTCAGAGCTATTGCTAGAATGTTGTCAGAGCCCATAGCTTTTGCAGTATCCAATGTCTGCAATCATTTCTTGACATCATGTGGAGTGAATTCCATTGACTGAAGACTGGCATCTGTGAGACTGAGGATCTGTGGAAAACGATGAAACAGATCATCCACTTAGCGCTTCTGACTGAAGATTGCTGTAAACACTTGAGCTTTGACTTTTGTGCTGATATCTTGGGCTCTTCCATCATCAAGCTAGGGGATATTTGTGGACCTTCAAATTTGTTGATTGGAAAGGTATAGAGGGGACATCAGAGGTAGGTTCTTTAAGCAGATTCGTGAATGCATGGATTGCATTACTAGCAGTGGTGGTGGAAGCAGAGTCATTAGGGATATTTAAGCAACTACTGGACATGCACATGAACAGCAGTGAATTGAGGGGTGCGTAGGTTATTTTATTTTATATTACGATTTATCATCAGCACAACATCGTGGGCTGAAGGACCTGTTCTGTGCTGCACTTTTCTATGTTCTATGTTCTATAGGTACAACAGGTTGCTGCTTGTATAGTATATGGGACAGCTCTCTCAATTTTGGTACTAGCCCAGATATTAGCAAGGAGGGTCAACAGGGCAGTTTCTGCCATTGTCGTCTTAAGTGTCTGGGACGATGCTGGGTGGTCTGTCCAGTTTCATTTCTTTCTTGAGATTTTATAGCGATTGTTACAAATGAATGGCTTGCTAAGCCAATACGGAGGGCAACTGAGCATCAACCACATTGCTATGGGTCTGAAGTCACATGTAGGCCAGATCTGGTGAGGATGTTAGATTTCCATCCCTAAAATTCAGATGGACTTTTCCTGTTAAGCAATTATGGTTTCATAGTGATCAGTAGATTCTTAATTTCAGATATTTATATTGAATTCAAATTCCATCACCCACCATGGAAGGATTTGGGATTTGAACTCAGCTTCCCCAGAACATTAGCTGATAGTCTAGTGAAAATGCCACTAGGTAATCACCAACCCCATAGATTTCTTGAATCTATAGCTTTTCTGCAATCAATTATACTTTTAACTAAACAGAAAGATGGTTTGGAGTTGGGTGAGATACAAAAAACTGAAATTGAACATCGCCCACGTCCAAACCATCCACTTCTGAGCATAATGGAGACAGGGCTGTGTATGGATAACCATCCCATTTTCAGAGTTAAGTTTGCCACTTTTCAATATTGCATTAAGCTCGGGAGACTGATGTCTAAACCTTTTAACCGGTTCAATTTTGGCCGACTACGTTTCCCAGACTTTAGAAAATGCACTAGCTCCAGGTGGGGACAGCTCTTTCAAAAATGGTAAGTGCTTTCACAACAGTCTTTGTGTGCAAGGAGCATCGTGACAAAATCCCACAACATCTCCCAAATATACCCACTTCCTGGTATTGCATGCACTCATCCAAAGACTCCCAGGTTGGAGGTCTGGACTTTCCCCAATTTGTCCCACTAAACACAACAGGATTTCTTACCTCTCACTGAAGTGCTATATGCCTGACAGGAAACCAATTGGCACGGCGGCACAATGATTAGCACTACTACTTCATATCACCAGGGACCCGGGTTTGATTCCGCCCTCGAGTGACTCTCTGCGTGGAGTATCTACATTCTCTCCGTGTCTGCATGGGTTTCCTCCTGCAGCATAAAGTTATGCAGGCTAGGTGGATTGGCCATGTTAAATTGTCCATAGTGTCCAGGGGTGTATAGATTAAGTGGATTAGCCATGGGAAATGCAGGAATAGGGAAGGGAGGGTGGGATGCTCGTTGGAGGGTCGGTGTAGACTCAATGGGTTGAATAGCCTGTTTCTACACTGTAGGGATTCTATGATCATGTAAGTCACAGTGACTTTCACATAAGGATTCTGTTTTTAAAAAGATCCACGCAGACCGATTTAAGCCCAGACTGGCATATTTCCTTTATCAAGAATTTGCCCCCCTGTTCAAGATGCCTACCCTTTCTTCTTATTGTTTAGTCAGCTTGTTCTTAAAGACTTTATTAGACACCTTTGGAGCAAGTGGGACTTGAACCAAGGGACACTACCACTGCAATGCAAGAACCCTTACTCATACCTTTCTTTATTCCTTTTCTATCCAGAAGCGTTCTGACACACAACGTTTGTTAGGTATCAGTCCGTCCACAGTGAGTGAACTCACCGCAACTGGTGGCTGTATGGGGCTGCTGCGTATAACACCCACTGCTCTGAGGTGTCCGTTGGAAAGAGGGAGGACTCCAGTATAGACCAAGTCTTGACAGGGTGGTGTGGTGGCTCAGTGGTAAGCACTATTGCCCATAGCACCAGGGGCCCGGGTTTAAGTCCACCCTCAGGCAACTGTGGGGAGTTTACACATTCTCCCTGTGCCTGCGTGGGTTTCCTCCCAAAGATATACAGGTTTGGCCATGGGAAATGCAGAGTGGAATACTCTTTAGAGGGTTGGTGTGGACTCAGTGGGCCAAATGGGCTGCTTCCACACTGTAGGGATTCTATGAGAGAGCCCTTCCCTTGGGATCCGCCACTGCCCAGTGGTGAATAAGCATGTCCAAAAAACCCACATTCTTTTTCTCTTCCGTCATCCCACCCAGAAGCGTTAATACACACAACTGAGCACCTTCCCATCATCAAAATCACTTCTGTTTTGCTTTTTTCCTAATCTAGTATCCACTACCAGTAAAACATAAGCAAAGCCTAATAAAGGCAATGCAAGCCATTAAAGGTGAAGGGCAGGGGTAGAGAGAGAGCAGGAAGGGACAAAATCAAAATGGAATCGGGGGGAGGAAAGAAAGCACAGCATCCCTTGCAGTCCCCACTTCTCTCTAAAGGAGTTCAGAGCCATTGTGGACACCACATGCTATTTCTCCAAGAACACGCAAGCACTATAACCGCAGGATAGGGGCGGACAGTTGGCAGAGATGTCCTCCCTCCACATCCAGCTGCCTGTGCCTGTTTGTTGCCAATCTGGCCAGGCCCAGGAGCAGACCATGAGGAGGTCCTCCAATCTGTTCCCCCTTCCACAACCTCCGCAGCGGGTGTACAAAGATCAGGAGCAGCTGGCTGAAGTGCAACCAAAAACACAGCAAAAGACTTTTCAAAGAACTTAAAAGAGGGTGAAAATGCCCAAAACTAATGTAACGTGGTCTACAGGCTCCACAGCACTGCAAAATAATAGACAATAGGTGCAGGAGTAGGCCATTCTGCCCATCGAGCCTGCACCACCATTCAATATGATCATGGCTGATCATCCTTAATCAGTATCCTGTTCCTGCCTTATCTCCATAGCCCTTGATTCCATTATCCTTGAGAGCTCTATCCAACTCTTTCTTAAATGAATCCAGAGACTGAACCAACCTCCACTGCCCTCTGGGGCAGAACATTCCACACAGCCACCACTCTCTGGGTAAAGAAGTTTCTCCTCATTTCTGTCCTAAATGGTCTACCCCGTATTTTTAAGCTGGTTTGGCACTCACCCATCAGCAGAAACATGTTTCCTGCCTCCAGAGTGTCCAATCCTTTAATAATCTTATATGTCTCAATCAGATCCCCTCTCAGTCTTCTAAACTCAAGGGTATACAAGCCCAGGCAGTCCAGTCTTGCAGTGTAAGATAATCCCGTCATTCCAGGAATTGACCTCGCGAACCTCCGCTGCACTCCCTCAATAGCCAGAATGTCTTTCCTCAAATTTGGAGACCAGAACTGCACATAGTACTCCAGGTGTGGTCTCACCAGGGCTCTGTACAGCTGCAGAAGAACCTCTTTGCTTCTATATTCAATCCCTCTTGTTATGAAGGCCAGCATGCTATTAGCCTTCTTCACTACCTGCTGTATCTGCATGCTTACCTTCATTGACTGGTGTACAAGAACACCCAGATCTCTCTGTACTGCCCCTTTACTTAAATTAATTCCATTGAGGTAGTAATCTGCCTTCCTGTTCTTGCCACCAAAGTGGATAACCATACATCTATCCACATTAAACTGCATCTGCCATGCATCTGACCACTCACCTAACTTGTCCAGGTCACCCTGTCATCTCATTACATCCTCATCACATTTCACCCTGCCACCCAGCTTAGTATCATCAGCAAATTTGCTAATGTTATGACTAATGCCATCTTCTATATTATTAACATATATTGTAAAAAGCTGCGGTCCCAGTACTGATCCCTGCGGTACCCTGCCTGCCATTCCGAAATGGAGCCGTTTATCACTACTCTTTGTTTCCAATCAGCCAACCAATTTTCAATCCAATCTAGTACTTTTCCCCCAATATCCTGTGCCTTAATTTTGTTCACTAACCTCCTATGTGGGACTTTATCAAAAGCTTTCTGAAAGTCCAGGTACACTACATCTACTGGATCTCCCTCATCTATCTTCAGAGTTACATCCTCAAAAAATTCCAGATGGTTAGTCAAGCATGAGTTCCCCTTTATAAATCTATGCTGACTCTGACCTATCCTGTTACTACTATCCAGATGTGTCATAATTTCATCCTCTATAATAGACTCCAGCATCTTTCCCACCACTGAGGTCTATAATTTCCTGCTTTCTCTTTCCCACCTTTCCTAAAAAGTGGTATAACAGTAGCCACCCTCCAATCCGCAGGAACTTGACTCCGAATCTATTGAACTCTGGAAAATAATCACCAACGCATCCATGATTTCTCGAGCCACCTCCTTCAGTACCCTGGGATGTAGACCATCAGGCCCTGGGGACTTATCAACCTTCAGACCTAACAGTTCTCTCCAACACCAATTCCTGGCAAATATAAATTCCCTGCAGTTAAGGTCCTTCAGCCACTGTTACCTCAGGGAGATTGCTTGTGTCTTCCCCAGTGAACACAGATCTGAAGTATTAATTCAATTCTCCTGTCATTTCTTTGTTCCCTGTAATATATTCCCCTGTTTCTGTCTTCAAGGGCCCAATTTTAGTCTTAACTATTTTTTTGCCTTTCACATACCTAAAAAAACTTTTACTATCCTCCTTTATATTATTGGCCAGTTTACCTTCGTACCTCATGTTTTCTCTGCGTATTTCCTTCTTAGTAATCCTCTGTTGTTCTTTAAAAGCTTCCCAGTCCTCCACAATACCAGATCCAGAATTGTCTTCTCACTGGTCAGCTCCAGTACCAGCTGTTCTAAGAATCCATCTCTGAGGCACTCCATAAAGTCTCTTTCTTGAGGTCCAATACCGTCCTGATTCTCCCAGTCTACCTGCATGTTGAAATCCCCCATAACAATGGTAGTAACATCTTTACCACAGGCCAATTTCAGCTCCTGATTCAACTTACATCCGAGATCCAGACTACTGTTTGGGGGCCTGTAGATAACTCCCAAGAGGGTCTTTTTACCCTTAGTATTTCTCAGCTCTATCCACACTGACTCTACATCCCCTGATTCTAGGTCCCCCCACAAAAGGGACTGAATATCATCCCTTACCAACATGGCCACCTCACCCCTTTTACCCGTCAGTCTGTCCTTATGATAGCACGTGTAACCTTGAATATTCATTTCCCAGGCCCTGTCCACTTGAAGCCACATCTCAGTTATCCCCACAGTATCGTATCTGCCAATTTCCAAAACAGCCTCAAGCTCATCCATCTTATTTCTAATGCTTCGTGCATTCATGTATAGTATTTTTAATTTGGTACTGCCCTCACCCTTCCCACCAACTCCTATTTCACTCAACTTTACAGCATGATCCCTTTCTGAGTTTTCTGCGTCATTAGTACAGTTGTCTTGCTTGACTTCCCTTGTTCTAACTTTCTCTCCAGTTTCCTTCTTAAACACCCAGTTTGTCCCCTCCCCCCCCCCGCTACTTAGTTTAAACATAGCTGTGTTGCAGTAGCAAACCTGCCTGCCAGAATGTTGGTCCCTAACCTACTAAGGTGCAAACCGTCTCTCTTTTAGAAGTTATGCTTACCACAAAACACACCCCAGTGATCCAAGAATTTAAATCCTTGCTTCCTGCAGCAGTTCCCCAGCCACACGTTCAAGTCCATTATATCCCTGTTTCTGGCCTCACCAGCCCGAGGAACTGGAAGCAAACCAGAGATAACCACCTTGGACGTTCTGCTTTTCAGCCTTCTTCCTAGTTCTCTGAAGTCCCGCTGTAGTATGTTCCTCCTCTTCTTCCCGACATCATTTGGGCCGACATGTACCACCACCTCTGGCTCTTCACTTTCGTCCTTGAGAATTTCCTGCACTCTGTCTATGATGTGTTTAACCCTGACACCATAAGTCCCGTCTGCTGCCACAAAAACCCCGATCAGTTCCTCTCACTATGGAGTCCCCTATTACCACGGCTCTGTGCGATGTCTGACTCTTCCGCTCTGACTCCACGCCAACGTTTGATTGACAGACCTGGCCACCTCGCGTCTGGCAGTGTCATCTGTCTCTACTGTTTCCAAAGTGTCATCTGTCTCTACTCTACTGTCTACAGTTGGGCTGGGAGTCTGTGAACTGCTGCTATCTGTGGTTGTGAGGGACTGAGCAGGAAACACCCTCCACCGCAGGAGATAGGTTTGCTCACTGAGTTGGAAGGTTCATTTTCAGATGTTTCATCACCATACTAGGTAACATCATGAGTGAGCCTCCAGATGAAGCAGGCCTGCTTTCTATTTATGTGTTTAGGTTTCCTTGGGTTGGTGACATCACTTCCTGTGGCGATGTTATTTCCTGTTCTTTTTCTCAGGGGCTGGTAAATGGGATCCAATTCAATGCATTTGCTGATAGAGTTCCAGTTGGAGTGCCATACATCTCAGAATTCTCGCGTGTGTCTCTGTTTGGCTTGTCCTAGGATGAATATGTTGCCCCAGTCAAAGTGGTCTCCTTCCTCATCTGTATGCAAAGATACTAGTGAAAGTGGGTCATGTCTTTTCGTGGCTAGTTGATGCGCATGTATCCTGGTGGCTAGTTTTATGCCTGTTTGACCAATGTAGTGTATGTTCAAAACTCGCCAACCCTCCACCCCAGCTAAGGAAATCCAGCATGTCCACAATAATTCTTACTAATTTTCATAGATGCACCTTAGAAAGCATTCTATCTAAATGCGTCACAGCTTGGTTTGGCAACTGCTCTGCCCAAGGCAGCAAGAAATTTCAGAGACTAGCGGACACAGCCCAATCTATCACAAAAACTATTCTTCCATCCATTGACTCCATCTATACTTCCTGTTGCCTTGGGAAAGCAGCAAACATAATCAAAGACCCTTCACACCCTAGTTATACTCTCTTCCACCCTTTTCCATCAGGCAGAAGATACAAAAGTTTGAAAACACATACCAACAGATTCAAGAACAGCTTCTTCCCCACTGTTATCAGATTTATGAACGGACCTTTGGACGGCATGGTAGCTTAACAATTAGCACTGCTGCCTCACAGCGCCACGGACCCGGGTTCAACTCCTGACTTGGGCGACTGTCTGTGTGGAGTTTGCAAATTCTCCCTGTGTCTGTGCGGGTTTCTGCCCACAGTCCAAAAATGTGCAGGTTAGGTGGATTGGCCATGCTAAATTGCCCAAAGTCAGTAAATATAGGGTAGGGGAATGGGTCTGGGTGGGTTACTCTTCAGAGGGTCGGTGTGGACTTGTTGGGCCAAAGGGCCTGATTCCACACTGTGGGGAATCTATTCTAATAAAAAAAACCTCTTGTATGTAGGAGAAAGTGAGGATTGGAGATCAGAATCGAGAGTCTGCTGCTGGAAAAGCGCAGCAAGTCAGGCAGTATCCGAGGAGCGGGAGAATCAACATCTTGGCCATAATCCCTTCATCAGAAATGTCAATTCTCCTGCTCCTCGGATGCTGCCTGACCTGCTGTGCCTTTCCAGCAACACACTCTCGACCCTTGTATATTCGAATTGATCTTTCTCTGGACCTTCTCTGTCGCTGTAATACCCTGCATTTTGTCCTTTAATCCTAAATATACTTATGTAAGGCATGATTCGCCTGGAAAGCACGTAAAACAATACTTTTCACTGTATCTTGGTACATGCGACAATAATAAAATCAAATCAAAATCAAATTAAATCTAGCATAGAGAGACTTCCACTGGGGATCCCCATCTTCCAGCAGCACATAAGTACACCAATAGACCTAAACCTTTCAACACAAGGGTCTGATTCATTCCACCTGGTGCTACTTGAACTGAAAGCATCATCTGAATTCCAAGCTGGTAGAACTCATGAACAGTTGAATTTAAGGCAGGTTCTTAAGTGTGTCAGTTTATCTCCAGTCTACTGTACTCTGAACCAGTAGATTACAGCTGACTGAACAACTGAAATTGATTCAGAACAGCAGTTTGTCTCAATGTGTCACAGATTATATTGGCATGCTGGGGCAAACTGATTTAACCTTGCATCTGCCTTATTACAGAAAAAGCATTAAAGCTCTGGTGAATCTTTTGATGTCAGCGATAGGAAATTATTATCATGAAGAGATGCTCAAGATACTACAAATATTTCCACTTGAGTAAAGAAGATTAGGAGGAGATTTAATAGAGATTTCCAGAATTTTGAAGAGTTTCAGTAGAATTTAGTGACAGACTATTTTCTTCAGTTAATGAGTTAGTACTCAGTTTGTTAATGGCATTAACGGGGTATGGTTTGGTGAAATTTCATAGCATAAAAAGATTGCTCGAACACAGAATCCAATTAGCACAAGATTTAATGGAGAAAGGAATCATTGCATTTCGTAAGCAAAGAGGGATTTGAGGCATTACAAGTATAAACAAGAAAGAAATAAATGGGATTATTTTTGGACTGTATCAGCACAGACATGAAGGGACAAATAAATGCCCTTTTATGCTTTAAGTTTTTATGGTTCCACTGCTTAAGGTAATGAGTAAATTATTTTATTTTCTCTTTAACCAATTTTTCTAATCAACCTGTTCAGAGATGTTATTAAACCCAAGCCTCCCAGTCCAAGGGTAAGGATGCTCCCTATGCACCACAAGAGGGTCCCTGAAAATTAATTGTGTGACAGTCCAAATAGATTGTTTCAGGTTGTCAGCATGTTGACTATCCAGATAAATGAGTGTGACACACTTCTAAGCATTTTATTACAGCAAAACATTTTGAAGGAATAAATATTTGCAAGAAAATACATGTTAAAGAAAAGAAAGAGCTTGCAATTACTGAGCACATGTTTTGAGAAGTTCAGGAATGTAAAAAATTGTCAGTCTTTGGATGTGGGATTCCAATTTGCAAACTGCTTATTCCTCTTGCTTCTCATTAACTGAAGAAAAGTGCTCCTTACTTACCTGACTGGTGCATTGGACCAATGGAACCTTTACTGTGATTCAGCAGGGAACTCAGCAAGGAATTGACCAGCACCTGCAGAAAGAACAAAGTGCAGACAGAATGTTCTTAAAGTCAGTCTGTTCCTCTCACGGGGAAGTTGTGCTGAATTCCAGATTG
This sequence comes from Hemiscyllium ocellatum, assembly GCF_020745735.1. Classification (NCBI taxonomy): domain Eukaryota; kingdom Metazoa; phylum Chordata; class Chondrichthyes; order Orectolobiformes; family Hemiscylliidae; genus Hemiscyllium; species Hemiscyllium ocellatum. The sequence continues at coordinate 10,367,781 of NC_083413.1, read as the reverse complement.
TTGCAATAATTATTCAATTGATGTGAAAAATCACACAACATCAGGTTATAGTCCAACAGGTTTAATGGGAAGCACTAGTTTTCGGAGCGCTGCTCCTTCATCTAATGGTTGTGGTCACAGCAGCAGCGCTCCGAAAACTATTGCTCCCAAAGAGACCTGTTGGACTATAACCTGGTGTTGTGTGATTTTTAACTTTGTACATCCCAGTCCAATACCTGCATCTGCAAATCACATTCAATTGACCCTCAGCCTATCTCACACACCTCCAACAGCACATCCCTCAGACCCCCAGATGCTGATCTGACATATCCCCTCTCCCCTCACGATTCTTTTGGGATCTGAAACCACCACTATTGACCAACACCCCTCCTATCCATTTTGAACCTCCAATTGCCTCTGGAAGCAGAGACAGCACATGCCACCAGACCTCCCCTCCCAGCGCTTGACGTTGTAATGCAGCCGAATCCCCACCCCTCACCTGTCCTGCTGCACCACCACCTGACATCCTTCGGATCTGAACCCCCACCCCCACCCCGATTCCCTTAATCTCAATCTCCTCTCCTGACTCACAATGGCCCTTATTTAAGTTTGAAACAGGAGTTATGGTCCCACTATCTCTCTCACAAACTGAATATAAAATTCAGCCCTGCTGGGCTGAATCTTCCCTAATTTTGATGAAATGTTATTTCCATAAGACCATAAGACATAGGAGTGGAAGTAAAGCCATTCGGCCCATCGAGTCCACTCCGCCATTCAATCATGGCTGATGGGCATTTCAACTCCACTTACCAGCGTTCTCCCTGTAGCCCTTAATTCCTTGAGACAACAAGAATCTATCAATCTCCATTTCTAATGAGTTTTAGATCATTGAATACCTTTAGTGCAGAAACAGGCCCTTCAGCCCAACAAGTCCACACCAACCTTCTGAAGAGTAACCCACCCAGACCCAATTGCTGACATTTAACCCCTGACTAATGCACCCAACCTTCACATCCCTGAACACTGTGGACAATTTAGCGTGGACAATTCCTGAAGAAGGGCTTATGCCCGAAATGTCGATTTTCCTGTTCCTTGGATGCTGCCTGACCTGCTGCGCTTTTCCAGCAACACATTTTCAGCTCTGATCTCCAGCATCTGCAGACCTCACTTTCTCCTCGGCAATTTAGCATGGCCAACTCACCTAACCTGCACATCTTTGGATTGTGGGAGGAAGCCGAAGAAAACCCACCCAGACGTGGGGAGAATGTGCAAACTCCATGCAGACAGTCACCTGACGTTGGAATTGAACCTGGTGCCATGAGGCCACAATGCTAACCACTGAGCCACCATGTCACTATGGAGGCTATCCACTGTGACCTGTACTGCCTTTTCTCATGCAATCTCCTGTTGTTTCTATATGAGTTACTCAACTGGGCTCTTCTCGTTCAGTCGCGTGGTCACAGAGATGGAGCTGCTGGGATCTTACAGCGTAATCCCCACAGGTGTCACATTTAAAGCCCCAGAAGTCTTCTCTCTAGAGTTGCCCCACCCTTCCACCTCCTCTCTGCCAGTGACCTTCAACCCTCGGAAAGTTGAGGACATCTGGGCAGGATGATTCAGCATCTATCCCTCTATCCACAAACATCTTCCACGATTGTCTTCCTAAACCTCCATAGCCAATCGCCTCCACTATCAGGCAGGGTCCGTCCACTCCAGTTATGAAGCTTAATTCTGCACTTAGATGTAGCGAGAGAGAAATTAAAATGATAACCTGCTGATGACACACATGTGGCAGGGGTGACATCTAAATGTAAATAGAATCTCATATTTGCAAATATATTTCCGCTTTACATCCTCACTTGTCTGATTGACTGCCATTTTAGTTGCAACTACAAAAATGAAGCTGGAGATGATCCTGCAAAACATTTGAGCTGTGTTTCAGAGAGTGCTGCTCTTGTTCTGGCATCCATCGTGGTATTGCATTTCCTTTTTTGTTCAAACACAGGAGCTTCAAACGTTGTGAAAGATTCCTACAGTTTGAAACATTAACATTTATTGCACAACAGGAGAGACATGGAAAGAGAAAAACGGAAAGCTTCACTTGCATTTGGAGACAAACAGGGGCCGTTTGCTTTTCCAGCATCAAGGCATTTACAGTCAGCGATTAATGACTACACCCAACTTAGTTCCACCGAGGGTAGGTGTGAAGCGAGTCTTGTCTGGTGTGTGGAAACTGACCCTGCTGCACTGGTGAAGCTGACTACTTTATCACTAAATCCCCAGATTGGGTGGAATCACTGCTTGCGAACCACTACAGAAGGTAATGATTTTATATTTTATGTTTATTTAGTTTTGTCACTTGTACCGAGGTACAGTGAAAAGTGTATAAGGTCCTCACATTACATAGCCATCTTGGATTATAGAATAAGTTACTCAATAAATGGTACATATGGTAAAATTTGATTTACACATGAAAGAAGTGAAACTTATCACTGTATTCTAACAGATGAAAGGCTAAACAATCAATTTTTCAATAATTTCAGTTACATCACACTGTAAATTTTTGCGATAAATTCTGTGTTAGGATTGAGCCCTCCACTATCACCTGATGAAGGAGCGTTGCTCCGAAAGCTAGTGTGCTTCCAATTAAACCTGTTGGACTATAACCTGGTGTTGTGTGATTTTTAACTTTGTACACCCCAGTCCAACACCGGTATCTCCAAATCATAATATTCTATTAATATTGCTGAAACTGAAACAGCTTCAAAACTTAATTTTCCCTCCCTGTAGCCTTCATCCTCTCTGCTCCTCCAGTTGCCACCATCCAACATCACCTCCACCCACACCCCCCACACCCCCCGCACCCCACACCCCCAGAGCCCTGGCAGTGTGCCCCTTTCCTACCACCACTGGTGCTCTCGCACTACGATAATGTTGGGTGTCGTTTGTTCCTATTCTGCTACCTCACCATCCCACTTCACTACTTCCAGTGTGCAATTTGCAGTATTCAATGTAGCTTGTCAGCTGCTAAACCTGAGCAGTTTGTAGATGCTTGATGCTGTGACATTAGTCCCACCTTTCTGCAGAGTCACCTCCACCGAAAGTCCCTCTGTCAGACCTACAGTGAATTCAAATGCAGATCGAGCCAGTCCTGAATGTTGACTGTGAAACTGAAAGCTTCTCACCCTCTCGCCTGGAGGTAAATTGCTTATTAAACTCGACTCTGCTCCAACCTGAGGCACCTCATCCTTCCATGAGTTCCCTAACCCTGTTCATTCCAAGCAACCAACTGACCACATTCAAGACTCTGGAGTGAGATCAGACAATGCTATTGACTGACTGACTGTCGCACCAACACCTTATTGACCAGGGACCCCTTCATTGCACCAAGGACTGTTTCCCTTTGTCTTTGAAGCATGGTCATTTGGTTGAGTACAATTGGAGTGATTGCTACGTACATTGCTGCTGTGCCATTAACATAGCACAGTGCTGTGCAGAAAAATATTCATCCCCTTTGATCGTCACTGGAAAACATGAAAAGCTGTTTGGTTTTGACTCTGCATTAAAAGACAAAGCAAGACAGGGTATTCTGAAACTGTAAGTTCTGAACAATGTAGTGAGTCACAAAAAAAAACAACACAAGGCAGAGATGAGCATTCAAATAGGTGCAAAGTGACTAAGCACCAAGATAGCAAGATAGCAAGCTAAGAGCCCAGCGATGGACCCTCTACCAATGCACGAGAAATATGACTGTGCATAAAGCTACCTAACAGCAGTTTTGCAGTATTAGTTTTTGGTTAGCTTCAAAGTGCACCATTGAATTGCAGAACTGCTTTACAAGTTTGAGATGCACCATGATGATGGGGTGAGGACAGTACTTTGGCAATACCAAACACTATGGATGGAGGTATAGGCAATCACCGTCCATGAAACAGGTATTGAGATGTTGAGGAAGGATGACTATGATGGGGAGGAGATGGCTTAGAGGCATTTTCATTAACCTATTAATCCATTCATCCACTAAAATCTATATTTCAGATTATTTTTAAAATATCTGAAATATAGATTGTAATGATGACCATGAGTCCATTGCTGATTGTCAGAAAAACCCATCTGGCTAGGTCATGTCCTTTAGGGAAGGAAATCTGTCATCCTTACAATAGACAGCAGACAATAGGTGCAAGAGTAGGCCATTTGGCCCTTTGAGCCAGCACCACCATTCATTGTGATCATGGCTGATCATTCACAATCAGTATCCTGGTCCTGCCTTATGCCTATAACCCTTGATTCCACAATCTCTAAGAGCTCTATTCATCTCTTTCTTGAAAGTATCCAGAGAGTGGCCTCCACTGTCTTCTCGGGCAGAGCATTCCAAATGTCCACTCTTCTTTGGGTGAAGAAGTTTCTCCTCAACTCTGTTCTGAATGGCCTATCCCTTATTTTTAAACAGTTTGGATCTGGTGTGGCCTACATGTGACATCAGACCCACAGCAATGTGGTTGAATCTCAACTGCCTTCTGGGTAATTAGGGATGGGTAAGAAATGCTGGCTTAGCCAGTGACATGCACACCCCATGAGCAATTTATTTTTGAAGTTGGTGGTGCAGAGAAGATGCTGAGGAGTTGCAGCTACCTGAGAAACCTGACTTTCTTGCATTGAATTGACACCATCTGGATTCTCTCAACCAAAGAGAGAATTAGACTTAGAATTAGATGCAACTAGGAGAAAGTGAGGGCTGCAGATGCTGGAGTCAGAGCTGAAAATGTGTTGCTGGAAAAGTGCAGCAGGTCAGGCAGCATCCAAGGAACAGGAGAATCGACATTTCGGGCATGAGCCCTTCAGGATTCCTGAAGAAGGGCTCATGCCCAATACGTCGATTCTCCTGCTCCTTGGATGCTGCCTGACCTGCTGTGCTTTTCCAGCAACACATTTTCAGCTTAGAATTAGATGCATCAAAATGAGGCAGGCTTTGATAATAACGCGATGGTACTGGAGACAAATAGTCCTCTTGCTACTCACAAGCAAGATTCTAAGCAAGCTAATGATGTAGTTGAACATTTCTTTCTTGATGTCTCGATTCGTTCTGAGCCATTGTGACTTTTCTCCTCCTGGAATGAGAGAAAAAAGCAGAGAGCGAGGGAGATGAAAGTGTGCGGTACAGCTGTTACCTCTGGTGCACGTCACGAGGTGTCCTGTGTGAGTAAGTAAGCAGCACAGGAAATATGCAGGGTTAGTGGTGTCAAGTGTTGGGGTGGGCGATAGTGACTGAGGGAAGTTGGCTCAGACAATAGGGAGAGATTGGTGAGAGGTGGGTACAGGATCAGAGATAGAATGATTGCGAAGTATCAGAGTGAAGATGGCAGAGTGGAGCAGGTCATTGACTTTCTTCTTACAGTGTTAGGTATTCCTTCAGACAGTGATTACTGCTTCAACCTGGGTGTCAATTTGTGACATAGTCTAATGTTAGACCTCACTGCTGACTCTCAGGGAAGTGGAAACCCCACTTGTGCACCACTCTGTCCAGCAAGACCAAAAGTCCCTGCCTGTCAAGCGGACACTGATTTCACCATCAACGTGAGGATCTGTGCAGGGGCAGCTGTGCATAATGGCCTTTAAAAGATGCCAATGGCTCAAAGGATGCCAGTTAATTTCAGGATATGCTAGAGTGGCAGGTATATGTTTGAAACAGCGCATGGTAAATGGGGGCTAGATTCAGACTTTGGAGGTGTCATAAAGCTGAAGTAAGTAGTTAATGAGGTGAGTTTAGTCAGATACAACAAGAAAACTCACCAGGCTTTGTGGCAAAAACCCTCCAAACAACTCAATGCAACTCGCACTTAGCCAAGATAACATATGATTCAGCCTTATGTTTCAGCAGTGATTACAGTTCATTTGTAGTGAAGTGTTATGGATTATCCTAAGGATATGACAGGCAACATCTAAAAACAAGTTGTTTCTTCCTTTCTTCTATTACAGTGATAGCCATCAGCATTTCCACAAAAGTACAAATTAAATTAGTTTCCTAAAAGTATGCTGCATATCAAGTCTCACAAATTACTAACTTCCCACCCTCAACTCACTAACTCTGTATTCTACACACTTGTCAGACATGAAGAAAAGCACAGATTAATCTTAATTTGGAAAGATTTGGAAGAAAAGTGTCAAATACTGGGCACCTTTTTTTAAACTTGATGTGTAAAGGGAAGATAATAGTTTTCTAGCAGCTGCAGATCAAAAGTGTTGCTTCCTTGTTTGTTTTATTCACATCGGCTTTTGAATTTGCTTCTATAAATTTGTCTTTATATCACACAATTAATTCAGTATTTTTTTTAAGATCTTGTCACAACTACAAGCCAGCAGTCAAATAACGGCTACACATTAGCATAGGGCAGAAAGTGGAGATGATGTCCTTGTGGTATTATTGCTGGACTGTTAATCCAGAGACCCAAGAAATGTTCTGAGGACCTCAGTTCAAACCCTGCCATGATAGATGTCAGAGAATTTGAATTCAATAAATATCTAGAATTAGGAGTCTAATGATGGCTATTGCCATTTGTCAGGGGAAAACCAATCTGGTTCATTAATGTCTTTTAGAGAAGGAAATCTGCTGTCCTTACCTGTTCTGGTCTACATCTGACACCAGACCTACTGCAATGCAGTTGATACTTAATGCTGTGAGGGATGAGTAATAAATGTTGACTTGGCCAGTAACACCCACTTCCCATGAATGAATAATAAAAAAACACAAACATCAATATACTATTTTAATTATTACTTATTTTTCTGGTGTTCATTGTAAACATTGTGTATAACAGGAAACTCTGAATTGTAATCTATATTCTATGCAGGTCACTATCTAGACTATCATTTACAAATGACCAGGTCAACCAACCAATTTAATACAAAAAAAAATCCACGGACACTAATCAGGCATCTTTAACATCTCCAGGTTTGATTGTATTCTTTTGAAAATTGGTGAAGTTTATTAAGTAACTGATGCCCATTGGCTCATTTTCTTGTATTTTGAGGTGTACAAGCACACGCTTTGAACTAATGTTAAGGCTAGTTTGAGTTAGGACGTATAGTCAAAATTTGGTGATGTCAAGAAATGACAATTGAGCAAATGGTTGTGAAGTTTCTAAAATGAAATTTTAACCGAATTAAAACAATTTGAGGTAGATTGGAAAATTCAAATAAAATCCTTGATGCAAAGTTGACACAGCGTGCTTTGCTGAAGCAAAGATAACTGCTCAAAGTTTGTTGAAGATGTTCTGATTTTAAAAAGGACACATGATTCAATGCCAAGACAAGTAGGATAATTACATATCGCTGGAAAATGCAATGCAAAATATTACCATCAAACGTAATTTCAAGCTGTATTCACAAGGCTGCTTGGCACAGCACTTGATGGAAAATATGCTATTCCCACTGCCAAATGTATGTTTCCATTCTTCCCAACAGGATAAACTGGAGCTTATATCTCCACACTGATACCAAATGTTGTTATCAAAAAAGATCAAAATCACGTAAGATTTTACAGCATTGAATAGCAGGAAATCTTCACTTTTGAGAGTTTTCTAACCTCAAAATGATAAAACAAGGCTGATTGTAACCCTAGCCAAGAATGGATAGATGGTGAATAGAACTCACTGCTAATCAGCCTGTTCTTTCCTCCGGGTGCTCCAGTTTCCTCCCACAATCCAAAAATGTGCGGGTTAGGTGAATTGGCCGTGTTAAATTGCCCATAGTGTTAGGTGAAGGGGTAAATGTAGGAGTATGGGTCTGGGTGGTATACACTTCGGCGGATCAGTGTGGACTTGTTGGGCTGAAGGGCCTGTTTCCACACTGTAAGTAATCTAATCTAATCTAACCAGTCAACATGCAATTTTTCTGACAGGTCAAGAAATTGGCAAGTCTCCACATTGAGTCATAACCAGAGAACCAGTGGGGAAATAATGTAGCGGAGACGATCCAAGGCAGGGAGCAAATAGCCTTGGAACTTTAAATCATTTAAAGATTCTTATCCAATATTTAAGTTTGGTTACTACAACTTTCACTGCCTTACGCAACATAAAAACCTGCCGAGGTTCATCATGAGAAAAGCAAAAAATAAATTCAAAGGCTGCTAAGGATTATTTGGTCCCTTGTATCTGCATTAGTTTCCAAAACAAAATCGAAAACTAACCCCAGTGCATTTCTCTTTCCTTATTGCACTGAAAATTTATTTTCCCTTTAAAAGAGTGTACAGTGGTTACTCCATCAATTAATCCTGTGGCAAAAGATTCCATTACCTAGCAATATTTCGCATGCAAGAATTGTTTCCTAATTTTTCCTGTTACTTTTTTAGTGAGAATTTTAAGTTGTCTATTTTTTTGTGCGATAAAGGTCCATAGCATATTATTATCATTTCGGAATGTGGATTCAACAGTAGAAGTAATTTTGGCTTTAATTCTGCAATGCTGACCTGTTACTTTTTTAAAGGTCAGAACGTTAGATTGAATAGCGAGTACAAATATTATTTCCAAGAAGCCTACAATTTCAGCTAAATAATGAGATGAACTACATTTTTCATTTGTTGATGGAAGTTGGCATCTTTGGCTAAGCCAGCAGGTACTGGCTATTTCTAATTGCCCTGGAACGGAATGGCTTGCTAGGCCATTTCAGGGAGTAGTTAAGATCGTATACAGTTCTGTAGGTTTGGAGTCACATTTAGGCCAGATCAGACAATGGTTGGAGACAAAAAACCTGCAGGTGCTGGACTCCAAGGTAGACCAGCAGGAGGCTGGAAGAACACAGCAAGCCAGGCAGCGTCAGGAGGTGGAGAAGTTAACGTTTCAGAACCCTCCTGAAACGTTGACTTCTCTTGATGCTGGATTCTGGATCAGTAGTGCTGGAAGAGCACAGCAGTTCAGGCAGCATCCAATGAGCAGCGAAATCGACATTTCGGGCAAAAGCCTTGCTGCCTGGCTTGTTGTGTTCTTCCAGCCTCTGGCTTGTTGACCAAATAAAGATGGCAGATTTCCTTTGTCAAAGAACAATTTTGAACCAATTTGGTCATTTCAAAAATAAACATTATTGGTTGCCATTCAGATTTTTAAAAATTTAAATTTCACCGTCTGACATAGTGGATTTTAGCCCAAATCCCCAGAATGGAGTTTTGGCCTGGAGTTCTGGATTACTCACAGAATGACATTACTATGATTCTAACCTGGAAAGTTAATTGCTTAAATGTTGGCAAGGCTGAACATTTATGATGGGGTAAAAACAATGACTGCAGATGCTGGAAGCCAGATTCTGGATTAGTGGTGCTGGAAGAGCACAGCAGTTCAGGCAGCATCCAAGGAGCAGCGAAATCGACTTTTAGGGCAAAAGCCCTTCATCAGGAATAAAGGCAGTGAGCCTGAAGCGTGGAGAGATAACCTAGGGGAGGGTGGGGGTGGGGAGAAAGTAGCATGGAGTACAATGGGTGAGTGGGGGAGGGGATGAAGGTGATAGGTCAGGGAGAAGAGGGTGGTGTGGATAGGTGGAAAAGGAGCTAGGCAGGTCGGACAAGTCCGGACAAGTCATGGGGACAGTGCTGAGCTGGAAGTTTGGAACTTGGGTGGGGTGGGGGAAGGGGAAATGAGGAAGCTGTTGAAGTCCACATTGATGCTCTGGGGTTGAAGTGTTCCGAGGCGGAAGATGAGGCGTTCTTCTTCCAGGCGTCTGGTGGTGAGGGAGCGGCAGTGAAGGAGGCCCAGATCCTTCATGTCCTTGGCAGAGTGGGAGGGGGAGTTGAAATGTTGGGCCACGGGGCAGTGTGGTTGATTGGTGCAGGTATCTCAGAGATGTTCCTTAAAGCGCTCTGCTAGGAGGTGCCCAGTCTCCCCAATGTAGAGGAGACCACATCGGAAGCAACGGATACAATAAATGATATTGGTGGATGTGCAAATAAAACTTTGATGGATGTGGAAGGCTCTTTTAGGGCCTTGGATAGAGGTGAGGGAGGAAGTGTGGGCGCAGGTTTTACAGTTCCTGCGGTGGCAGGGGAAAGTGCCAGGATGGGAGGGTGGGTTGTAGGGGGGCGTGGACCTGACCAGGTAGTCGCGGAGGGAACGGTCTTTGCGGAAGGCGGAAAGTGGGGGGTAGGGAAATATATCCCTGGTGGTGGGGTTTTTTTGGAGGTGGCGGAAATGCCGGCGGATGATTTGGTTTATGCGAAGGTTTGTAGGGTGGAAGGTGAGCACCAGGGGCGTTCTGTCCTTGTTACGGTTGGAGGGGTGGGGTCTGAGGGCAGAGGTGCGGGTTGTGGACGAGATGCGTTGGAGGGCATCTTTAACCACGTGGGAAGGGAAATTGCGGTCTCTCAAGAAGGAGGCCATCTGGTGTGTTCTATGGTGGAACTGGTCCTCCTGGGAGCAGATACGGCGGAGGCGGAGGAGTTGGGAATGCGGGTTGGCATTTTTGCAATAGGTAGGGTGGGAAGAGGTGTAATCCAGGTAGCTGTGGAGTCGGTGGGTTTGTAAAAAATGTCAGTGTCCAGTCGGTCGTCATTAATGGAGATGGAGAGGACCAGGAAGGGGAGGGAGGTGTCAGAGATGGTCCAGGTAAATTTAAGGTCAGGGTGGAATGTGTTGGTGAAGTTGATGAATTGCTCAACCTCCTCACGGGAGCACGAGGTGGCGCCAATGCAGTCATCAATGTAGCTGAGGAAGAGGTGGGGAGTGGTGCCGGTGTAATTTCGGAAGATCAACTGTTCTACGTAGCCAACAAAGAGACAGGTATAACTGGGGCCCATACGTGTGCCCATGTCTACCCCTTTGGTCTGGAGGAAGTGGGAGGATTCAAAGAAGAAATTGTTAAGGGTGAGGACCAGTTCGGCCAAACAAATGAGAGTGTCGGTGGAAGGGTACTGTTGGGGATGTCTGGAGAGGAAAAAATGGAGGGCTTGGAGGCCCTGGTCATGGCGGATGGAGGTGTAGTGGGATTGGATATCCATGGTGAAGATGAGGTGTTGGGGGCTGGGGAAACGGAAGTCTTGGAGGAGGTGGAGGGCGTGGGTGATGTCTCGAATGTATGTGGGGAGTTCCTGGACTGGGGGGATGCACAGAAACGAAGCTGAAAATGTGTTGCTGGAATGCACAGAAAGACAGATTGGGGCCACAATCGATTTTCAGATACAAAGAACGGTTTCAGATTAGTCAAAGGGACGCTGAGCTTGTGGCAGTCTGGACTTTGTGACTGGAAAGAAGCCATAAAACTGATTTAGGAATTTAAGTAGACAGAACTTTTCTTAAAATTCTGTTAGGAAAAGTCAGTGAGGTAACTAGCGTCTGTATATCTTGGGTACAGACAATACAATAGATAATCACATCTGGTGAATGTATAGAAAGCAGACACAATTAAATGCTTGCCACCTTGCCAGTTAAGGAAACAATTAAAGATTTGAGATAGGTATGATACTTCACAGGGGTTGAGTAAATATGAGGGTTATTGCTGGGAAAAGGGCTGAACTTTTTTTCTTGCTGTTTATGATAAGATCTTTTAAATTGACCTATAAATTGACCTATATATGTGGGCGGCACAGTGGTTAGCACTTCTGCCTCACAGCGCCAGAGACCCTGGTTCCATTCCTGCCTCAGTCGACTGACTGTGTAGAGTTTGCACATTCTCCACGTGTCTGCGTGGGTTTCCTCTGAGTGCTCCGGTTTCCTCCCACAGTCCAAAAATGTGCAGGTCAGGTGAATTGACCATGCTAAATTGCCCATAGTGTTAGGGGCAGGTGTAAATGTAGGGGAATGGGTCTGGGTGGGTTGAGCTTCGGCAGGTCGGTGTGGGCTTGTTGGGCTGAAGGGCCTGTTTCCACACTGTAAGTAATCTAATCTAAATATTTGTTATTTTTTATTCAATAGACACTTTTCTTTTATAAAAAGCACATTGACAGCCTTGTGTGAGTGTGTTCAGTGCCTGACTAACATAGTAGCCAAACTGCACAAAATTAAACCTATTGAGCCAAGTTGTTCTATAGGCCCCCAACTAGTCACGGGGAATTAGAGGAACAAATATGAAGGGAGACTGGGGAAATTTGCAGGAGCAATAGGGTTGTCATATTAGGGAATTTTAGTTTTGGCTAGCATAAATTGGGACTGCCAGAGTATTAAGGGCTGAAATGGGGTGGAATTTGTTAAGTGCATTCAGGAAGGTTTCCTCAAGCAATATATAGAGGGTCCTACTCGGGAAGGGGCAAAATTCAATAAGGCAGGACAGGTGCTGGAAGTGACAGTGGGAGAGCACTTTGGGACCAGTGGCCATAGCTCCACTAATTTTAAAATAGTCATGGAGAGGGACAAAAATGGCCTGCAGGTTCAAGTTGTAAGTTAGAGCTAAGCAAATTTTGATGGAATTAGACAGAAGCTTGCAGGTGTTGATTGGGATAGTTTATTTGCAGGCAAAGGGGCCTCAGGCAAGTGGAAGATCTTTAAAAGTGAGATAGCTTGAGTTCAAGGTCTGTATGTTCCTGGCAGGGTAAAGGGCATGGTTGGCAGGAATAGGGAACCCTAGATGATAAGAGATATTGAGGCTTTGACCAGGAAAAAGAAGGAGGCGTGGCTCAGGTACAGGCAGCTGGGATCTAGGGAATCCCTGGAGGTATATAAGGAATGCAGGAGTTTACTGAAGAAGGAAATCAGGAGGGCATAAAAAGGCCATGAGATAGCCCTTGGCTGAGAAGATTAGGGTAAATCCAAAGAGGTCCTTTAAGTTTATTAAAAGAAAAAGAAAAACTAGAGAAAAATAGGGTCCCTCAAGGACAAAAGTGACATGTATGTGTAGAGCCGCCACATGTGGTGAGGTTCTCAATGAATATTTCTCCTCTGTGTTTACCATGGAGAAAGACATGAAGACTTGGGAAGTTGGGAAGGTTAGTGTGATAGCTTGGGAACAGGTCATGTCATGGCAGGTGTATTAGGATGCAAAAAGGTGGGTAAATCTCCTGGTCCTGACCAGATATATCCAAGAATACCATAAAAGGCTAGAGAAGAAATTGCAGGGATCCAGGCTGATATTTTTGCATCATTGTTTTCCACAGGTGAGGTCCCAGAAGACTGGAGGGTAGCAAATGTTGTGCTATTATTCAAGAAGGGCATAATAGACCACTAAGCCTAACATCTATGGTGGATGAGTTACTTGAGAAGGTTGTGAAAGATAAGAAATATATGCATTTGGAAAGACAAGGGTTGATTAGGAGTAGTCAGCAAGGCTTTGTGAGTGGGAGATCATGCCTCACAAATTTATGAGAGTTCTTTGATGAAGTGATCAGAAAGGTTAATAAGGGAAGGGCAGGAGACGTAGTCTATATAGATTTCAGTAAGGCTCCACATGGTAGGCTGCTCTGCAAGGTTTGATGGTATGGAATCCAGAGCAAGCTGGCAAATTGGATACAATATTGGCATGATGGTAGGAAGCAGGGGGTAAAAGTGAAAGGATGTTTGTCGGACTGGACACCTGTGACTAGTGGAGTGCTTTAAGGGGTTGGTGTTGGGCCCATTACTGTTTGTCACATATCTCAATGATTTAGATGAGAATATACCAGACATGATTAGTGAGTTTACAGATCACACTAAAATAAGCAGTATTGTGGTCAGCGAGGAAGGTTATCAGAAATTGCAGCATCACCTTGAGCAACTGGGGAATACGACCAAGAAATGGTATACTGAGTTTAATATAGATAAGTGTGAGATTTTGCATTTTGGAAAGTCAAATCAAGGTAGCAGTTACATGGTGAATGGTAGGGCCTTAAGGAGTGTAGTGGAACAGAGCGACCTTGGAAGTCAGGTTCACAGTTCTCTAAAAATTGAGTCACAGGTAGAAAGGGCAGTGAAGAAGGCTTTTGTCACACTGGCCTTCATCAGTCAGGGCACGGAGTAAAGAAGTTGGGAAGTTATGTTGCAGTTATACAGGACATTGGTTAGGCCAGAATACTGTGTCCATTTTTGGTCACCTTGTTTTGGGAAGGATGTTATTACACTGGAAAGAGTGCAGAAAAAATGTACAAGGATGTTGCCAGGAGTCAATGGACTGAGTTATAGGTAGAGGTTGGACAAGCTAGGACATTTTTATTTAGCATGTAGGAGACTGAGGGAGGATCTTTTAGAAGTGTATAAGATCATGTGAGGCATGGATAGGGTGAATGCACTCAGTCTTTTTTTCCCAGGTTTGGGGAATCAAGGACTGGAGGGCATCTGTTTAAGATTAGAAGGGAAAGAATAAAAGGGAACCTGAGGAGCAACTTTTTTACGCAGAGTGATACGCATATGGAATGAGCTGCCAGCGGAATTGGCTGATGTGGGTACATTGACAGCATTTGAAAGACATTTGGACAATTACATAGGTAGGAAAGAATTAGAAGGATATGGGCCAAGTGCAGGGCAATGGGGTGAGCGTGGATGGACATTTTGATCAGCATGGGCAAGTTTGGGCCAAAGGGCCTGTCCCCATACTGTAGGACTCTGTGACTCTATAATACTCTGAGATCATATATCTCGGATTACCATTAGCTGGGATAATAACATTTGTCATGATTCAACAACCAGATCAAATAGATTTCATTTTCCAATTGTTTTCATATATTCACTCATTGGACCTGGGTGTGGTTGGCTAGGCCACCATTTATTGGCTATCCCTAGGTGGTGGAAGAGCTGCCTTCTTGAACTGCTGCAGTCCATGTGCTCTAGATAGCACTTGGGGAGGAAGCTTTAGAATTTTGACCAGCAACACTGAAGGAACAGCAATATATTTCAGGATGGTTATTGGCTTGGAGTGGATCTTGCAGGTGGTGGTGTCTCCTGTATCTGCTGCCCTCGTTCTTTTAGATAGCAATGGTCATGGGTTTGAAAGGTTAAGGTTTGGGTTATGGTTAGGGTAAGGATTTTCAGTAAATTTTATCCTATTTCATCTTTATTCATCCTCCTCAAGGTTCTTCAAAATTAAAAGAAAATCACTTCAATGTCCTATTTACTTTGTTCCAAAACAGAAAAATGGATACTTGTGACAAATTCCAAACATTTCACATTTAAAAGTCAAGGAATGAAAATAAAATAAGTTGCAGAATGAGTGAGCCATCTAATCTCAGCCGCTAAGTTTTTCAATTATTGCTGAGAAATCTGTTTCATAGTGGAGGGAACACTAAGCTTAATGGTACAAATGGAACATCTTCTGCTGTGACATTGTGTTACCCTGCAAACAAGGACCATCAAGGCAAGTGAATACATGACGAACAATAAGATCCTAGAAAGCACTGAGGATCAGTGGGAACTTGGTGTACACTGGCCCTTTGGCCCAAATTGGTCCATGCTAACCAAAATGTCCACCCATGCTAAACCCATTCCCTGCTCTTGGCCCATATCCTTCAAGTTCGAGAGTGTGGTGCTGGAAAAGCACAACAAGGCAGGCAGCATCCGAGGTGCAGGAGAATCGACGTTTCAGGCATAAGCCTTTCATCAGGTCGATTCTCCTGCTTCGCGGATGCTGTCTCACCTGCTGTGCTTTTCCAGCACCACACTCTCAACTCTGGCCTCCAATATCTGCAGTCCTCACCTTCTCCATATTCTTCAGGGACAATGGATAAAGTGATTAGGAAGGCATTTGTTCTACTTGCCTTTATTAGCTGAGGCCCTGAGTTTAAGAGCCACAATGGTATAAGTGGTTGATTGGGCCACAGCTAAAATATTGTGTGTAGTTCTGAAGTCCACATTATAGGAAGGAATTGACTGCACTGGAGGTGATGCCAAGGAGATTTACCAGGCGGTTGGCTGGAAAGTTTCAGTTTTGAAGAGAGACTAGACAGACTGAGGTTGTTTTCCTTAGAGCCAAGGAGGCTGAGAGGGGACGTGACTGAAATATACCAAATTATGAGCAGAATAGATAGGACAGACACAAAGCAACCTTTCTCCTTGGTGGAGCGATCAAAACAGAGCGCATAGATGTATGGTAAGGGACAGAAGGTTTAGAGGAGATGTGAGGAAAATCACTTTCACCCAGAGATTGGTGGTGAGAATCTAGCACTCACTGCCTGTGAGGATGGTATAGGCAAAAAAAGCCTTCACAAGATTTAAGAAGTATTTAGATGTGCACTTACAATGTCAAGGCATACAAGGCTATGGGTCAAGTGCTGGAAAATAGGATTAGAATGGTGTTATTTTTGATTGGTGCAGGTGCAATCAGCAGAAGAGCCTTTTTCTGCGCTGAAGGCCTCTACGCCTGCATGATTCGATGACTTAGGAAAGTGTTTCTTTTTTTTAATTTTTTTTGTCTCCACTTGTTTATCTCCCTTTCCTGTCCAAAATACACAGCTTTTCAGTGGAGTATAGTTCTAAGGTCACCAACAGCCTGCCAATACTTCACCCTAGTGGTAATTTTAACGTGCAATTGTTGTCAGGCATGTGCAGATATTAGGGCCAGGATATATGGTATACAAAGTTTTCAAAAAGTTTTCCAAGAGCGAGTCACACAAAAGGCCAATAAACAAGATTAGAGCTCATGGATTTGGGAGCAATGTACTCACTTGGATAAGGAGTGGTTTACAGATAGGAGGCAGAGCGAGTATTAACAAAGCATTTTAAAGTTGGCAGGCTGTGATGAGTGGAGTGCTGCATGGATCAGTTATGTACAATCAATTAGTGGCTTAGACAAACAGTCTAATCACGACTGTTGCTGACAATGCAAAGTTAGGTAGGAGTAGAAGTTATGAGGTGAGTTCCAAGAGGATTCAAGGGATACTGACAGATGAGAAACAAAGTGGTATATGGCATAGAATGTGAGGCAGTGTGTGGTCATTCACGTTTTGCACTGGGAATTAAAATGAGTGCACTTCTCAAAGGCTGAAATTTGGATATGTGAAGGTGAACATGCTATGATTGAACCAAACCTAGCAACATCACATTCACTTTTCATCTGAGATCTGGACAGAAATCAGAAAATAGAAAGCCAACCCGGTCATTTTACCATTCACACATACCAAAGTCCAATTTATAAATCCGGATGAGGTACCTCTGGATCTGCATAGCTTAGAGATAACACAATGAATAGCACAATGATTCATTTTTACATTGGAGCAGCTTAAACTTGATTAATGTGTAGCATAAATCAAGCAATGATTATTGGACTTTAATTGCCTTTTCACTCAGTCCAGCATCACAATACATGGATGCTGAACTTGCATTATATCAATATTTATCTCCACAGTGCACATCAAATGCATAGCCATTGGTCACATTGAACTTTAAATCAAAGTATAGCAATGTTCCCACACACATCCGATGTAAGATCAAGGCAATCCATGTCAATCAGTAAGAAATAAGAGAAGAAAATTAGGTTATGTAGATATGATCACACTAATTCTCCAAACACAGCAGGATAATTTCCCATGTTTGGAGTTTGTTTATACCTTTTCTTCCTGTGAACTACCTAATTATGGTCATCCCTCACCACATGGTAACCAAGTCCCAAGAATGTGAAATTCATCCCAATTCAATTTTATGGCATTCCTGACAATGATTAATGATCCCAAGAACTGACAAGATCATCTGTCACCAAAACAAAAGTGAACCTTTGTCATATTTCTCTTTATTAATTTGAAAGGGGCCTGTGGAGCGACACATCAGAGCCTGTCAGAGAAGACTGGATGGTGCAAGCAGGGGGAATCAAATAAACTCCTTTTGTGGTACAATCTTGGATAATGCTCTCATCTGGTACATGTGAAGGTTAATTAATGTCTATTCAATTTACAGTACGACCATATATGCACACACACACCCACACCCACACTCGGGTGTGTATGCAAAAATCAATAATAGCATCCTAATTGAAACCTTTATTATAATCAATCTATAGAAAAGTGAAAGGATATTAACTAACTTTTGATTCATGTTCAAAACAAAGACAGAGTCAAAACTTTTCTCTTCTAAAATAAGCAGTTAGTGCACGTGGTTAATACAATGATACTTTGGAATAATTTTCCAAAATTACTTTTGGCAATATCTGTTAAAGAAGAATATTACTATGCAAATAATTATTTCAAATGAAAACTCTCCTTCACTGTAAGTGTGCCAAATCAATGTTTTTTTTATTTGTTGGCCTGCTCACAGCAAAGGACATTTAGCTAAGTCCTTGGACGATTCTGAAGAATTCATATTTTAGGCAAAAGAGTTGCCAGAGAACTAGGCAGCTAATGCCAGCCGGGTACTCAAGAAAGAAAACCTTTTTGATCACATTGCTTCAGGAGATCTGATGTTTGACTACAGTCATAGCAGCTGCCAGCTTTGTTGAGCAGCAGATCTCTTCTCTCTCATGCAGAGTAAACATTCAGAGCACCATCAGATGTTAGGGCTATCAAGTAATACTCCTTCATGTAAAGTGCCCTGCCCTGGTAGATGTATTAAAAACGACATGAGATATTAAATCTCAGCCATCTTTGCGTGCATATGAAGGTCCTATGACCGTTTTTCAAATCATGGTTCACTCAGTGTACTGGCCAACATCCATCCCTTAAATAATAATACGAAAATCAATTAACTGAATATTCATTGTAATTTTTACAGTCATAGTCATAGAGTCATACAACACGGAAATAGACCCTGTGGTCCAAGCAGTCCATGCTGAGCGTATTCCCAATCTAAACTAGCCCAACCTGCTTGCTCTTGACCCATATCCCTTCAAATCTTTCCTATTCACATACCTATCCAAATATCTTTTAAACATTTTAACTATGCCCACATCACCACTTCCTCAGGAAGTTCATTCCACATGCAAACAACCCTCTGTATAGAAAAATTGCCCCTCATGTCTTTTTAAAATCTCGCTTCTCTCACCTTAAAAATGTGCCCCCCCCCGCCCCCCCATTTTGAAATTCCCCATTCTGGGGAAAAGACAACCACTATTATCTATCTATACCCCTCATTATTTTATAAACTTCTAACAGGTCACCTCTCAAACTCCTACACTCCAGTGAAAAACGTCCCAGCCTATCCAGCCTATCTTTATAACTCAAATCTTCCATACCTGGCAACATCCTGGTAAATCTCTCTGAAGCCTCTCCAGCTTGATAACATTCTTCCTATAACTGGGCAACCAGAACTGGACACAGTAACTGAGCACAGTTGATTGCTGTAGTTAACTACAAAGACACAACACCCAGCCTTTAAAAGTAATCCATTGTCTGTTAAGTAGATGAGACATTATATGGAGGTAAAAAAGGTTTATGTGAAATGGAGTGGCAAGAGATAAAGATTAATTGCACTTGCTCTGCAGTGGCTATTGCATTCCAGAAAATGCAAATGGAATCTGCAACAAATTTTTAATGTACTTTCCTATTGTCAAGATTGATGTGGAAACCAGTCCAAATTTTCAAGAAAACATTCTATATAATACAATCCAGGAGATTATGGGCTTTGGATATAAAAATATTAACTGTAATAACTTAAGATCAGACAATATCATCTTCTGTACTCACAGAGTAGAAAAAAAGTTATATTATTTTACGGCCTCCCTGCAGTGACTCACTACGTCTTCCAGCTAAATTGGGTATTAGGGACAGACAATAAAAGCTGGCCTAATCAGTGTCATTCTTATCTAGAAACTACATTTGACAAAGGCATTTAAAATCTTGCAGTGGAGTCCCATTAAACCTATAGCATAAAAGCAAATTATAGTGCTGGAGACATTTAGAATTAGCCATAGCAAACATTAATCTTAATCACATGATTAGTGTAACAGCATTATAATAATAGACAAACCCAGTGCCTGATAACTACTTTAACTTTCACAGAACCACCTTGATGTACCAGCTCTGATTGGACTGCAATCCGCGACTGACCCATGCCCATTCAATACAATGGAGGCAACATGCTGTTAGCCAGGCTGTTGCACACAGAGAGAGGCAGGGGGACCAGTTGGAGACAATCTCCTGAAAATGAGACGTTAGCTAGGGGGCTCCAGGAAGACACAGGTACCAGTCACTGAAAGGGACTAAGAATGCTCAGTGCGAAATAAACTGCTGACACACAGGGGAAAACAGCTTGTGAACTGAGAATGACTGAGTCCAGGTATTGCTTGGTATGAACTATATTCTGCAGAATATGTAAGAAAGGTGAGGTAATGCAGGAGCCTTATTTAGACAAGGGGCAATGAGATAATGGTACCTAGGCCATTGATCCAAAGCCAATAAAGTAAAGACATGCGATAAGCAGAGGAGCCTGAGCCAATGGGAAAAAAACACCCCGACTTGAGAAAGATAAAGAAAGAGGATAAATGAAGACCCTTGAGGCATACAGGCAGCAATAACTCCAGAAACCCACCATCGCAGACGTACATCCACGTCAGGGACGTGGGGGGAGAGTGAGAGAGCAGCGTGTTGCCAACAGCAGCCATCCTCTGCAACAGCAAAACAGTTATCCTGGTCAGGTATTACCTTTTACATTCTGTGACTATTCAGGGAGTGTCATGGGACTCGAGTACGTGTATCAATAGGTTTTTCATTCAGTTTGTGGGAAAATATATGCGTTCTGGTTTGTAATAAAACACACAAGGAATAACTACGTGGTTTAATACATTAATAAAGTAACTTGTGAAGTTATAAAAATTGACTGCTGTGCTCTCTATACAAGCCAACAAACAGCAGCTGGCAGTTGCTGGACTCGATCAAGCACTAACAATGCCAAATTCACATTGCCCATTGTGTTACATTACAGTGTTTAACTAGTGCTGAGCAGCTGTTGATAGGTTTTTCAGGAAGCCAGCATCATGAGTGGACAACACCAGCATGCACTGCTGCAAAGTATCCTTTTACAGCTATAATGCATCTAGAACAGTGAGGAGGTTAGCCTGGGCTGTCAAGCATTGAATACTGATATAGCAAGGATCTTGCATTTGCACCATATGTTTGATGGAGGAATTGTTCCCTGCATTTGTTTAGGGCAAGGAAAACCTGCAGTCTTTCAAGAAAAAGGCTGTGGGGCCAGATACCAATGGAGGTAGATACTAAGAATCAAGCCTCAAGGTTGTTGATGTACTGCTGTAAAAAGTTCAATGGCCACACGAGTGATTAAAGTCAATGCAGGATTCTTCAAATACCATGCCTTGAAATTGCACTACTAGATTCAAACACTTTTCAGGTCATCACACCCCATCACTCAACTCCCAACAACTCTACCAATCAATGTTCGTATATGACAAACATATTCTGCACTTTCATACACACAGCACTGCTGTAAAACACACTTTCACATCTCTACAGCTTTTCATAACAGCATAGAAAATATGAACAGAATTAGACTATTCAGTCCTTTGAGCTTGTTCCACCATTAAATATGATCAATAGCTGATCATCCAACTTGGTACGCTGTTCCCGCTTCCTCCTGTTTACATCCTCCAGTTCAAGTGACTGTGAATAATCAATTTCATGTAATTTTAACTTTTAGATTTCTCTTTTAACTAAACATACTTTCTCCTTTCAAACTTCACACAGGAAATCCTTTACTTTTTCAACTGTGGGACATCATCTTAGATGATTCAATGTGACTTACAATTCAGCAACTTGTTTACACTGACATATGAAGGGACTGGATCGACTGGACGTGTACTCACTGCACTGCACTGCCCTCCCCTCCCCTCCCCCCCAACACCATTGACATTCCCAATCTCCCCAGCTGCAGAAGCTAATTTGAATGAATAGGTTCTGCAGTCTAATTCCTGCAGTAGCAAACCCTTCCTTGAATTCCGCCACCACCCCCACCCCTGACCCTTTCCCCCAGCTTCTCTGGACGGACCCGATGGACTGACCTTGGGCTTCGACTGACCTGAGCAGATAGACCCAAATGAGAATGGACCCTGACTGATGGCTGTACACCTCTCATTCTACCCAGCTAGCTGCAGGACTACACAGAGAGAGGGCTCCCCTTATCCAGATCCTCCTCCTCCTCTCTCTTCAAGCAGCTTATCCAGCTCTGCATGAGCATGGCATCTCCTCCAATGGTACTATCTTCCAAGTGGAATGTGTAGCTACGTTTGGATGAGCAGTGGGTACATATAATCCAATGGATGGGCTTCGTATTGTCGATCTGCCTGCCCATCAACTGTCTGCGATTTCCCTAGGACTGGGGGGGTGAGTATTGTGCAGTTGTGGTGTCATCAACATTTTACCACCTAGTCTCCACATGGTTCCTTAATTGGCTACCCTCTGCTGTTAGACAGGTAACTCTGGCCATACTATTTTCATCTTCGGAGGAAAATGCATGGGAGGGAAAACAAATATAATGCCAACCCAGTGTACAAATTTCAAATTTTGCTCTTGATCGTCCCTCCAAACCTGCCTCCCTGGAGCTGGGAAGAACGTGCCCACAGATGCAGGGCATTATAAAGCATATTCAAGAAAATTATAATCCTATTTTCTGATGACCTGGCCATCAATGGGCAAACAATAAGCACCCCCGTAGGCCAGTGGGGAAGGTGGTCTCTTTGAAATCCACATGGGTAGCACTCCATTGGGGTACAAAAGAATGCTGTACATTGAGTTGAAATGTTAGTACATAAATATTTAAGACAGAGGCAAATAGATTCTTTACTGGTAAGTGGATTAAAGGTAATGGAGAGGAGAGTGGGGCTGAGAAACGTATCAGCTGTGATTGAACGGCTACAAACTCAACGGGCCAAATAGCCTAATTCCGCTCCTGGGTCTGATGGTCTTCTAGGTGTTCCCTACCTGTACAGTTGGACATAAGCAATCTGTTAAAGTGTTTAATGTAGAAAAGAGAGCTCTTCTGGGGTTTTGCTTTTAACATTAACAAAATACTGACAAAAACAGATGACGGGGTCACCCATTCATTTGCTCTCTGTCAACTTTACAATGTGCATCATGTCTGAAGTATCCACATTCATAATGACAGTGATTACATTTGAAAAGTGATCTGTTGCTTATGAAGTGGTCTTGGAATATCCTGTGAAAGATATCATATGATTACAACCCTATAACTCAATAACTGGTTGCTCTGCCATTCAGTTAAAGTGAGAGAAATCTCCTAATCACTTTGCAGTGATCCCTGTTGAACTGGGGTGGGGGTGGGGGGAAGTGCTCACCACAGATTGGTGGCACTGACTCTCTATATTTTGTTGCGAGGATAAATTGGAAATCCTACACTGTTGGGATGGACCCTCAGTAGATGTGCCAGACATTTAGAACATAGTGCTGGGTTTTACAAAATGCACTGATTCCCACTGTCAACAACTCTTCCACCCCAATCCTGGTTAGAAAGGTTACGGTTCATGGAGCACTGATTCCAATGGCTGCCTGGTAAGGTTTAATACTGGACAAAGGGCGGCACAGTGGCACAGTGGTTAGCACTGCTGCCTCACAGCGCCAGGGACCTGGGTTCAATTCCCGCCTCAGGCGACTGACTGTGTGGAGTTTGCACGTTCTCCCCGTGTCTGCGTGGGTTTCCTCTGGGTGCTCCGGTTTCCTCCCACAGTCCAAAAGATGTGTGGGTCAGGTGAATTGGCCATGCTAAATTGCCCGTAGTGTTAGGTAAGGGGTATATGTAGGGGTATGGGTGGGTTGTCGCTTCGGCGGGTCGGTGTGGACTTGTTGGGCCGAAGGGCCTGTTTCCACACTGTAAGTAATCTAATCTAATCTAATCTAAAAAAAAAAGTATTAATTGTATTAAGGCATAATGTCTGCTTCTTTTCCCAGTATAGGTCATGGCCCGAGTTATCTGGTAATTAATCAGAGGGCTAGCAGCTCAGTAGCCCCTGCAGCACCATTTGAGTGAGGCGGCCACTGACTGGGACACCAAGGACATAGGTAGGGTTGGGGTCTTAGTGCGGGGAGCTGAAGGTGGTGGTAGAGGGTACTGGGGTTCAAACAGCCAGGGAGATGGAGCTAAATGGTACTGAGGGTGGTGTACAAGGCTCTGATGGGTTCGGGGACCTACACGCAAGGTCACCGTGCTCCTTGTCTGACACCAACCTGTCTTATCGAAAACTGCTGGGGCTTTGTTTATTGTGTGAGATGCTCCTTTCTACAGTCATGCAACATCCTGGAGACACCACAGTGAGTCAGGGCTGGGGTGAGCTGCACTGAGCATGAGTGAAATCTCTGACAGTTCACAGCCAGTAGGGCAGGGAGGACAACGTCCACCCAATGGACTTCATATAGCCCCTGCCCTTCAAACCCACACCGGGTAGTATATAATCCAGTGTTTTAGCTGTAACCAGAATATGCATCTACAATGTAGCGATGTAGAACTCAGCTACATTGAATTTGCCCTTTGAAGAAATAGTTGGTTCCGTGAAAATGCCCTTGGATACATTCTCAAAAATCACTGACATTCTCTTCAGGTTTGTGGGATAGAAATTTATTTGCTGTCATAGAGCCATAGAGGTCTACAATATAGAAAAAGGCCCTTCAGCCCATCAAGGCAGCATTGCTCAATCACAACCATCCAACTATTCTAACCCATTTTTTTCTACCAATTGGCCTTGTTTGCCTAGGCATCACAATGGCATCAACATACTTTTTTAATGTTATGAGGGTTTCTGCCATTACAGGCAGTGACTTCCAGATTCCCACCACTCTCAGGGTGAAACAGTTTTCCCTATATCTCCTCTAAACACCTTATCCCTTCCCTCAATTAAATGTGCAAAAAGGATTATGTTTTATTGACAGACTCTCATACACTACATTGAATATTCACAGTTAAAAATCACACAGCACCAGGTTATAGTCCACCAGGTTATAGTTACTATCACCTGATGAAGGAACAGCGCTCCAAAAGCTAGTGTGCTTCCAATTAAACCTGCTGGACTATAACCTGGTGTTGTGTGATTTTTAACTTTGTACATCACCGGCATCTGCAAATCTTGAATATTCACATCTCTCAGCTCCAAATGAACTGAATATTAAGCAATAATAAAGATGTGGTGAAATTGATCTGCTCATTTTGTCATTTCATCCAAGGCATACTCTTGTGTTTTATCCACACCTGAGATGTGGGTGTCACTGGCAGGGATGGCATTTATTTGCCATCCTTTGAGAAGGTGGTGGTGAGCTGTCTTCTTGAACCACTGCAGTCCATGTGCTACAAACAGTCCTGAGGGAGGGAATTCCAGAATTTTGACTCAGCAACAGTGATAAATTTCACACACAATGGATTGTGGCTTGGATTGCTTTATGCCTTTTCACAGATGCACAGGTTTTCATCATTCAGATCGTAAGACCAATCAAAATCTTGAAATAAAAATGTAAGCATTTGCTGGCTTTCATTGTTGTGATTTCAGTTTGTTGAGTTTTATTTCTGTTTGTGTTGGCCATTGGTAGCAAAGAAGAGAAATATTTTATCTTAACTGAAAACAAAAAAATACTGGAGATCTCCGCAAGTCAGGCAGCATCCAAGGAGAGAAAGCAAGCAAATGACTATTCATTATTCTTTATCTTCTTTGTTATTTCTTTCTCTGCTGTTATGTAAAGCAGGCTGTGGCACAATTCTCAACAAACTTTTGAAACTGTTGTGAACTCAGTCCCATTGACACAAAATTGAGAGAACCTTGTTCACAACATAAGAGTATGAAATGCACAGATAAATTTTGAGCACCACTTGTTCTATAGAGTATTTTTTGCAACACGAATAACTTTAAAACTTTATTGACTGTAACTGTAATTTATTTTCTGAGTAACAAAATACTTCAATGGCACATAGAAATGTGAAACAGGTTTAACAGAAGCATGCATCATAAATTACTTCATAATGTCAAGCACATTTATGGTATTTAATTGTTTATTATGCTTTAATCATCATTCTTCTGGCTGTAGCTGTCACTGACCAGGAATTTATTGCACATCCCTAGCAGAGGAACTTTTGTTTTCCCACCACAGTCCCATAATACTAGTCCAGAGGGAGTTCCAGGATTTGGACCCAGTGACAATGAAAGGATAGTAATATGTGTCCATGTCAGAGTGATGTGGAGATAGTAATAATCCCATGCTGCCCTTGTGAAAGCTCACTGCAGCTAATCTAGACTGGAATCCAAAAATCTTTTAATAAATAGTAAATGTACTAAGTTTAAAACATGTAAAGGGTAGTAAGGGTATGAGTAGCCCCAATTAACAGAGGGAAAAGAAGACTGACAATTGGAAGCTGAGGGAGTTGTATAAGGTAATAATTTCTGATAGTCAATATTGAAGGCTGGATTCAGCTCCACCATGTTCTGGAGAAGGGTCATTGCACCCAAAATGTTAACTTTGTTAATCTCTACAAAGATGTGCCAGGCCTGTTGAGCTTCTCCAGCATTTTGTTTTTTTTTATTTCTGACAATGTCATACACTCTCGTGTGGGGCAAAGATAAGACAAATTTGAGAAACTGACAGAGAAGGATGTGTCATTAGTTTCTCATGACAGTCTCAGTTAAGTCTCACTAGTCAATGTAATTTGTGCGGATCGCACAATAAGACAAATTTCTGAGGATTCTTGTGGCGCAGTGTTTATGTCTCAACCTCTTAGCCAGAAGCTCCAAGTTTAAGTCCCATTTGCCATGGATTTGTGTCATAGCATATTCAAACTAAATGACTGAAAACAAGTAGAATGGAGAACTGATGGCAATACTCTACCCATTCTTAGGCTGTTACTGGAACATTTACAATATAAGGCATTTGTGGACAGACTGAAATAGAACTTTGTAGCAGCCTCAACGAACGCAAAAAATGTTGCTGAATTTGCAGTGAAAGAAGGGACTGTTGGAAACTTCATTTGGGCTTCAATTGGAGCACTCGTGTGAAAGCCTGACATTATCCCTGCTAAGGCATGATTGCAAAGGGGGCAAGAGGAGGGGCAGACAGTCAGATGAGGGCCCTCTCCTTCAAACCTGCCAAAGGGAGTACATTTTGATCAGGCAATAATGTCACTGAGAAGTTGGTAAGACCAATGGTGGCACAGTGGTTAGCACTGCTGCCTCACAGCGCCAGAGACCCGGGTTCAATTCCCGACTCGGGCAACTGGCTGTGTGGAGTTTGCACGTTCTCCTCGTGTCTGCGTGGGTTTCCTCCGGGTGCTCCGGTTTCCTCCCACAGTCACAAAGATGTGCAGTTCAGGTGAATTGCCCATAGTGTTAGGTAAGAGGTAAATGTAGGGGAATGGGTGGGTTGCGCTTCGGCGGGTCGGTGTGGACTTGTTGGGCTGAATGGCCTGTTTCCACACTGTAAGTAATCTAATCTAAACTCCTTAGAAATTTTCACCAGTCATGTTAACTTTGTGTAATCAATGAACATTTTTATAAGAAAGAAAATCTCTTAAAACGTATGATCTGCATCAGTAGATATTTTCAAACAAGTTCCCACTTGCCTAGATGTGGGCAGCTCCAACAACACTCAAGAAAATTGATGCAATCCAGGAGAAAGCAGCCCACTTGATTAATACCATGTCCACAAAAATGGACTCCCTCCATGACCAACGTATACTGCAGAATTTCAGCAAGGCTTTGTAGACAGAAACTTCCAAGTCCACAGCCACTTCTGTCTAGAAGGACAAGGGCAGCTGTTACATCAAAAGCCCATACCTCAAAGCCACTCACCATTCTGACTTGGAAGTATATTGTCATTCCTTTGCTATCACTGGGTCATTGTAGGTCAACTTATAGCACATGGACAGCTGCATTTCAAGAAGGCAGCCCTCCATCACCTTTTCAAGGGAATCTAGGGACAGGCAATAAATGCTGACCCAGCCAGCGATGCCCATGTCCCACAAATGGATGAAATAAGGTTCACAGAGACCCTATAAATTCTTCCTCAATCATAGTCATTAGTGAACAAGCAACCTTCTGAGATGTCAATGACAATTTCCAACACGTTGTGGTAAAGTAACTATTTAAAAACTAGATGCAGACAAGAGACCTCCCTAAGGGAAGGGAAAGAACATTGGAGCCTCATCTCAATTTGGGCCTTTCATGCTCACTATCTAAATGACAAGGTGTTGAATGATTTTGATCTATGCCCTAAGCTTCCTGCTCAGCAATGAATAAAACATTCGTGCAGAAAGATGGAGTAAAAAAGAGGAGGAAAGTAAAACTATAAGTGCAAAATTTCTTAACGTACAAAACCAATTGTTCAATGATTCCATAATAAAGAGAAATATTTGTTCAATCAATTTTGAATAGCCGGTCTTGAAGTAAGTGTATCTGTTCACTCTCTGTATCTCTCTGTGCATGAATAAAATGACAGCAAAATCATAGAATACATAGAATTACAACAACTGACAGTTCACTCGTAATAACTTGTTATTGTTATCGTATATATAGTAATGTCTGCATCAGATCTCTGCAGTCAGTATACTTTTAAAGTACTAGGCACTTAAGCAAGTCTCCAATATTTAGTGCTTTAATATCTCTTATTAAATACCAATTCATTTCAGTTTCTAAAACAATTGTGTTATTATTGGATTCTGAACAGCATACTGAAGTGTTTGCGTCACTGATAATGGGCAAAACTATTGAAGAAATGTAAATGGAGATCTGATCGGGTGGCACGGTGGCTCAGTGGTAAGCACTGCTACCTCACAGCACCAGGGTCTCAGGTTCCATTCCAGCCTCAGGAGACTGTCTGTGTGGAGTTTGCACATTCTGCCTGTGTCAGCGTGGGTTTCCTCCAAGTGAATTGGCCATGCTAAATTGCCCATAGTATTAGGTGCACTGGTCAGAGGGAAATGGATCTGTGTGGGTTACTCTTTGGAGGGTTGGTGTGGACTGGTTGGGCCAAAGGGCCTGTTTCCACACTGTAGGGAATCTACTCTTATCTAAAAAAAAGTGAAATCATAGCTTGTACAGTACTCTTCAAGGAGCAGAGCACTCTATGGAACTGCCACATGATTCAGAAAGTGAAATATTTTCACAGTGACTTGTTGTGATTTATTTCTGCTCACACTACTGGACAATAAGAATCCTGGGCATGAATTTCCCTTAAGGCTTCTCTGGTTCAGTTGCTGCAACTTTATCAAAAGGTTAAGCAGAAACATCTTTTATGATGTTTCCAGTGTGGCAGCTGAATGGGGAAAACTCTGTGGAAATTCATTACCTCGATAGCAGATACTTTGGTTACCATCAGTTCTTGGAGTAAAAAGTGAGGTCTGCAGATGCTGGAGATCAGAGCTGAAAATGTGTTGCTGGTTAAAGCACAGCAGGTCAGGCAGCATCCAAGGAACAGGAAATTCGATGTTTCGGGCCAGAGCCCTTCATCAGGAATGAGGAGAGGGTGCCAGGCAGGCTAAGATAAAAGGTAGGGAGGAGGGACTTGGGGGAGGGGCGATGGAGATGTGATAGGTGGAAGGAGGTCAAGGTGAGGGTGATAGGCCGGAGTGGGGTGGGGGCGGAGAGGTCAGGAAGAGGATTGCAGGTTAGGAGGGCAGTGCTGAGTTCAAGGGAATCGACTGAGACAAGG
This sequence comes from Hemiscyllium ocellatum, assembly GCF_020745735.1. NCBI lineage: Eukaryota > Metazoa > Chordata > Chondrichthyes > Orectolobiformes > Hemiscylliidae > Hemiscyllium > Hemiscyllium ocellatum. Next base: position 10,338,356 of record NC_083413.1, on the reverse strand, counting down.
TGGGGGGAGGGGAAATGAGGAAACTGGAGAAATCTGAGTTCATCCCTTGTGGTTGGAGGATTCCCAGGCGGAAGATGAGGCGCTCTTCCTCCAACCGTCGTGTTGTTATGTTCTGGCATTGGAGGAGTCCAAGGACCTGCATGTCTTCGGTGGAGTGGGAGGGAGAGTTAAAGTGTTGAGCCACGGAGTGGTTGGGTTGGTTGGTCCGGGCGTCCCAGAGGTGTTCCCTGAAGTGTTCTGCAAGTAGGCGGCCCGTCTCCCCAATATAGAGGAGGCCACATCGGGTGCAGCGGATGCAATAGATGATGTGTGTGGAGGTACAGGTGAATTTGTGGCGGATATGGAAGGATCCCTTGGAGCCTTGGAGAGAAGTAAGGGAGGAGGTGTGGGCGCAAGTTTTGCATTTCCTGCGGTTACAGGGGAAGGTGCCAGGAGTGGAGGTTGGGTTGGTGGGGGGTGTGGACCTGACGAGGGAGTCACGAAGGGAGTGGTCTTTGCGGAACGCTGATAGGGGAGGGGAGGGAAATATATCCCTGGTGGTGGGGTCCGTTTGGAGTTGGCAGAAATGACGGCGGATGATACGCTGTATACGGAGGTTGGTGGGGTGGTAGGTGAGAACCAGTGGGGTTCTGTCTTGGTGGTGGTTGGAGGGGCGGGGCTCAAGGGCGGAGGAGCGGGAAGTGGAGGAGATGCGCTGGAGGGCATCGTCGATCACGTCTGGGGGGAGTCTGCGGTCCTTGAAAAAGGAGGCCATCTGGGCTGTACGGTATTGGAACTGGTCCTCCTGGGAGCAGATGCGGCGGAGACGAAGGAATTGGGAATATGGAATGGAGTTTTTACAGGGGGCAGGGTGGGAGGAGGTGTAGTCCAGGTAGCTGTAGGAGTCAGTCGGTTTATAGTAGATGTCTGTGTTGAGTCGGTCGCCCGAGATAGAAATGGAAAGGTCTAGGAAGGGGAGGGAGGAGTCTGAGACAGTCCAGGTGAATTCAAGGTCGGGATGGAAGGTGTTGGTAAAGCTGATGAACTGTTCAACCTCCTCGTGGGAGCACGAGGCAGCGCTGATACAGTCATCGATGTAGCGGAGGAAAAGGTGGGGGGTGGTGCCAGTGTAGTTGCGGAAGATGGACTGTTCCACATATCCTACAAAGAGACAGACATAGCTGGGGCCCATGCGGGTGCCCATGGCAACTCCTTTAGTTTGGAGGAAGTGGGAGGATTGGAAAGAGAAGTTATTCAGGGTGAGGACCAGTTCAGTCAGTCGAAGGAGGGTGTCAGTGGAAGGGTACTGGTTGGTGCGGCAGGAAAGGAAGAAGCGGAGGGCTTTGAGTCCTTTGTGGTGGGGGATGGAGGTGTACAGGGACTGGATGTCCATTGTGAAGATAAGGCGTTGGGGACCGGGGAAGCAAAAATCATGGAGGAGGTGGAGGGCGTGGGTGGTGTCCCGAATGTAGGTGGGGAGTTCTTGGACTAAAGGGGACAGAACCGTGTCGAGGTACACGGAGATGAGTTCGGTGGGGCAGGAGCAGGCTGAGACAATGGGTCGGCCGGGGCAGTCAGGTTTGTGGATTTTGGGCAGGAAGTAGAAACGGGCGGTGCGGGGTTGTGGGACTATGAGGTTGGAGGCGGTGGATGGGAGATCCCCTGAGGTGATGAGGTTATGGATGGTCTGGGAGATGATGATTTGGTGGTGGGAGGTGGGGTCATGGTCAAGGGGGCAATAGGAGGAGGCGTCCGCGAGCTGGCGTTTGGCCTCAGCGGTATAAAGGTCGGTGTGCCAAACTACTACCGCGCCTCCCTTGTCTGCCGGTTTGATGGTGAGGTTGGGATTGGAGCGGAGGGAGTGGAGGGCTGCACGTTCTGAGGGTGAGAGGTTGGAGTGGGTGAGAGGGGTGGACAGGTCGAGTCGGTTAATGTCACGGCGGATGTTGTCTATAAATAGATCGAGGGCGGGTAAGAGGCCAGCACGGGGTGTCCTGGTGGATGGGGTGTGTTGGAGGCGGGAGAAGGGGTCGTCAGAGTGTGGGCGGGAGTCTTGGTTGTAAAAGTAGGCACAGAGGCGAAGGCGGCGGAAGAATTGTTCAATATCTCGCCGCGTGTTGAACTCATTAATCCGAGGGCGTAGTGGAATGAAGGTGAGGCCTCTGCTGAGGACTGATCTTTCATCCTCAGAGAGGGGGAGATCTGGAGGGATGGTGAAGATCCGGCATGGCTGGGAGCTAGGACCTGGTGTGGGACTGGAGCTGGGAGTGGGGGCGGGGTTAGGGCCGGGGGCAGAGATCGGCGTGGGGCGGGGTTAGACGTGGTGATGAAATTCGGCGTGGGGGCGGGGTTACGTGTGGTGATGAAATTCGGCGTGGGGGTGGGGTTAGGCGTGGTGGCGTAAGTCGGCATGAGGGCGGGGTTACGCGTGATGACGAAAGTCGGCGTGGGGGCGGAGACACCTGAGGCGTTGCGGTCGTGCAGGTTAGTGATGTCAGTGGGGGCGGAAGTGGCTGCGGCGACGGCAACCGAAGGGGCGGAAATGGTTGTAGCGACGAAAGAGCTGTTGTCATTCCCGGTAGCCGCGGGGGTCACGAGTCCGTCGGCAATCTTCCTGGTGATCGTGGAAGCGTTAGTCTGTGTGGTGATCGTCGGGGCGGTTGTTTGGTCGGCGATTGTGGAGGCTGCGAGGTCGGTGGGGGCGGAAGTGACGTCACGGTCGTCGTCGGCCGCTGGTGCCGCGGACGCTGTAGCGGCCGCATGTTTAATGGCGTCCGACAGGCCAATAGAAGATTCTGGAACAGTTGAGGAACCACAATATTCACCTGCACCTCCACACACATCATCTATTGCATCTGCTGCACCCGATGTGGCCTCCTCTATATTGGGGAGACGGGCCGCCTACTTGCAGAACGCTTCAGGGAACACATCTGGGACGCCCGGACCAACCAACCCAACCACCCCGTGGCTCAACACTTTAACTCTCCCTCCCACTCCACCGAAGACATGCAGGTCCTTGGACTCCTCCACCGGCAGAACATAACAACACGACGGTTTGAGGAAGAGCGCCTCATCTTCCGCCTGGGAACCCTCCAACCACAAGGGATGAACTCAGATTTCTCCAGTTTCCTCATTTCCCCTCCCCCCACCTTGTCTCAGTCGATTCCCTTGAACTCAGCACCGCCCTCCTAACCTGCAATCCTCTTCCTGACCTCTCCGCCCCCACCCCACTCCGGCCTATCACCCTCACCTTGACCTCCTTCCACCTATCACATCTCCATCGCCCCTCCCCCAAGTCTCTCCTCCCTACCTTTTATCTTAGCCTGCCTGGCACACTCTCCTCATTCCTGATGAAGGGCTCTGGCCCGAAACGTCGAATTTCCTGTTCCTTGGATGCTGCCTGACCTGCTGTGCTTTAACCAGCAACACATTTTCAGCTACCATCAGTTCTTGCTCATGTTATGAATTTCTTTCCAAATGACATTATACACCAAAACACCAGATGTTATAACTTCCTTGTAGATGTACAGGACTGAATCTTGTGTTTGTTTGGCTAAGTCTGAGTTTCTTCGAGTTTACTTGAGGGACTTCCATTACAAGGTCAAGTGAATTCTCTAGGTGTATCTTATTAATCGTGCTTCATTAATTATCTATCATGTCCCTATGACATGTCTCAAGCTCATTTTTCGTCACATGCCATTCCCAAAACAACACACCTTTCGGCAGATAACCTGGAATTCACTGGTACCTCTTTCACCCATGTTATCTTTGAAAGCTTGTTGTTTACCCAGGCAAGCACTGTCAGCCCAGAGCTAACCTACACAGTTCCTAACATTTTCCCTGGAGATGGCAGACAGGGGAATATCAGTGCCCCATTTTGTAGACAGGGTTCTGTTGCAGGGTTGGTGCTGACTTTGGACTTCCATCTCCCCAAGGACCAGCAGTGGACCGCACTACCAGACAATGCCAACCTGGTGTTGCAGGGTAAAGCAGTTCTCACTTCTCTGGGTGAATGATCTGACTAGGAAGAATGTCAAGGTGGAAAAACAGAGTGATCTTGGTGTGCAAGTACATAGCTCCCTCAAAGTTGTACCTAAGTAGATAGAATTGTTAAGAAAGCATATGGTGTCTTGGCTTTCATTAATGGGGGGATCGAGTTTAAGAGCCGTGAGGTTTTGCTACAGCTCTACAAGTCCCTGGTGAGACCACAGTTGGAATATTGTGTCCAGTTCTGGTTGCCCTGCTATAGGAAAGATACAGAGGCTTTGGTGAGGATGCAAAGAAGGTTTACCAGGATGCTGCCTGGACTGGAGAGCTTGCCTTATGAAGAGAGATTAAACAAGCTTGGACTTTTCTCTCTGGAGAGAAGGAGGAAGAGAGGTGACCTGATCGAAGTATACAAGATAATGAGAAGAATGGATAGAGTCAATAGCCAAAGACCTTTCCCCAGGGCAGGTACGAGGGGTCATAGTTTTAAGCTATTAGGACAAAGGTATAGAGGGGACGTCAGAGGAAGGTTCTTTATGCAGAGAGTTGTGAACGCATGGAATGCGTTGCCAGCAGTGATGGTGGAAGCAGAGTCATTAGAGACATTTAAGCGACTGCTGGACATGCACATAGATAGCAATGAATTGAGAGGTGCATAGGTTAAGTTATTTTATTTTCATTAGGATTAACCTTCTGCACATCATGGGCCAAAGGGCCTGTTCTGTACTGTACTTTTCCATGTTCTATGTCAATAGCCAGGAGATAATTCCACCAGCTTCTCTCCGATATCTCGACTGCACACTTCAGGCTGATGGTTTTTCTATCCATCATATGGACCGTACAGCGTCCTTGGGTAAGACAAAGGGTGAAGAGGTTTGCTTTTTAGTCAACAACTTGTGTCCACGGAGATTGCAACCCTGGGCAGCCATTGCTCCCCAAACCTTGAATTCCTCACCATCAAATGACGCTCCTTCAATCTACCACGAGAATTTACCGCTGCTATACTAACTATACATATCGCTCCAAGCAACGGTTGAGGAAGCTCTGGATGTGCTATACTCCACCACTAACACCCTGGAGACAGAACACCCCGAGACCCTGTTTATTGTAACTGGTGACTTCAATCAAGCCAATCTAAGGAAGGAGTTACCGGAGTATTACCTACCCCAACAGGAACCTGAACATTTTAGACCACTGCTACATCCCTGGGAAGGATGCCTACCGCTCCATCCCCCGCCCTCATTTCGGGAACACCGACCACAATGCCATTTTTCTTCTCCCGGCTTACAGGCAAAAACTCAAGCAGGAGACTTCTCGCCAATACTGGCCCAGTGCTGGTCGGAGGAGGCAGAGGATCAACTCCGGTACAGTCTAGAATCGACTGTTTGGGCTGTGTTCAAACAGTCCACAGGTACCTTGGACAAATACGCCATCACTGTCACAGACATTATCAGCTAACGTGTGGGAGACTGCATACCGAGGAAGTCAATCTGGGTGTTTCCCAACAGGAAACCTTGAATGAACCAGGACACACAGAACCTACTAAAAACCAAGCGTGAGGCCTTCAGATCAGGAGATCCACTCAAATATAAGGAATCCAAATGTGACCTTCGCAGAGCCATTAAGTCAGCCAAGGACCAATACCAATCCAAACTAGAGACCCAGACAAACACCCAGCGACTTTGACAAGGACTGAATTACATCACAGGTTCTAAAAAGAGACAGTGTAAGATAGCAGACGATGACACACCCATCCCAGATTGTCTCAACGCCTTCTATGCTCGCTTTGAGCAGAAATTCGGAGGAGAGGTCATACCTATTCCGACAAGTCCTGACGAACCTATCCCAACAGTCAATGCATCAGAGGTCAGACCAGTTTTCCTTTGTGTGAATCCAAGGAAATCTATGGGACCAGATGGAGTACTAGGCCGTGCACTCAGAGTATGTGCAGATCAACTGACAGAGGTCTTCTCAGACATCTTCAACCTCTCCCTGCAGCAGGTCACTGTCTCTGCCTGTTTCAAGAGGGCCAACATCATCCCTGTGCCTAAGAAGGCTCATGCAGCATGTCTCAATGGCTACTGCCCAGTGGCCCTAACTTTGGTGGTCATGAAGTGCTTTGAAAGGCTGGTCATGGCATTAATCAACTCCAGTCTCCCCACTACTCTTGACCCACTCCAATTTGCTTATCAGACCAACAGATCCACATCAGATGCCATATCACTGCCCTTCTCTCCTCCCTAGAACAGCTTGACACCAAGAACAGCTACGTAAGAATCCTACTCATTGACTACAGTTCAGCCTTCAACACTATTATCCCCTCGAGACTGATTACTAAATTAGTGATCTCGGACTAAGCCCCACTCTCTGCAACTGGATCCTCAGTTTCCTGACCCACAGGCCACAATCAGTGAAGGCTGGGGACAATATTTCTCCTCACTAACACTCAACACTGGAGCCCCCCAGGGGTGTTAACTCAACACCCTACTGTACTCATTGTATATCCATGCCTGCATCACCAAATACCAGACTAATGCCATTTACAGTTTCGCTGATGACATCACCATAGTTGATTAAATCTCAGATGATGATGAACACACTACAGAAGGGAGGTGGAAGACCTGGAAAAATGGTGCACTGAGAACAACCTAGCTCTCCAATACCGCCAAAGCCAAGGAACTCATTATTGACTTTCAGTGGGATGTTAGTCATGGGCCCCCCCACCTCCCCCCCCACACACACACACATTAACAGCACAGAGGTGGAATGAGTGGAGAGTGACAAAGCTCCTGGGAGTGGTCATCAACAAGCTTTCTTAGACTCTTCATGTGGACGCACAGGTTACAAAAATCCAACAACATCTCTTTTTTCCTCAGGTGCTAACCACTGAGCTACTGTGCCACTCCTGTCTGTGGGTGTGGGAGGTGTGTTGCTCAGTTAGCAAGGTGGGATAAAGAAGGCAGCTCACCACCAACCTCTGAAGGGCAACTAGGGACGGGCAATAATTACTGGCTCAACCAGCTAAGCCCACATCCCATGAATGAAATTTTTAAAAAATTAACCACCAGGAGTGACCATCACCATGGAGGTCTTGTCACATTGCTTGTGAAAGGTATAAAAGCCAAAATGAGTTACTCCAACCTTGCAATGGACCAAATTGCACCTGTCACCTAATGCTGCCACATATCTCATCATTGTCCATGCTGCACCATATAAGATTCTGCCCTACATCCTTTTGACTAAGTGTTCAATTCATTGAGTTTCCTGAAAGGTTTCTAGTCAAAAGGTCAAGCAAAATCTCACGTGATGCCTGACCAAACACGCCTCAGTCCCTATCGTGTATGTCCCACCCAATTCTCTCCCCATTCTACCAGTCATTATTCCCAGAACAACTGGTCTTTTCTGGGATTTCCCAGTATGGATGAGAAACCTTGGCATCAACACCATCTTTCAAAGTCTGGCGTGCACCCCAACAAGTGCTGTCAGTCAGGAGCTGCCCTGCCCGGTTCCTGAAATTTGCCCTAGACGTGGCAGGCAGAGGTAAATTTGTGACTGAATGGTTCTGTCCAGAGTGTGGTGCTGGAAAAACACAGCCAGCAGCATCCGGGGAGCAGGAGAATCATTCCTGATGAAGGGCTTATGTCCAAAAAGTTGATTCTCCTGATCCTCGGATGCTGCCTGGCCTGCTGTGCTTTTCCAGCACCAAATTCTCGACTCTGATCTCCGACATCTGCAGTGCTCACTTTCTCCTGAATGGTGCTGTGGTGGGTCATCCTTCTCCCCAGGACCAGTAGTGGAGACCACAACACCAGAACATGCCAGCCTTGTCAATGTTGACACCTAGGTCAGTACAATCTTAGTTGTCTGAAGGAATGTCCAGCAATGTAGGAAGAAGGTCAATGACCTGCAATGTTACTTCAATGTTAGTCTCACCAACTTCCCACCAATATCTCACACTCTCTCCATCTCTGCTACAGCAGCTCCCATCAAGGCTTATCTTCGACAATTCACTCCTACCTGCATCAACCTCCCTTACTCGCTGTCACTCACCCCAACCCCAACACTACTAATCTTGCATGCCCTCTGCACTGCCTACTCATTCACCTGGACACCTCTCTGCCTGTAACAAAAGTAATAGCCGTGCCACCCACTTTCAGCTCCTGTAATGCCTGCCTTTCTCTCATTCCAGGCATGGAATGGGGCAGAAACAGTCATGATGAATAGTGGGGCCACCCATCTTTCAGGTCCTTACAGGCTGAGGATCCTGATTCTGACCACCTCGTGTCACTGACTGACAGTATCCAAGCCAGCCACTTGAGGCTGCCCTTAACGTATTACATCAGGGCCATCAGAGCAACAGCGATGTCCCTTGGATCGACTGAGACTTGCTACCAGCAATGACAAGGTGCTTTGTGTCTGTGCTAAACAACAAGTCAACACAGCTGCACTGTGAGCTTGGCATCTCTGGCTATAAGGCAAAACCGGGTAGACTCTAACTGAGTGAGGACTCAGACAGCAAGCAAACATCCTCGACATGTAGCTCATCGGTGCATGAGCTGGGTGTATACTCTTGCATGCAAAGTGTCCTTACTGAAGCATGTTTAAAATCACACAAAACACCAGGTTATAGTCCAATAGGTTTATTTGGAAGCACCGGATTCAGAGCGCTGCTCCTTCATCAGGTGATTGTGGAGAATAAGATTGAAAGACATAGAATTTACAGCAAAAGTTTACAGTGTGATGTAACTGAAATTATATCTTGAAAAAGACCTGAATTTTTTGTTAAGTCTCTCATCGTTTAGAATGACCATGTGGGTTTCAGTTCTTTCATTTGTAAATCGCAAAACTTTTTTTTAAACCTTACATTCTCAAGGGAACTTTAACAATACTGAAGCCTGACAATAACACTGTCTGGAGAACGCCAAGGTTCAGCATTGAAGTGTGATGTATCCTCTAAGTGAATGGAAGATGTGTCATGAGGATTCTTAGAGGCTGGCACATATTGGGTGTCAATGTTTATGGATTTGGGATATGTGTGGCTGATGCCTATGGACTGTGCCTTGAGATGTGCCCGGTGTTCACCTTGAGACCATTTGGAGCAATCAGTGAGCTGTGGTCTTCAGGTACCCAAAGCAACATCCGTGTTGAGAACTCTCAGCATCTAATTTGCTCACAACAGTTGGGAGGATAGGAAGCAGCATATTAATGAGGAGAGATGTACAGTTAATAATGCTGTTAACAAGCAATAATTCCCCTTAATGAGAAACTTGCTGCCGTTTATCAAGAATCTCACCATGATGTCTGGAACTTAAAAGTTGCTGCAATTTTTTCCCATTGTCAAAATAGGCCTCAGTGAACTTCTTTTGCCACCTTACTCCTGTAGTCTCTTGGTTTAGGCCCCTAGATGATTCCTTCCCCTGCCACCGCTATAATTCTTTAAAACAGTTTCAACCCTAAAGTCATTAAGGAAAGAATAGCACAATAGAATTTCATGTTTTAAGCTTTCACTGTAGCAAATGATGAGCAGTGCTATTAACTAAATACTTTTTTTATGAACATATACAAAGAAGAACATTACCCATTCATACTTAACACACTTCCCACAGAATTACAGTCCTTATTGACAATTGCTTCTAGCTTCCAAAGGTGTCACATGTCCCCACTTCAATACGTGAGCAACTTTGAGTGATCATTTCCAGGCAATGTTTTTTTATTTGAAGAGTTTCTGAAATGCTGACTCCCCTCCTGGTCAGGACAATTCATCTAAAATCCTTAGATGGCTACAGGATGCGCCTCTTTGAATAGAGACTATACTCAGCTGTGGTAACTCAGAAAGCCCAACAGAACCTCTTTTCTCAACTGATGACACTTTGATGAGGTTAGTCTGAGATTCCTTGATTTGTGATCTCAAAAATGCCTTCCACTGCCCTCATCCTCTGGCAAGCTGACACATATCAAACTTGTCCATACTTCTAAATATTATAAACCCCTTGAGCAATCAATTCCATTCCATGTTTGAAGTAACAGATCAATTTACACCATGACTGTATGTAACCTGGTACCATCAACACTGTACTGAGACATTGGGAGGCTCAGTGTTTACTTGTTGTAAACTTGGAGACTGCCCCATTGTCTCAGTTCATAAATAACTTGCACATTCTTCCCAGTAAAACAATCTAAAACTCCCTTTGAAGTATACCAATCAAATCACCCAGACTTACTGACATGCAGACTTTGGGAGAAATCCCACATCCCTATAATAAACCTACAGATATAGTCCCATTTGTAACAATCTTATAAATCCCATAATTGTACCATGACTTGCATTAATGCAGCATTTTGGACATAGTAAAATGTCTCACTGTGTTATTAATCAAAGTCTAACACTTAGCCAACAGTGTCAGTTTGATAACAACTGATAACAATAGATAACCAAATGTTTGTGCAAAGAGATTGTTTTTTTAAAATCAAACACGTCTTAATGGAGTAGGAAAAGGACAGAAAGAGATAGACAGTTTTAGGAAGAATGCCAGAGTTTCAGATTTAGCTAGCAGATGGGATCGTAAGATGACAATACTGGAGGTGTGCTGGTGTCTTGGGACTGGGGGGGTGATATAGAAATGGAAGGATGTAAATCCATTAAGAGATTTGAGATGTTATGAGACCAGAATCCAATATAGATCAGTATACACCGAGGGTGCTGAATGAAGCTTAATGGCCTGGATGTTTGCCTTGACAGAGAGCTTACAGTCATGGAGAAAATGGAGGACAATCCCGGAAATCAACCCAAACATCGCACACCCCATTTTGATGAAGGTAAGAATAGGGGTTGTTTGCATTTTTGTACATGTTTGGTTCACAGAGGCACCTGGCTATTTACCTAATTTTCATGGCCACTTGCCTTTACTCAGTCCAGGAACTTTGGCAGCCCAGGAAAGTAAAATCCAAAATGTGTAGAGCAGACTGTGAAGAAAACTCCTGAACCATATGTGCTTCTGGTTAGCCAAAGCACCCTGGGTAAGGTCAGGTTCCCCTTTCTTTGTGGTCCTACAACAGCATTGGTAGAAGTCAGTTACTGTGTTGAGCTATTAAATATAGGCATGAATGAGCATCATTAGAGTGGTGCTGGTGAAGACCGAGATCCCTTCAAAGGGGCCTATTGGTTCGAGATCAGTCAAAAGAATCACTAGAAAGTTTATTCCTGATGACGGGCTCCTGCCCAAAACATTGATTTTCCTGCTCCTCGGATGCTGCCTGACCTGTTGTGCTTTTCCAGAGCCACTCTAATCTTGACTCTAATCTCCAGCATCTCTAGTCCTCACTTTCACCAAGATCATTGGAATTGTCAACAGGCCGGGCAAAACCTTTGGAAGTAATTGTCAGAAGTTCTTCACAAAAGTGTTAAATGTGTTAAAATGTCAAGAGGACCTGCAAAAGTAACAAGAAGAAGTCATCATACAATCAGAAGGATATGGATACAGAAAAGGTTTACCGGGATTTTGCCTGGTATGAGGGATTTTAGCTATGAAGAAAGGTTGGACAGACTGGGTTTGTTTGCACTGGAATACAAAAGATTGAGGGACACCTGAAAGAAGTTTATAAGATTGTGAATAGCATGGATAGAGTAGGAAGTATGAGGCATTTTCCCAGGGTGGAGGGATCAACTATCAGGGATCAAGGTGCAAGGGAGGAAGTTTAAAAGAGATATGTGGGGCAAGGCTTTCATACAAAGGGTGGTGAGTGCATGGAACATGCTGCCAGAGGAGGTGGTGGAAGCAGACACAATGGCAGCATTCAAGAAGCACCTGGATGAATACATGAACAGGAAGGGAATAGGTTACTTACAGTGTGGAAACAGGCCCTTCGGCCCAACAAGTCCCTACCGACCCTCCGAAGAACAACCCACCCAGACCCATTCCCCTACATTTATCCCTTCACCTAACACCATGGGCAATTTAGCATGGCCAATTCACCTAACCTGCACATCTTTAGACTGTGGGAGGAAACCAGAGCACCCAGAGGAAACCCACACACACACAGGGAGAATGTGCAAACTCCACACAGTCAGTTGCCCGAGGCTGGATTTGACGCTGTGGCGCTGTGAGGCAGCAGTGTTAACCACTGTGCCAATCCTGTAAGTGAAGACAGTTTTAGTATGGAAGGGCAAAATGTAGTAGCACAGGCTTGGAGGGCTGTTCCTGTGCTATTTGTTCCTTGTTTGTTCTTACCTGCCAAAGGCAACTGTCAAATGCAGCTGTCAAAATTGAAATAACTGCAAAGAGGCTGGTATCCTGTCATCAAGTCCCCCTTTATTAACATGAGCACAGTATATTGGCTGTGGCCAGCCAGCTCAGAGTCAGTCCCTGAACTGAGGAGATTCTAAATCCCTGGCGCTATTGGTCAGCCAGAGCTGCTTTACTGGCCCACGTTAACAACCCCAATCAAAGATCTCATAGTCAACGGGTTCCAGTCGCTACAAAGATAAAATTATTGGTTGATAAATTTTTGAGAAAATGTCAGTGTTGTTAAATTAAATTGTTGCTTGCTGTTTCATTCTCCCTGCTGATATAAGGTTCAGTGTGACCATTATTGCTTACTATTGCTTGACTGATTTTGCAACCATCTATTGTCACAGTAAAGTCCCTTCCAGTTCACAGTATAATCAACAGTTACCAGGTTACAGACTCTTTGTAATATGACTATGAATTGAAATTCCTGTTGTTGGAAGGGCCTACCATCTTGAAAGATATGTCAGGCTTTAGTTAATGGAAAGAATAATAAGGTAGCAATTGTTATTTGTTAATTGGACTTGCTTTCAATGTAGCGAATTCTGCAAAAGGCATTTGAGCTCTATGCTATAGATCTTTATTTTACCTTAGCTCTGCATGGTTCCTGAGGTCCGCCACTGCCACCATTTGGAGATTTGGCATTGTGAGTGCAATAAGAAGGAAATGTGAGTGAGGAGCACAGGTTGGCCCTAAATTGCCATACAGGATATGTAAGATGAGGGGAATACAAAGGCACAGGTTAACATGGAAGGTATAGAGGTTTGATAAAGGGCCATGGGGTGTTAGCTTCAGAAGGAAATAAAGGGCCCCGGGGTGGGCACAGGGACATGGGTTTGCATGGATGAAATGGGGAATATGCATTATGTATAGGGCATAGGTTGGCATGGATGCTATGGGGCTTATGGTGGTAAATAGAAAGGTATTGGCTGGTCTGTTGGTTGCAAAGAAAGGAGTTGACAACCCAGTGGCAATGCCCCTAAGATGTTAATCTGGAGACTCAAGCAATACACTGGGGACTCCAGGTTCAAATCCCTCCATGGCAGATGGTGGAATTTGAATAAAATAAAAATCTGGAATTAAGAGTCTAGTGATGACAACATGTCGATTGCCAGAAGAAAAACAATTTATTCACTAATGTCCTTTAGGGAAGGAAACTGCCAGCCTTACCTGGTCTGAACTGTAGGTGATTTGACCAACAGCAATGTGGTTGATTCTTAACTGCCCTCTGGGTAGTAAGTGATGGCCTAACTAGCAAGGCCAATGCCCCATGAATGAATAAAATAAAGAACAATGTGGACAGTCCAGGAGTATAGGTTGGCATGCAGTGTCTGTCCAGTCATTGGAGGGGTTTGTTATAGGGCATGATGTGATAATGGGTCAGCAGAGATGGGCATCAGGAGGGTCAGTGTATGCTGGGGCTGAAGAGAAATTCAATGTTTGAATATCTCTTTTTAGAGTTTGGACACAGAGACAGGGCCCAGCAGCCTCCTTCTCCATTTCAGGGCTGCACACCCAGACTTCTACTGTAGCCTTGTAACTCTATGTCACGGTGTTTTAAATTTTGCTTGATAATGCTTCTGTGAAATGCCCTATAACATTTAACTTTTATAAGCATGATCTACAAATAAATCTTGTTGGTGTTCAACCAAACTTTGCTCTCCATACATCACACTCATTGGTCTGAATTTCTTGCTGCTCGTCTGGGCCTTAGACGTGATGTTGGTCATCCATTCTAAGAGTAAAAAGTGAGGTCTGCAGATGCTGGAGATCAGAGCTGAAAATGTGTTGCTGGTTAAAGCACAGCAGGTTAGGCAGCATCCAAAGAACAGGAAATTCGACGTTTCGGGCCAGAGCCCTTCATCCATTCTAAGAGTCGGGATCATGGAACAATGAGTTACTTTGACTGTGCACATTGAAATAACTCAGCAGAGACCAGAAACCCATCACTAAGTCACCTTCCATTAATACATGGAGAGTCCTTGACACTGATCCAGCTTCCTCAGAGCCAGCTCTCAATTTGAACAGGATGTCTGTTTACTCCCGTTCTGATCTGATTGGGCCAGATAACAGCCCCAGCGAGGGAACTCAGATTCTACAAGGTCTACCTTGCTGACCTTGTTACAATCACTACATAATCCATTCAGTATAAATGGGTTTACAATAAATGTTACAATCAAAACATCTAGGCCATAGTGCTACTAAGATTTGACCTGTCATCATATCCTGACATTATTCATTTTCACCCACCCCTGATAAAGGAAGCCTTAGTTGCTGCCATTGGATTTTTCAGAATTACCAATGTGTTGCACAAAACCAATGAGTGACATTCCTCACGACCACCATTTTATCAGAAAAAACATTATGCTGAAATACTTGATCTCACTTCATGTTTTGAAGCACAAGAGAATCATGAAATAATTAATGATGGTCTCTAATAAAAGCACAGGTATTCCAACAGTTAAAATTATTTTGAAGGAGAACTCACAGTTTTACTGTTATAACAAAATAAACAAAGAAGTGTGGAAATCTGAAACAAAAAATTCTGGGGAAATTCAACAGGTTTGGTAGCATCTGTGGAGACAGAACCAGTTAAGTTTTGAGACCAGTGAGAAGGGTCACTGTTTTCTCTCCATAGATACTTCCAGACCTGTTGGGTTTCTTGAGAAATTTCTGTTCTTGTTTCATATTTTGACTGCTTTGATCAATGTGGAGTTTTGCACTTGGCGTATAATACAGAGCAAGGCAATGAATGTTAAAATAAGAAAGAAATGTGAAATAACTCTACAGAGGCCAATATTCTGTCACCATGTCAGCCTTTATTGACACATGAATAGGGCATTACACTGACCCAGCTAGCTCAGGGCCAGCTCATTGAGAGACCAGAATCCTTGACTTTCCTGTTTATATCTGTCAGCCAAGACTCCCTGTTTGGACCAGGTTAACAACCTCAATCAGGGGACCTATATTCTGTGAGGTCCATCTGGCTGACCTCATTCCAGTTAGTACAAAATGCTTGTTAAATCTTACATGCACCCAATAGGTTATTGGAAGACACTCCCAGTGAAAATACAAAAATGTTGTGAAGGGAGGAATGCTGAATATTTTTACCACTCACTGACTGTACCCATCACTTTCCCTCTGTTGAAATCAAATTAGATTTAGCCAGTGTATTGAGTACAGGACTTGGGAGGTCATGTTGCGGCTGTACAGGACACTGGTTAGGCCACTTGTGAAATATTGCATGCAATTCTGTTCTTCCTATTGGAAGGATGTTTGAAACTTGAAAGTGTTCAGAAAAGATTTACAAGGATGTTGTCAAGATTGGAGGATTTGAGTTATATGGAGAGGTTGAATAAGCTGGGGCTGTTTTCCTTGGATTGTTGGAGGCTGAGGGGTGACCTAATAGAGGTTTATAAAATCATGAGGGGCATGGGTAGGATAAATAGTCAAAGTCTTTTCCCTGGAGTGAGGGAGTCCAGAACTAGAGGGCATAGGTTTAGGGTGAGAGGGGAAAGATATAAAAGAGACCTAAAGGGCAATTTTTTTCACGCAGAGGGTGGTATGTGTGTGGAATGAGCTTCCAGAGGAAGTCAGGGAGGTTAGTACAATTGCAAATTTAAAAGGCATCAGGATTGGTATATGACTAGGAAGGGTTTGGAGGGATATGGGCCAGATGCTGGCAGGTGGGACTAGATTGGGTTGGGATATCTGGTCGGCATGGACAGGTTGGACCGAAGGGTTTGTTTCTGTGCTGTACATCTCTATAACACTATGACTCAATGACTTGGGTGTTAGTTGTACCACATCAGATTAATTATTGCTCACATACAAACCTGAACACTTTTGGTACGTGATGCCTTTGCTTTTCTTCAGTGAGAGCCCATTAAGGTTGAACCCAAATGTATTCTCACTCAATGCCCACGAGTTTGCAATTTCAACAGAGGATTACAGCCAATTTTCCTCTTTTTCATTCATAGGTGTTGTTACCAACTGCATTGTATCTCTTGGCACCTCTATTGAATTACCTAAATAATAATCTGAGATCTTCCTTGTTTGTATGATGTATTTATTCATTGAACAAAATTGCTGAGCAGTCAGAGAATCTGGTGGAATGCTTGCACTCTAGTGAAAATGAACATAACACTGATAAATAGGGAATAAACTCTGCACACAAAGCAAACTTAGTTATAAACAGAACCACATTTGCGTGGGGTTAGCCTGTATAAGAATAGAAATATTGTAACTGTTTATTCAATCAAGTTTCATGCATTGACCAGTTTATCAATCATTTTAATTACAGGGTATAAAAGTTTCATAAACTTCAGAAATAAATGTGAAAACTTCAGCAAAGGTCAAAAAGTATCCAACCCCTTGGGAACAATTCACCAAAACTTCCTATGTTAGGTATTCACTACACATTTCAGTCGATGTGTTCCTGTATTAAGTATTCCCTGTGCATATGCATCACATTGATGTTTCCATTGAGAGGATGAGAGAAAAGCCTTCTTTCAGTGTTATTTTTTTTCTAGTGAAACACAGCATCAAGAAATTGGCACCACAAGCAGCATCCAACACTATCTGGTAGGAACAGATGCCTTTTGCTGGTAAAAGTATGCTTCCTATAGTAAGCAGTTTGCCTGGTGGAATGAAATCTGGAATCCTATATAAGTCAACAAAAATGGCATATGCCTGTTTCATTAGCTAATGAAAAGGAAAACATGGTTGGCCAGGGGGTGTGTACCAAAATAATTCATGAGCGAGAGATTGTGGCTTCATTGATGTAAGGCTAGAGGTTGCTGTTGCCAATATTAGCAGATGAATGTTCTTTGCATTTGTTAAACTTGCAGCCACCCTCTACCACAAAATAAAACTCTTTGCCTTGTTACTTCTTGCCCTCCTTTTAAATGTCCTTTTGTGTTTGAGCGTTATTGTCATCGTTCCCAAATCATCGAGGACCATTTAGCACCTGCTATCTCAAAAGTGGGCACTTTGGGATTGCACATCAAGTACTAAACAGGTGTAAACTATATTTTTTCTTCTAGTAGCAGCATTATTTGAAATAACATCTGAATTAAAATTGGAAACAAAAGGCATTAAATATTTTCCATTGATGCTTCCAAACTGTCGGTTGTATTGGGAACACTTTAAGTACAAAAGGAATTGAAAAGCTGCCGATACTGTTTGGCACATGCCACCTGTAGGTATTTGAGACATACCCTGCTACTAACTAGAGTCTTTAAACAATGACCATAAAAGTGTACTTTTACACTGGTATTTCTGTGTCCAACATGAAAACACAATTTAGAAAGCTTCTGCACTTTCATGAGTGCCTCATACAATTGGTCCATGTGCTCTGTTAGCAAAATAACAAGATGCATTATCACCTTTCTCATAATTTGATATGTAACAAGCTCAATTTTGTTTGCAGTAATTCTATTTTGCATGCTTCAGAAAATGTGGTTCAGATGCAAAAGTTGTCTTAGTCAGCGGCAAAAGCTGCAAACGTATCATGATTGTGTTATTTTATGACAAGGTTTTCCGCTGTTCATGATTTTATATATGTATAGTTATAAAAGTTACTGCAACTGAAATAATCAGCAGCTTATAATCATTTGATCCTTAAGTCACTGTTGTAATGGAGGAAGCATGACAGCCAATTTGTACACAGTAAGTTCACACAGTCCCCGGTGTAATAAACAGTTAAGGGAAGGCAACGATGACATAATGGTTCAAAGCAATTATTGTCTCAGGGAGTGCTTTCCCTCCTTGACAGTTAATTGTCAACAGTTGAGAAGGTAATTCACCTGTTTAACACTTCACATACCTTCAGCTACACTTTCCTGCTGCCAACCTTTAAAACAGCATGGGAGCAATTTACATAGCTCAGATTTCCACCTCTGCTAAGGTTCAATATCACACCATGGTTATTTGATCTAACAGGTATAGCAGCAATACCTTCTCATACCTTCTACACTATGCAAGCTGGCCATTTGGCCCATCGAGTCCACACCGACCTCCGAACGGCACCCATCCGGACCCCTCCCCCCCCCACCATTCCCACCCCAATCCCTGTAACCCTCATTTCCTATAGCTAACCCACGTAACCTGAACATCCCTGGACACTACAGGGAAATTTGGCATGGCCATTACACCTAACCTGCACATCTTTGGACCGTGGGAGGAAACCGGAGCACCTGCAGGAAACCCACACTGATATGGGGAGAACACACAAACTCCACATAGACAGTTGCCCAAAGGTGGAATCAAACCCAGATCCCAGGCGTTGTGAAGCAGCAGTGCTAACCACTGAGCCACTGTGCCACCCTAACCACATTGTGCCATCCAACACATTTGGAATAAACACCAGGATCTAAATTGGAGAATCAAATTTCTAGTGTCAGTTCTCCTGGTACCTCTGATCACCAGTGCACCAGAAATTTCAGGCTCTCAAGCAGTTAACTGCTGATATCTGTAGCCATCTGGCAAAAGACCTTCTTCTCAGTGAATGTAAAGGGCACCTGATAAGGCCTAGAATTCGAAATTCAACGCTCACTGCCCTGGAACCACAACCAAACTGCCCCCTCTACCCGCCCCACCGAAATACCAGGTCTCTGCTATTTGCCAAGTTGTGTGTTCTCCTCTCATGCAAGGAGAAAGTCAAAAGGTGTGAGTGCACATAAAGGCTTTTGTGCAAAAGAAGGGATACAACATGAATCCAGTCAAGAGTCAGGAGATTTAATGAGCAACCACATATAGCACAACTGAAGGATCAAGACCCAACTCAGCAAAATTGTCACGTTGGTGTGAAAGGAGCTAAACTGGCAAGATCCTGCTTTTCTATTCATCATCATAGTAGAAGACACAAAACTAAAAGGGTTTGGTCTGAATGGGTAGCTTAAAGGCAGTAGAACAGCTGCTGGATAGGGTGCCAGGTGGGCAAGGTATGTGAGGCAAGTCGGTAAGGGTGTAGGGTGGAAGCTGACTAAAGGTAGGTAGGCTGGCAGACTGTCAAATTGGCAGATGGGCAATATAGCATATGGGTAGAGAGTCAAAGAAGTAGGGTGGTAGCAAAGAGGGTAAGAGACAGTTGAGGGGTATTATCAGGTATGGTCAGAAGTCATTGTTAGGTCACGACTAATTACCTTACATTGGTCCTGGATTGGGGGCAATCTGGGGACCAGAGGGGAATTCAGGTGGTGGGATCTATTCAGACTGAATCAATGGGGGAGTGGGTTTAGGGGTTAGAGGATGCAATTGGCTTAGCCAGTTTTCTCGTTACTCAAGGGTTAGATTTGGAATTTTCTGTCCATCATTTGCTGGGTTACTACAGGCTGTCCCCGGGTTGTGAACAGGTTCCGTTCCTGATTACGTTCGTAAGTCGTTTTATATGCAGGTCAGAGCACAACAGAGTACGGTACAAAAGATCTGCTCATAAGTGCAAAGAAAGGTTCACATGTCAGATCCTTAAAATTAATACACATGTGGGATCCCGCTCGTCGGTCAGACATTAGTAAGTCATGGACCCTTGGTGGGCAGGGATTGCCCAAAGTCTCCAATTCTAAGTCAGGCTCAGACAATCTAAAGACTGGAAGAGCTAGACCAAGATTCTCACCAGGCTTGACACAATCAATTCTGAGATAGTGAGTTTCCTCATCAGTGAATCTCAACCTAGGGGGTGACAGTTCCTGAATTTGGCAGTTTCTGATTTTTCAGTTCTGTCTCAGAGAGTTGCAGATGTTTATCCATAGAATACATTCCAAGACAGAAATTAATACATTTTTTGGGGGTACTGAGGAAATGAAAGGATATGGGAATAGTGCAAAGAGGTGAAAATGAGGTGAAATGTAAGATTTTGTTGAATGGTGAAACAGTTTTGAAAAATCAAATGTCTTGCTACAATTCCCATAATCTTATGCAATCTCCCCTGAATTAAATACTATTACCATTTAGAAATTCTCAGAGCAAGAGGTCTCTAAACACATTGTCCTTTTAAGGGTCTGAGTAACATGGACAATGGAATGATTTGTGGCAGAATTAGATGAGAACTCTGGAGAGGCTGGTTAGGAGTATCTCACTCCTTCTTTCATGCGTATGACAAGTTATAAAACCCAGTTTCTTGCAGCACTGAATTACCAGTTATAGAGATTATTGCTTGTTAAACCATTTCAAAGTGCCTCAATAATATTCGGCTTCCTCTCTTATCAAATGCACAAACAAGACAGACATCGAGAAAACCTGACATGGAAATGAGAGCAGGTACCTGAAGAATTCAGTTCGCCATTTGCTACAAAGGACCTCCATGTTGGTCACTGGATAACAACATCTCAGGGCACTCCCTATGGGCACTGACCACAGGGACCCACATCTACAGACATTGGCATCCAACAAATGCCTGTATCTAAGAACACTCATGTCACATCTCCAATCCATTTCCAGGATACCTCTACACATCAGTGTTGCACCTTAGGTTAGACCAGCAACTCTCATTGTACTGCTGTAGCAAGGACCTTGGGTGCTCAGGGACACACACCCAGCTCATGGACTGGAACCAGGCTGTATCTCTGGGATCTTTGCACACTGTCATAGTACTCACTGACTCTGAGTCTACCTGGATATTCATATCCCTGCTGTTTGTTCCCTTGACCAGAGAAACTAGGCTCATAAAGAGTAGCATAGTGGCTCAGTGGTTAGCATTGCTGCCTTCATAGCACCAGAGACCCAGGTTCAATTCCAGCCATAAGTGACTATCTGTGAGAAGTTTGTACATTCCCCTCCATACCTGTGTGGGTTTCTACTGAGTGCTCCAGTTCCTGCCCACAATGTGGGATGCCAATTTCGTCCCAAATGTCAGGAACCCTGCACGGCAACTCCAGATTGTCAGGGCACACAGAGGGCTTTTATAGATGGCGAAGACCCACTGGATGCTGGTGAATTCTGGGACATCTGCCAAGGAGTAAATTTCTCTAAGGAAAAATGCACTGTAAAGATGTGGTTAGAATCGAATGCAATGGATACCATGGGCAAAGGTAGGTAGGTAATGAGTTGAGTTTGGTAAGCTACAATGACAGACATGCTCAATCCCTCCAAAAGCTTCATGCAATTCAGACCTAACCAAAAAGGAGTAAGATGTAGCCCTTTATAATCAACTAAAGTTTTCAAAGTTATTCAATGGAGAAAAACATTGCAAACAATTTGTGTACTCAGGAGGTCTCATAGGACAAATTTGCTGAGGCTTAGATTAGGGGCTAGAATAGCAGGATGAGTGAGGTAACCTTCACATAGTTTCGTAGTTTTCTTGTGTGTCAGCATGAGCTTTTTTGATTTTGAGCCTATGGAGTGAACCCAATGTCAAATATCAAGTTATATCAGATCAGACAAAAACCAAAAGCACTGTGGATGCTGGAATTCAGAAACAAAATCAAAAATTGCTGGAAAAGCTCGACAGATTTGGCAGCATCTGTAGAGAGAAATCAGAGTCATCATTTCAGGTCCAGTGACCCTTCCTCAGAACATTGAGTTCCTCGAAACACTGAAGGGTCACTGGACCTGAAACGTTAACTCTAATTCCTCTCCACAGATGTTGCAAGACCTGCTGAGCTTTTCCAGCAATTTCTACTTTTGTCACATCAGACCAGAATTAAGTTGACTGTCAGGAGATGGTCGTTTTGCAATGAGTCCTCGATTTGTTCAATAAGCTGCTGGGTTGGGCAGTTAATATCAATTTGCTGCATTTTTTTCAAATGTGAACAGGCCTGGCTGAGGAAAAGATGACATATAAATTAGTCGCTACTTTATAACATCTATCCAGATTAGTAGAGCAGTTTTGATTACTGGGGAGTATATTTATTTCCCTCAATTGGTGTTAGATTATATCTGTTTTCCAAACTTTCCCAAGAGCTTTCTGGCAATGTGCCAATGTATTATGATGCAGGTCATTGCTGTTTGAGACAGGTTGGATGGACAGGAGCCTCTTCATTTCGTTAACCGTAACATGAAAAGATTTGTTTATTTGACAGTTAAAGCAAAGACTTTCCCCACAAACCTACTCTCAACACTTTAACAGCTGAAGACAGCAGCCAACATAATGAATTCCCAGCTAAACTGGAATATTCATGTGGGAACTGATTTGATTAGCCCATGATTTTTCAGTACGTTTTGTGAAAGAACAATATTCTTTCTATTGACCTATGCTTGGAAAAATTAGTAAGCCTAATATTTGATTTATTTTATGTAGTACAGCTGTGTTTTACCCTCCTATGGCCCAGATATGCTTGCCACAGAATTCATATATTGTGGCTCCATATTTATTCTTGAAAGTTCTTATTTGGTACTCGGCTTTTCAAAACTATTTACTCAAGCGACTTCGTATCCAGGGACGTTTCCCTGCTAAGTTAATACACCTTCAGTTCCTCCTATTCCCATTTCCTTGGTAGAAATTTCATATTGACACACCAGAAAATATTCCCCTGTTTACTGAATCTAACTCATCTTTTTCCATTAATTTATTTCGAAGGAATCCAGAATGAAAAAAGACAATTGCATATACATTCAGGTTATTTTATCTCATGGCATCTCCCTGCCAGAACAGGCTAAATAAAATCAGACAGACATGTTTCTAATGATTCTTCAATATTTCTCACTTCTGTATTATTTTTTTCAAATGTATTTATGGAACATGTGTATTACTGGCTGTGCCAGCATTTATTGCATGTTTGTAGTTACCCTCGAGAAGTTAATGGTGAGCTGCCTTCGTGAACCTCTGAAGTGCAGTTGCTGTAGGTAGATGCACACCATTAAGGAAGGAGATCTAGGATGAAGTTTGTGAACTTGAGTGTGAAGTGCACAATGGTTTTGCAAAATAGCTCTCGTGACAAGGGCCATAAGGTTTTCAGAATTCAGTCCTGATTATCCTGCAACACATTGGAGAATTAGTGCGGTCATTGACCAATGTTATGATCCAAGAAGTTGAAAATCCCACAACAACAGATTATAGTTCAACAGGTTTATTTGGAAGCACTAGCTTTCAATGTGCTGCTTCTTCATCATGTGGTTGTGAAGTAGGATCACCTGATTAAAACTGAAATGTTAGTAAGAGTACACTATTAGAAGTGGAAGTACTAAGCTACACATGGTGTCATAGAGATGTACAGCACAGATACAACCCCCTTCGGATCAACTCGCCCATGCTGATCAGATATCCTAAATTAATCTAGTCCCATTTGCCAGCATTTGGCCCATATACTTTTAAACCCTTGCTATTCATCCATCCACCCAGATAACTCCGCAACCACCTGATGAAGAAGCAGCATTTCAAAAGCTAATGCTGCCAAATAAATTTGTTGGACCATAACCTGATCACAGAGTCATAGAGTAATAGAGATGTACAGCATGGAAACAGACACTTTGGTCCAACTCATCCATGCCGACCAGATATCCCAACCCAATCTAGTCACACCTACCAGCGCCCGGCCCATATCCCTCCAAACCCTTCCTATTCATATACCCATCCAAATGCCCTTTAAGTGTTGCAATTGTACCAGCCTCCACCACATCCTCTGACAGCTCATTCCATGCATGAACCACCCTCTATGTGAAAACATTGCCTCGTAGGTCTCTTTTATATCTTTCCCCTCTCACCCTAAACCTATGCCCTCTAGTTCTGGATACCCCAGCACCATGGAAAAGACTTTGCCTATTTACCCTATCCATGCCCCTCATAATTTTGTAAACCTCTATAAGATCACCCCTCAGCCTCCAAAGGTCCAGGCTGTTCAGCCTCTCCCGATAGCTTAAATCCTCCAACACTGGCAACATCCTTGTAAATCTTTTCTGAACCCTTTCAAGTTTCACAACATCTTTCCAATAGGAAGGAGACCAGAACTGCATGCAATATTCCAACAGTGGCTTAATCAATGTCCTGTACAGCCGAAACATGACCTCCCAACTCCTGTACTCAATACTCTGACCAATAAAGGAAAGCATACCAAACTCCTTCTTCACTATCCTATCAACCTGTGATTTTACTTTCAAGGAACTATGAGCCTGCACTCCCGTGGGCCTTACCATTAAATGTATAAGTCCTGTTAAGATTTGCAGTCCCAAAATGCAGCACCTCGCATTTATCTGAACTAAACTCCATCTGCCACTTTGATGTGATTAGATTCGCTACTGTGTGGAAACAGGCCCTGCAGCCCAACCAGTCCACACTGACCCTCCAAAGAGTAACCCACCCAGACCCATTTCCCTCTGACGAATGCACCTAACGCTATGGCCAATTTAGCATGGCCTTTCCACCTGACCTGCACAACCTTGGACTGTGGGAGGAAACCGAAGCATCCGGAAGAAACTCAAGCAGACATGGGGAGAACGTGCAAACTCCACACAGACAGTCACCCGAGGCTGAAATCAAACCTGGAATCTTGGTGCTGTAAGGTTGCAGTGCTAACCACTGAGTCACCGTGCAGCCATTGGCCTATCTGTTGCGTGATTTTTAACTTTGACCACCCCAGTCCAACACCGGTTTCTCCAAACCATGATCCAAGAAGGCATGGGATGCACTGCCTGGAAACGTAGTGGAGGCAGGTTCAATTGAGTCATTCAAGAATGTACTGGTTTTTTTTTGGTTAGTAATGGTGTGCAGAATATGGGAAAAGGCAGGAGATTGGGTCTTGGTAATAGAGATAGAGTGGTGTAGACATGATTGGCCGAACAGCCTACCTCTACTCTACGGTGGCTCTGGGATTCTATGATTGGAATAGCTCCGATCAAGGCAAGCTGCAGGTTACAGACCCAGAGGCATTTACAATGCTGGAGGGGGAGGGCATTTGGCTCATTTCCATCCAAACCCTTCCTATTCATGTACCCATCCAAATGCCTTTTTAATATTGTAATTGTACCAGCCTCTGGTTACTTCTGTTGGATCTATTTAATACCTCCATCACTGAAGGCCAATAAATCACTGACCCTGATGTAAGGTTTACCAGCCTATCATTTCCTGGATGATCACTGTTGTCCTTCTTCAACAAAGGAACAACATTCACTATTCTCCAGTCTTCTGGAACTTCATCTGCGGCCAGAGAGGATACAAAGGTCTCTGTCAAGGTCCCAGCAGTCTCCTCCCTTGCCTCCTTCAGTATCTTGGGATAGATCCTATCAGGCCCTCGGGATTTACCTACTTTAATGTCTTTTGAAACACCCAACACCTCCTCCTTCTTAATACTGACATGCCCTAGCATATCAACATCTCTGCCCAATCTTCCCACTATCCAAGTCATTATTCTTAGTGAATACAGGTATACTCACCCACTTTCTCTGTCTCCATGCATAAGTTCCCTCCTTGGTCCTTGAGTGGACCAACCTTTTCTAATTAGCGCTCATACTCCTAATATACTTATAAAATGCCTTGAGATTCTTATCACTTGTTTAAGTTCTTTCTTGCTTCCTTTATATTGCTCAAGGGCTTTGTCTGATTTCTGTTTCCTAAACCTTAAATATGCTTCATTTTTCTTTTTGACTAAACTTTCAAAATCTCATCACCCAAGGTTCCTGAATTTTGCCATCTTATCTTTCATCCTCACATGGTGGTCCTGAGTTCAACTGGCCGACACAAGACTCCCAAATGTCAGATGTGGATTTACTCTCAAATAGCTGCCTCCACTCTAATGTCTCCAGTTCCTGATTAATACAGTTACAATTATTCTTCCCTTAATTTTGCACTTTCACCTGAAGACAGTCTTATTCTTATCCATTACTATTTTTAAATTTATGGGAATACAATCACTGTTCCCAAACTGCCCTCCCACTGAAACTTCGATGACCTGGCCAGGTTCATTCCCCAATCCAAGTTGAGTATGGCCTCTTCCCTATTTGGACTACTTGCATATTGCTTCAAGAAATCCTCCTCGATGCACATAAAAACTTTTGTCACATCTAAGCTTGTGATATTAAGGGAGTTCTAGTCAACATTGGGAAGTTAAAAAATTACCCACTGCAGCAATCTTGTTGTTTTTACATCTTTCCATGATCTGTTTATATATCTGTTACTCCATCTCCCCCTGGCTATTGGGAGGCTTATAGTGTAACCCTACATCATGTCTGCACATTCCCAATTCCTACATTCTACCCATATGGCCTTGCTGGATGAGGTCTCCAAGCTCTCTCTTCCTGCAGCTGTGACATTCTCCTTGATAAGTAATGTAACAACCCATCCCTTTTACATCCCTCTCTCTCTCACACCTGAAATCCTTCAGCAGCCAGTCCTGCCCTTGCTACAACCAAGTTCATGTCATGGCTACAACATCATAGTATCATGTACTAATCCAGTGTCTAAGGTCATCTACTTTACCTGTTATATTCCTTACATTAAAATAGATACATGCCAGAAACACTAGGCCCACTGTACTCATTAACCTGGTCCTACTTGTTTTTCCTATTAGGCTTACTTGACTTCACCTTGAAATTTCCTCAATTAATACTGACCCACTGCTCTGGATCCCAATCCCTGCCACATTATCTTAAACACTCCCAAGAAAAACTAGCAAACGTTCCTGAAATGATATTAGTACCCCTTCTGTTGGAGGCAATCCATCTTTCTTATATAGGTCCCTCCCGCCCAGGAAGAGTTCCCAATGATTCAGATATCTGAAAACTTTATTCCTACACTAGTTCTTTAGCTGCACTTTCAACTATACAGGCATAGATCGAGTGGATAACCAGACTCTATTTTTTTCCAGTGGAAATGGCTGTACAAGGGGGGCATCATTTTAAGGTGATTGGAGGAAGGTTTAGGGGAGATGTCAGAGGTAGGTTCTTTACACACAGAGTGGTGGGTGCATGGAATGCACTGCCAGTAGTGGTAGTAGAGTCAGACAAATTAGGGACATTTAAGTGATTCTTGAATAGGCACATGGATGATAGTAAAATGAAGGGTATGTCAGATAGTTGATCTTAGAGTAGAATAAAAGGTTGGCACAACATTGAGGGCGGAAGGGCTGTACTGTACTGCACCGTTTTATGTTCTATGTTCTATCTGATCTATGGCACAGGGAGTAATCCTAAGATTACAACCCTAAAAGTTCTGTTATTTAACTTTCTTCCTAACTCCCAAAATTCCCTTTGCAGGATCTCATCTCTCTTCCTGTCTATGTCATTAGTCCCAATATGGACCACAACCTGTCTGTTCAGCCTCCCCCTTCAGAATATAATGTGTCTACTCAGAGACATCATTAACCCTAGCAGTAGGGAGGCAACACGCTATCTTGAAGTCTCACTCAACTATCACAGACATACTTGACTATCTAGTCCCCTGTCATGACCGCTCGCCTACATTTTAACCATCCCTCCTGTATAACAGAGCTGGTCATGCTATCACTGGTTTGGCTGCTGCTGTTGTCTTCCCCTGAGAGGCCATTTCCCCCAACAGTATCTCAAATGGTATTTAATTTGCAAGGAGAATAGCCTCAGGGCACTGCTTCTCTGCCTCTCTTGGCAGTTACCCATTTATCTGGCTGAACCTTCACTGAAACCACACACACACACACACACACACACACACACACATAGTGGATAACACTGCTGTGGTGCAATTTGTCATTGCTATTAAAATGTAAGCAGAGTTTTCAGAGCAGATTACTAGATACACGTACACGTTCATTGAGATGGAAGCTCTCAATAAAAATATTCATATTTTCCTACTTTGTAATTATAAAGGGTTAACAAGGAAATAGTCACAAGTACAAGCTGTGTAATCATAATAACATTGAATCAAAATAACATGACACAGGAAACATGAGCTCTCTTCACTTGTTATTTAATCCCAGCAAAAGCTACTACATGGGCCACAAAACATGTCTTCTAGTCCTTTCGCTGACCCAGACTCAAATGGTGAAAAAAAAACTGTCCACCAGCACTGATATTTGGAGGAGCATGTAGGGAAAATTTAGTGAGAATTTGATAAGATCGTTATCAGTCAGGTTAAGCTATCAGCTGAATTTCGATACAATCTTAAATCTCAACTTCCCCACTGTGAATCAGAATGTTTGAACAGGCATAACTGGGGCCCACTTGGGTACCCGTGGTCACATCCTTCACCTGAAGAAACTGAAAAGAGTAAAGGGGAAGCTGTTCAAAGTGAGGACAAGCTCAGCCAGGAGGAGGAGGGTGGTGGTGGATGGGGACAGTTCAGGCCTATTTTCAGGATGGATGTGTAAAGGGATCACGGTAAAGAGGAGGCGGCTGGAGCCCGCAAACTGTACATTCTAAAACTTATTTGAAGCACAAGAAGAATTGTGGATGTAAGTGGGAAAGGACTGGACAAGAGGAGAAAAAAAATCAAGTTGAGGTAGGAAGTTGTGGGGAAAAACAATAGGTCTGCACGGGAAGTCTTGTTTGTGGATTTTAGGGAGGGCACTATGACTTTGGGGGGGGGGGGAAGAGTTGTCACCAGATGAAATGAGATTAGTGACCATTGCAGACACAGTAGCACCAGATCAAGGTCTGGGGGGATCACAGACGATGTCCAAGAATTGGAGCTCAGCATTTGCAATGCAGAAGTCACTATGCTGAACAACAACAGCAAGATCCTTGTTGGTAGGATTAATCACAAACTCAGGGCTGGATCTGAGACCATGGAGTGCAGTCAGTCCTCTATGTATCTTGTTCCTAGTCCATACTGTTGTTCCCTAAGAACCAATCATACAGTCATTGGCACGCAAAAGACTTTTTGTCATCGATAACTGGTCACTCATCCTTAGATCAATAAACATCATGTTGCCAACAGAAACTGTATCTGTCCATAATCCCTTGTCTCCAGTTAATCAACAATGCAAACATCAATTACTGCTTGTTCAACCAACTGTTTACACAAAGCTTTGGCTTACTTGCTTTTTAAAACACGTAGCAATCTGTAAAACATTTGTTTCAAAAATGTTCTTTCTAATTTAAGTTCATAAATACAAAAGTGAAAAAATAAAAAAGGCAGTGTTTACAAGTCTTAAAGAAAATAGTATTTTTTAAAGGATATCAAACCCTTCCCACAGAGGACTGGGGAATGCTGGGGCACACTTGGTTCCTCCCCAATAGCAGATAGACACTGGATTTTAAACTTCTGTTGTAGGTAGGCACCAGAGAGGCACTTGCTGATCCATGCACATTAGATGTCATTCCACTGATTTTACAAACTCCAATCCTGTCAGCCCAACAGGACTTTGCAACCTGAGAAATTTGGGTACCACTTAATTTCTGTTCCACATCCACTCCAATACTGAATTTAATTAATTTATTTGAGAGTTTAGCTCATTCAAAACTCAGCCACTCACAGAGGATTATGGTACTCCATCATTCTTTCATTGTGTAAAACATAGAGTAAAATAAAACAGAAACAAATAGTAATTTGGTAGTACATAACTTGAGTATTATTGAAGAGTCACATTACATCAAAGCTTTTTGTCTTGTATTCATAGGATCATAGAATCTCTACAGTGTGGAAGCAGGCTATTCAGCCCATCAAGTCTACATCAACCCTCCAAAATGCACCCTGCCCTGACTTACCAACAAACCTTATCCTGGGGACACTGCATTTCCCATGGCCAATCCATCTAACCTGCACATCTTTGGACCATCAGAGGAAAGCTGAGAACTCAGATGAAACCCATACAGACAAAGAGAGAATGTACAAACTCTACACAGTCGTCCAAGGGTGGAATCGAACTGGGTCCCTGGCACTGATGCACTTTGCCACCCAGGTCAGTCATAAGAAAACCAATTCAAGGGGCAAAACCAACATTTCTACTGAATGGGAAGAAAGTGCTGGCTGCTTGACCTGCAGAATAAATGTTTGGTTCCACCTTGAATTGATGTGGTGATGCCAGTGTTGGACTGGGGGTAGGCAAAGTTAAAAATCACACAACACCAGGTTATAGTCCAACAGGTTTTTCTGGAAGTACGCGTTTTTGGAGTACTGCCCCTTCATCAGGTAGTTCATAGGACAGGATCATAGGAGACAGAATCTATTGTAAAAATCTTTACTATAAATTACCATTCTTGCAAATTGTTTTGATAAATGCAAGATGAAAATCCTGAACAAAATTTGTGGTTTTTTTCAGCAAAACCTAAATAGCTTTATCCACAGCAATCAATGGTTCTCCAATTGAAAATATGATGATAAGTGACTAATTATATACAAATTATATAGTTATTGGTTAAAAAAACCTGTCAATGTGTGTCCCTGGCCGTGGTTGCTAGCCTGTTTGTGGAGAATCTCTGTAATCATTATATTAGGTCTTGTCTGAATGGTTTAAGTATCTGAATGATTAATTGGTCTGCTTCATGAAGGTCCTGCATTGCCCATGTACCATGCTGTTTTTGAGGTCTTGACTATCTAGTTTTCTTTCTCCTTCGAAGACTTGAGCTTGGTTACTTCAGGCTGAAAGCATCTTCAGTACATGAGTAAATGTCATTGTTTGTCAGTGACTGATAGTATTTCAATGATCCCATTTCCACAGGGCTATTGATAGGTACTTGTATGACTACATATATACATAAATAATGTTTTGTATTTTGGAGAAATGGTTATTTACAAATAAAATATGTCTGCCTGTGCTCCTGGAATAAAGTGTGTGCTGGCAAACTGGACCTGGTCATTAACTTGGAAGGTAATCTGGAAACGTTATTCAGGCCTATGGTATCAGTGTGGCAGACAAATTGAGGACAGCAGACAACCTTACTGGGACTGGGAGCAAGGAATGGACAATCTCCCTTCACAGGTTTCTAAGGCTCAGATGACAAACTTCACTCACAGTTTCCCTGACAAATACAAGCCTCATCATGCACAACCTCATTCCACTATGCCTGGTTTCCTGGCATGATTACAGCTTCTTGTTTTATTTTACTTTTCATGTCTCCTATAGATTAGATTAGATTAGTTACAGTGGGGAAACAGGCCCTTCGGCCCAACAAGTCTACACCGACCCTCCGAAGGGCATCCCACCCATACCCCTACATTTACCCCTTTTACTTAACACTACGGGCAATTTAGCATGGCCAATTCACCTGACCTGCACATCTTTGGACTGTGGGAGGAAACCGGAGCTCCCGGAGGAAACCCACGCAGTCACGGGGAGAATGTGCAAACTCCACACGGTCAGTTGCCTGAGTCGGGAATTGAACCCGGGTCTCTGGCGCTGTGAGGCAGCAGTGCTAACCACTGTGCCACCGTGCCACCCACAATATTTTCATATCTGCCTTTTTGTTATCCAAATTTGGGTGAGGGGAGGGGGGGGTGGTGGTGAGGAGGAAGCTCAAAGGATTGATTCCAGAATTGAGAGGATTGGCTTATGAGGAGAGACTGAGTAGACTGGGATTATTCTCTGTAGAATTTCAAAGAATGAGGGTTTTTTTATACAAGCATGTAAAATTATGAAGGGAGTGGTTAAAATAGAAGCCAGGATGTTGTTTACACAGGTAGGTGAAACTAAACATTGGGGGCATAGCCTCAAAATGAGGGGGAGCAGATTTAGGACTGAGTTGTGAAGGAACTTTTCACCCAAAGGGTTGTGAATCTGTGGAATTCCCTGCCAGTGAAGCAGCTAAGGCTACCTTGTTGAATTTCTGTTTGAGGCAAAGATAGATGGGTTTTTGAACAGTAGAGGAATTGATCATTGTAGTGAGTGGGCAGGTAAGTAGAGCTGAGTCCATAAAAAGATCAGCCATAGACGTTTTGAATGGTGGAGTAGGCTCGATGGCCTGTTCCTGTTCCTATTTCTTATGTATTTTTATGTTCAAAGAGATACATCAGGCTTGGAAGTGCAACAACACTGTGTACAAGAAGTTTATTTCAACTGATGAACAACAAATGCAACAAAGAATTCCATGAGCACTTTTTCCTCAAGCCTTACCCCCTTTGTGTAATTCAGAGTGACTGGAGATTAGCAAAGTTTGCACATGTTTAACAACCCACATTTAGATAAAAACAATCCTCTCAAAAACACTAGACAAATAATCCATTGCAACACTATGTCATTCAAGCAACATTATTAGTAAATCTTTATTTTTATATAAATTAGTGAACAAAAAGTATCATCACCCTTGATTACTACTAACTGAGAAAACACCATTATTCATTTAATAAATGCAAAGTATTGTGCATTCTGAAGATCTGAAATAAATACAGAAAGTGCTGGAGAAATGCAATAGGTCTGGCATCATCTGTGGGGAAACAGAGCAAACATCTTGAGTCCAATAGGAGCTCTTCAGAACTTTATTTTTATTTATTTGTGTGATGAGGGCATCTCTGGCTAGGCAAACATTTATTGCCCATCCCTAATTGCATAGAGGGCAGTTAAAAGTCAGTCACATTGTTGTGGTTCTAGAGTTAAATACAGGCCAGACCAGGCAAGGATGGTAGCTTCCCTTCCTGAAGAACATTAGTGAGCCAGATAGGTTTTTCCTGACAATCAGAAATGGATTCATGGTCATGATTAGACTCATATTGAATTTGAATTCCACCATCTGGCATGGTGGGATTTAAATCCAGATCGCCAGACTATTACCTGGTTCTCTGGGTTAACAGGCCTGTGATAGTACTACTGGGCCATTGTCTCCCCTTTGTGACCATTATCTATTCCTTTATAATTGTTAGGGGCAGGGAATGGGGCGGTTAGGTTTAATGGATGAAAAGTCATGATGGCAAAGTGGTAAAGTGGTAATTTCCTATTGTGTGCTCCTAAAAATCTCCCTAAAGGACAGACTTACATCCCTCTAGTCCATACTTCACTATTGTTGAAGATCATTAAGCTATGCTTTTACATGGCACAGAATATCTTTGCCTTCAAAAGACTTTGTTTCAAAGTGTAAAAATTGAGACTTAAATCTAATACCAGTAACAAAAAATACTGTGCAAAATTTTTGTGTTTCTGCAGATAAAATGTCAGCTGCACCATCAACTTCCCTGGTTGCCAATATATCATCATTATTGCAGAGTTTTTGAAACAGGCTGCTCCATACTTTGCCAGGACTTAAGTTTGCCTGAAGAATTTCCTTTAAAGTGATAACACTCCTTTAACGTGTGAGCATCTGACTTCTTTTCCAAATGTTCACTGTGCTTTTGCCCCTTCTCGTTTTTGCCTGATATATCATATTCATTTCTACACTAAAGTGGGAAGCATGCAAAAAAATGTAAACAGTTCTTGTCACTTCGTAAACAGCACAATCTTTTTCCCACCATTCACTTTCCTAAATTCAATTTCAATAATCAACTAGTCCCTTGAACTTCAGCCAAAGTGAATTCACCCAAAAAAAAGCATTAAAGTAATTTATTTTGCATAGCTCAGTTTGTAGTAGTCTTGCCCCCAAGTCAGATAGCTGCAGAGTGAAGTTCAGTTTAGGATTTAACTGCATAAAAGATGATATTACACACCCACTAGAATTAGTCTTTTAAAAGATTGAGGTCAGTGCTGTCAATAATGGCAGTTGTAGAAAGTTGGTAATAAGAAGACGACGCATATAGTACTATTTGCAAAGAATCCAAGGGAAAATGCTGAAAATGTACTCTTATTTAGCTACTCAGTATGTGCTTCCTGAGAAGGTGGTGTAAGCACATTTAATCATAACCATCAAAGGGGAATTAGACACATATGGATGAAAGTATTAGAATTGTTTAAAGTATTAGACCTATTTAGGATGAGTTAGATAGAGTAGTTTAGTTGTTAACGTGTTTTATCACATATTGCACGAGTAAGTTTGCTTCTAATAAATGAATTATAGAGTTATAGAATCATACAATGTTATGACATGAGGAATATCTTTCTGCTAATTTAAACCAGCAACGTAGAAAAGATTCACCCTCATGTTGTAATTTGTTAAAATTTGAGAGGGAAAGGACAATCCTAAAAGTCACTATCTAAAGTAAAGATTAACAACTTTAATCTTTAAGTCTAACAGAGAATATTAACTCACAACTATTTACAACTTCTTTCTCTTAAACCTATCTTTTACCTCCCTCTCGACAATACTAGTCTGATAAAAAAAATCCCGATTACAATTTACAAAAAAACCAGTCAGCTTTGCTGAGTTTCTTCTGTCGATTTTTCTGTCTTCTTTTCTGCTTCGTAGGGATTCTGCTTCACAGGTCTTTGATAGATAAAGGTACCTTTCAGAGAGCCGTTCTGCTGGCAGTCGGCACTGATAGGCGGTTTGCTGCCCTTTGTTACTCT
Source organism: Hemiscyllium ocellatum (assembly GCF_020745735.1). NCBI lineage: Eukaryota > Metazoa > Chordata > Chondrichthyes > Orectolobiformes > Hemiscylliidae > Hemiscyllium > Hemiscyllium ocellatum. Next base: position 10,303,894 of record NC_083413.1, on the reverse strand, counting down.
GGCTAACTGTTCAAAATGTCTGATATTTATACCCTGAAACATTGGATCATTTCATTGGTTTTAATTTTGTCAAAATGCTAAATCCAAAATCGACAGAAGTTTGGTATCTTGGGGCATAATTTAAACTGATTGGCCAAATATGAATGTGTTTTAGCCTCATAGCAACCCAGCTGCTGCTAGCTGTTCGACCAAACATTGCATTTTAAATTTTCCGGTACTCTGTGTGCTTGCTAAGTCCTTGCCAGCTTTTCTAATCTCTTAAAGGTACAGTACCTCTACAACTTCATAACAATTAAAACAGATCTTTTTCATTCTTTAAAACAGATCTTGTCCATGCTGATCAAGTTTTCCAAATTAAATTATTCCTGCTTGCCTACATTTGGCCCATATCCCTCCAAATCTTTTCTATTCATATCCCTATTAAAATGTCTTTACAATGTTCTAATTGTACCTGCATCTATTACTTCCTCTGGCAGTTCATCCCACACACAAACCACTCTCTGTGTGAAAATGTTGCTCCTCACATCCCTTTTAAATCTTTCTCCTCTCACCTTAACAACTTGTCCCCTAGTTTTGAACTCACCCACCTGAGGGAAAACATCTTTGCTAGTCACCTTATCTATACAACTCATGATTTTATTAACCTCTATAAAGTCACACGTCAAACTCTTACGCTCCAGTCAAAAAAGTCCCAACTATCCAACCTATCCTCATAACTCAAGCCCCCAGTCCTGGCAACATCCTGGTAAATCTTTTCTGAACCAACTCCAGTTTAATAATATCCTCCCTAGAGCAGGGTGTCCAGAACTGGACACAGTATTCCAAAAGTGGCCTCACCAACATCCTGTTCAAGCTCAACATGATGTCCTAATTATTATAATCAGTGGTCTGATCAATGAAGGCAAACATGCTAAATGTCTTCTTAACCATCCTGTTTACCTGCAATGCAACTTTCAAAGAATTATGTACCCGAACCCTAGGTCTCAATGTTCAACACCACCCAGGGTCCAACCATTAACTGAAGCTTAGTGGTCATTTTTTAAAATTCTGAAATCTAAAACAAAGAATTAACAAATTAGCCATTTTAGTAATTTAATAAAACATTTACACTTTCATGTAGCTCATCAAGTAGTCTGGACCGATTATCAGTGCACTTTTCCTACTGTTAATAGATACATCCTGTCCCTGTAAGTAGATTCAAAACAAATTTTCAAAGTTTATGGGGAAAGGTTAGGAAAGTGGATGGGAGACATACCAGATCAGCCATGAATCTTATTGAATGACAGCGCATGATCGAAGGAGCAAATAGTCTACTCCTGTTCCTATATCTTATAGTCATTAATTTAAAGGAACAGACCTGAAATATGTGGACTATGGTGAGATTTTTTGCAGAATCGAGTGAGAAGTTCAGTGAGGCTTATCTCATCGTCAGGAGAAACCAAATGGCCAAGTTGGAAAGTTGATGGGGGCTAGTCCTCTGTTCACTCAAGGTGAGGGGTGTCACTGTCAGTCAGGGTGAGTCATTGGCACTGTTTCCTCACAATCCAGGGTCAGTTATCAGCATGGACCAGTCACAGTCAGATAATGTGTCCAAAGAATGGGGAATGGTCTGTCCTGTAAGGACATCATAAACAGAATGGTGTAACATCAGTCAGACAGCTGCAAGGTCAGTGGCAGGGATCTGGCCAAACATGTCGATTTATTGTATTTAAGAGTGAGATAGACAGGTTCTTGATTGCCAAGGAGATGGCATGGTGGCACAGTGGTTAGCACTGTTGCCTCACAGCGCCAGAGCCCGGATTCAATTCCCGCCTAAGGCGACTGTGTGTGTGGAGTTTGCACATTCTCCCTGTGTCTGTGTGGATTTCTTCCAGGTGCTCTGGTTTCCTCCTGCAGTCCAAAAAATGTGCAGGTTAGGTGAATTGGCCATTCTAAATTGCCCATAATGTTAGGGAAATGGTCTGGGTGGGTTGCTCTTTGGAGGGTCGGTGAGGACCTGTTGGGCCGAAGGGCCTGTTTCCATACTGTAAGTAATGTAATCATCAAGGGTTACAGGGAGAAGGGCATGAGAAACTTATCAGCCATAATTGAATGGCAGAGCAGACTCAGTGGGCTGAATGGCCTAATTTCTGCTGCTAGGTCTTATGGTTTAGTGGCTGCTTGTCAAAGCTGGTTAAAATAAAAATAAAAAATAAGGGGTAGGCCGTTTAGGATAGAGATGACGAGAAACTTATTCACCCAGAAGGCAGTGGAGGCCCAGTCTCTGGATTCATTTAAAAAAGAGTTGGATAGAGCTCTCAAGGATTGTGGAATCAAGGGTTATGGAGATAAGGCAGGAACAGGATATTGATTGAGGATGATCAGCCATGATCATATTGAATGGTGGTACTGGCTCGAATGGTAGAAAGGCCTACTCTTTCACCTATTGTCTATTGTCTACTGTTAGAGGTCCGTAGTGAATAAAGTGTTTGAGCTCCGTGGATTGATTGCCGAGGAGAGAGCTCTGGGGGACGCTGTAGGGGCTTCAAGCAATAACTGAGAAGAGTAGAAGAGTCAAAGCTGGATGGAGAAAGCAGCTTCATGAATGAAGATGGGAATGGGATTGGTGGCAGTGGGAAACTCAAGGTGCATGCAGTGAGGTGATGTACCGAGCTGCTGGAAGAAGAGAAACAGACTTTCAAGGAAGAGGGCAGGAATACTGTGAGATGTGGTAGAGGCAGCTTTCCAGGATAACCCAGACAGAGTGTGCCACATAATCCTGGCGTTCCGAGCTCTGCACAATTGGAGCAAGCAATGACCTGGAAGAAGTGAAACAGTCTTTCAAGGAGGATAACAGGAGGTTGGGGGAGGCAACCCTCCTTGTGTACAACAGAGCTCAGCTACATCAGGCAACTACAATCCCAGCAGGACCTGATTGGTAATGAGAGATGGGTGCAGCAAAGCATCGCGGAACGTCAAATCGTCATTGGTCATAACGCCTGCAATTGGTTTGTATTCCACTGGGGAAGGGTCACATGACTCGAAACATTCTCTTTGACTTCTCTTTGCAGATGCTGCCAGATCTGTTGTGCTTTTCCAGCAATTTCTGCTTTTGTTCCAGCCTGTACTTTTTTCTTGCTGGAACATGAGGAGAGCCTTCAAGCTGCCCACCCCTCCCAGCATGGGGTGCAAGCACGTTAGAAATGTGGGGCTGAAGTGCAACCAAATGTTTAGGAGCTGCCTCTTTAAAAAGGCAAAAGAGGGGCTGCGAGCAAAAACACTCAACATATCTCCATATCCCCCAGGCCATGTGACCTGGCACCCAGTGGATTTACTTAATCGACTCTTGCACAGAACTGTTGAAATGCAGCACTGGGAGAAAGTGAGGACTGCAGATGCTGGAGATCAGAGTCAGGAATGTGGCGCTGGAAAAGCGCAGCAGGTCAGGCAGCATCCAAGGAGCAGCAGAATCAATGTTTCTGGCATAAGCCCTTCATCAGGAATGAGGTTTGTGGGCTGGGGGGCTGAGAGATAAATGGGAGGGCGTGGGGGCTAGGGGGAAGGTAGTTGGGAATGTGATAGGTAGATGAAGTAGGGGGGTGAAGGTGATTGGTTGGAGAGAAGAATGGCGCAGGTAGGTGGGAAGGGAGATGGACAGATCAAGAGGGCAGTGCTAAGTTGGAGGCTTGGGGCTGGGATAAGGTGGGGCATGGGGAAATGAGGAAACGGTGAAATCCACATTTATCCCATGTGGCTGCAGGGTCCCAAAACGGAAGATGAGGCACTCTTCCTCCAGGTGTTGGGTGGTTAGGATTTGGCAATGGAGGAGGCCCAGGACTTGCATGTCCTTGGTGGAGTGGGAGGAGGAGCTAAAGTAGGCAACAGTGGGTACTGCAGATGCTGGAGATTAGAGTCAAGATTAGAGTAGTGCTGGTCAGGCAGCATCTGAGGAGCAGGAAAATTGACATTTCAGGCAAAAGCTCTTCATCAGGAATCTGGGGGAGTTAAAGTGTTCAGCCAAAGGGCAGTGGGGTTAGTTGGTGCGGGTGTCCCAGAGATGTGCTCTGAAATGATCCGCAAGTTCTCTGAAATGGTCCTGTCTCCCCAATGTAGAGGAGACCACATCAGGTTCAACAGATACAGTAGGTGACGTTTGTGGAGGTACAGGTAAATTTCTGTTGGATGTAGAAGGGTATGGGGCCTTGGATAGAGGTGAGGGGGGAGATGTGGGCACAGGTTTTGCTCTTCTTGCATTGGTAGGGGAAGGAACCGGGAGTGGGCTGTGGAGCTGACAAGGGAATCGCAGAGGGAATGGTCTCTCTGAAACACAGATAGGAGAAGGGAGGGAAATATATCCCTAGAGAGTACTCCACTGGAGATATCAAGTCTAAGGGACTTTTTGATTAAGAATGGTACAGAATGAACCAGTAGTGAGTTTTGACCAGAAAATACACTCGTGTTAATAACATTTAAGTAGTTTATTGCACAATAACAAGAGGCACAAGTTACATTGAGAGGTAGGGGTGACATATCTGACTACATTGGAATCACAAGCAAGATTCCTCAAATCTCCATCTAGAACTGGATGAAATCATCAGATTAGGTGGAGCCTAATGCAATCTCCAGCTTTAACCCTTTCAAAATTATTACCTTAGACAACATTTTATAGCAGCCATTTTGGTGGTATTAAAACTATACTCAGCCATCAATGGTGTAAGGGCACATGAATCGTAGGAAACTGAAAAAGCAAACACAGCTCCTTAGATATCTATGACCTTGAAGATGTCTCATTATCCAATTATAGGGACAGTCTGAGAGCTTTCCCCATCCTCTCAGTTTAATTATCTACAGTCTGTACCGAAGCAGCAATTGCCAACATATCCAGACAGCATAATGTAGCAACCAGAAAACCACACCAAAAACTTTAAAGTTATTTACAATACTTGACAAGTTTGATTCATCAAGTCAAGAGAAATTTAAGTAGCAAGCATCAATGATAGAACTTATCTGAACTGGTCAGGCCCATTTCTCTGTAGCGAACCCACTTTATGTATGTAAGCTATGGTCTGGAAGATTGTCCATTCCAGCAAGGAGTCCCAATTATTCTGTTTCAATGAGAATCTCAGAAGCCTGAAGCTTTGCTTCCTTTTGGCCTTGAATAAAACACTGGGAAAATTTCATGCAATATGATTTGAACCAACACTGCCAGCAACACCATGGGAAACTGAGGCTAGTGAATGTATTTCAATGATAATTTAAGGAGTGAAGTGCATACATGGATATGATCTGAAATAAGGAATTTGGGGTGGCATGGTGGCTCAGTAGTTACTACTGCTGGCTGTTAGTGCCAGGGACCTGGGTTCAATCCTGCCCTTGGGCAACTGTCTGTGTGGAGTTTGTACTTTCACTGCATTGTTTTTTTCTGGGTGCTTTGGTTTCCTCTCGCAGTCCAAAGATGTGCAGCTCAGATGGAATGGCCATGCAAAATTGCCCAAGGTATCCAAGGATGAGCAGGCTGGGTGGGCTGGCATGGGAAATTCGGTGTTACAGGGATGGAGCGGGTATGGGTGAAATGATCTTCGGGGGGGTCAGTGTGGACTGGATGGGCTGGATGGCCTGCTTCCACAATGGATGGATTCTATCAAGGTAAGATGTGATATTGCTACAAGTCCCTTCCTTAATCTTGTCAAAGGGCTGAGAGATTATCAAGAATATGCAGGAATATAGAGTTGAAGTTAAAATCAGATCAGCTATGATCTCATTGAATGGGGAATCAGGCTCAAAGGTCTGAGGGGTCTGGACTTATTCCCTTGTCTGTAAGTTCATTCTTACAATCTATAGTGGTCCTGTCCTCATGGCAACTGACACTGCATACCCTGCTTAATTGATTTTGTACTAATAGAGATCATTATGCTCTGTATTCAATCAATAGTTTGACAACTTACCAATAAGTTGTCTCACTGGACCTTGTGGTTCCAGTGACAGTGTCCCTACCTGTGAACCATAAAAGTCTGCATTCAAGTCCCAACTGGTCCAGAAGTGTGTCTGAACAAGTTAATTTTGTAACAGAGATAAAACTAAACATAAATGGATTAGGCTCATTTGGAGACTTTTAGAAGAATGGTACAGATTACAAAGTTCACCCCACTGTTTCAGACTACATCGGGATGGCATTTAAGTCATCCTATCGAAAAAACAAAGAAATGCAGGAGGCAAATCTGCAGAGCATTCTACAAAGGTACAGCAGTTTGATTAGCAACTGAAGGAGAAGACAGATGCACGATTCACTGAACAATCTTACCTGAAAAGTGAATCTAGTTGCAGAAGCTGACATATCTGTAGGACATTTTTCAACATTTTCTTTCTTTTTACTGTTGGTTACATTATTACTTACACCTAAACAGCATTCTGTATAGGATAACAAGTGACCACTTCATCTCAATTGTTCTCTCGGTTAACAGTGCTACATCTCATGACTGACTTCAAATTTCAGGATTTATGGACAGCATTCTACTTGAGTTTCTGAAACAGGTGCTAATCTTTACATGGTTTCTTCATGGTCCCTTTGGTAATAACTAGTGCTTCGATTTGATGTACAAGACTTCAGCTCGGCTCACTTTGTGGCTGAGAACTGCTTAATGCATAAAGCTGAGAATTAAAAATAGAGTAGTAGAAGAAACATTTCTGTAAGAAATATGCTTCCCTGAGGATGTAATCCTAAAATGATAACTCAATATGACATAAATTACAGCATCTCAAACAGGCAACAAAGAATTTTGCAGGCTTTAACAGCAGCTATCAATCTGTCAGTGAGGTTCAAGCATTTAGATACACAGCAATATAATAACACTACAAAAGGTAGGAGCAGATGGTGTGAGATGTCTTGTTAGATATTTTACAGATGGAGAAGGGAGCAGAAAGCGAAATTTGATAGAACTAAAAGGAACCATGTCTTAGCATTGCATTTCCGAACACAGAAAAAATAACAATGTTTTAGCCATGTGTAATACAGTAAACAGAAATTAGATCAGCTTCCCCTACAACTCAGTGAGTTTATTCAGTGAGTAGCTGAGCCAAACATGCTTCAAAAAGTGTGCCTCAGATTTGATTCTTTGCCCGTGCAGAGTTAGTTGACCTGGGTGGAAACGTTGCTGGAGCATAACAATTGCACTCAGTGTTAAAGAGAGAAAAAGCAGCCAGGATTCCCAATTCTGATTGCTGGACAGTGTGTTGCTTGAAGTTTATGTTCTAAGGACATGAGGAGAGAATCATGTTCCGTTGTAATCCTACCAGAGTCAGGTACGGACAACTTAAGGAAGCATATTTCAACTCAGAGTCAGTGCCTGGCAATGCCGAAACAACAAAAGCAGGCAGAAAGTAACTATCATATAGTGGGGGAAAAAGAAAGAGACAATCAATTTCAGCCTTTTAAAAACGGCAAATACATTGCCATTTTAAAATGTCATCTTCTGCATATCTATATAAAATTTCTGTCTGCTCTTTAGGTAGAACCATGTACCTTTCACAAAATTATTATGCTGTGCACAAAAATAAACAACAATCAACAGCAGCAATGAAGAAGAACAAGATATATGAATGCTGGGATTTCACCACCACAGTGAATGTTTTAGCATAATAAGGCTGTCTCACACTGCATGTTTTGCTTTTCTCATTCTGTGTATTAATAGCTACACACCACAGCAATTAGTCAAATCCATTCATTCTCTCTAAATCCAAAGATATATTTTACTGGAAGTGGAATTGCAACTGTCACTTGTAAGACCATTTTTATCCGAGGTTAAATAAAGATCAGCATTTTTTCCAGTGCTTTCAGGAACCATGGAAAGGCAGTGGGGAGGGGTCAGGCACTGACACCTGGGGGGAATTCCAACCTGTTCACCCTATGATGTAAGGTGTCAGACTTAATACATGTAAATACCATACATTTTTTGAGTTTGCATTCTTAAATTTGAACTAGTGGCATAAGGGTTGACTATGTGTCTGAAGGGAGTTTAATGGTTAACTTGTAAGTATTTCTATAAGTATCATAGTGATTTCTTTTAAAACAATTTCAGAAGTCACATGACACCAGGTTATAGTCCAACGGGATTATTTGAAATCACAAGCTTTTGAAATGCTGCTCCTTCATCAGTTGATGTGACTTCTGACCTTGTCCACTCCTGTCCAACACTGGCACCTCTACATCATGGCTTTTAAAACAATTGACAGAGATAATCTCCAAGAACTAATGAGCTTTTTATTTACAATGAAAAATTTTATGATCTGAATTGATTTGATTTGATTTATTAGTCACATGTAACTGAGTGCAAAGAAAAGTCCTGTTTTGTATGCAGTACAGGCAGATCAAACTATACAAGGACATAGAGATCAGAGGGTGATTGAACAGAGCAAAGCATACAAAATTACAATTGCATAGAGAGTGTACAAAATGCAAAGTTAAAAATCACACAGCACCAAGTTATAGTTCAACAAGTTTATTTGTAATCACTAACTTTCAAAATGCTGCTTCTTCATGAGGTAATGAAGAAGCAGGGCTGCAAAAGCTAGTGATTCCAAATAAACCTGTTGGACTATAAGTTGATGTTGTGTGATATTTAACTTTGCCTACCCTAGTCCAACACCAGCACCTCCAAATCATTGCAAAAAGCAAGATCAACATGCGGTTTGAAATTTGAGAGTTCTATGCAGCAGTCTAATAAAAGCAGGGAAGAAGCTGCTGTGGGACCTGTACCTGTTGTTACGTGTGTATAAGCTTTTGTATCTTCTCCTGATGAAAGAGGTTGGAACAGATTGTAACGATTCCAGCCTTTGGTTACTGTCTGCGTGGGGTTTGCACATTCTCCCTGTGGCGGCATGGGTTTCCTCCGGGTGCTCCGGTTTCCTCCCACAGTCTAAAGATGTGCAGGTCAAATGAATTGGCCACGCTAAATTGCCCGTGGTGTTAGCTGCATTAGTCAGAGGGAAGTGGGTCTGGGTGGGTTACTCTTCAGAGGGTCAGTGTGGACTTGTTGGGCTGAAGGGCCTGTTTCCACACTGGAGGGAATCTAGTCTAATCTAATCATAACCAAGATGGGAGGTTGGCTTCATGATGGTCTGAGCTGTGTTCACAACTTTCTGTAGTTTCTTACAATCCTGGGCAGAGCAGCTGCTGTACCAAGCAGTGATGCATTCATATGCTTTCCATGATACATCTATAAAAGTTGGTGAGGATCCTTATCAACATGCCAACTTCCTTGGACTCCTGGGGAAGAAGAGGCATTGTTGCCCCTTCTTGACTGCCACATCAATATGGGAGGTCCAGGATAGATTGTGGTTGTTGTCATGTCGAGGAACTTGACAGTCTTGACCATTTCCACTTCAGCTCCATTGATAGAGGTAGGGGCGCGTCCTCCATCTTGCATCCGATAGTCGATATAAGTGAATAAACTATTCAGTGTTGTACACTAGACTCCTAATGCAACCCCCTTGTCCTTTTTTTTAAACTAACAGGGAATGTCCATAGCTTGGAGAGAATCCATTCAGTTTTAATTATCGTTTGGGGCATTCTGAATGGTTCTTAGTTGAAGAAGGATGTGGAAAGCAGTTGCTCCTGAGAAATAGAGAAGATATTTTAGATTTGTTAAAAAAAAACACCTTGGAGTAAGGAACTTAGTAACATCTCCAAACCAGAAGTGTTTGAATAAACCCTGGAGGGGTTATGTGAAGTTGAAAAAGTTTAAATCAGGTGTTTGAAGAAGCCATCAGATTCTCTTAAATGATTCACACACTCAGACTTCCGAGTTGAAGTCACAGTTAAATTAAGCATAGAGAGCTGATAGAGAGGAGATTCTCTCTGGTGTGAGTTCTGTAAAGGTGTTTTTGGAATCTGTAATAGTGGTTTGGGATTATGTTTTTGCTGCATGCTTTGAAATGTTTAAATGAGTGCAATGTATAAATAGTTTGGTGTGTTCTATTGTATTATTATTTCTTTTGCATGATTAACATTCATTTTATTGTTAAACCCAAATTTGGATTATAGTGTTTTTATAATTCAGTGAGCAATCACTCCATTAAAACCAATACAAAAAGAGGTCTATGAAGCCAGTTTTCAGTCTAGGATATGGTTGGTCTAGTAGTGACATCACCTGGCATCATTAGAACTTCATTGGAGACATTCCCAAATGTGGCTACACTGGTAGGTGGAGGTGCTAGCAGTGCAATGGCACCCGTTGAACAGAAATTGCAATTTTAAATGCCCTACTCCATTTTGCAAGAGAGTTGCAACAGAACAATACAGTGTCAGAGCCTTGTCAGCTGTAAGGAAGTGAAGCTCAATGGCCTAGGAGTCTTAGGTTAGATAGCAGCCATTGTATGAGGTATTATGGTTGGTAGAGAGGGTGAAACTGAGTAGAAAGCAACAGTAGGCATATGAAGTTAAACCAAACCTGGTTGGTTCAGCTGAGGCATTTTGGTCAAGTGACCCAACTGACATGAGGCTTGAGTGTACAGAATAAGAAGGGCAGGTGAATCTGAGAACTGAGTGTAGCTATTTCTCTTGGATGTCAATCAGATGGGCCTTGAAAATCCCAGTGAAGGTGTGCCTGCTATAGCTGAACATATGCAGAAACTGCAAGATGTGTGTGTGAGCCTTTTTTTAAATATAAATTAAATGAGATGGAGCATCTGAATGTTGGGCATGAGTTCCTATTGCTTATCTTAAAACATTAAGATGTGCTAAATTGTGCATTATGGAAAGTTGGTGTTATGGTGGATTGATTATGGCATTGGAAGATGCATTCCCTGACCTTGACGACTCATAAAGAGAATTAAGTCATTTGCAGCATCGATCAGGTCTTTAGCAACACACTTGTTGAATTGGCCTTTGCCACTATTTGCTCCCCTTGCCTTTGCAGGAGGTGCCAGTCTCCTCCTTTCCATCTCTTGAATTAAGAACTTCACTGTTGCATCAGAGAACCTGAAAACCCTTTCACTGAGTTATTGTCATAGAGTCATAGAGATGTACACCATGGAAACCAACCATTTGGCCCATCTCATCCACGCCGACCAGATATCATAGCCTAATCTAGTCCCATTTGGCAGCACTTGGCCCAAATCCCTATAAACCTTTCTTATTCAAAAACCCATCTAGATGCCTTTTAAATGCTGCAATTGTACCAGCCTCCACCACTTCCTCTGGCAGCTCATTCCATACACACACCACCTTTTTGCATGAAAAGGTTATGCCTTAGGTCCCTTTTAAATCCACCGTAGTTCTGGACTCCCCCACCCCAGAGAAAAGGCCTTGTTTATTTATCCTATCCATGCTCCTCATGATTGTACAAACCTCTATAAGGTCACCCCTCAGCCTCCGACGCTCCAGGGAAAACAGCCCCAGCTTATTCAACCTTTCTCAATAGCTCAAATCCTCCAACCCTGGCAACATCATTCTAAATGTTTTCTGAACCCTTTCAAGTTTCACAACATTATTCCGATAGGAAGGAGACCAGAATTGCACACAATATTCCAAAAGTGTCTAACCAACACCCTGTACAGCCACAACATGACCTCCCAACATCTGTACTCAATACTCTGATCAATAAAGGAAAGCATATCAAACGCCATTTTCACTAAGTAAAAACAATGACTGCAGATGCTGGAAACCAGATTCTGGATCAGTGGTGCTGGAAGAGCACAGCAGTTCAGGCAGCATCCAACGAGCAGCGAAATCTTCACTATCCTACCTACCTGTGACTCTACTTTCAAGGAGCTATGAGCCTGCACTCCAAGATCTCTTTGTTCAGCAACATGCCCCAGAACCTTACTATTAAGTGTATAAATCCTGCTCTGATTTCCCAAAATGCAGCACTTCTCATTTACCCAAATTAAACTCCATCTGCAACTTCTCAGTCCATCGGCCCATCTGATCAAATCTCATCGTACTCTGAGGTAAATATCTTCGCTGTCCACTACACCTCGAATTTTTGTGTCATCTGCAAACTTACTGACTATATCTACTATGTTCACATCCAAATCATTTATACAAAATGACAAAAAGTACTGGACCCAACACTGATCCTTGTGGTACTCCACTTGGCATAGGCCTCCAGTCTGAAAAGCAGCCCTCCCTCACCACCCTCTGTCTTCTACCTTTGAGCCAGTTCTGTATCCAAATGGCTTGTTCTCCCCGTATTCCATGAGATCTAACCTGGCTAACCAGTCTTCCATGGGGAACCATGTTAAACCCTGATGAACATGATTCCTGATGAAGGGCTTTTGCCTGAAATGCTGATTCTCCTGCTACTCAGATGCTGCCTGACCTGCTGTGCTTTTCCAGCACCACATTCTCAAACCTTGTTGAATGCCTTACTGAAGAACAGATAGATCATCCCTACCACTCTGCCCTCATGACTCCTCTTTGATACTTCTTCAAAAAACTCAATCAAGTTCATGAGACATGATTTCTCATGCACAAAGTCATGTTGACTATCCCCAATCAGTCCTTGCATTTCCAAATACATATAAATCCTGTACCTGAGGATTCCCTCCAACAACTTGTCCATCATCAACGTCAGGCTCACTAGTCTATAGTTCCTTGACTTTTCCTTACCACCTTTCTAAAATAGTGGCACCACGTTAGTCAACTTCCAGTCTTCCAACACCTCACCTGTGACTTTCTTTGATACAAGCATCTCAGCAAGAGACCCAGCAATCACTTCCCTAACTTCTCTCAGGGTTCTAAGGTACACCTGATCACTTTTATGCATTTCAAGCATTTCCAGCACCTCCTCCTCTGTAGTATGGACTTTATTCAAGATGCCACTATCAATTTCCCCACATTCCACATCTTCCATGTCCTTCTCCACAGTAAAAACTGATGCAAAAATACTCATTTAATATCACTCCACACATAGGCTGCCTTGTTGAATTTTGAAGGGCCCTATTCTCTCCCCAGTTGCCCTATTGTTCTTAATATATTTATAAAATCCCTTTGGATTCTCTTTAACTCTATTTGCCAAAGCTATCTCATGTCCCCTTTCTGCCCTCCTGATATTCCTACTGCCTTTATACTATTCAAAGGATTCACTCGATATCTCCTGTCTATACCTGACATATGCTTCTTTCTTTTTCTTAACCAAAACTTCAATTTTTCTAGTCATCCAGCATTCCCTACACCCACCAGCCTATCCTTTCACCCTAACAGGAATATACGGTCTCTGCACTCTGTCATTGATCTGGTATTTCACCATTATTGAAATGTCTTTGAGGCAAGGTGTAAGACTGATACCACAAGTTGCATCAGCTTGAGTGCATCTTCTTTTCTAAGAGCACAGTCTTGCTGTGACCTCTACCAGCCCATTCATGCACTGCCAAGTGTGCTGCTATTCTACCATGCATTTGATTGGTGAACAGCAAGCCACTAATATTAGGAGAACATGAATTATCAATGCTTCCTTTAACAAATCAACCTAGGATGGTGTAACCTTATTACTTAATCCTGGCACCTATGATTAGACATTTTCAAACATTTGGCCTCAGATGTCTTTTGCAGCTTTTGCAAATTAATGTTTTTCTTCTAAGATTTCCTTAGAATTCACAACTTGAAAACAGGCCATTAAGACCGAGTTGCACTGCACAACTCTCCTCTCATCCTATTTGCCTTATCTCATCTTGTTGGCATTGTTTCTGTTGTGTTTGTGGTTTCATACAAGGTCAAAGAGGTACAATGTGGATGAGGATAGACATCTTTCTGGTCTAACTAGAAGAGCCTTGTTACATAAACAATTAGAAGTGTATTGCATCCCTGCAGCTGCTACACATTACATGAACATGACCTACATTATTGCTAGCACTGTTCGGAATACACTCATCTCTGATCTGTCTCCTATTATCTCTGAATTTTCTCTGAAAAAGTCTCTATGATAATATCACTGTCAGTGATGTGGACCAAACTCAAACAAGTATTAACCCCGGAGGTAAAAACAATGACTGCAGATGCTGGAAACCAGATTCTGGATCAGTGGTGCTGGAAGAGCACAGCAGTTCAGGCAGCATCCAAGGAGCAGCGAAATCAACGTTTCGGGAAAAAGCCCTTCATCCCTTCAGACCTATGTACATTAACCCCCTCCCACCCACGGTTTCTTTCTCTCGTACTATTCTTGTTTTACATTTGTTTATACATTTATATTCATGACTTTGCAAATTCAGACAATTTAGAAGTTTGACTATTATCCTTGAACGTATTTTCTTTGGACTTGAAACAGTAGTAGTTTATTGGGTAGAAGGCAGTTGACATTGACTGTTTTCCTCATGGTCTGATGTCAGCAGTTCTCTCTCGAACTCAAAGGTCTTTAATATGTTGCATTTCTTGATGACATATGTCTATTATTTATAGCTGTCAGTGTGGTCCTGTTTTAGTAAGCAACTTTCTTTCTTGCAGTACCTTGGGTCATTACATATTGTTTCTTTCTTCTTAGCGGTGGCTTCTGTGGAGTATCATGCAACACATCTTCAATTTGTGGAGGTTGGTCCTTGTTCTACTTACAGGTCAGTGCTGAAGTAGGAAGGTTTATTAGTTCAGCTTCTTCAATATTTTGTGCTGTCTACCTCCCTCACAGCAATTGAATTATCAATGAAACCATCTGGTGTATTTCCTCAAGAGTGTTATGTGGGCATGTGTCCTTGCTTGACCTGATAACCTTTACTGGTTTGGATGATTCTTAAACAAATGGGGAGATCAGGTATTTTACTTGACCTTGTCCCTTCCTAATCATCTCAGCTCCTCATGGCAGACTTACCTTTGGAGCAGATAGTTGTTCTGCAATCCAGTTACAAATACTTCTGTTGTCTGTTTAACATTATACATCCTCTTGACGGAATGGGACTATTTGGTGCTGCCGTTTTGGCGTCGATTATTTGGCCCCACCATTTTGGCTCATTAGTTTGGCACTGAGCTGTTTTGGTGCCAATACATATCGATAACCATCGTGTGAAAATTTTGGTTTCTCTCTCTTGCTTAGAATGTTTTCAGCCATCTCTGGTATGGGCTGTACAAGAAAATAGAAATAAAATTGTATTACAGCTTTCCAATGTGAAGACAGAAGGGCTTAGGTATCATCAAGGCAGTAGATGACTATTAACAATTGTTAAATGAGAAAATGATTACAAAATGAGATTTGAATCTACAGCAGGTCATTACAGCTTTGACTATCAACTCTTGCTAGTTGAGAAAATTACATTGGGTCGTTAGTCATCCTCTCTTCTTTAACCAAACAAGACATTTTTTAAAATTCTGAATTGGCGCCAAAACAGCTCAGCGCCAAAGTAATGAGCGCCAAAACAGTTTAGAGCCAAAACGGCAGGGCCAAATGAACAGCGCCAAAAGGGTGGCGCCAAAACGTACACGACCTTCCTCTTGAATGCTGCAAATGTGTTGCTGGTCAAAGCACAGCAGGCCAGGCAGCATCTCAGGAATAGAGAATTCGACGACCTCCTCTTGAATGGTCTAAATGCCTCAGTTGCTGCCCTTACGTTTGCACTTTTTCATAAAAATTGTTGCCACTTGGAATCAGAACACATTTCAGCTTTGATAGTAATGGAAAATATTTCAGCCAAACAATTATAGTCACAGCTTTCCATCTCATTTATGGAGTGAAATGGATTTTTTTTATCCCAATTCAACACAGTTCAAGAGTTTCTGATCTTTGTTTAGTTTAAGATATCACCTTGCAGTATCCAACAATGTTTACCAAGACTTTTCTTTCATCTTTCATTATTTAACTTCTTCTAGCTTTTGAAAGAGGTTGAGGTCAATACACATACTTCTGCTCTGGAGTGAAAATAGTTGGTTGCAAAGTATATATATTTTCCATTGCTTGGTACCCCAAAGCAAAGAGTTATTTGTAGCACACTGTTAATGTTAAGCGCAGTGCTCCCAGAACATGTCATTCTGTACACCAGGTGTAGGTAGTATTTTGTCAACAATGGCAGACTATTGATAATATTGTGACACCGATTCTGTGTCAAACTTGAAATTCGTGAGCTGCCCATTGATTTAAATATCCCTCCATCTAAACGTTTGGACTGAGTCCCTCATTTCTCCTCAGAAAGGTTTGGTTTTATCCTTTACTGATGACTGCCCTATCTCTTGCTTTTCTGTGGCAGTGTCCTACTTCAGCACATTTTCTGTTCATGTTTGTGAAGATACTTCTGTCCACAGCATTGACAAGGAGTTTTAGTGTTTGGTGTCTGTCCTATGTGCTTATCTGCCACTTCTTTTGTGGTGCTGCACCTTAGATTAGGTACCTCAGATCTGTCTCCTAACACATCTACCTTATTCAGACTACAACCTCATGCTCAGTGGGTAGTGTTCATTGCATCAATCAAGTATTAGCCTTTTCAGACTCAGATTTAATATTTTTTCTTAATTTCTCCCTCATATAATCATTTAACTTCCTTTTAAATGCAACCATAATTTTGCCTCCACTACTCCATGTTGTTATTAGTTCCTGATCCTAAACTATCTCACAATTGAATTAGTTTCTCTTGAATTTCTTTATAGATGTATTAGTCACTAGTTTATATTTGTTATTCTTTATTTTAGACTCCCCACAAGGAGAAATTTATTGTCTATTTAACAAGTATATTGATTGTAATGAGATCCCTGACTGGGGCTATTAACCTGGTCAAATCAGAGAGTCCTGGTTGACAGATATTAACAGGAGTGACAGAAGTTCTGCTCACTCTTGGAGCTGGCACTGAGCTAGGTGGACCAGAGTCTTGTACTATGCACCTGTAAATACAGGCAGAGAAAGTGAGGACTGCAGATGCTGAAGATCAGAATCGAGAGTGTTGCACTAGAAAAGCACAGCAGGTCAGGCAGCATCTGAGGAGCAGGAGAATCAATGTTTTGGGTATACGCCCTTTTTCAGGAATCAAGCCCAAAACATCAATTCTCCTGCTCCTTGGATGTTGCCTGACCTGCTGTGCTTTTCCAGCACCACACTCTCGACCTGTAAATAAAGGGTGAATTGGTGTCGTGATACGACCTTTGTAGAATTATTTCAGTAAGCACAACACTGCAATGAGCAATGTGTTCTCTACTCACATGGGCTATACAAAAGTTGATTCCTTTCAGTTACTACACAGGCACAGCTGGGTAAAATAATTTGGAAGGATTCACGCTTAAAAAACATCAGCCAAGGTCGAAACACAAAAAAAAAATTTGAAGTCACTTTCAGTTGCAAGCAATTTTACCTCAGTTGTTTGTATAATTAAGTATGAATAAACACTCAGAAATTGATGGAGACACAATGGCATAGATTAATGATCAGAATCATCTGAGCGAGTCTCCTTAGCCTAACTATGCAATACAGAGTCATAGAGTCATACAGCATGGAAACAGACCCTTCAGTCCATGCTGAGCATTATTCCAACTAAACTAGTCCCACCTGTTTGCTTGGGCCCACGTCCCTCCTTTCATATTCATGTACTTATCTAAGTGTCTTTTACATGTTGTAACCGTGCCCACATCCAGCACATCATAGCAAGTTTGTTCCACATGCGAACCACCCTGTGGAAAGAAAATTGCCCCACATGCCTTTTTTGAAATCTCTCTCCTCTCACCTCTAAAAATGCCCTCTGTTTTGAAATCCCCCATCCTATGCAAAAGACACCGAGCATTAACTCTATCTATACCCTTCATGACTTATGTCAATGTAGTCTAAAGCCCAAGATTCTCTTTGTAATATACAGAATACGGGCCGATACTCATCATTCAACATACTTTCCTCACATTGTCCTTGTGATGACAGAGTCATAAGCAAGGCAACATATATTGACAATCTCTCACTACCCTAAGAGCATTACGGAACAGAGCCAGTGTGAGGCTGAAATCATGTTGAGGACAGATGAAAAGTGATAGCAAATTCACTTTCTTTAAAGACGTTGATGAACCAGTTAGGTTTAAGAACACTCTGGCTGTTTTCAATGATATTTCTCTGGCATGGCACAGGCAGTGCCAATCCTAACTTAAACCAGTTTCACAAGATACCAAGGTGGAAACTGAACTCACATTCTCTGTGTTGCCTTTATGGTTAGTTTCTGATACCAGCCTCCGAATTTAAAATATCTTATTGAATCGAATTTCACATCTTATTTACTGCTAACCCAGCTCCACATCCTAGGCTTCTGTACCTTAGGCAATGATCAGAGAACAAACTGTTGCCTTTGATTCTCTACACAATAATTAGAACGTAGACCCACAATTGAGATTCACCGAGCCTAATTTTCACCCTCACTGCCTGCACTCTAATTCCCTTGACACAATGCAAGTGAAAATTGTGCAGATGCTATAATGGTAGGCAATCTGTTCCACCAAAGTTTATGCTAAACAATGAGACCTAACTATGACAGAAGACAAGACCAGTCTAGAACCATCACGTCAGCAGCAAAAAAAAATGCTGAACTTGAGGACAATTCAAACAAAATACTGTGGTCACTGGAAATCTGAAATTAAAACAACAAATGCTGGAGGTACACAGGAGGCCTGGCAGCATTTTTGGAGAAAGGAATAGAGTTAATGTTTAGGATCTATTACAATACTTCTTCAGAACTCTTGATAGTCATGCTGGATTCAAAACATTAACTCTATTTCCCTCTTCACAGATGCAGGCAGGCCTAGTGAATTTCGCTAGCACCTTCTGTTCCTCATTTCTAAACTTGAGGGTGTAATTGCTGAAATACCAGTCCAGTCAGGAAAATTAGCACACCAACGTTCATTTAGATAATTACCTCACCTTCCCCCTTTCAAGGATAATCCTATCTCCATATGCGCAATAAAATGACTCAAGAAAACTCTGCTTTTCTTTCTCTGTTTCTATCCGTACTCTCCCTTTGTTATGCCGTTGCTTTAATCTGTACTTTGGGAAATATTAAGTTACTGCATAAAGTTGAGTCACATCAGCTGTGCAACTAATGAAGGAAAGTGATGGAAGGGTGGGGGAGGACAATTTGCTCTGAAATCTGATCAGAGAAAATAACTTCTCGCCATTGACTCTGAGCCAGTTGATGTGGTTATCGTGGAAATTCAGAACAAATGTGTATTTGAAGCATGAGAATTTATAAGCTCCGAAAGAGCTTTATGTGGTAATTTTACAAAACAACACAAAATTTAGAATTACAACTGCCAGACTCCATCTTGTTTAGATTTTCCATAAAATAATTTTCATTTGGGGTTAATCCTGACATCAAATTACAATGCAGTGAATTATAATACTGTTCTTTCACCTCTGGAATCTAAATATTAATCTAGCTTAATCTAAGTGTACTATTTACTGTAAAATTACTAACTGAGATATGCTTGCCAAATGTGAATGTAACTCTTCCAATCTGCCTTCTTCAAACTCTTCTAGTGCTGAATTGTCTCATTGTCCCTCCGCAAATACCTTACTGTTCATATTTTCTGATTAGTCTGCCTGTCTTTTGTTCATTCTGCTGATTTTTCTTTCATTTACATGTCCCTTTACATCCCAATTTTCCTGTGTATCCTTTTTGACCTATCCTAATTGATTGATTGACGATTGATGATTAATTGATTTATGTAAAATGGCTCACATGAAGAGTCAAGGGAGAATGAGACACAGGAGTTACCCAAGCCCATTCTGTGACTTAAATCTATGTACTAGATTGTCACATACTGGTAACAGGATGGATCAAAGTCTTCAAAGTATTAACAGGAAAAGACAGACTAGATAAACTATTCCCACTAGTTGAGGATTTTACATCTAGAGGGAATGGTCTAAAAATTAGGGCCAGACCATTCAGGAGAAATGTTAGGAAGCACTTCTGCACACAAAAGTTGGTAGAGGTTTGGAACTCTATTCTACAAACAGTAGTGGATACTGGATCATTTGTTAGATTAGACTTACAGTGTGGAAACAGGCCCTTCGGCCCAACAAGTCCACACCAACCCCGCCGAAGCGCAACCCACCCATACCCCTTACCTAACACTACGGGCAATTTAGCATGGCCAATTCACCTGACCTGCACATCTTTGGACTGTGGGAGGAAACCGGAGCACCCGGAGGAAACCCACGCAGACACGAGGAGAACGTGTAAACTCCACACAGTCAGTCGCCTGAGTCGGGAACTGAACCCGGGTCTACAGGCGCTGTGAGACAGCAGTGCTAACCACTGTGCCACCGTGCCGCCCCAAATATTAAATCTGATTTTTAAATCTGAGATAGGTAATATTGTATTAAGCAAAGCTCGTAATGGATATGGGTCAAAGGAAGGAAGAGGTGAGGCCACAGATCAGCCATGGTCGCAGTGAATGGCGGAACAGACTTGACAGGCTGGATGGCCTACTCCTGTTCCTATGATCAGAATGGTAGCCCTTTTGTTGGTGGATATAAAAAAAATCAATGTTTTGTTGATGAACAAATGCTGTAATTGGGTTGAGGTAAAGGCATCCAAATTCCTTTGGATGTCTTCCGCACATAACAACCACAACCAGAACATGTGAAATAAGACACAAGTAGCTAAATGGAGAGCAAGCTGCACACAAAAGACAAATATTAGAGTTGAGCCTGGTTACTCAGATTAGCAAAAGATGTAAATTTGAGTTCAACAGTGATCAGTAAATGGGATCAGTGCTATTTAACATTTGCATTAATAATTTGGATTTGGAAATTGATAACGCAAAAAATACATTAATGAACTCACTAAATGACTGTGTAATTGGGGAGTTCATTTAAACATGTGTGAGACTGTGTATTATGGCAGGCAGAATGAGGAGGTTATGTACTGTTGGAGTAATAACAGATTAACTGTTAAGGAGGTCTCATTCCAGATGTGAACATTGCATTAGGTCAAAACACAAATTAAGGAAGGCAGAAAAAAAGGCAACCAAGCATTGGATTCATTTCCAGAGCAATGCAATTAAAAAGCAGAAAGTTTCCAATGAATATTGTGTGATCCCTATGTTATCAGAAGATAGAAGTACTAGACTAGGTGCAAAGAAGAATCACTATGATATAATTAAAACATTTTATCCAACACACATCAGGATCTCAAATCTCAAAGAGAACAACAATTTATACTGCATGAAAGAAGGTGCTGATTGGTTGGCAATTGAACTCTGATTGGACATAGTATAAAAATATTGGGCCTCAAAATTAAGGCAGAGATGAGGACATTTTTTTCTACCAGAGAATTATTAGTTTGTGGCCAATTGAGTGCAGGCACAAAATTGGACATTCTATATTAACCCACAGCTGGAGAAACCAGGCCTGAAAAAAAATTGGTCAAACTGTATTAAACAGGTGCCAACAGACACAGAGAACAGTGGAAACCAATGTCAACCAACGTCACAGAGGTTCAAGGGGAACCAGTCACAACCAGCCCAAGGGTTGTGTATTAGAGGGGTATCAATCAGACTTTCTGGTACCTTGACTTCCAGCCAGTACCTGAGGATGTGCACTTTACACCTCGCCGATATGGCACAGTGAAGGGTGTTACATCCAGGAAGGTCCAGAACGAGATGCTGCCTAACCTGCTGTGCTTTGACCAGCAACACATTTGCAGCCAGAACAAGGGGGACAAAAGCATGCACCTGAAAGCTACCTGAAGGTGAGGTGTAAAGTGCATGTCCTCAGGTACTGGCTGGGCGTCAAGGTGATTGATACCCCTCCAATATATAACTCTTGGACAGGTTGTAACTGGTTCAAAGAAGACTTACAGCAAGCCATATGGTGGAAGACCATGTGACCATCCAAGAGGATCCAGGGGAAGATCCATACTGACCTGTGAGACCCACCTTTGGGGAAGAGAGCCAGCTCCATATCAAAGAGGAAGGAGATTCTGAAAGCCCAGCACAAACAGTTAGATAAAGAGCAAATATAGTGGGAATTTGGAAAATGTTCACATGATGTTTTTAACAATCAATATTTTGTTAATAAAATGGAGTTGAATCGTAAACCAACTTTTATATCCGTTTATCCACCTCACCAACAAAAGCAAAACTTTTGACACATAAACTGGTCAAAGTGTCCAAGGCATGGGCAACAAGTTTGTGGACTTATCTTCTCAGAACATCGGAAAGAGGATCATTAATATTTTCAAGGCTGATTTAGAAAGGTTCTTGATCAAGAAAGAATTTAAAGAGTATACACAGCAAAATGTGGAGTTGAGGCCATAATCAGGTTGCCCATGATCTTGTCAAATGATCAGGATGCTTGAGGGGCCAAATGGGCTCCTCCTAATTCACTTGTTTGTATCAGATGTACTGACGACATACTGTTGGAATGCAGTACCTGGGAGGGTAGCTGAGGCAGGAAACCTCACAACCTTTAGAAAGTACTTGGATGAGCGCTTGAAGTGTCATTATATTCAAGGCTATGGGCCAAGTGCTGGAATATGGAAGATGTAGAGTATGTTTTTTTTCCATTACAGATTTGAAGGGCCGAAGGGCCTCTTCTATACTGTGATTCTGTACCTGAGATCACACTGAACTGGATGTACCACATGACACTAAGAGGAGACAATGGCCTTGGGGCATTTTCACTGGACAGTAAATCCAGGTACACAGATCATTTTCTGGGAATCCAGCTTTGACTCCTGCCAGGGCAGATGGTGGAATTTGAATTCAATAAAAATCTAGAATTAGGAGTGTACTGATGACCTTGAATCCATTAATAACCTCTGGTTCACCTTTATGGAAGGAAGTTACAATTCTTACCTAGTCTGACCAACATGTGACTCCAGGCCAACAACAATGAGATTGACTCTTAAATGTCCTCTTGGCAATTAGGGATGGACAATAAGTGTTAGTCTAGGCAGTGATGTCCTCATCCTGTGAGAGAATTTTAAGAAAACCTTTATTTGTAAGGGAGGCAGAACGTCTTTTTTGACTTCATTCTGTTTGGGAAAATACCACTATCATACCAGAGTGAAGTGTTATTTTCACTTGTTTCTGAAATTTCTGAGATGCATTAGGAGGCGATGCTGCTCCTTTAACAAGGTTAGGTTGTCCTTGATTCTTTGTCAGAGGGTTTGTAAACGCAAAGATTCCGAAGTGTCTGGTTTGGATGGGTTTTAGGGCCAATTTGATTAAAGCGAACAGATACTGCATCAGGAAAAAAGCTTTCAAGTTTTCTAAAAAAAAACATGTGGATAATGGAAGGGGAATGGTCAGTTCTCCCAGCTCAGCTTCACTCTGGTTTGGTTTGAGTTTTAGCAGTCTGGCTGTTCAGAGCTGCTGATCAGTTTTTTGAAGCTGCTGATCAAAGAATCAGGTACATGAAAAAAGGTATTCCATGCTGAGTCTCTCTGCCATTTCTCTCTCTCTCTCTCCTGTGTCTGATTTTACCTTTTTCGCAAGGGATGTTTATGGGGATTATTGCAAGAATTTGGAGCAGCATCACTAAATTGGAATAATCTGTTGGTTTTCAGATAGGTTGAGCTTTCTGCATTCTGTTCTCTTTTGTTTGTGTTTCATTCAGTAATCCAGCAAATAAATTCTGTTTTAAAGCTACGTGGTTGGGCCAACCTGCATCACACCTGGAATATCCACTTACACCTGCTTAAAACAATGAGCAAAATTAGGGTCTGGGCTAACCTCTTGAAATGTTTTGAGGGAGTCTGGCCTGTTCCATAACATTTATTTTTCTGAGGTAGTTCAAAATGCACAAGATACTTTTCAAAACCAAAGGTGGAAGAATCCTGGGCCCATTCATGAGTCTGCACAGTGTACAGGGCGAAATGAGCCAGCTAGTATTCAGCACATTATTTCCACGTTAAGCTTGCAAGGTGGTGAAATCACCCCCGCCTTTTTATTAAGGTTTACGAACTCGCCAATTTTACATGGGGTTGTAGGAATTCCAATGCACATTTATTGATCAGCGAAGGTAGGTACAATGTAGGCAGCATGAGAGAACCCAAGAGCAGATTTCCCAACTAGCGTATTGAGGAAAGGGAGGTCAGTAAATTGCTCCATTTCAAAGATGAATTTGAGCATGGAGACTATTGATGTGTGTAAGGAAATTCTTTGATAGAGCTGCAAACTTGGATATGGCAAACATATCATGTGCATATTGGAAATATGTATGAGACAGGAGGTGAGGAGGGTGGGTCTGCAAAGTTCAAGCAGAATACTGGAAGACTTATTTTGTTGCAAATCTTTGAACTACATGCATGCAGTGTTAAAACATAAAATACAGAATGATCCTCTTTTGTCAAGTTATCACACCTTGAATATTAAAAAAAGCAGGAAGATAAATAAAATGAAATTGAAATCCAAATGAACCATATTAACATTCAAAGTTTTTTTTTAAATTGTAGACATATATATGCGTACCGATTCCTTCCCCCAGCAAAATAAGGTTTTTAATTCATGCATATATATTTTCACCGAACAAACAATATTTTGTGAAGTTCATTCTGTCACAAGGCATATTCTGGAAAAGACAATGAGACAGTTTGTGATAGTCAGTAGGCTAACATTCATGCTTGGATCAATGGATATGGTGACAATAGAGATTATCTGATGAAGCTCACTTATGACATTGCTGGGTTAGAGATATTGAAAGGATCCTACCTTTAGAAAACAGAATCCAGAAAGTTATGGGCTTGCAACATTGACTATATTACATTGAAATGCTTATTTCAGTCAAGGCTTACTTTCAATCAGGGTGCAACTGTCACTTGTGCAACTTTTTCTTATAATATTTTCTCATCCATACTTGTAATGTGTAAAAACTGTCACACACAATTATATCCTTTCATTAATAATAATGGTGTGCATGTTCCTTGTGTTTCAACAAACTTACGCACATCTAAAATTTCAGCAAAAATTCCTCAACTACAAATTGTGACAAAAAATAGAAGCAATAATCTGTTTGTCGCATATTATATTATTATTCGTTATTTATATATCAAAAGTGAGGGCAGTCTCAACATTCTAATAGCATCACACTTTGCAGATAGTGCTTTCATTTTAACTTTCCATGACTAACTGATCGCAGGGAGCCAGAGACAATGTAACATGATATTTGCCAAATGAAAACACATGGATAAGGAACTTTAGCTCCTACCAACTTTGCAAACTTTTGCATTGAAATCCACACATCGCCTAATGAGCAAGTTTTAGATCCTCAACATTCCAACACTGTGCTAGATTTATCCACATGCACCATTCTTACTACATCCCAGTGAACAACAGTATGATCTCCAAAATAAATAGATGTGTATTTGCAAGAATTTAGCTCTGAAAATATCTCATGAATGGCAAGTGAATGGCATTTTTGTCCTTTTCAGACTGTGATTGGGGACATCACTTCTATCCATCATCTGCACTGCACAGCTACAGGAACCAATGGGCAACGTTCTATGTGTCAGAGTCAAATAATTAAACATTTTTTTCATCACTGACAGTTTGGAAAATAAGGACAGCTCCTTTTGCACTTGGCTGACCACCACTTCACTACATTTGAACAATTCAGGGATCTCAGAACAGCAATGAGGAGCTCTCCACTGGCATCAGCCATGCTAATGGAAAGCTGTTGTTTTTTTGTTAATTCATTCACAGGTGAGGGCATTGCTGGCTAGGCCAGTATTTATTGTTCAGAGGGTGCTTAACCACATTGCTCTCAGCCTAGAGTCACATGTAGGCCGGAGAAGGTAAAGATAATAGTTTCCTTCCCCCTAAACATAGGGAATGGGTTTCACCCAACAATGGATTATCCTTATACTCTTAATTCCAGATTTATAACAAGCACAAATTCCACCATCTTGGTGGGATTCAAACCCAGGTTCTCAGAACATTCTCTGGATCTCTAAATGAGTAGTTCAGTGATAATACCAATAGGCCATCACCTCCCCAAGTCTCTTTTGATACATGTGCAGACATTTATCAAGATGGAATTTAAACACATATCCCTCAGACATTAGTCATTACACCACCACCGTGGTGATTGTAATGAGGTCAGCCAGTTGGACCTCATAGAATATGAGTTCCCTGATGAGGCTGTTAATCTGGTCCAATCAGGGAGCCCTGGCTGACAGATAGAAATAGGAGTGTCAGAGATCCTGTTCACTCTGAGAACTGGCTCTGAGGGAGCGGGATCAGTGTCAAGGACTCTCCATGTTTAAATAAAGGGTGACTTGGTGACAGGATACTGGCCTCTGTGGAGTTATTTTAATCACCTCCTTTTATGGATTTGATTTGATTTTTTGTTGTCATGAATCAAAGTACAGTGAAAGGCTTGCAAGCAGTACAGGTCAATCATAGCAAACAAGGACATACAGATCATAGGGTATTTAGACAGAGTGAGGCATACAATGTTACAACTGCAAAGGAGGTGCCCAAGCAAGATCAACATCGGCAAAATTAATATTATTTGGAATTAGAGAGGTCCATTCAGCAGTCTAATAACAGCAGGGAAGAAGCTGTTACTGAACCTGTTGATAGATGGAAGAGTGTATTTCTTGCTGGGAGGAGTCTTTGATGATGTTGGCAGCCTTTCTGCAGCAATGAGAAGTGAAGATGATGTCCATGGCTTTAAACAACACATCACCAATAAATTTATATCCAACATGGATAAATTGTCCAACAAATGTGTTCCGAGATATGGGCAAAGAAAGGTCATAGAGTCATACAGTACGGAAACTGGTCTACGCCGAACATAATCCCAAACTGAACGAGTCCCAGTTGCCTGCTCCTGAGCCATATCCCTCCAAATGTTCTCTATTCATGTATCTGTTGTAATTCAGGCATAGTCTCAAGAAATGATGGAACAAACTCAAGGGACAAAATGGCCTTCTCACTGTTGTATGGGTATGCTTGGTCCCTGAGCTGTATATGCTGCTGCTAACATCCTGTAAACAATTATGAAAATGACAGGGTTCAGTGTAGTAGAGGAAAACCACTTTCTGATCGAGTTGAAACAAGTTCTTGCACTTAAACTAAATATAGTTTCTTTGCAATGTTCGTTACATTGCATAGATAAAGTCATCATTGTCGTAGAGTCAGACAGCATGGAAACAGACCCTCTGGTCCAACTCGTCCATCCCGATATTCCCACTCTCTAGTTTGAGAGAGATAACTGGTGATGAATGTATCCTGAGGGTCACCCTGCCTCAGGCAAGGGATATGATTAAGAAGGCAGGACCTTTTCCATAATCTAAACTACGAAAAAAATAATCTCAGGAATGGAACCTGTACTGCTGGCATCACTCTGCATTATAAACTAGACATCCAGCAAACTAACAGCTGCAAATGTGTTGCTGGTCAAAGCACAGCAGGCCAGGCAGCATCTCAGGAATAGAGAATTCGACGTTTCGAGCATAAGCCCTTCATCTGGTTTCCTCCCACAGTCCAAAGATGTGCAGGTCAGGTGAATTGGCCATGCTAAATTACCCGTAGTGTTAGGTAAGGGGTAAATGTAGGGGTATGGGGGCTGATGAAGGGCTTATGCTCGAAACGTCGAATTCTCTATTCCTGAGATGCTGCCTGGCCTGCTGTGCTTTGACCAGCAACACATTTGCAGCTGTGATCTCCAGCATCTGCAGACCTCATTTTTTACATCCAGCAAACTAAGCTAACTGATCCCCATCCTGATTTGGTAGATGTTTGGGGCAGCATGGTGGCTCAGTGGTTAGCACTGCTGCCTCATAGCTGCAGGGTCCCTGGTTTGATTCCAACCTCGGGCGACTGTGTGGAGTTTGCACATTGTCTGCGTGGGTTTCCTCCCACAGCCCAAAGATGTGCAAGCCAGGTGAATTGGCCATAGTGTTAGGTGCATTAGTCAGAGGGAAATAGGTCTGGGTGGGTTACTCTTTGGAGGGTTGGTTTGAGCTGCAGGGCCTGTTTTCACACTGTAGGGAATCTAATCTAATCATTACTGTTGACACTTTGGGGTAGGTCAGATGTTAGGTTTTGTTCCTTTGAAAACCTAAGTTGGGTGTCCGTTAAATAATATATTATCGTAGAGGTCGATGCTTATGGCAGTCTTCAGACCTTTATACGCATTGATGCTTTTGTTCCTATAATACTTCAAAAATTAAGGTTGGATCTTGTTTTTGTTTTGACTCAATGTCAGTTTTGTCAAGTTACTTGTATTATTTCTCACCATGACGTAAAGCGAGACCTCTCACCATGCCTTACTAAACTTGCCTCATCAACTCCCTCCTGCAGCCACCCCTTCACTCAATTCTCACCCCATCTTCAGGAGAGCTCTGAAGAAGGGTCACTGCAACTGACCCCTGCTTTCTCTCCACAGCTGCTGCCAGACCTGCTGAACTTTTCCAGCACCTTCTGATTTTGATTTTGGTTTCCAGCATCAGCAGTTGTTTGGTCTTTTTTTTAGATTAGATTACTTACAGTGTGGAAACGGGCCCTTCGGCCCAACAAGTCCACACCGATCTGCCGAAGCGCAACCCACCCATACCCCTACATTTACCCCTAATACTATGGGCAATTTAGCATGACCAATTCACCTGACCCGCACATCTTTGGACTGTGGGAGGAAACCGGAGCACCCGGAGGAAACCCACGCAGACACGGGGAGAACGTGCAAACTCCACACAGTCAGTCGCCTGAGTCGGGAATTGAACCCAGGTCTCAGGTGCTGTGAGGCAGCAGTGCTAACCACTGTGCCACCGTAGCCTTATCTTACCGATTGGATTTCCAGAAAAACTTTTGCCATGATTGAGATATCCCAGAATTGACAGGCGTCCCTGGCGCGGGTGTCATTTAAAAACTCCAAAAGAAACAGTTAGTACGGAGCTGCACTGCAAAGCTCCAGGCATTTGTCCAATACATGGCAATCAAGGCATAATTGGCACCGCACTTTGTGGTCACCTACCGAGACATCGTCGTTGCCAGGGTGATGCAGAGGTTGCTCATCCTCTTAATGCAGTCTGGAAGAATGCTCAGCAATGTAGGAAGGTCAATGACCTCCTCCACTCTGCCAGTGTAAGTGCCACCATCTTCTCCATGATATCTCATGCTCACTCTATCTCTGCCACTGCACCCATCTCAGGTCAAAAATCATGCTCTACCACTCTAAACTATTAACAGCAACAACATCCCACCACTATAACCGTTCTCACCGACCTGCCTACAATCTGTGCTACCAGCTCACTCACTTGGGACGCCCCTCCATCTGCAGTGGCACTAACAGCAAAGCCACTCAATTTCAATTCCTTGAATCCTTGTTTCCATCTCTATCTCTGTCTGTCTGTCTGTCTCTCTCTCATTTCAGGAGAAAAACCACCCACAATCGAGCAGAAAAGAGGAGAGACAGCTGGCGGGCCACCTGATATTCTATTCTTTATGAAGAGAGAGCGCTGACATTGACCACCCTGAGCAGCTGACTGACCCACATCTAAGTGTCTGGACTAGCAGCAGAGGCTACCCTTCACACACTGTGCTAGGACTCACTAAATGAAGGCTGTCTCACTTTAACAAAAACAGAAATCAGAACTGGACTCAGAGAGCCATAGGGGCATAGAGATGTACAGCATGGAAACAGACCCTTCGGTCCAACCCATCCATGCCAACCAGTTATCCCAAACCAATCTAGTCCCACATGCCAGCACCCGGCACATTATCCTCCAAAGCCTTCCTATTCATATACCCATCCAAATGCCTCTTAAATGTTGCAATTGTACCAGCCTCCGCCACTTTCTCTGGCAGTTCATTTCATAGACGTATCACCCTCTGTGTGAAAAGGTTGACCCATAGGTCTCTTTTATATCTTTCCCTTCACATCCTAAACCTATGCCCTCTAGTTCTGGACTCCCTGAACCCAGGGAAAAGACTTTGTCTATTTAGATTACTTACAGTGTGGAAACAGGCCCTTTGGCCCAACAAGTCCACACCGACCCGCCGAAGCACAACCCACCAATACCCCTACATATACCCCTTACCTAACACTATGGGCAATTTAGCATGGCCAATTCACCTGACCCGCACATCTTTAGACTGTGGGAGGAAACCGGAGCACCCGAAGGAAACCCACGCAGACACGGGGAGAACATGCAAACTCCACACAGTCAGTCGCCTGAGGTGGGAATTGAACCCAGGTCCCTGGTGCTGTGAGGCAGCAGTGCTAACCACTGTGCCACTGTGCCACCGTGCCAGCCACTATCCTATCCATGTCCCTCATAATTTTGTAAACCTCTATAAGGTCACCCCTCAGCCTCCGACGCTCCAGGGAAAACAGCCCCAGCCTGTTCAGCCTCTCCCTATAGCTCAAATCCTCCAACCCTGGCAACATCCTTATAAATCTTTTCTGAACCCTTTTAAGTTTCACAACATTAGCACTGCTGCCTCCCAGCGCCAGAGACCCGGGTTCAATTCCCGCCTCAGGCAACTGTCTGTGTGGAGTTTGCACATTCTCTCCATGTCTACGTGGGTTTCCTCCGGGTGCTCCGGTTTCCTCCCACAGTCCAAAAATGTGCAGGTTAGGTGAATTGGCCATGCTAAATTGCCCGTAGTGTTAGGTGAAGGGGTAAATGTATGGGAATGAGTCTGGGTGGGTTGCGCTTTGGAGAGTCAGTGTGGACTTGTTGGGCCGAAGTGCCTGTTTCCACACTGTAAGTCATCTAATCTAATCTTTCCATAAGAACATTAACTCTGCTTTCTCTCTTCAGATCCTGCCAAAACTGCTGAGTTTTCCCAGCAATTTCTGTTTGTTTCTGATTTCCAACAACTGCAGTTCTTTGGCTTTTTGCTAAAGACTTGAGGACTGCTAACCAGGCCAAATTCCTGATTTTGTGTCTGGCAATTTGGCAGAACTGTGAGCCCGGTATCTCTGAATATGGGGCAAGGTACAAAAAACCAAAGCTAGTCAGCGATGCTGTGAGTATCCAGGGTAAGTTACAGGAGCAAGCAGACAGCACAGAGATGCAGTCTGGTCCAGTCCATGAACTAGGTGTAGATTCCTGGGTGCACAGTCCGTTTGCTGCAGTATTACAGTGTTAGCTACTGGTGCAGTATTTGTAGTACTGAAATATCGCGTAAGTGAATCAGAGACAGAGTCATTGAGTCAGAGATGTACAGTTCAGAAACAGGCCCTTCAGTCCAACTCATCCATGCTGACCAGATATCTTAAATAAATCAAGTCTGATTTGCTAGGATTTGGCCAATATCTCTCCAAAACCTTCCTGTTTACATACCCATCCAGATGACTTTTAAATGTAATCGTAGTTGCGTCATGAGAGTTCATAGAGGCTGGCACATGTCAGATGTCAATTCTGTGAATGTAGTGTGCATGTGGCTAGTGGCCATGGAGCTCTGAAATGTTAGTGCCTGGCATCCAACACAAAAGTCATCTGGAGCAAACATCGAGTTGAAGTCATCAGGCATCCACTCCAACTTCCATGTCGGAAAATTCTCAACATCGAGTTTTCTCACGACAGGTGGTATGATAGGAACTGCCCATGAATGAGGCAAGATGTGCAGTTAATATTTTCATTAGCAAGGAATAACCCCCTTAATAAGCAATTGACTACTTCCTTCCCAGAATCTTCCCAGAACCTCAATAGCTGGAACTTAGTTACAAGATGCAATGTGTTGCTCTTGACAGATAGGCCTCACTGAACTTCTCTCATGAATCTGCCACACTTCTTACACTGGGTCACACTGTTCAGGACTCTACAACAGTCTTCTCAATGTCTTAAAATGTTGTCTAACTGCACCATTTTAAGGCAACAATACATAATGGAGTTGGAACAGAAAACCAGGGAAAGAAAAAGAACTTTTAAGAAATAGGCACAATTTTCAACACATTCAGTTCTGGAAATGCCAATCATGCCCAAGGCATTTTACAAATACATTCAAAAATTTCTGCATGTTTTTGATTTAATTTTCTGCATGACCAAGACTTTGGCATGCAAAATCAATACCTCTCGCAGCATATTTTTGAGGAGAGAAATGAATAATTTCAGAATGGTAATGGAGGGAATAATTTCAAACTAATGTTTCTACAAGTTAAATGACAAAATCCCACATTGAACAAAAATGTTTTAGATTTTGATAATACATGTAATCCAATACATACCCTAAATCAGGAGTTAGAGAATGTTTTTAAGGCAGTCTGTGCTAAGTCCAAGAAAACAGGGAGGGGTGCAATTCTAGATTTAGGTTTAGAGAATGAAGCTAGATAGAAATCATAGAATCTCTATGATGTGAAAAGAGGCCATTTGGCACATTTTGTCTGTACCGACCTTCCAAAAAGCATCCCAATCACACTCATTCCTCTTATGCTATACTTATAAGCCTTCATTTTCCATGGCTAACCCACCTAACCTGCACATCTTAGGAGACTGCAGACAATTTATCATGGCCAATCGACCAAACCTGAGCATCTTTCGACTGTGGGAGGAAACTGGAGAACTCGGTGGAAACCCATGCAGACACGGGGAGAACATGCAAACTCCAAACAGACGGTCATCCAAAGCTAGAGTCAAAACCAGGCCCCTGGTGCCATGAGGTAGCCAATCACTTGTGTCACCATGCTGAACAATGATATCTTTCTCCATAGAACTAGATTATCTTGCTTCGATAATGCAGCAAAAGATTTCAGGCGACAATGACACAATTTTGAAAAAGATATCAAGGGAGATGCCTTTAGAATATCGGTGCTGGTGAGGAATGCAACTTCAAGTCATAGAATCATAGAGATGTACAGCACAGAAACAGACCCTTCAGTCCAACTCATCCATGCTGACCAGATATCCGAATCTAATCTAGTCCCACCTGACAGCACTTGGCCCATATCCCTCTAAACCCTCCCTATTCGCATACTCATCCAGGTGCCTTTTAAATGTTAAAATTGTGCCAACCTCCACCACTTCCTCTGGCAGCTCATTCCATACATGCACCACCCTCTGTGTGAAAAAGTTGCCCCTTAAGTCCTCTTTAAATTTTTCTCCTCTCACCCTAAACCTATGTCCTCTCGTTTGGGACTCCTCCAGCCCAGGGAAAAGACCTTGTCTATTTACCCTATCCATGCTCCTCATGACTTTATAAACTTCTATTAGGTCATCCCTCAGCCTCTGACTCTCCCGGGAAAACAGCTCCAGCCTATTCAACCCCTATAGTTCAAACCTTCCACCCTGGCAACATCCTTTTCAATCTTTCCCGAACCCTTTCGAGTTTCACAACACCATTCTGATAGGAGAGAGATCAGAACTGCACACAATATTCCAAAATGAGATAATTGGAAGTTTGTGACTCCATTCACAATCTCTGCGGTGTCAGCTAAAGTCAGAACCCACATCTTTTGAACAGTTGAATTACAGCTTCAATGGCAGATTTGGTGCACACCAGAAATACAACTGGGCAGAAAGAAAGTTGTGATGGCAATCAGTTTATTAATGGTTACATCATATTTTTCCAAACATTAAATGGGATTTCAGTACCATTTTCATCTTGCGGTTGCAATATGTAATGTTTTAGAAATGCTGGTTTATTTAGGCCTAGCGCCAGTAAATTAAAGCTAATTTTGTCGAAGCATAGATTAAATAAGGTCAGCTCGTTAAATCAAAACAATATACATTTGCTTAGACACAGTGACTATTCTGCAAGCATTTGTATTCTCAGAGCATCAAAATGTAAAGAGCATCAAATCAAAATTAAGTTGCATAATCAACAGTAAATTTCACTGCTTCAGTTTTTTAAAAAAATTGTGTTTACATATTACTACCACAGTAAGTTAACATATGGTATTTTACCTACATCAGAAATAAATTAAACCTTTCTGCAAAAATCAAAATTAAACAAATTTATGGAAATAGTATCAAATCAGTCTTTTTTACAAACTCATCTGTACATATAAATTACAGCTGGCTGGTACACTCTTTTACCACTGTTGTCAAATGATTCCTCATGTTATTCTGGAAAATTATCATATCTTTGATAATTAAATCACAAGCAAATGCACATGAATATCATTTTTAACCTGTTCATTTTTTTAATTTTAGTTTATGTGAAAAATACACTCCATTTAAGATGATCTATTATCATTCTTCAAATTAATGCAACATAAATTAATTCCATGCCCTAAGTATACACATTGGAAATTTCCTGGGGCTTCCTCTGTTTACCCACTGGTCTCGCTCAACCAGCCACCACTCCCATCAGCCTCGTCACAATAACTGGTGGATATTTTGTTTGTTTTTTCACTTGAGCCAGATTTCCACTGAACTTTCACTTTTGTTACAGTAGCGCACTGGGAGAAATCCCAAGGAAATTATCACAACAGTTCTTTGAACGTGGTAATTAGGGGTCTCCGAATCTGAGAATTACAATGGGAACAAGCAAATGTTAATATAACCCTGCCAGATTCTGTTATTTTATCCAAGACTGGCAAACATAACGAATATTTATTTTGTTTTTTTGAATGAAATTTGGCAAATTATCTTTTAACAATGCCTGAAGTAAAAAGCATTAAAGCATGAAATATTATTTCAACAACTAATTGTAAGCAAAGTATGAACCTGAATCTTACATTTTCAGAATGTATGAGCTGTATTATCCAAAAAAAACAATTACTTTTTAATTATTCGACAGTATTTAAATCACTCTAATTTAAAATTGTAAAGGTGTAATTGGTAAAAATTGTCATGTAATAATCATTTGCTAAGACAGCACTTTCTCTGAAGGACCAATGTATTTTTCAGTAATGGGGTTTCTTTAATGGTTTGTTGAACATCACCATATTTTCTGTCTCTCATCTTTGAAAATACATCCCTCGAGACTGTAATGCAATACAGTATAACGAAAAATATAATAAAATCTGCAAATAACGCAAGAGCTTTATTTATTTACTTTTGATGTTGAGAAGATAACCCAGTGGGCCAAAGGTTTGCTGGTAACACATTCCTGACCTAAAAGGTCACAGCACATAAAGGTAGATTACTGACTGAGCATGCATCTCTGTTCTCAAACGAAAGACGCGCCACACATATAGTACGGTCTCTAAAATGTCAAAAACAATAGTTTAAAGCCTCTACATTTAAGAGTCAAATGAAAGTGTTTCAGTTTTGATGGCAGCAAAGGGAGATTCCCTTGAAATGCGTACACCTTGCATTTGGCATAGTTACATCTACATGTTTTTCTTCCTTGAGAAATTCATGACAAACAAGATCAATTGCATTTCTTAAGTATGTTGGCAAATAATGTAACAAGACAATATCAAAGCTCCAGAGCAAGAATAATGGATGAGAAAGGGGAGAAAATCCAAAATCGTAACAGCTGTTTTTCAGAGTCCAGTTTTGTGGCCATTTGTCACACATGCTTTATAAATCAATGGAAATTAGCTCATAAAAATGAGATGTCAAATGAGGTGATTTTGATGGTTGTAAAGACAACAAGGTTTAAGCAACACTAAATATTGCTCCACAAGTTAAGCACTTTTAAATACTATAACAGAACCTCTGCTGTTTATGAAAACAAGTTAGTCTAAACTAGTGTTCCTGATGCATGACTTTGCAAATCAGGAATATTTATCAGGAATTTGGATGTGGAGAAAAAACTGTACTTGGCACCATTGATCTCTGTGTCTGAATTCTCAATATGTGTTCTTATTGCAACGAACTCAACATCACTCAAGTTAATTTGTAAAGCCTAACCTCTTACAATTACCAAATAGTTAAACAACAATGAGGGATAAATGCAGATTTACAAAGATTCATACCACAGAAATTTGGGTCAATACAATACCATCTAATAACAATTTACAAACTGGTAAATTCATGCACATTTTCTCTCAACAAATTCATACCTGTCTTCAGTGTATTAAATGAATTATTTTCAACCAACTACAATATTAATAAACAACTGAGAAACTTCATGACGTGAATAAAAAATATATTTATGCTGAGCAGGCATATTATGGCTAGGATTGTGCATTATCAAACTAGAAGAGTTTAATAATTGTATGTTAATTATATTGTCATGATTAAAGATAGAGAGATGAAGGGAATTGATTGTTTACGTACCTTCAGCATGTAATTAGGTTATTGACCAGCGGGCACTGCTAGAGCTGAACTTCATCGTCAGGCTCAAAAACGTAGTTTTTTAAAAAATTTGGAAACTTTTCTTTGAGTTATTTTTTGTTGCAGTACCTTTTTAGTAGGTCATCAATTAACTAATCTGTATATGTTTCCCATTTATTTCAAAGTGTATAATTAGATTCCATTCGGTGCTTTTCTCAAAAGAGTTACAAAAGGCATCTTGATTTGGTTGGTTATTTTCAAGCCTCTGAGACAGGAAATTGTGGATTCCATTCTTTTTACAGTATTCACAGAACCTTAAACATCTTCTGCTTCCCAGAATAGTGAAACATACAAGAAAGGTCGCAATGTCACTATTTGAGGGGGCTGCTCCTTGGATTTTGTTGCCACTTCAGCCCCTGATTCTGGTCAGCCTGGTGAGTGAGGGGCAGGTAGATCAAAGGACCTCCGCCTTAGCCTGTTCCTTCATAAGCCTGACCAAAGCAGCCATGAACAATCAGGGAAGGAAAATTGGAGAGATTTTTCAACTTTTTTGTCTACAACTCTCTAATGGTCACGTTCATACCTGTGTGCCCTTAGACAAAGCAACATGTCAGATTTTTCATGACTGGGTTGGTGGGTCCAAGTGCTTTATCACTGCCTGTAAACACTGATTAAACTATTTCCTTTAATAGTTTTGTTTGTTACAGTTCCCCTTTAAGGGTGGTCCTTTAGTTAAATTGTTGATTTAATGATTACTTATAATTAGAAGAGTCTAAAGAGACACTCTCCTTTAAGAAGGGTTTACTTGTTTATTTGAAAACATTAACAAGGTATACAAACTGGAGAAACTCAGCAGGTCTGGCAGCACTTTTGAGCAAAATTAGAATAACTAAGTGCAATGATCTTTCATCAAAACTTTCTAAAGAAGGGTCACTGCACTCGAAATGTTAACTCTGCTCTCTCTCTCTCTCTCTCTCTCCACAGGTGATGCCAGACCTGCTGAGTTTCTCCAGCACTATCTGTTTCGGTTTCAGATTTCCAACGTCTGCAGTTCTTTGCATTCACGTATTTCTGGGAAACTTGGTGCCTGCAGGGGCAAGATGGATATAAACAATGCAGCACTCTGTAAATAAACTAGCTCTCAAGGAAAGGATTTGCACCTGGTCGGAGGTTTCAACATCTGAATTCAGATCCATTTAACAGAGATCACAATGTCATCTACACCAGTCACTGAAGTTGGCACATTGTCATGAAATGATTTTGCCTCATAAAGAGAGAAAAAAAAACACAGAGGGCCAGTGTTTAATAAATAGGGGAAACACGTTAAATGTTTAAAATTGAAAAATCATCTGGTAGAATGGGATTCCCTCCCAGTTAGAAATAGCAGTGTACTTGGCACAATTTTTTAATCCTCATTAAATACAGGTATAATCCAGTGGACTCCAGACTGTTTATGTAATATCATTATTTTAAGAACGGGAGAAGTATAAACCGGAATATACAGGCCAGTTTGTGCTGATAAAGTTATTAAGAAATAATTATAAAGTTTAAAGTAAACTTTCCTTGAAAAAACATAGACGTCACAGACAACCAGCAAGGATTTCTCACAGGGAAATCCTGTTTAACCAACTTGATTGAAAACATTCATCAGAAATGTGACAGAGTAGGCTTTTAATTCATCCAAAAGATGGGGGCAATGCTGATTGGGCCATCAGTTATTGTCCCTCCCTAATTGTCCAAAGGGTGGTTCACTGTCCAGCACATTGTTGTTTGTCTAGAGTCACATACAGGCCAGGGAAAGACAGCAATTACCTTTTCTAAAGAACATTAGTGAATCAGATTTTTTTCTTATAATTTTGCCTCGTCATCGTTAGACTCTTAATTCCAGAATGTTATTGAAATCCACCATCTGCCATGACAGAGGTTTCAACCTAACCACCCCCACCTCCCCTCCCAAACATTACCTAGTTCTCTGGAATAATAATTTATCAATAATACCTCTCTGCCATCACCTCCCCAACATGTGAAGGGAAAGTGTAAGTACGGATACAAAACTGATTGAGAGACAAGGAGCAAACGGTTGTGATGGAGTTCTTTATGACATGAGGTAGTTAGCATTGGTGTTCCACAGAAGTCAGCTTGGGGGCTGAAGTAATTGGTTTTGGGCCCAACTCTAAACTCAGTTCCCTAGCTACCAACCCTTTCTCTCTGCTTGGCAACAGTCTGAGGTTTGTTCACAACCTTGGTTGTGCTTCCAAACTCATATTCATGTGTAACATGACCTAATTCCATCTCTGTCTCAGCTCATCTGGCGCTGAAACACTTATTCATGGTTTCATTGCTATTAGACTTGATTACTGCTGGCTCCTCCCACGTTTAACCTCCATAAACCTAAGCTTAACCAACATTTTGATGCCAGTGTTTTAACACACACGAAGCCTTATTCCCCTGTCATCTTTGTGTTTGCTGATCAACAATGGCTCCCAGTCACAAACAGTTTTGATTTTAAAATTTTTGTCCAGGCTTTCACATTCCTTCCTGGCCCCAACTTCTTCAGCCTGAAATTCTCTGAGATACCTGCAATTCTCTAAATCTGGCTTCTTGGGCAGCACTTACTTTAATCTCTCAACCCTTGCTGGCCACACTTTCATTTCCTTTGAACCTATGGATCGGAATACCTTGCCTGCATCTCTCCTTTCTCAATCACATTTTTCTCTTTAGACAACACGTCTTAAAACTAGGTCATCGACCACATCTTTGATCATCTGGCTTGATATTCCCTAATTTGACAGTTTTTGCATTTTGTTCCTGTGAAACAATTTGGGATATTTCATTATACTAAAGGTGATTATATAGATATAAGTTGTTTTCACTATTACTTATTTCAGTATATCCATAAATAATCTCCTCTTTGACATATGGAGGCATGGTATAAAATCTGAAGATGATTTGAAACATGGCAGACAGAATATATGGACGAAGGTCAAAATGACACAGACGAGTTGACGAAATGGGCAGCAGCGTGGTCATTGGAGTTGAAAG
Organism: Hemiscyllium ocellatum; assembly: GCF_020745735.1. Taxonomy (NCBI): domain Eukaryota; kingdom Metazoa; phylum Chordata; class Chondrichthyes; order Orectolobiformes; family Hemiscylliidae; genus Hemiscyllium; species Hemiscyllium ocellatum. Next base: position 10,264,873 of record NC_083413.1, on the reverse strand, counting down.
GATTAAATGTGAATTTTGGGAAGATAAATATTTTAAAAAGACAATATGCAATAAATGGCACAATCTTCAAATGTGTAGATAAGAAGTATTGGGATCCATACAAATGTGTCCTTAGAAGAGGCATTACACTTTGATAAAATGGTTAAGAAAATAGGAATGCCTTGGACTTATTAATAAATGATGATGATAATACCAAAAAAAAACCCACGCTAAAACATCAGCAGTCACTGATTAGGCCACAGCTAGAACATTATGGATAATTCAGGCCATCAAAGAAATAAAGACTTTAAAGGTTAAAAATGAGGTTTATCAAAAGACTTTTTTAGTTCGTTAGTGCCGTTTGAAAAAAAAGGGAATTTCTTTTTCAAACAGAAAACGTTCAGAGTGAACTAATAGAAGTGTTTAGTAGAGGTTTTGTTAGAATAGATCGAGAAACATGATCCCCTCTGGCAAGTGGGTTGATAACTAAAAGGTCACAGACTCATAATCAAAGTATTTAGAGGTGCTGTGAGAAATGTTTCCACTCAGTGCATTGTCAGGATCAATCTGGAACACTCAAACTGAGAGGGTGATGGATGGTGATATCATACATAATTGTAAAATAAGAGTTGGACAGGTACTTGAGAATAAAGAACTGACAAAGTTATGAATAATATTCAACAAAGATTAGGGCAGCACGCTGGCTCACTGGTTAGCACTGCAGCCTCACAGCACCAGAGACCGGGTTCCAGCCTTTGGCAACTGCTCGTGTGGAGTTTGCACATTCTCCATGTGACTGCGTGGGTTTCCTCCAGGTGCTCCAGTTTCCCCTCAACAATCCAAAAAAAATGTGCAGATGAATTGGAGGTGCTAAATTGTTAATAGTGTTCAGGGAATTGTAGGTTAGGTGCATTAGTCTGGTGTAACTTTTGAGTAATAGGGTAGGGGAATGGGTCTGACTGAGTTACTCTATGGAGGGTCAATGTGGACTTGTTGGGCCGAATTGTCTGTTGCCACACTGTAGGGATTCTATGAAATTTGATGGACGGGCCAGCACAGGATGACAAGCCAAATGGTCTCCTTGTGTGCCACAAGTTTTCAGCCGCATAAGCCTACAGATGGTGGGAGAACAAACTGTTGACAACACGCAATAACGCCGTTCTGATATTGTTTAACCTAGAAAATCTGGTTACCCAGTCTGCATTAGGAATTACATCGTAAAATAAATTCCCTTGTCAACTGTAACACTTTTGTCACGAGGCGTCATCCTTTACTTTCTCTTTAACATCCCTACATGAACAACAGCGCAACGTTAATTCAATATTAAGTCAGTGGACTGTTTTCTTCTTACTTAGAAACATCCATATGACTCAAAATTGCAAGAAATGGAGTTGAAATGGCTAATCAATAAACAGCAGATGTGTGTAAGCTCAGAAGTCTTTTCTAATTTGTTACCACAAATGCTACAATTACTAGCTACTTTCCCCTTAATATCTGTAACTATTCTATCACCTGCTTCAAATGGAGAGGGTGACAGTTGGTGTTGGTATGTAATTCTCTTTAAGTACAGTTGGCAGTCCACTGAGTTCACCATGCTCAGCGAAAATGACATATGGTACATTATAAATATATGAGGACACTTAACAACTGGCAGTATGGTTATTATAAGCACTATTACACAATTATGCATATTCAGTGTGTACAAACATGTTGATGCAACATGCTGGGAAAGTAGAAAAGCAGCATATTCTATAAATGGTGGGAGACTGAGAAATGCTAGTTTTCAGAGGGATCTAAGTGTCCCTGTACATGAATCACAGCAAGTTAGCGTGCAAGTAATTAGGAACCAAATGGTATGTCAGGCTTTATTACAATGGATTTGGAATACAGGATTGCAGAATTCTTACTGTAATTGTGGATTTTGGTGACACCATACTTGAAGTGCAAATTGCAGTTTTTGTCCCCTTATCCAAGGGAATTGTCCTATGAGTAGATAAGGCATTTTTTTCTTTATTCTTTCATGGGATGTGGGCACCATTGGCAACGTCAGCATTTGTTGCCCATCGTTAATTTCCCTTGAATTGAGTGGCTTGAGCAGCCATTTAGAACATAGAACATAGAAAAGTACAGCACTTTGGCCCACGATGTTGTGCTGAGATTTGATCCTAATGTAAAATATGGTAACAACCTACGCACTCCTCAACTCACTGCTATCCATGTGCATGTCCAGCAGTCGCTTAAATGTCCCCAACGACTCTGCTTCCACCACCACCGCTGGCAACGCATTCCATGTATTCACAACTCTCTGTGTAAAAAACTTACCTCTAATGTCTCCTTTATACCTTCCTCCTAATATCTTCAAACTATGACTTCTCGTACCAGTCAATCCTGCCCAGGGGAAAAGTCTCTGGCTATTTCAGAGGGAAGTTAAGAATCAGACACTTTGCTGTGGATCTGGAGTCACATGCAGACCAGACCAGGTAAGAATGGCAGATTTCCCTCCCTAAAGGACATTAACTTGTTTGCAAAGTTGTTGACAGTTGTCCTGGTCACCATTACCAAAATCAAGAGCTGCTTTTAAGTGGCAGATTCGCAAGTTTAATTTAAATCACATAAGCTGCCTTGTGGGATGCAAACCCATTAACCTGAGCTGCTGAATAATTAGGTTAGTGATATTACAAATAAACAACCAACAATGGCCCACACAGATTTGCTGAAATTGGAGGTGATCTCATTGAATCTAGTGGCCTCATAGAAATTTATAAAATCATGACCAGCATGTGATAGGGCAACACGTCAAGGTCTTTTCCCCAGGATAGGGATGTTCAAATCTAGAGGGAATAGGTTTAACAAGAGAGGAAAAAAGTTTAAAAGGACCTAAGGGGCAACTTTTATGAACAGAGAGTGGCGCATGTATGGAATGAGATGCTAGAGGAAGTGGTGGAGGCTGGTACTATTACAACATTTACAAGATATATGGATGGGTATATGAAGAGGAAGGGTTAGAGGGATATGGGCCAAATGCTGGAAAATGGGACCAAATTAATGTAGAATATTTGGTCAGCACAGAGGATTGGACAGAAGGTCTGTTTCTGTGCCGTATGTCTCTATGGCTCTATGACTTTCAGTCTCATTTTTCCAATTAGGCAAAGTTTCCCAACCTCGTTGCTGACCAAAGGGATTCTTTCCATATTGGAATTCAGGCCACATACCTAGAGTAGAGTTACAAGAGGACCATAGGGTTGTTCTTGCTTCAGAGCTAGATGACTAGCAGTTGTTTAATCTGAGGGTCACCACACCTCAGGGTGAGCTGAGAAGTTGAGAGGGAGAGTCCTTCATGGTGCTCTGAGCTTGGTCTGGCAATTAAACCCATGCTGTAGGTGGCATTCTGCAATTACAGGCCACCTACCCAGGTAACTGAGCATAAGACCATAAGACATACGAGTAGATATTTGTCCATTCAGCCCAACGAGTCTGCTCCACTATTCAGTCATGGCTGATAAGTTTCACAGTCCCATTCTCCTGCTTTCTCCCTATAACTTTCAATCCCCTTGGCAATCAAGAACTTACCTATCTCTGCCTTAAATATACTCAATGACCTGGCCTCCACAGCCTTCTGCGGCAATGAATTCCACAGATTCACCACTCTCTGGCTAAAAGAGGTTTCTCTTTATCTCTATTTTAAAAGGTCTTCCCTTTACACTAAGGCTGTGCCCTCTGGTCCTCATCTCACCCACCAATGGAAACATCTTCCCAACATCCACTCTGTTCAAGCCGTTCAGTATGCTGTCAGTATCAGTCAGATCCCCCCTTATCTTTCGAAGCTCCACCAAGTATAGTCCCAGAGTTCTTCCTGGGATATTGCCAAGTCTGATACATTCAAGACTTGAGTGGGATTTTCCAGTCACCTCCAGAAGAAGGGAAAATACATATTATTGGTTGGGTCAACTTAATTGAGTGGGAGATCAAAAGTCCAAGCCACACCTTCAAGGATGACTTCAACAATTAAGTTGTCCCCATTCAGCTGTTAACAGTTGATGAGATGCCTATTGACATACATTGCATCGCAGTTCACACACAGCTTGTTGAAGTAATGTTGGCCTTCCAATGAACTTTGGAAACTCAAAAGCCAAACCAGAGCTGCCTGGTGAGTAGCCCTTCTTCAGTAAATCCAAAATTAGCTGTTTTATCTTTGCGGTGAAATATCCTTGCTGGCACTCATATTGTCACTTCTCAGAATAAATTAACTGAGACAGGATAAACATAAGAAGGATGTCCACAATGACCAGGAAGGTAAAAACAAGGACTGCAGATGCTGGAAACCAGAGTCTAGATTAGAGTGGTGCTTTTCCAGCACCATTCTAATCCTGATTAGGAATTCCTGATGAAGGGCTTTTTGCCTGAAACATCGATTTTTCTCCTCCTCGGATATTGCCTGGCCTGCTGTGCGTTTCCAGCACCACTCTAATCTAGACAATGACCAGGGGATCTAGAGCCATGTGGGTCACAGTTTTAGGATATGGGGCAATCCATTCAGATGAAGGAGAAGCTTTTCACGCAGAGAGTGGTGAGCCAGTGAAATTCTCTGGTACAGAAAACAGTTGAGCCCAAAACAATGAATGTTTTCGAGAAAGAGTCAGATAAAGCTCGTAAGGCTTAAAGGGGTGAAAGATAATGAGGAGAAATCGGGAACAGTAACAACTTAAATGATCAGCCATGATCATATTGAATGACAGTAGCAGACTTGAAGGGCTGAATGACGAAAGTGAGAACTGCAGATGCTGGAGATCAGAGTCAATATTAGAGTGGTGCTGGAAAGGCACAGCAGATCAGGCAGCATCAGGAATGATAAAGGGCTTTTGCCCAAAACATCGATTTTCCAGCTCCTCAGATGCTGCCTGACCTGCTGTGCTTTTCCAGTACCACTCTAATCTTGAAGGGTTGAATGGCTTACTCCTGGGCCTACTTTCTATGTATTGAAGTACGGTTGGCATGCTCAGATGGTCCCACTCTCCCTGGGCCCTCTACAAGAAAAACAGATGCAAATTATGGCTGAACAGCAGAAATTGCAAGAGGTTCCTTAAGGCTGAACCACACAGAGCCGCAAAACCGAGAAGCAGGGAGTGGCATTTTCCTAAAGGAGTGGAAACGGAAATGCAGTGAAGGTGGGAAGGAATAAGTTGGGCAGCATTGTGCTCCAGTCAGTCCATGGGTTGTGCTCTGGGTCAATCTGTGTCAATCCAAGCTGGGTTCCGTCATATCAGGTAGATGTTAGCTTCTGATGTTCCTGGTGATGGCTCTTGCCTGAAACATTGATTCTCCTGCTCCTCGGATGCTGCCTTGACCTGCTGTGCTTTTCTAGCAACCCACTCTCGATTCTGATCTCCAGTATCTGCAGTCTTCACTTTCTCCTAGATGTTGGCTTAAAGTTAGTCCAGGGCGGTGGGAAATTCCAGGGAATGCTGGGCACCTCAATGGTAATAATGATTGCCAGTGCATTAAGAACTAAAGGATGGAGAACCACAGGGCAATAGGGATGGTAAACCTATGAAGAACAGAATTGGGAGACATGATGGTTTGGGCCATAGTGCATGGAAGGGGGGAGCCTTGGTACTCAAATGGACCAAGTAACCAACCAAAACGTCATCATGTTGAAAGGATACCAAGTGTTCAACACAATCTTCTATCCAAGTACAAAGGTAGTAGCATTTCACATTTCAAGGAGTCTTATTTGATGGGGAAACAGGCCTACAGTTTGCATGTGTTGACAAACCGAAGTGCATAGCAATTAATGAGGAGCCCGGTGAATGGACAATCAGATGCAGCTGCCCTCAACTGTTACAATGCCAGCATACCTACAGAACCCAACTGATAGCGTTCCAACAAGATCTCTTTGAAATCATTGGTCCGGATTACATGTCACTTCATGATCTCTCAGGTATGTAAGTAAGAAAGATAGCAAGGGATGCAAACGCAACATAGAAACTGCTCCTAAAAGATACATCACAGAAGTTCAACAAAGATCCTTGGACTGAAAGTTCCAAACCCATCATCACACTAACATCTTGAAGGAAATAAACAGCATATGAATGGGAACATCACCAGCAGCAAGTTTCCCTTCAAGCCATTCACTATCCTGACATGGAAATACATCAGCGTTTCTTCATTATCACTTGGTCAAAACCCTGGAACGCTCTTTCCACATACGTTTACACCATTCACCACCAACACTCAGTAACAGCAGTGTATACCATCCAGAAGATGCAACGTAACAACTCACCAAAGCTCCTCAGATGGCACTTTCCAAACTTGTGATTACCACCATCTAGATGGGCAAACATAAAAAATGTACATGGGAAAACCATCATATGCAAGTTCTCTTCCAAAGCCTGGAAGTATATCCCCATTCTTTCACTGTCACTGGGTCAAAATCTTGGAATTCCCTCTTCCAGAGTAATGTGGGTGCACCTACACCAAACAGACTGCAGGGGCTCACTACTGCCTTCTCAAAGGCAGCCGGGAATGGGCAATTGATACCAGTCCAGACAGCAAGTCACATTCCCATGAATAATTTTTAAACAACAAAGGCATTCATCCTATCCATAAACACCTTGTCAAAACCATTTAGAATCTGATAACCTCACTCTTTGCTCTTCTAAATTCTATTAAAAGCAAGTCCATTCCTTCCTCATAAAACAGCCCATTCATTCCAGGTATCAGTCAAGTAAACCTTCCTTGAACCACCTCTGATGAATTTACAGCATTCCCTCAACAAAGAGACTAAAACTGCACCTAATATTTGAAATATGGTCTCATCAATGTTTTTTTTTAACTGAAGCATTAAATCATTACTTCTATGTCAAATTGCTCACATAATAAAGGCTAACTATTGGTCTTCCCAGTTCTGTGCTAAACCTGCATACTAACCTTCTGTAATTCATGCACTAGAACACCTAGATCCTTCTGCACCTCAGAATTCCATTCATTCACGATTTAAGTAACACCCTCCTTTATTACTCTTCCTGTCAAAGAAAAAAAACACATCTTCCTAAATTTTAAAAGTTGAGGCTTTAGCACAGATCTCTGTAGAATTCCACTTGTCACAACCTGTCAATCAAATAAAGATCCACTTATGTACACTTTCTTTTTTCTGCCAGCCTACCTATCCTCTGTCCATCCTTCACATTACCCCTATATTGAATGCTGTAATGTTCTGCATTAACATTTTGCCTTCTGGAAATCCAAGTACAGTGCATCTACAGGCTGTTTATTGTCCACAGCATTTGTTACTCATTGAAAGTAGTCTAATCTATTAGTCAAATCAATCTTCCTTTGGCAAAATCGTTCTGATTTTTCTTGAATGCCCTGAGTTTTTCCAACATTTGCAAGATTTTGTCTGAACCTTCCCTGAATAGCTTCAGTGCTCTGTTACTGCTGTATGCTGCAATAATTATTTTTCCAATCTTCCTGTGTTAGATCTCTTCTCAAGACACTACTTCATGCAACTGAATGCTTTTAGTACACTTTCAGGTTTGTTTCCATAATTACTTGAATCAAAATCCATTTCCCACAACCAGATGTAATATTGTTTCCTTCACCATTGTTTGGGAGGTAGATTGATCAAGAGGTTTCCTTTAAAGATATGAGATTTTTTTTCTCATTTCTTACCCGTAGATCCCATTATACCTTCTCCATATTGTGATAATTAAAACTTCCTAAAACCATTACTTCATTTTTGGTACATACTTTTGGAATTTGCCAACAAATTTGCTCTTTCTCACTGTGTGAACATTGATTAAACAAAATCCCAACAACGAAACCCTTTCCACCACTCTCTCGTAAAACTCAAACCAAATAGATTAATTCCCAAAAACCTTTCTATAGCCTTATGAAATAACTGCACAGAGGCCAGTATCCCATCACCAAGCCACCCTTTACTTACGTATGCACAATACACTGGTTGTGGATAGTCAGCTCAGAGTCCACCTCTGAAGTGAGGAGACTCTGGATATCCTGTTTTATCTGTGAGTCAGGGCTCTGTGATTGTCCCAAGCTGACAACCCCAATCAGTGATCTCATAATCAATAGGGTCCACCTGGTTCCAATCACTATACCTTTTTATTGAGAATTACTTCCTCATTTTTAATTAATATTGCCCGAGTCTCTCCTAGTTTCCTGTTATATCATCCCTTAGTACTTGGCAGTCAGGAAAGTTAAAACCCTTATTTTTGCAACCCCAGCATAATCCAATGTAGTCTGCAGCTTGTGTCTACAGCTCTGAAGTAGTCATTCTCCTCAAGTAGTTAAGTCTCCAAAAATGCTTCTGGGACTTTCCAGGACATTTAAGTGTTTAGTTAAGATCTTGAGGGATGCTGAAAGGTTGCTTCTCTTTCTGGGGGACCTTATACTGAGAAGGGGGAGCAAAGTTTACAAGTCAGGATCTCTCTTTCAAGGTGGAGATGAAGAGGAATTTCTCCTTTGAGATGATCATTAGTCTTTGGAATTCTCTTCCACAGATAGAAGTGAGGCTGGGTCACTGAATATATATGAATTAGACAGTTGCTTTCTTGCTTAAAGGGCAATTTAAGAGTTATGGGGGACAGACAGGAAAGTGGAGTTGAGGACACAATCACATCATCCACAATCTTCAGAAAGACCATTAGACATCAAGTTTGCTCCACCATTTAATCCATGAATGATTGAATTTAATTTATTGTCACGTGTACTGAGGCACAGTGAAAAGCTTTGTCTTGCAAGCAATACAGGCAGATCATAGAGTTAAGTAGCATAGATAAGTAAATAATAGGTAAACAGCAGCAAAAACAAAAACACAGGTACAGGTGAACGCTAAGAGTTTGTGAGTCTATTCAGTATTCTAACAACAGTAGGGTAGAAACTGTTTCAAACCCATTTGGTGCATGTGTTCAGGCTTCTGTACCTTCTCCCTGATGGTAGAGGTTGTAGAAAAACATTGCCAGGGTAGGATAGATCTTTGAGAATGCTGGCAGCCTTTCCTTGACAGCAGGCCTGGTAGATGGATTCTATAGATGAGAAGTTGGCCTTTGTGATTGCCTGGACTGAGTTCACCACTCTCTGTAACTGCCTCTGATCTTGAATAGTACAGTTGCAATACCAGGTAGTGATACATCCAGACAGAATGCTCTCAATGGCGCACCTATAAAAGTTGGCAAGGGTATTCGCTGTCATTCCAAATTTCCTCAGCTATCTGAGGAAGAAGAGACGTTGTTGGGCCTTTGTAACCAGTGCATCCACATGAAGAGTCCAAGAAAGCTTGTTGTGGATGACCACTCACACTCACCACATGTTCCGCCTCTGCGCTGTTAATGTGTAGGGTAACCTCCTGCCGAAAGTCATTAATGAGTTCCTTGGTTTTGCTGGAATTGAGAGCTAGATTGTTCTCAGTGCACCATTTTTCCAGGTCTTCCGCCTCCCGTCTGTAGTCTGTTTCATCGCCATCCGAGATTCGATCAACTATGGTGGTGTCATCAACGAACTTATAAATGGCATTAGTCTGGTATTTGGCGACACAGTCATGGGTATACAGTAAAACATTTAGTGAGCTGGTCACATCATCTGTTGAGGCTACACAGACAGAGAAGAGTTGGATGACTGCTAGGAAGGTGAGTGAGCATGGCCAGACAGCGCAGGTGTCCCCTGGCCATTCTCCTCTCAAACAGGGATGCCATTTTGGATACTTCTCGGTAGGTGGCCTCTCGGATGAAAGCAGCCACAGTTGCCAGATCAGTGACACCACGACTGGCTCTGTTGTACATCAGAGAGGGTCAAAGTGTCGATAAGCAGCAGCAACAGGAGGTTCTATAGTCAGAGGCCCAAACAGGTGCTTCTATATTCACAAGTCAGATTCCACAATGGTGCATGGTCTCCCTCCTGCGGAAACAGCATATTCTAAAGGTAGTAAGCAGCCAGAGGTGGTGCTCCAGAACAGTACTAAAACCTTGGCAGAAAGCGACCAGAGGTCCTGCAAAGGAAGTTTAGAGAGTTTGGTTGGAATTTGAAAAGCAGGATATCTAGTGTTATAATCTAAGGATTACTTTCAGTGCCACATGCCAGTGAGGCGAGGTATAAGGAGGTAACTAAATAAGTGACGAAAGAGCTGGTGTATGAAGGAGGGCTTCAGCTATGTGGACCATTGGGATGTCTTCCAGGGCAGGTGATACCTGCAAGAAGGATGGGTTGTACCTGAACTGAGGGGGCAACAATATCCTGGCAGGGAGGTTTGCTCATGCCAACTGGGACTGTTTAAACTAGTAGCGGTCGGGAACCAGAGTAGTAGGTCAGCAAGTAAAATAACCAAGTAGTCAGACACTGAGGCCTGTAAGACTAATAGGAAGAGCAGACAGGGATAGCTTACTGAACACAGTTGGCCTAAAGTATATTCGTTTTATTGTAAGGAGAATGACAGGTAAGGCAGATGAACTTACAGCTTGGATTAATCGCTATGATGTTGTACTTATCACAGGAACGTAGTTGAGAGAGGTTCAAGACCAGCAGCTTAACATTCTGAGATTTAGATGTTTCAGGCAAGATAAAAATCACACAGCACCAGGTTATAGTCCAACAGTTTTAATTGGAAACACTAGCTTTCAGAGCGCCACTCCTTCATCAGGTGGTTGTGAAGGTCCAGAACTCTGAAAGCTAGTGCTTCCAATTAAACCTGTTAGATTATAACCTGGTGCTGTGTGATTTTTAAGTTTGTACACCCCAATCCAACACCGGCATCTTCAAATCAGGCAAGATTGAGAGGGATGTAGGAGAGCTGGGAGAGTTGCATTACTGATCAGGGAAAATATCATAGCTGTACTGAGGGAGGACATCTTGGAGGCCTCAACCAGCAGAGTCACATTGGTAGAGCTTGGGAATAGGAAGGGTCCAAGGGATTGTACTACAGGCCTCCCACCAGCCAGCGCTTGATAGAGGAACAGATGCTTGTCAAGTATGGAAGAGTGTGAAAACAACAGGATTGTTGTGGTAGGGATTTTAATCTCCCCTATATTGACTGGGACATGCTTACTACCAGGGGCTTGGATGGGAGACAATTTCTTAGGTGTGTCCAGAACAGTTTTCTTGAAACAATATGTAAATAGTCCAACTAGGAAAGGGGCCATACTGTACTGGTATTGGAGAATGAGCCTAGCCAGATGATTGAAGTTTCAATGGGGGAGGATTTCAGGAACAGTGACCATAATTTTGTAAGTTTTAAGTTACTTGTAGAGAAGGATAAGACTAGTGCTCAGGTGAAAGTAAACTGGGAGAGCACAAATGATCACAATATCCAGCAGGAGCTGGGGAATATACAAATGTTTGAGGTTAAATCCATATCCAGTATGTGGGAAGCTTTTAAAGTTCAGAACCAGTATGTTCCTGTGAAGATTAAGCGTAAGTATGGCAAGATTCAGGAACCTTGGATAACAAGAGAAATTGAGAGCATTGTCCAAAAGTAAAAGTTCTTTGAAGAGGTGTCAAGTTCATTGAGAAAGTGTTAAGACAGGTCGAAGATGGTAGAGCAGTGGATGTGGTGTATATGGATTTCTGAAGGCATTTGATAGGGTTCCCCATGGTAGGCTCATTCATAAAGTCAGGAAGTATGAGATACAGGGAGATTTGGCTTTCTGGATTCAGAATTGGCTGGCTGACAGAAGGCAGAGAGTTGCTGTTGATGGAAAGTATTCTACCTGGATGACAGTGTTCAGTGGGCTCCCGCAGGGCTCTGTTCTTGGACCTCTGCTCTTTGTAATTTTAATAAATGACTTGGATGAGGAGGTTGAGGGGTGGGTTATTAAATTTGCAGATGACACAAAGGTTGGAGATGTCATTGATAGTATAGAGTGCAACTGCAGGCTGCAACGTGACATAGACAGGATGCAGAGCTGGACTGAGAAATGGCAGATGGAGTTCAACCTGGATAAATGCGAAGTGATGCATTTTGGAAGGTCGAACATGAATGCTGAATATAGGATTAAAGACAGGATTCTTGGCAGAGTGGAGGAACAGAGAGATCTGGATGTGCATGTACATAGATCCCTCAAAGTTGCCACCCAAGTGGATAGGGTTGTTAAGAAAGCATATGGTGTTTTGGTTTTCATTAACAGAGGTATCGAGTTTAAGAGCTGGGAAGTTTTGCTGCAGCTCTACAAATCCCTGGTGAGACCACAGTTGGAATACTGTGTCCTGTTCTGGTCACCCTACCAAAGGAAAGATACAGAGGCTTTGAAGAGGGTGCAAAGAAGGTTTACCAGGATACTGCCTGGACTGGAGGGCTTGCCTTATGAAGAAAGGTTGAATTAACGTGGACTTTTTTCTCTGGAGAGAGGAAACCTGATCGAGGTGTACAAGATATTGAGAAGAATAGATAGAGTCAATAGCCAGAGACTTTTCCCCAGGGCAGGATTGACTGGTACAAGAAGTCATAGTTTGAAGATATTAGGAGGAAGGTATAAAAGAGACATCAGACGTAGGTTCTTTACGCAGAGAGTTGTGAATGCATGGAATACATTGCCAGTTGAGGTGGTGGAAGTGAAGTCATTAGGGACATTTAAGCGACTGCTGGACATGCACATGGATAGCAAGGAGTTGAGGGGTGCGTGGGTTAAGTTACTATATTTTACATTAGGATCAAGTCTCGGCACAACATTGTGGGCCTAAGGGCCTGTTCTGTGCTGTACTTTTCTATGTTCTATGTTCTAAAAGGAAGCACATTTAAGGTTTAAGAAACTGAAAATGGGCGGAGCTTTCAAAAAATTCAAAGATAGCAGGAAAGAACTGAAACAAAGGATTAGGAAAACTAAAAGTGGCCATGAAATGTCTTTGGCAAATGGGATTAAGGAAAATCCCAAGGCAATTTACACATGAAGAAAGAGCAACAGGTTAGCGAGGGAAAGTGTAGGTCCACTCAAGGACAAAAGTGGGAATTCATGCATGGAGCCAGAGGAAATGGGTGAGGTCTTTGATGACTACTTCACATTGGCATTCACAAAGGAGAAGAACATGATGGATGGTGAGTCTCTGAAGGAGTATGTTGATATTCTGGGTCATGCCAATACAACAGAGGGAGGAGGTGTTGGGTGTTTTAAAATTATTAACAAACAGGTCCCCGAGATCAGATGTGATCTATCCTGGAACGCTGAGGGAGGCAGGTGAGGATATTGCTGTACCCTTGTACAAAATCTTTGTATCCTCTTTCATCACAGGAGAGGACTGGAGAATAGCCAACGCCGTTCCTTTGTTTAAGAAAGGGAGAAGGGATAATCCAGGAAGTTACAGGCTGCTGAGCCTGTATTGGAGAAGATTCCTAGGACTGTGATTACTCACATTTGGAAAAATATGGACTAACTTGTGCTGGGAAGGTCATGTCTCACAAACTTGATTGAGTTTTTTGAGGAAGTGACAAAGATGGTTGAATGATTGATTGAAGATGAGGGATTACCTGATAGAAGTTTACAAAATTATGACGGCTTAAATATCAATTACAAGGGGACATAGGAAAGGGGGAAAGCTTAAAGATGCTAGAGGGAAGTTTTTTTTATGCAGAGGATGGCAAGTGCCTGGAGTGTGCTGCCAAAAGAGGCAGTAGAAGCAGATACAATGGGAAAGTTTAAGAGGCATCTTGACAAGTGTATGATAGGCAAGGAATAGAGGCAATAGGGTTTTAGTTGAGAAAAACATCATGGGTGGGTGCAGTCTTGGTGAGCCAAAAGGCCTGTTTCTGCGCTCTACGTTTCTTTGTTTTTCACAAATGATTCTACTGTTATTTTAATTTAATTGTATTAAAGAAGATATTTCTATTACATAACTTCATTTGATTTCTGAAACGGCACAGGTATCCCAATTGTTTCAGAAGTACAGTGTAGCCTCGTTATTGGGATGCCTTGAAGAGCAGCAAAATAATTTTCTCCTCTGTTGGCTGTGGTGACAGGTCTACAGGGATCAGGGTAATGTTTCCTGTAATAGGAAGATTCCTATTTACAGGCTCCACAATAACAAGGTCATCACATTATCATTGCTGGTTAAAACAATTTCATTTCTATAAAATCAAAGGAACTGAACTATAACAATGTACATTCATTTCACAGATTTTGATGAGATAGGTAAAATCAGAATTTCATTTCTATATTTATCTATGAATCCTGTCTAAAGTGATACATAATTGATTTTTATGACAATTATGTAAAACTGCAGCAGTGAAATAAAACTTGCAAGTAACGTCTCATCTTACCCTGCAATGTTATTTGAGGTAATGGTTCTGAAATAGTTAATGTTGGATGTGCATTAGCTCCACCCATTCTGTCAGTGTCACCCAGTCTGTAGGAACAGATAGAGTTTGATACTAGCCTATGTCATGTACTATATGTTGCCAGGGTTGGAGGATTTGAGCTACAGCGAGAGGTTGAATAAGTTGGGACTGTTTTACCTGGACTGTCGGAGGCGGAGGAGTGACCTTATAGAGGTTTATAAAATCATGAGGGGCATGGATAGGGTAAACAGACAAGGTCTTTTCCCTGGGGTAGGGGAGTCCAGAACTCGAGGGCATAGGTTGAGGATGAGAGGGGAAAGATATAAAAGGGACTTAAGGGGCAACTGTTTCACACAGAGGGTGGTACGTGTATGGAGTGAACTGCCAGAGGAAGTGGTGGAGACTTGTACAATTGCAACATTTAAAAGCATTTGGATGTGTGTATGATTAGGAAAGGTTTGGAGGGATATGGGCTGGGTAATGGCAGATGGGATTAGATTGGTTGGGATATCTGGTCGCCATGGGCGGGTTGGACCGAAGGGTCTGTTTCTGTGATATACATCTCTACGAATCTGTACAAGCCACAAGAGTCCTTACTGATTAAGTCAAACTTATAATGTTTGGTATTTACTGCTATCACACAATAAACCATTTCAATGAATATGAATATTGCTACTTCAGTAAAGATTCTGCAGAACATTAAGTGCTACTATTAGATTGACTCTTGACAAAGTATACATAAAGCAGGTTTGATGGCAGTGAATTATCTACACCCTCATTCTCAGGCAAATACTGGCAGAGGTGGCAGATAGCCTGAGGTACGGTAGTGTTGATTAGTGAATACTACATGGTGAGCAGCAGTATAGAATCAAATATCATGAGAGATTGTCTGACTAGGAGCAAAAGATACAAATGAAGAAGCAATTTTGAAGATAAATGAATTTACCAGTTTAAAAGCACGAACAGCAATGACACAATATTCAACAGGTAAAGACTGCAGCAGCTATAGATGCAGCAACAGGGGAAGCTCAGAACACCAACAGCACACCTTCATTAAGAAGCTAGAAACAGACAAAAGAAAAGAGTGTAGGCTAGCAAAAGAGAGAAAAAAACAGCAATACTTAGAAAAACACAGAATGCTTAGGGAGCAAGAGAAGGCCCTTAGAGTAAAATGGGTGAACTTTTCAAAAATAATGCAAATGCCTGAAAGACAAGTGAATGTTAAGAGAGAGTTTTTATCTCTCACAATGTACATCACTACCTTTGGCTCACAAGGCTGAGCTGCAAGGGACCGTGAAAGAGCCAGAAAATACATTTATACCATCGCTAATATAATAAACAATAAATACCATTCATTACTGCTGAAGGTCTCAGAGTTTAAGTAAGATGGTAAAGAATAAATTTGGAGAACTCTAGTTGAAGAGCATTTCAGAAGAAGTCGGAAGAAACTGAAGCTTTAAAAGTGCTGGGGTCATAGGAAAACAAGGCATTAGAACAGAATTAAGCCATTCAGCCCATTGGGTCTCCCCGGCAAATGAGACCGTGGCTGATCTGATAATCCTCAACACACTAATGAGCTGCCAGAGGATATGGTGGAGGCTGGTACAATTTCAACATTTAAGGGGCATTTGGATGGGTATATGAATAGGAAGGGTTTGGAGGGATATGAGCCTGGTGCTGGCAGATGGGATTAGATTGGGTTGGGATATCTGGTCGGCATGGACGGGTTGGACCGAAGGGTCTGTTTCCATGCTGTACATCTCTATGACTCTAACCTTTGATTCCCTCAAGTATCTGAGTATACTTCATGACCAAGTCTCAACAGCCCTCTGTGTTAAAGCATTCGGCAGTTTCACTCAACTCTGAGAGCAGAAATTCCTCCTCATCTCTGTATTAAATGAGTAGTCCTTATTCTGAAATTGTGCCTAGTAGTCCTAGATTCTCCCACAAGGGGAAACAATCTTTCCACAACCACCTTGTCAAGTCCCTAAAAATTGTGTATGCTTCAATAAGATCATGCCTCATTCTTCTATATTCCAATGGGTACAATCCCAACCTACTTAACAATTAAGACTGTGTCTTCATACATGATATCAGCCAAGTGAACATTCTCTGGACGGTCTCCAATGCCAGTATAGCTTCCCTTAGAGAAAGGGCCCAAGACTGTTTGCAGTATTCCAGCTGCGGATTCAGTAATTATGTTGCAAATTTAGCTGTTACATTTATAAAGGCAGAGAACTTTATTTTGAAATGATATTGTACAGAGTAAAGTGCTTAGTGTTTTAGACCATGAAAGGGGGAGGTTTCTGTTTTAGCCAGGAAAAATGGGAAAACTACATACGGGCCAGAAAATCTTGCAAAGATTAAGTAACAAACATCTTAATTACTGAGAAAGATTGGAAAACCTAGAGATCCGGTATTACAATGAAACAGTTATTAAGTGTTGAAAGCAGTAAATCAGTGCAGAGCAGAATTTTTTTTAAAGCTTTCTTGAAGAATTTATTGCAATACAAAGTTCAAAAAGACACAGATTCAGAAATTATTGCACAATGTCAAGCAAACTCTATACTAAGTCTGAAGCTGAAACAGGTTATCACATTATTCTGTTCAATAGTTCCGATTACAAATGATGTTATTAATTGACAGAAAACCAAAAAAAGTACAGATACTTTTAAAGATGTCCTAAAAGGTTTTGATAATTATTTCAAATTAGAAATCAAGAAGACCCTTGAAAAGGGAAGATTTAACATCAGAGTTCAGCAGGTAGAGCAGCAGGTGAGGAAGAGATGAGGGCTCCTGCAAACACTGAAGAGCTCTAAAGATGCACATTATCTCAAGACACTGCTTAAATTTATATTAGCACACTCTCAATCGCTGCAGTTATAGTCGCATTATTGAGCATTGTGCTTGTAGGGCAGGAGGTACAATGTGAAAATCATTGCACTGACACACAAGAGAAGGTAATGGAGGCAGTCCTTGCTGAGACTACATCCCTTCAGAGGCACGTCCCTTCAAAAATGTTGACTCTGCTTTCTCTCCACATGCTGTCAGATCTGCTGGGTTTCTCCAGCTATTTCTGTTTCATAGCAGAAATTTTCTCCAAGTTAAAGACTGGAAAGACCAAAGACATTGCGTGGAATTTTCCCAGCCTCTGAAAGACCTGAGCAAAGACAAGTCAGTTACAGAGTCATTGATATGTCCGGCATGGAAACAAACCTTTTGGTCCAACTTGTCTATGCTGACCAGATATCCTAAGTTAATCTAGTCTCATTTGCCAGCACTTGGCCCACATTCCTCTATATCTTTCCTATTCATGGCCCAATCCAGGGTCTTTTTAAATGTTGTAATTGTACCAGTCTCCATCACTTCCTCTGGCAGCTCATTCCATACACGCACCACTCTTTGTGTGAAAAAATTGCCCTTAGGTCCCTTTTAAATCTTTCCCCTCTCACCTTAAACATATAACATCTAGATTTGGACTCCCCCAAGATTGGCAGAAATGAGGTTCTAGATATCAAGACAGTCTAATTCTATAACCATGCGTTTAACAGTGAGACCCAAATCTGAATAGAAAGCAGTATGAGGCCTATTTGCATTCATCTGAGTACCATGAATATCTAACCATGCTGCCTTAATAGGCATTTACCTGTTCTCCCATGTGCCCAAGAGATTTAAAGGGTAATAATTCACCAATATGAAAATCGGAGCAGGTACCAGGCAACTTCAGTTTGCTGCTTGCTTCTCCAGACCTCCATGTTGGAGTCACCAACATCTCAGGATACACGCCATGGACAGCAACCTCCTGCACACCCTATCCACAGAGGTTGGCATCCTCATGACACACCTCAAACCCACCTATCATTCAGCTCTCCTTTGAAATGTGGAACGCATCAAAACCTTTCATTTCAATGCTGCTGCCAGGACTTTTGCCACAGGGACAGGAGCCAATCTGATGGATTGGTCTAGGATGAATATCTGAGCTTCTCGCTTGCTCTCTTAGCGCTCAATCACTTCATTTTGACCTGGACAATTTCTTCCCTATTTGCATTTTGCTGTCTCAATCAGAGCTTAAGGCTTGCATTTCTTCTGTCTAGCCTCATTTTGTAGACACAAAGCTAGGATGGTGGTCAGCATTCAGCGTGAACATTTTTAGGCTTCTTATCTAAGGGAAAGCCATACTGGCATTGGAGGCAGACCAGAGAATGTCAACATGATTGATACTGGGTCAGGAGGAACTGTCTTTTGAGAAGGGATTGAGTAGATTGGGTCAGTACTCATTGGAATGTAGAAGAATGAGATGCAACCTTAGTGAAAAATGAAAGACTTAACAGACTGAATGTGGAAAGGTTGTCTCCCCTTGTGGGAAAGTCTAGGACCAGAAGGCATCTCACAATAACAGGTTGCACATTTAATGCAGGAACCAAAGGGTATTTCTTCTCTTACAGAGTAGTGAATTGTTTGAATTTTTTTACCACAAAGTGCTGTTCAGAGGAAGTGGTGGAGGCTGGTACAATTGCAAGATCTAAAATGCATCTAGATGAGTATATGAATAGCAAGGGTTTAGAGGGATACAGGCCAAATGCTGGCAAATGGGACGAGATTTGTTTCGGATATCTGGTCGGCATGGACGAGTTGGACCATGCTGCACATGAAGGGCTTTTGCCTGAAACATCGATTTCGCTGCTCGTTGGATGCTGCTTGAACTGCTGTGCTCTTCCAGCACCACTGATCCAGAACCCATGCTGCACATCTGTTTGACTCTATATTCAAAACTGAGATAGACAGATATTTAATCAGTAAGGGAATCAAGAGTGGAAAAGTGGAAGTTGAGCATTATCAGGTCTGCTATGATTTTGCTGAATGGTGGAGCAGACTCAGTGGGCTGAATGGTCTACTTCTGTTCCTGTGTTTTATGGTCTTATAGGTAGCAGTAACAACGAATGTCTGGGAGCCAGTCAGGCCAGCCGGGTTCTCATATTTTGAGACAATTTTACTTTTTTTTAATGTTTCCTTACAGTGAAATAATTTTAATTTAATGTGTTTACATTTAACACACTGTTTTTTGCAATACATAAGGCATGATAAACAAGTGATAGCTGTGATGATTTTGCAAGAACAAGGAAACTGCTTTTGATAGTTAGTTAACAGCTTCAGCAAAGGAAATACAGGTTGAGTGACACCATACTTCATAACATTTATACATCATGGTCACGGTCGCTCAACTCAATTTCTACCAGGGTCACTCAACTCTTGACCTCTTTGCAGCCTAGGTACAAAGGTGGACAAAAGGGATTAACACCAGAATTAAGGTCAGCATGACAGCTCTTGACATCAAAGCAACATTTGACTGAATATGTCATCAAATGGTCCCAGAATAATTAGAGTCAACAGGAATCGGGAAAACTCTCCAATGATTGGAGCCAAACCGAGCATAAAGAATGATAGTTTTGGTTGCTGGATTCCAATGATCTCAAACACAATTACTTACGGAGTTCCTCAAGATAGTGTCCCAGCTCCACACACATTCAGGTGCTTTGTCAATGATCTTCCCAATGTCAGAAGTGGTGATGTGTGCTGATAATTACACAATGTTCAGTACCACTCACCAATCCTCAGGTATTCAAGCAGCTTGAGTCCATAAGCAGTAAGGACTGATCAACATTCAAGTTTGAGATAAGAAGTGGTGAGTAACATTCGTGGCTCTCAACTGCCATGCAATAACCACCTCTAAACAAAAGAGAATCTGACTATTTCTCTTTGGCATTCAATGGCATTACCTTTTTTAATTGCAATGATAAGCTCCCCCATCCCACTTGGAACTGTATCATTGTTCCTTCACTGTCTTCCTTCTTAACATCACTGTGAGCACACCTATAACAGATGATCTGCAGCAGGTAGTTCACTTACATCTTTTCAAGGCAATTAGGGTCAGTCAACAAATGCTGTCCTAGCTTGCAGGGTCCATATCCCATGAATAAAAATTAATAAAATCCATTGTTGAAATAGGAACCTTATATGAACATAATAATGTGTTTACAGGCTCACATTACATGAACGTATGTACAGTTTTAGAGTGCAGAGTGGAAAACACAGAAAGCACCAAATGCATACCTCACTTGCTTCACTCATGGCAAAGTGAAAAAAGTACTGATTCAATTCGAAGGATTCCCATTGTTCTCACCCTATATTACAAATTTTGCCTATCTGAAATTCCTAACCTTTCCTGAAGCGCATAGCTGTACACTAATTTACACAGTCAAAACAACTTTAAGTATTATACTTAATATTATGGCAGACTGATACTTTTAAGGAAACATGAAGCAGGATACAAGAAACCAAAGACACTTTTACAAGGCCTCCTATTGCAATTCTTTGCCTTGGGGGTTCACATTACAAGTTAAGTCGTAAACATAATTTACTAAAGTGTCATATGTTCAGTTATAGTGAATAGCAAAACTCCTGTGCCATTCTGCACAACTATAGCACAGTCACAGGGGTTTCATTAATTTTTACAATCAGCAGACACGGCAATTTTTACTAGTGAAAGGCTATTAATAAAGGCCTGTGATATAAACTCAGAAGGAAGTTAATAAAACACTTAAATGCAGTGTATTCTAATGTTGGCAATGGTAATTGCATGCACAGCAATAATGGGCATCTTTAAAAGCATTACAATTGATAACATACAATGAAACACAAACAGGATGATTAAATCGTCAAACTCTCAATAATAAATTATGGAGTAGTTATGACCACTTGAATACACTAGCTGCAAGACAGTGTCACATCACACTGCTGGAGCTGTAAATGAAAGCAACAAGGGTTTTATAAGGCGGTGATGTCTTTGAGAAGACAATTAGATATCCTTTGGCCCCAGTTAATTTTATGCGGCAACATTTAAATAAGTTAACTCTATTGCTAGTCAGTTTAATGAAATTATAATCATTTATTTCAGAAGATATCCTTAACCACGCCACAAAAATGTGTCCCAATATTTATTATACGGCAGGTAATTATTTTTTCATGCTCAGTGCTTTGCCAAACAATACAACAGAAGCCAACTAATCAGCACTCATCTGCTTATCTTAAATATATTCATTTCAATTGACATTGGCAACAAATCCTTGACAAACATATTTGCCTTAATTTAGGTATACAGTAAAAAACAACATTCCATGGAAACGCTTCCATTTTAAGGAACAGATACCAGGGGACTCATTTCAGAACCAAACCAAGCATTGTGGATTCTGGATTGATAAGCTGTCAGTAAAATAGGAAAGCAATTAATATATCTCTTCAGAGTAATCCAGAGCTGTTTAAGCCATATTTTTGCATTTTTGTAATGGACTAAAAGGTACCAAGTATCAAGTCATACAGGCTCAGAAAATTCTGGAATGCTAATAGTGGTAAAAGATCTATAAGTTAAAGAGAGGAAACAATCCTTTCCCCAAATATTTGATTACTAAAAACTAATGCAGAAAATTACAGAGATGGACAAAGGGTGAGGGTGGGATTGATTTTGGCTGCAGAGTGGCTTCCAGGATCAAATAAGCTGTTGGTCTTTGGTATAATGTATCAGAATGTTGACAATATCTGTGAACTACAGATTTACGTAAGTCAACAGTTATGAATGAAGAACAAAGAATTCTTATTTTTAAGTCACTGTTATTAACTGCAACAGTCCTTTCAAAAAAATAGCTATTTGATACATTGTTTCTAATATGCAAACCATACCAGCGATTTTTGCAAAATGAATAATGGTCGTTTGAAAGGTACAAGGTGTGTTATATTAATCTTGTATCGCGAAGATAGCATGAACAGTGGATTGAAGAGGACTTTCAGTCAGGAGAATAAATGTGTTTATGTCATCAACAATGAAGTGTTCATACAGGAAACAAAACTCACTGATAATGAAAAACAATTCATATTTCAGTGATGCCACTGAACTAGTTCTGGCTACCACCTTCTCTGCTTTGTTTAACTTGTTCTCAGGTTCAACAAATTTGCTTTCCCCATTTCTTTTTCAATTAAAACAAATAATTTTCCTTTTTTATACAAGTTTCAATCGGAGAATCTGCTTCTTCTCCCTTTGTAGAATGAATACACCATTAATTCTAATGATACTGAGGCTCCCCGTCCAAATTTATATGCTATTTCCATCTAATTAAAGATTCAGTGTTTCATGGTCTCTTTCTGATCTGCAGAGTTTCATATGTTTCTTGTCTCATCTTTCAACCCCACTGCCTCCATGTTCCTTTTTTTCTGAACTTTGTTTCCCCATTGAGCAGTACGGTGGCTCAGTGATTAGCACTGCTGCCTCACAGTGTCAGGGACATGGGTTCAATTCCAGCCTTGGACAACTGCACATTTGCCTCGTGCCTGCGTAGGTGTCTTCCAGGTGCTCTAGTTTCCTACCAAAATCCAAAGAAGTGCAGGTTAAGGTGGGTTTGCCAGGCTAAATTATCCATGACGAGTAGGCTGAGTGGATTAACCTTGAGGAATACAGGGAAGGGGTGTGTCTGAGTAAGAAGCTCTGCAGAGGGTCAGTGTGGACTTGATGGGCTGAATGGCCTGCTTCCACACTGAAGGGATTCTATCCCTGATTTTCCAAAATGTTTGTTAAACACATAGATAAATGGAGCAACTCAATTCCTTTCTTTCAGTTTTTCCATCTATGCTACCTTTTCTGCCTCCCATCTTTTTTGTTTGAATTTGCTGACAGGTACTAAGGTATGTTCCCTTCATTTTCACTTCATTTTACAGCAAATTCAGGATTTCTTTTATCTTTTTATCTCAAATCTGGAAGTTATTCAGGTGTTATATATCTTCAACTTCTACCTTGTAACAAACTAAGTTTAAGTATCTGAAAATTAAATTGAACACTTACCCTGATGACCCACACAGAACTTTAGATTGTAGTTTTTGGAGCATTTTATTTCCAAGTCTTGCTTAACTTTTCTCTAAATTGCCCTACTTCTGTGACTGTACCTTGTTGATGAAGGTGCAATGTGTTTGTGCATATCAAAAAAGCTAATTCAGTATCATAGTAACAAGGGAACACTCATATGCATTAATTCATAATTAAAATATTGGCAGAAGTCATGAAAATGATAATGTTTATCACCCAAATTTGCTTTGAATAATTTAGTACTCAACATGTGATCATAGAAGGCGGCCATTTGGCCTGTCCTGTCCTTGCTGGCTCTCTGCAAAAACAATTCACTTTGTGACACCACCACCCAGCCTCATCTTCCATAGCCTTCATGTTTTCCCAATAGCCATGCAAGTCTGCTCCATTGAGATAATCATCCCAATCTCTTTCAAAGATCTTCACTGAATCTGTTTTCACCATTCTCAGCTAGTGCATTCCAGGTCCTAATCATGCATTGTGTAAAACAAAACATTTTCCTTACAATGCAATTGCTTCATTTAGGTAGCATCCTTAATTAGCATCCTCTGGTTGTCAACTCAGCAGCCAACGGGAACAGTTTTTACCAGTGCATTCTGGAGGTATTTCGTGATTTTGTAAGTTTTTGTCCAATTGTCTGCTGACCTTCTCTACTCCAAAGACAACCCAGTTAACCACTGAAGTAATTCTTGTGAACTGCTTATCCAGCCTTCATATCCACCCTGATGTGTTGTGGTCAGAATCAGACACAATGCTCAAAGTTAAGGCTAATACAACTTTATATACTGGCTTATCATGATTTCAATACTTTTGTACTCACTCTATTTTATAAAACTAAGGATCATGTATACTTTATTAACTTTACTGCCTCTATTGGTCAATGTGTTAAGTATAGGAGTTGGGAGGTTGTTGTGGGTGTACAGGACATTGGTTATGCCACTTTTGGAACACTGTATTCAGTTCTGGTCTTCCTGCTTCAGGAAAGATGTTATTAAACTTGAAAAGGTGCAGAAAAGATTGACAAGGATGTTGCCAGGGTTCCAGGGTTTGAGCTACAGGGAAGGGCTAAATAGATGGGGCTCTTTCCCATGGAACTTCAGAGGTTGAGGCTGGTCTTACAAGGGTATATAAAATCATGAGGGGCGTGGACAGGGTAAATAGACAAGGTCTTTTTCCCAAGGTAGGGAAGCCTTCAAAACAATGCAACAACATATAAACCAGTAATTGCTGCTCCTGGGATTTGAGGAAATCACCCCCAACACCTAAAATATATCAAAAAAAAGGAGTAGCCTGTCCTATCCTCCATCTTGGATTATCCAGAATCCTTCTGTTTTCCCTGGAGCATCAGAGGCTGAGGGGTGACCTTATAGAGGTTTATAAAATCATGAGGGACATGGATAAGATAAATATACAAAGTCTCTTCCCTGAGGTGGGGGAGTCCTGAACTAGAGAGCATAAGCTTAGGGTGAGAGGGGAAGGACAGAAAAAGAGAACCATGGGGCAACTTATTCATGCAGCAGGTGGTACATGTATGGAATGAGCTGCCAGAGGAAGTGGTGGAGGCTAGTACAATTGCAACATTTAAAAGGCATCTAGACGGATAGATGAATAGGAAGGGTTTGGAGGGAATATGAGCCGGGTGCTGGCAGGTTGGACTTGATTGGGTTGGAATATCTGGTCGGCATGGACGAGTTGGACCGAAGGGTCTGTTTTCGTGCTGTACATCTCTATGACTCTATGACTCCAAGTCCTATACTAGAAAACATAGGTTTATGGTGAGAGGGAAAAGATATAAAAGGGATGTAAGGGGCAACTTTTTCACGCAGAGGGTGGTGCATGTCTGGAATGAGCTGCCAAAGGAAGTGGTGGAGGCTGGTACAATTACAGCATTTAAAAAGCATCTGGACAGGTATATGAGTGGAGGAGTTCACAGGGATATGGGTCAAATGCTGGCAAATAGGAATAGATTAGGATATCCAGTCAGCATGGACGAGTTGGATTGAAGGCTCTGTTTTTGCTGTACAACTGTATGACTCTGTAACTGCTTACTAAACATGCCGAGGGCATTTGATGACATCGCCTCAGTTACCCCTCTGCTCTCACTCTCAGTTTCAAATTGTGTCCTTTATTTTATATTGCCTCTTCTTGTTCTTCCCGCCAGATGAAGAACCTTCACACTCCAATGTATCTTCACCTGCCACTTACGCACTCGTGCCACCACATAAGAAATCACTGACCTCTTGTGGTGCAGTGGTAGTGTCCCCACCTTTGAGCCAGGAGACTTAAGCTCAAGCTACCCCACCCCCGACCCCAATGATGTGTGACAACATCTCTGAACAAGTTGATTAGAAAAAGATCAACGCTATTCTCTTTACTGTCAATAATAATTCCAAATTTTGGATCTTTGTCAAATTTCAAAACTGTGCATGTATCGAGACCATTAATATCAAAGAAATGAAGCAGAGCTCTAAACATTGTCACCATCAGAATAATACTATAAATGTTTCTCCTGCCTGAAAAACAATCATTCACTACTACCTTTTGTTGCCTGTCACTCAGAAAACCACTACTGTCCCTATGGTCTCTAAATTGCTGACAAACCTGTTGTGAACAAGAGAGCTTGGTGACAATTTGCTTCAATGGTCAGATGACCTGGGGCTACATCTTGTTAGCAGCAACCAATTAAGTGGCTGCTGCCAGGCTGCCATTCTATTAAGGACAGCACAATAGCTTTTAACCTATTATGCTACAACCCCCAAGAGATGCTGGCCAATCCAAGAGATGGGAACTTAGCAGCCTCAGCATTTGGAACTGGCAGCTGCTTGGCCACCTCTGGGCTGCACCTGATGGAAAACAACCTAAGTTGATTGACGGATGTGCACCCATACGACCAGTTAAATGGGATATGAGGTTCCCGGGGCGAATCAAGTAAGCTGCTGCAACTGGCTGGCTGCCGAGATTTGGAAAGTGCAGGCAACATCACTGTACTAAAGATATGATTTGGAGATGCCGGCGTTGGACTGGGGTGAACAAAGTTAAAAATCACACAACACCAGGTTATAGTCCAACAGGTTTAATTGGAAACATACTAGCTTTTGGAGCGACGCTCCTTCATCAGGTGGTAGTGGAGGGCTATAAATTCTGTGTTAGGATTGAGCCCTCCGCTATCACCTGATGAAGGAGCGTTGCTCCGAAAACTTGTGTGCTTCCAATTAAACCTGTTGGACTAACCTGGTGTTGTGTGATTTTTAACGTAGTAAAGATAGCCATTGTTGGTAGAAGTGGGCTTTGGTGGACTGCGGGAAGTGGGGGATAATAGGAGCTCCATGTGCCACAGTAGATGGAAAGGAGGATTAGACACAGAGTCCACTGACAGGTTGCCAGAATTTACAGATTTCTCCAGTTTCCTCATTTCCCCTCCCCACACCTTGTCTCAGTCAAATCCCTCAAACTCAGCAATTCCTAACCTGCAATCTTCTTCCTGACCTCTCCGCCCCCACCCCACCCCGGCCTATCATCCTCACCTTGACCTCCTTCCACCTATCGCATGTCCATCGCCCCTCCCCCAAGTCCCTCCTCCCTACCTTTTATCTTAGCCTGCTGGACACACTTTCCTCATTCCTGAAGAAGGGCTTATGCCCGAAATGTCGAATCTCCTGTTCCTTGGATGCTGCCTGACCTGCTGCACTTTTCCAGCAACACATTTTCAGTCCTGCCAGAATTTACTTGTCTACCATTATTACAAGGGAACACAGGTTCAAGGTGAGAGGGGGTAAGTTTAAGGCAGATGTGAGAGGGAAATATTGACACAGAGAATATAGGAGCCTGGAACACACTGCCAGAAGACATGGTGGAAGCAGACATGTTGGCAATATTAAAGAGGCATCTGGATGGTTAAATGAATAGGGAAGGAATAAAACAGTATGGTCTGAATAAGGACAGAAGGTTTGTTTTTTTAGTTTATTTCGGGCATGATAATTGGCTCAACTTGAAGGGCCTAAGGGCCTGTTCCTGCACTGTTCTTCCTCTTTGTTCTCTATGTTTTTTATACTAATTCGGCTGCTGGCAAGGTTTGCAACAAGAAGGCACAAGGAAGAAGATGGTGGATGGAATTATTATTGTTGAACTAATCTGGAGACCTAGGTAATGTGTTGGTGTCTCCAGGTACGAATCCTGCCATGGAAGAATTTGAATTCAATAACATTTTGGAAATTAGAATCATATGATTACCATGAACCTACTGTCGAGGGGGAAAAAAGAAACCCATCTAATAGACTAATGTCCTGTAGGGTAGGATATCTGCTGTTCTGACCTAGTCTGGCCTACATGTGACAGCAGAAGGACTGCAAATGTGGTTGATTCTGAAGTGCCATCTGGGCAATTAAGGATGGGGGCAATAAATGGCGGACATACTGTTGATGCCTACATTTTGTGAATAAATATTTTAAAATCACTTATTGCCTTCCCACGCTGTTTTGCGAATTTCGGTGTCTCCCAATCCATCCCCAAATTGCTGGTAAAATCCAGCTCTGGATAATGTGCTGTACTTTTCTCTGCTTGAGGAAAACAGCCCAAGAGGAGGGCCCATGTTCCTTTGCTATTTTTGATCTGCAATGAGGCAGCAATCATCTGATGCACTTGTAACAATAATCTTTGAATGCTCTTCAAGCAGTTAACTGACCATTTAGCTAGTACGAGTGTCTAAACGTTTGTTGATCCAGCTGTGGAGTATGTAATATCTATCCTAAATGGTTCAGTGAAAATTGGGAAATCCCTGATTCACTCCAGAGGCACAGAATTTCCATCCACATAATTTAGACCTTAGTTTTCAAGAGTTCCTTGAAATGAGCCCTTAGTAATCCTAAAAACTTACTCATAATGCTGTGCATTTTACCCTTGGTCTAATAAGAAATTTTATACAAAATCCTAAATCTGTTTAAACGAGCAATTAAATAACAGTGCTTGATAGTGAAACGAAAGTTTTGTAGGCATTTATTTCGCGTTTGACGATGAGAATCAGAGTAGGGGTGTGGTTGACAATTGGGTTGTTTGACAGTAACCCATAGCTGCAGAAACATTTTCCTTTGCTTACACTGGCTACATAATGGTCTAGTGCAAACTGTTGCACTACAGAAATACTCCTGGTCGATGTAGGGATGTATGGATTACTGTGTGTTTACAGTTGATGACTCCCTTGCACCAGATAGAGACCAGCCAGGGACACAAGCCCAAGATCCTACCCTTTCCCATCAGCAGTATCACAGGGGACATTCATATAATGGTTAGCCCTGACAAAAAAAACAATTAGGCACCAGTACTGGATGTGTCTTCAGCAGAGATACAGAAGCAAAATCATTCAGGGGTTCTATTAAATTCCAAAGGATGGTGAAATATCGCTGCATAGAGTGAGAGATGTACATCACAGAAACAGACCCTTTGGCAAATTAGGTTTCCAAATAGGACTCTTCCCCATTATTGTAACGCGCTCAAGCTCAAGTCGAGGATTCTCTAAAGGTAAACATGCAGGTTGAGTCTGTGATTAAGAAAGCGAATACAATGTTGTCATTTATTTCAAGAGGGTTGGAATATAAAAGCACCGTTGTGCTACTGAGACTGTATAAAGCTCTGGTTAGGCCCCATTTGGAGTACTGTGTCCAGTTTTGGTCCCCACACCTCAGGAAGGACATACTGGCACTGGAGCGTGTCCAGCGGAGATTCAAACAGATGATCCCTAGAATGGTAGGTCTAACATATGAGGAATGGCTGAGGATCCTGGGATTGTATTCATTGGAGTTTAGAAGATTAAGGGGAGATCTAATAGAAACTTGCAAGATAATACATGGCTTGGAAAGGGTGGATGCTAGGGAATTGTTTCCGTTAGGCGAGGAGACTAGGACCCGTGGACACAGCCTGAGAATTAGAGGGGATAAATTCAGAACAGAAATGCGGAGACATTTCTTCGCCAGAGAGTGGTGGGCCCGTGGAATTCATTGCCGCAGAGTGCAGTGGAGGCCGGGACGCTAAATGTCTTCAAGGCTGAGATTAATAAATTCTTGATGTCACAAGGAATTAAGGGGAGAATGCGGGTAAGTGGAGTTGAAATGCCCATCAGCCATGATTGAATGGCGGAGTGGACTCGATGGGCCGAATGGCCTTACTTCCACTCCTATGTCTTATGGTCTTAAACATAGAAATTTGTGGGTCTGAGATGCTTGAGGCAGTAGTATTTTGCCAATTTTAACCTGCTGTCACTGATCCCCACACCCTCCACCTGGTTCAAACTCTGAACATTGTATGATGATTATATTCTAAGTACATTCAGATACAATGTGGAAGTTGGCCGTTCAGCCCATCAAATCCACACTGTCTCTCCGAGCAGCATCCCAACCAGACATACCCTTATTACTGTAACTCCCATGGCTAATCTGGGGAGGCAATGGCCTTGTGGTATTATTGCTAGACTGTTTATCCAGGGACCCAGGTAATGTTCTGGGGCTCAGAGTTCGAATTCTGCCATGGATGATAGTGCAGTTTGAACTCAGTAAAATCTGGAATTAAGAGTCCAATGATGACCCATGAATCGATTGTTGGAAAAACCCATCTGATTCACTAATGTCCTTTAGGGAAGGAACCTTGCCCATCCTAACCCAGTCTGGCATACATGTGACTCCAGACCCACAGCAATGTGGTTGAGTCTTAACTGCCCTCTGGGCAATTAGAGATGGACAATAAATGCTGGCTTGGCCAGCGACGCCCTCATCCTGTGAATGAATACAAAAAACAAATCCATCCAACCTGCACATCTTTGGGTTGTGGGAGGAAACCTACACAGGCTCGGGGAGAATGTACAAGCTCCACACAGATAGTCACCCAAGGCTGGAACTGAACGTGACTCCCGGTGCTGTAAGGCAGCTGTGCTAACCACTGAGCCACTGTGCCCCACCCTGATTCCAGAATGTTCAGCAATTGACATATGCTCTCACTTCTTTTGAGCTGAGGGAAAAAATAAGCACAGGCAAAGATACCAACCTGAAAACAGAAAGTGTTGGAGAAATTCAGCAGTCTGGCAACATCTGCAGAAAGAGAAACAAAGTTAATGTTTCAAGTTGAATGTTACTCTTCTTTGGAACAAAGGTACAGACAAAGGGTTAAATTTTTAAACCACAAATTCTTGAGATTAGGATGAGCATGATAGAATTATTTTGTTGTAACTATGCAAGGTGGCCCTCCTGACATTTGGAAGTGTAGTCTTCACCGTGCACGAAGCAAAATGCGTTCATGCTCTTGATTTGAATAAAGACAAGCAAAGGACTGTGGGTGCTGGAAGTCAGAAATTAAAAAAAAGTAATTGCTGGAAAAACTCAGCAGATCTGGCAGCTTCTGTGGAGAGAAAACAGAGTTAACATGGAGTTAACATTCTGAAGAAGGGTCACTGGATCTGAAACGTTGACTCTGCTTTCTCTCCACAGATGCTGCCAGATCTCCTGAGTTTTTCCAATAATTTCTTGATTTAGTCTACCTACTCCTGTTGCACACATAAAAGTCCTAGCAGAGGTCATGTTGTGTGAACATAGCAGCCCCACTATCACTCACTTGATGCACGATCTAAAAGTGAAATGATAAGTTAATTTAAATGCTACAGACAGACTTAATACTGGGTTTTCTATTTCATATTTAGTGCTCTGTCTTCATGACCACCAACCCCACTCCCAATTGCCTCTTTGTTGAAATCAAAGACAGATTTTGTAAGGTAGTGACTGTAACAAGCTGACATATTAGCCCAGACCTTATGCTCTCTGGGTAGTTGCAGACCAGATGTACGACAATTGAGTATATTTAAGGCTAAGCTAGATTGGTTCTTGGTTGTCAAGGGGATCAAGGGTACAGGGAGAAAGCAGGCGAATGGGGTCGAGAAACTTATCAGCCATTGAATGTTCTTTCTGTTCTTATGTCTTATGGTCATATGACAACACATGCCCATCAGGAC
Source organism: Hemiscyllium ocellatum (assembly GCF_020745735.1). Lineage (NCBI taxonomy): Eukaryota > Metazoa > Chordata > Chondrichthyes > Orectolobiformes > Hemiscylliidae > Hemiscyllium > Hemiscyllium ocellatum. The sequence goes on along the minus strand of NC_083413.1, from coordinate 10,233,727 downwards.
CCCTTGGAAGTCCCAGACACTATTTAACTTCGGATGGTCAATTCCCCTGAAATCTGGGGCCTTCTGACAAAGTTTCTGACTGAATTAGATTTGGAGTCTGCAGACAGTTGAACTTAATAAGTTTCCCAAGAAAAGTTAGGTGAAAACATCCATGTCAAACTTCAATGTAACTATACAACTGAAATCCTGAGCATTCCCTAAAAACCCTCAGCCAACCCAACTAACTGATTGACTCCTGTTCCAAAACCACAACTCAATCTTACCTCATCTTGACTAGCCCTCATGACCTGTCTACAATTTGTTACCTCAGCTGTCATTTTAACTCAACTGCCCCCAAAACTATCACGCCCATCCAAGACATCTGACTGAGCCCCTAGCCATCCCAAATTGACAAGCTTCTGACGGGAGAAACATTCCTGACTGATGAAACATTGAATTTTACACAACTGGAGGCCATTTGACCCATTGTGCCTGTACTAGCTCCTGAAAGAGCTCCCCAACTAGTCACATTCTCCAGTCCACACTGTACAGCCCTTGAGATTCATTGTTTTCAAATATATATCCAGCTCTCTTTGGAAACCTCATGTGGAATCCACCTCCAGCACTTTCCCAGGCAGCACATTCCAAATCCTAACAACTTTCTGTGTAAAGAAATTTCACCTCACCCCTAGCTCTCTTGCTGACAATCTTGAAATTTGACTCTTAGTTACTGACATATCAACTAGTGGAAACAGAATATCAATCTGTACCCTGTCATTCATAATTTGAACACCTTAGCATGGTCACCTCATAATCTTCTCTGCTCCAAGGTGAATAAGTCTAATTTCTCTATTCTTTCCTTATGTTTAAAATCCCTCATTGCTGGTATGATTGTACTAAATCTCCTTTGTACTGTTTCCAGGGATTTACCATCCTTCCCTAAATAAGGTGCCCAGAACTGAACAATGAAAACCGAAAGAATAACGGATGCTGTAAATCAGAAACAAAAACAGAAACTGTTGGAAAAACTCAGCAGGTCTGGTATCATTTGTGGAGAGAAATCAAAGTTAATGGCTTGGGTCCAGCAACCCCTCCTCAGAACAAAATCTGAGGAAGGGTCACCTTCTCAGACCCAAAATGTTAACTTTGATTTCTCTCCACAAATGATACCAGACCTGCTGAGTTTTTCCAACAATTTCTGTTTTTGTTTCTGATTGTTTCTTTCCACAATACTCAACTTGACCATTTAACTCAACCCCTCTGAATTTATGAGCAAGAAGTAAGTGTAGGTCACTCTGCCATTCAATAAGATCACGGCTGATCAAATTTTAACCTCAGCCCTGCATTCCTGAATACCCAATGACCGATAACCCCTGTCATCCTTCAGACCATCACTCTACCCAGTTATCACCTCACTCTTACTACATCTTGCACAATTACCCCAAACATCTTAGTTCCTTGCACACATCCTGCACCTCTTTACTTACACATTCACCCATTCACTCACTTCCTTTTTATTCATCCATGGAATATGGGTGTCACTGGCCAGGTCAGCATTTATAGTCCAGAAGGCAGTTAAAAATAAACTACATTGCTGTGGTCTGAAGTCACATGTAGGCTAATTCAGGTAAGGATGAGAGATTTTCTTCTCTGTATGACATTATTGAAGCAGTTGGGTTTTAGACTGGCAGTGAGAAAATATAAGACATTTAAACCTACTTACCAAGGTATGGTTGCTTATGGTGAAAGGAGGCATGGCTTTTAAATGATTTCTCTCTGCAGCACCTTCTTAGAACTCCCTCAGTACTTGGTTCTGTAAAATCCCCGAGCACAAAATTAGCCAGCAGGGTGGCATGGCATGGTGGTTCACTGGTAATCACTGCTGCCTCACAATACCAGGGGCTGGGTTCGATTCTAGTCTCAAGCGTTTATCTGTGTGAAGTTTGCATATTCTGCATGGGTCTGTGTGAGTTTCCTCTGGGTGCTTTGGTTTCCTCCCACAGTCCAAAGATGGTCGGGGGGGGGGTGCCCATAATGTCTAGGGATATGCAGGTGAGGTGGATTAGCCATAGGAAATGCAGGGTTATAGGTTAGGGTAGGAGAATGGGTTCTGGGTTGGGATGCTGTTTGGAGATTTGGTGTGGATTTGATGGGCCATATGGCCTACTTCTACACTGTAGGGATCCTATTCAGGAAAAACTGGAAGAAGCCAAGTTGCCATTGGAAGAACAAAATTTCTAGAAGATTTGGAGATGCCAGTGTTGGACTGGGGTGTACTAAGTTAAAAATCACACAACACCAGGTTATAGTCCAACAGGTTTAATTGGAAGCACTAGCTTTCGGAGCGCTGCTCACAACCACCTGATGAAGGAGCGGCGCTCCAAAAGCTAGTGCTTCCAATTAAACTTATTGGACTATAACTTGGTGCTGTGTGATTTTTAAACTAGAAGATTTGGGTTATGGTTCCTGTGTATATTTTGGGCAAACAATTTCAAAGCATGGATTAGTCATACCCACCATCTCAATGAAACCCACCTTTCTAAAAAACTTTGCAAATATACTTTCAGAAAACATAACCCTTAAATTTAATCTCTTTTCTAAATGTGTTACATGAGAAAAATATCTTTGAGGAATTCTAAAATGTGATATGGGGATTTTAGGCAAACTAGCATTTGGACTATTTATGTAGAGCGACATTGAGAAGACTAAAAGTATGGGCGAACAAGTTACGGTCAGGTTGGGGTGGAGGGAGAAGTTCTGGAGAAATTTTGGATGAGAATTTAGTAAAAGTGTCTTCAAACCTGGATTATACCCAGTGTCCTGATTCTGTTATGAAACATTCTATTCTCCACTTTTCAAGATGAAATTAGCAGAAGTTGTAAATGTGAAACCGATGCACTTTGGTTACACCTCTGTCCAGTCTTCAGACAGTCAGGCTTTCCTGTCAAGGAACACAAGAATGGTAATTAAATATGGAACCATAAGTGACCAGGCTTTGCAGATTAATCCAAAGGATATTTAATGGAACAATGTCTGATCGTCCACTAATCAAGAACCCCCTGATAATACAAATCAGGAATGAGTTGATGAATGACTCTAATCACTGCATTCTCCACTGTTTACCATTCTGCATTATTTGTACAACATAAACTTTTTATTAAAAGAAGAAAACAGTCTTTTTATTGCTTATTTTAACACAGATGCTATTTCAGTCCGGAAGGTCTTGAATCACCCCATTTCCTTGATTAATGATGAAAGTTACAACAGTAAACCTTTTTTGAGTCCCTGCAGAGACATTAATGAAAAATAAGGCATTACATACCCCAGTCCTTGAACATGGTACATCCGGGATCAACCTTTACCACTGTCCATTTCAATTTTGTCTCAATGGATTTTGATCTGTCTCATTACCTCTTAGGTTCTGTTCCTTTAAGCCATTCTGTGTTTTTTATCTATATTTCTGCACTGAGTTTTAACTCAAAGCATCTATCAAAGCAATATAGATTCGCGTCAGGTATGGATAATGTTGGAGTGATATCGCATCTGTAAGTTGTCTACATATTTTCTGCCCATGTGACACTATAACATCTGGAATAATCTCTTTTCCTCTCAGCTGGAATGAAATTGTCAATAAAAATAATTTCATTTTGTATTTTCGAGAACAGTAAGTTTACCACTATTAAATCCTAGCACAACAATCTGCAAAGGGCAAACAACTGTAATATATAACACCCACTGAATAGTTGTCAAGATGTTATTGGGAAAAAAAAGTTAAGCAGCATTTTATTTCTGAAGATTAGGTTGCAAATTTATTGCAATCACTGGTGATAAATGCTTGTTTTTACAACAGTCTGAAGTCGATACTATGACACACTGACAACACAGCAATCATAAATCACAAATTGCACTTAGCTGAAAGCAAGGATAATAAAGTTGAATACATATTAATTTACAGACCATTTTGCACATATTATTTCCTCCTCAAAAAATGCTGTTGCCAATCTGAACTGAATGCTGTAACAAACTTGTTCAGTAACATTCTGTCAATCCACAAAAACAGTCTGCCCTTGTGATAATTTTAAGCGAACAAAGTACTCTACTTGACACTTCTATCACAAAAAACAAGGTTTTGCTTCTCACGCTGCTATCAAACATGAGCAGTCCTTCCAGGTGAGACAGAGGTTCATCTGCCTCTCTTCCAACCTGAGTTTACTGCATCAGGTGTTGCCAATGTGGTCTTCTCTACATTGGGGAGACCAAACGTAAACTTAGGAAACGGTTCACTGACTATCTCAGCTGGGCCTGCAGGGGCCGACCAGACCTCCCAGTCACCACCCATTTCAATTCCCCTTCCCACTCCCTTTTTGACATGAAAATCCTTGGCCTCCTCCATTGCCACAACAAACCCAACCACAAACTGGAGGATCAACACCTCATCTTCCGCTTGGGCAGCCTATAGCTGCGAGGACAACCCTGGAGTTCTTCAATTTCAAATAACCTCCCTTCCCATCCCCTGACTCCCTACCCAGCCCATCCCCCTCCTTTCCACCCCTCCAATTGACCAACCAGGTCGTACTCTGTGCCTATCTTCACCTCTCTACACTTCACCACCCTGCCCCCACCACTCCCTTTATCTGCAGATGCTCCCCCCACACCACTCCCAATCTTGGAGAAGGGGTACACCCAAAAATGTCAACTTCTTCACCTCCTGTTGCTGCCTGGCTTGCTGTGTTTTTCCAGCCTCCTACCTGTCCATTTTGGATTCAAGTATCTGCAGTAATTTTGTCTCTAATCGAACATGAGCAGCACAGATGAATATTTGTTAAATACCATGGAAAATGGGAAATGTATTATTGATGTGTACCATTTGCAAGGAGTGGAACTTTGTCACAGCCATGACATTGAATGGCAATGGGAGGGAAATGAAGTGTCCTTAAGCCACCAAGGGTATTCCATAAGACCATGGGATGGCCAATCAGCCCATCGAGCCTGCTGAACTATTCAATGGTTGGTCTGATTATCCTTAACTCCACTTTCCTACCTATCCTCCATAACCCTTGATTCCCTTACTGATTAAAAATCCGTCTATCTCAGGCTTTAATATACTTAATGGCCAAGTCTTGACAGCCATTTGCAGAGGTAACTGGTCTGGTGGATAGAGGCTGTACTTCGAGGCCACAATTCAATATTCTCTGTTTAACAAACAAATAACAGCAATTTTACAAGGTATTCACAATGAGGCACATGACACAGCTAAACTGTGATTGGGTGGGTGGGAATGGTTGCTATTGTCTTTGGTCTCCTTCACAAACTCAATTTATTTTCAATAGTCTCCATTCCTCTCCCTGACAGCTGTTTGAGGCTGAATCTAATTGTTCTTGATGGTGGAATGATACTTCAGTTAAGTAAGCAGACTAGAAAAGTTAAATGTGAGAGAAAATTTAATACAGTTGGTCAAAATTATTCATTAGATGGAACTTTTTCCCATTGGTAGAAGATTCAGGAACAAAAAAGTACAGGTTTAAGTTAATTGGCAAAAAGAATTGATGGCTACATGAGGAAGACCTTCTTAAACACGCAACTGTTTATGATCTGGAACAGATGCTTGAAAGAATGGTGGAGGCAGATACAATCATGGCATTAAAAGGAATTGGATTGTTAGTTGAAAAGAAAAATTTGATGGGTTACAGGGAATAGGCAAGGGTTGGGAATAAAGAGGCAAGAGAATTGCTCTGCCAAGAGTCGGCACATATAGAATGGGTCAATGTTCTCCTTCTGTGCTCTAACCCTTACTCAATTCAACCTAACATCTTGAAGAATCCCCCTTGCCCTAATTGTGAATTAGCATCGTTCTCCAATTCCTCTCCCATTAACTGTATTCCCTCCCCATTAACCACCATCCTCCTACTTCCACTTCTATAATAATGATACCTTCACAGACACCTTTGCAGCTTCTACACTTCCTTATCCCAATGCTGTTCCAGCCAGCCTTCACAGCTCTACTCTTCACAACCTTGAAGTCATCCAAAGTTCTGCTGTTCATGACCTCACTCACAGCAAAACTCTTCTCACTGTGCTTGCTAACCACCATTGACTTCCAATTTAGTAACCCCTCTACTTAACTCACTGCCAAGGAAGGCTAGGTCATAGAGTATATTTAAAACAGAGATATTTAGGTTCTTATTTGTCAAGGGTTACAGGGAGAAAGTGGGAGAATGGTGTTAAGAAACGTATTAGCCATGACTGAATGGCGGAGCAGACTCAATGGGCTGAATGGCCTAACTTCTGCTCTATGGTCTTATGGTCTTTAACATCTTCATTCTTTCTTTCTAGTTCCTCCATGGCCTACCCTTACCTCCAAAATTTCCTGCTGCCCAATAAAACGACCTCCCTCTGACCCAAAATCTATGTTTGACCAATTTTTAACCGCGTGGACACTTCTCATTTAAAAGCTCATCTACTGGTGGTATGTTTTCTGTTGCCTAGGTCTTAGCCCTTAAGCTGCCAGAGTAAATGGTAGTGCAGGTATAATTACAACACCTGGATAAGTACACAAATTGATAAAGTTTAGAGGGAAATGGCCAAAAATGGCCAAATGGCAAGTGGGACTTGTTTAGTTTAGGAAATTTGGTTGGCATGGGTGAGTTGGACCAAAATGACTGTTTCTGTGCTATATGACTCTATTACTCTCTGACTTTATAACATATAAGTAGTTTAAAATATTGATTGCCTACTAAATTTGTGTTTTTAGTCCTTTATTGAAGTAAAATTTCTTAGCACATGAAATGTTATGTCACACCTTTTAATTATTAACAGGAGGTTTGCACATTTTTGAACATTATTATTCATTATGGGAAACATAACAAATATTTGAAAGTGAGATATCCTCTCCATTTAATAGGCTGGTGTTTCTTGTGTAAACCAGCTTTCCATATTGTAAGAAAAACTGAAATTGATGGAGAAATGGAACAGGTCTAGCAGCATCGGTGGAGGGAAAGCAGAGTTAACATTTCAAGTCCACTGACCTTCCTTCCACACAAGTCTTGTCAGAAATTGACAACCTTTAACCAACAATTCTTTTATGAGAATGGTATTCTGGGTCTGAAGTTTAAAGAACTATAGGAAACATGAATGAAATCGAACCTGGGAGTGAATTTAAGCATGTGGGTTGGTCAACTCACTTCACTGAATGGATGGTTTGCAATGCAGGGGGATGGCAACAATAGGGGTTTCAATTCCCACACTGCCTGAGGCTACCATGAAGGACTCTCCTTCTCAACCTCTCCCCTTGAGGCATGGTGACCCCCAGTTTCAGCTAACACTGTCTGTTAGGACTGGTGATTTTATGAATAAAGCAGCCACCACTTCACCCATTTGATACAGTGTGCATTTTTCCACTCTCTCCAACAAATTTGGCTGCTGGTGATTAAGTTAAATCGTAGGAACTTTTAGCCATGAAAACACAATTGTTCAAAATTTGATCACAACCATCCCAAGCTCATTCCACACCAGTTGCTTAGAGCCAGATGACTGAGGAGACGTTCACAACTCTTCTGAAGAGCTTTTGCGCGAAACATCGACTCTCCTGCTCCTCAGATGCTGCCTGACCAGCTGTGCTTTTCCAGCATCAAACATTTTGACTTGATCTCCACCATCTGCAGTGCTCACTTTCCCCCTGAGGAGGCATTCATCCTACTGCTCTGACTTTGACTCATACCCAGATATTAACACACAGGCTAAACCATCAGACCGCCTAGTTTATGTTTCTCAGACACGACAGCAGGTATACATGGTGTGAACGGTAAAAGTCTGTACGTATCATAAAGCACTGCAAATATTTGCACTGTCGGTGGAAAGAGATCACTCATGTGGTTCAGCATGCACCCCAAGTGTGAAATCTGGACTAGCCCGATGCTATAGACGTATAATCAGTCCATTCCAAAAACAGCAAAATCTGGAAAATATCCAGGTTTCAGCTGAAAGATAGAAAGTAGCATCAACATCACAACGGCCAGCCAATGGCCATCTCTAACAAGAGGTAGTCTAGTGTTTGCTCCAAAAGCTTCAACTGCATTAACATCAACAACCTGGGGGCTATTATGAGCCAAAATATTAATTGGACCAACCGCAGGTCCAAGGCTGGGAATTATGCTGTGAATAATTCACCCCTGACTCCCCAAAGTCTATCTGCCATCTACAATACACAACTCAGGAGTGTTATGGAATACCTATGGATGAGTGCAGCTCCAACAACATTCAAGAAGCTCAACACCATCCTGGACATAGCAGCTCACTTGACTGGCAGCCTATCTAACACTTTCAGTGATCACTCTCTTCACCATCAGAGCACACTGGCAATAGTATGTTCCATTCATAAGTAACAATATAACAGTTAACCAAGGCTCCTTAGACAGCAAACTCTTATAAACTCTTGATTTCTCCCATCTTGAAAGACAACAGCAGTGGATTAGTGCAAAATCCACCACCTGCAAACTGCCCTCTCAGGAACACACCATCCTGACTGGTAAATATATTGCTATTCCTTCAGCATCGCTGGGAGAAAATCTTAGAACCCTCTCCCTCCAACACTGTGGGTGCGCTGACAACACATGGATTGCAACAATTCAATAAGGCATTTTACCACCATCTTCTCAACAGGGATGGGAATAAATGATGGCTCAGCCACTGATGGCACAGCCTATGAATAAATAAAGTAAAAATTGTCAGATCCACTGTGTCCATAGAGTCATAGAGATGTACAGCATGGAAACAGACCCTTCGGTCCAACTCTCCATGTCGACCAGATATCCCAACCCAATCTAGTCCCACCTGGCCCATATCCCTCCAAACCCTTCCCATTCATATATCCATCCAAATGCCTCTTAAACGTTGCAATTGTACCAGCCCCCATCACATCCTCTGGCAGCTCATTCCATACACGTACCACCCTCTGCGTGAAAAAGTTGCCTCTTAGGTCTCTTTCCCCTCTCACCCTAAACTATGCCCTCTAGTTCTGGACTCCCACACCCCAGGAAAAAGACCTGTCTATATACCCTATCCATGCCCCTCACGATTTTATAAACCTCTTTAAAGTCACCCCTCAGCCTCCGACACTTCAGGGAAAACAGCCCTAGCCTATTCAACCTCTCCCTATAACTCAAATCCTCCAACTCTTTCATAGCATCCTTCTGATAGGGAGGAAACCAGAACCGCATGCAATATTCCAACAGTGGCCTAACCAAGGATCTGTTCAGCTGCAACATGACCTCCCAACTCCTGTACTCAATAAAGGAAAGCATACCAAACACCTTCTTCACTATCCTATCCACCTGCAACTCTATTTTCAAGGAGCTATGAAGTTAGCTAAAGGAATATTGTAAGAACATATAGAATTTGAACTTGACATCAAACAAAAAAAAATTAGTTTTTTTTAAATTGTTAAACTGGACAACCAAAAAGAATGCTTTTCCATAGTTTTTCTAAACCCAAAAATTCTCTGTGAAAATAATCATGAAATTCTCACGAAGGCATTAAATATTTGCCACAAATCTTTGAAAATAAAGTGCTCCTTATTCATTTCATATTTTCTCAATGGAAAAAGTTCTGTCATGCTAAATTAAGAACTATAACAATTTAACCAATGCTTAATTGTCATATTTTATTCAAAACAGGAAATGCACCCTTTTCATGAAACATTTCAAAAGATTGAAACAGCATAGGGCATGGGACCATTTTTATTCAAGAGCATCGAAAGTTGTGATGCTTCTGGTAACTATAAATTAGAATGAATGAAATGTTGGTTCTGTTATATTCTTTCCTTTACTGTTAGCACATGTACATTAAACTTACCCTTCTGTAAATTACCCTAAGAAATACTGGAGCAGTCAAATTGAAGTTAGAAAATTATGGAACACACAACAACAGAAATTGCTGGAGAAGCTGAGCAGGTCTGGAAGCATCTGTGAGGAGAAATCAGAGTTAACATTTCAAGTTCAGTCAGTTAAGAACTGCCTGTTCTTTAGAAAGGTCACGGGACTTGACTTTTCTCCACAGATGTTGTCTGACTTGCTGAGTTTCTCCAGCAATTTCCGGTTTTTTTTGTGTTTCATTTCTCCAGAGTCCTATGTTCTTTATTTTATTTTCGAAAGTTATGGCTTTTGACTCCTTTCCACACTAAATTTAATTTGTATGTTTCTAAAAGAGAAATATGTGGAGTTGCAGAGAGCTCAATAACACTGTTATCTAAAAGCCTAATATTGAAAGCAAGCCCTCGAGATTTTCATTCACCTCAGATGCACCCTCAGCAATGCCAGCAGTGCAAGAACAGTGAAAAGCTTAAAAAGTGACTAGCAGTTAGTTAGAAATGTAAGAAGGCACAGGAGGTAATTTGTTAATTCAGAATAATTTCATACCGACTACAGAGAGTCATGAACACAACCCAGTTCATCTCATAAACCACCCTTCCATCCAGTGACTGCACCTACACTTCCTGCTGTTAGGGAAAGCAACGAACAAAACCTCCCAGCCCAGTTATACTCTCTTCCACACTCTTCCATTGGGCAGAAGTTATTAAAGTTTGAATACACGTATGAATATATTCAAAAACAGTTTTCTCTCCATTGTTATCAGGGAACGGACTTCTCAAATGTTAATTCTGATCTCTCCTCTCAGCACTTTCTCTGCAGCTGTAACACTGTATACTGCACTCTATTCTGTACCGTGATATACTTGGTATAAGACCATAAGACATAGGAGTGGAAATAAGGCCATTCGGCCCATCGAGTCGACTCCGCCATTCAATCATGGCTGATGGGCATTTCAACTCCACTTACCCGCATTCTCCCCGTAGCCCTTAATTCCTCGTGACATCAAGTATCTATCAATCTCTGCCTTGAAGACGTTTAGCGTCCCGGCCTCCACTGCATTCTGCGGCAATGAATTCCACAGGCCCACCACTCTCTGGCTGAAGAAATGTCTCCGCATTTCTGTTCTGAATTTATCCCCTCTAATTCTAAGGCTGTGTCCTGCCTGGTATGATCTGCCTGTAGGGCACACAGAAGAACACTTTTCAATCTATCTCAGTACATGACACAATAATAAATCAATCAAATCAATCAATGCATTTCCTGTTCTCTGCAAACAGAAGTAAATATTCAACCCTGTGCCTTTTAAAATGATCCAGGAGCTTGGGGAACCTCAGTCAACCAAGATAGAGTTGGATGGAGAAATGGCAGATGGAGTTCAATTCCAGCAAATGCAAGGTGATGCATTTTGGAAGATCCAATTCAAGAGCAAACTATACGATAAATGGAAAAGCCCTGGGGAAAATGGATGTACAGAGAGATCTGGGTGTTCAGGTCCATTGTACCCTGAAGGTGGCAATGCAGGTTGAGAGAGTGGTCAAGAAGGCATATGGCATGCTTTCCTGCATCGGACAAGGCATTGAATACAAAAGTTGGCAGGTCAGGTTACGGTTGTTTAAGACTTTGGTTCAACCACATTTGGAATACTGCGTACAGTTCTGGTCACCATATTAGTAAAAGGATGTGAATGTTTTGGAGAGGATGCAGAGAAGGTTTACCAGGATGTTGCCTAGTATGGAGGGTACTAGATGTGAAGAGAGGTTGAGTAGATTAGGATTATTTTCATTGGAAAAACTGAGGTTAAGGGGGGGACCTTATTAAGGTCTACAAAATCATGAGAGGTAGAGACAGGGTGGATAGCAAGAAGCTTTTTTCCAGAGTGGAGGACTCAATTACTGGGGGTCACAAGTTCAAGCTGAGAGGGGAAAAATTTAAGGGAGACATGCGTGAAAAGTTCTTTATGCAGAGGGTAGTGGGTACCTGGAATGCTTGTCAGTGGTGGTGGTAGAGGCAGGCACAATAGAATCATTTCAGACACATCTGGACAGATGTATGAATGGGCAGGGAGCAGTGGGATACAGATACTTAGAAAATAGAGGACACATTTAGATAGAGGATGTGGATCGACGCAGGCTTGGAGGGCTGAAGGGCCTGTTCCTGTGTTGTAATTTTCTTTGTTCTTTGTTCAAAGGTGACTTGACAACCCATCAGCTGCAAAGACCACCAGGCAGCTGGTTATCCTTGCCCCACTGTGAGACTCCTCCACACCACACACCATGCACAGACCCTGGAAATCCCCAGGAATAAAATAAGGGAGACCATTGATCAGCAGCCTTTTTTCCTGCAGTGTAAATTGTACAATTGCTTGCAATTGGGCATTCGTGCATTTGCCCTGTTGAGTGGAACATGAAAAACAATTGGCAATGTGTTTGTCTTTTCAGCAATATTCAAATTATATTTTAATACTATTTAATTGAACCCAGATGGTGGGCATTTACTGGGGATTTATTACTGCTCCTTTAAACAATAACCAACAGAAATTGTGATAGTTGAATTATAAAGTGCATGGTTTTAATGTACTTCTCTGTAAATAAATATTGATTAAAGTATATAAAGATTGATTCCAGTTCTAACCTTTACCAACTACTTTCTAGAATATGCAGTAGCTAACAAAAGGTGCCATGTATCTATCGAATGAATACAGAAACTGGCTCAATTGTAAAACGCTAAGCGGGAGGATAGCCTGCAAAAGCACAGGGCCTCAGCAAGTATACAAACCACAAAACATGAACCTGGCATCAAAGAACTATTACAGCTTTGGAATTGTCATTAAAATGACTTGCAAACTTAGATTAGCTACAGTGTGGAAACAGGCCCAGCAAGTCCACACCGCCCCTCTGAAGAGAAACCCACTCCCCTCTGAATGATGCACCTAACACTGTGGGCAATTTAGCATGGCCAAATCACCTGACCTGCACATCCTTGGATTGTGGGAGGAAACCCACACAGATACAGGGAGAATGTGCAAACTCCACACAGACAGTTGGGAATCAAACTCAGGACCCTAGTGCTGTGAGGCAGCAGTGCTAACCACTGAGCCACCATGCCACCCTAAAGAAAGAAAAGTCATGAACATGAAGAATAGTGGAACAGAAAATATTTAAAAAATGTAGTGGTTCTGTTCGCCGAGCTGGAAGTTTTTGTTGCAAACGTTTCGTCCCCTGGCTAGGAGACATCATCAGTGCTCTGGAGCCTCCTGCGAAACGCTTCTTTGCTGTTTCTTCTGGCATTTATAGTGGTCTGTCCTTGCCGCTTCCAGGTGTCAGTTTCAGCTGTCCGCTGTAGTGATTGGTATATTGGGTCCAGGTCGATGTGTCTGTTGATGGAGTTTGTGGATGAATGCCATGCCTCTAGGAATTCCCTGGCTGTTCTCTGTCTGGCTTGCCCTATGATAGTAGTGTTTTCCCAGTCAAATTCATGTTGCTTGTTGTCTGAGTGTGTGGCTACTAGGGATAGCTGGTCGTGTCGTTTTGTGGCTAGTTGGTGTTCATGTATGCGGATTGTTAGCTGTCTTCCTGTTTGTCCTATATAGTGTTTTGTGCAGTCCTTGCATGGTATTTTATAAACTACATTAGTTTTGCTCATGTTGGGTATTGGCTCCTTTGTTCTAGTAAGTTGTTGTCTGAGCGTGGCTGTTGGTTTGTGTGCCGCTATGAGTCCTAGGGGTCGCAGTAGTCTGGCTGTCAGTTCTGAAACGCTCCTGATGTATGGTAGTGTGGCTAGTCCTTTTGGTTGTGGCATGTCCTCGTTCCGTGGTCTATCTCTTAGGCATCTGTTGATAAAGTTGCGCGGGTATCCGTTTTTGGCGAATACCTTGTATAGGTGTTCCTCTTCCTCTTTTCGCTGTTCTGGTGTACTGCAGTGTGTTGTAGCTCTTTTGAATAGTGTCCTGATGCAGCTTCGTTTGTGTGTGTTGGGGTGGTTACTTTCATAGTTTAGGACTTGGTCTGTGTGTGTTGTTTTCCTGTGTACCCTTGTGGTGAATTCTCCGTTCGGTGTTCTCTGTACTATCACATCTAGGAATGGGAGTTGGCTATCCTTTTCTACTTCTCTCGTGAATCGGATTCCTGTGAGTGTGGTGTTGATGATCCGGTGTGTTTTTTCTATTTCCGTGTTTTTGATGATTACGAAAGTGTCATCGACATATCTGACCCAGAGTTTGGGTTGAATTTGTGGTAGGGCTGTTTGTTCTAACCTTCGCGTGACTGCCTCTGCTATGAGTCCCGAGATTGGTGATCCCATGGGTGTTCCATTGATTTGTTCGTATATCTGATTGTTGAATGTAAAGTGTGTAGTGAGGCACAAGTCCAGTAGTTTAAGTATGCCGTCTTTGTTGATAGGGCAACATATATCATAGGGCAGGCCAGACAGAGAACAGCCAGGGAATTCCTAGAGGCATGGCATTCATCCACAAACTCCATCAACAGACACATCGACCTGGACCCAATATACCAATCACTACAGCGGACAGCTGAAACTGACACCCGGAAGCGGCAAGGACAGACCACTATAAATGCCGGAAGAAACATCAAAGAAGCGCTTCGCAGGAGGCTCCAGAGCACTGATGATGCCGCCTAGCCAGGGGACGAAACGTTTGCAACAAAAACTTCCAGCTCGGCGAACAGAACCACTACAACAAGCACCCGAGCTACAAATCTTCGCACAAACTTTGAATAAAAAAAAATAATAAGACATGAGTTCACATGTGACAAATAAGTTTTAATCTGGGTAAATATGAAGTCATCCACTTTGGACCTGAAAAGAATGGAACTGAGTTCGAACTGGTGAAAAGGTAAAACAGTAGATGTGTAAATCATTAAAATGATTTGGAAACTTACAAAAATAAATGTTAAGTAGGTGATTAGAATGTAAAGAGGTAGAATTCAGCTTACAATATCAAAAACTGAAAGCAGTTCCAGACGTTAGGAAGAATATGTTAACTTTGAAGGGAATACAGCATAGATTTTCCAGGTTAGTATCTGAACACCAAAGGTTAAATTACGAAGAGCCATTGCACTTAAACTATGGTTCCATTGAATTTGTAGGGTTAAGGAGTGATTTGAATTAAATTTTCAAATTAGATAAATATCAAATAAATTATTTTTACTGGTTTGGATGTCTCAAATTAAATGGCATAGTCTAAAATTTGGAAGTAGTCCTTTAAGAAGGAAACATGTCCACATGCAAATGGATGTGTAATTGTGAATGCTGTTCTGGAAAAGGTAATTTAAGTGTTCCTTTAAATCTGAGATGAATTTTTTAAATTGTTCATAGTTATTAAGGAATTTGGGACAAAGCGAGGCACATGAATTTAGAAGATTCGCTGTGATCTCACTAATTGCTAACAAGACTTAAACGGTTAAATGATCCAATCATATTCTTGTGTACCAGTAATTCTTCACACCATCTTGGTGTTCAAGTCCACAGTTCCCAGAAAGTGGCCACTTAAGTAGATACGGTGCTAAAGAAGGTGTATGGCATGCACCAAACAACAGTACACAGGATGTCGTGTTTCAGCTTTCTAAGGTTTGTTTAGGCCATGCTTAAGAGTATTGCATTGGATTCTAATCACAGACATGGAGGCTTTATATAGGGTGCAGAAGAGGTTTACTAGGATGCTGCCTGGATTAGAGGGTATAAGCTATAAAGAGAGGCTAGAAAACCACAAATTCTTTTCTCTGGATCAATGGAGGCTGATTGGCGATTTGATAGAAGTCTTTCAAATTATGAGATGGATGATAGGGTTAATGGTTAGAAACTTCTTCCCCGAGTTGAAATGTCTAATACTACGGGGAATGCATTTAAGATGTGAGGGGCAAGTTTTTTTGTACAGAGAGTGGTAGGAGTCTAAAACCTACTGCCAGGGTAGTGGAGGAGGCAGATACGATAGGGGCATTTCGGAGCCTTTTAGATAAGCTCATGAATATGCAAGGATTGAAAAGATATGGACCAAAGGCAGGCAGAAAGGATTAATTTAATTTGGCATCATGTTTAGTACAACATAGTAGGCCATAGGCCTGTTCCTGTGCTGTACTGTTCTATGTTCTATAATGAATTGAATATTTTGGTTTCAGTCTTTGAATATTGAAACAAGAACAAAAACAAGAATTCCAAACTTTTGGGTCTAGGTAAGGGCACTAATTCATAGGATTCCTACAAAGCTGAAAAAGGCCATTCAGCTCATTGCATCTGCACCAACCCACCAAAGAGCATCCCATCCCATCAACCCCACATGGGGTTTTTAACTGTGACTAAACCATCTAACTTGCATGTTACATTTTTAACAGAGGGAGAACGTGCAAGCACCAAGCAGTCACCCAAAAGTGGAACCAAACCTGGGTCTCTGGCACAATGAGGCAGCAGTGCTAACCACTGTGCCACTGTAGCGATAGTGCAACTGAATATAAGGGTGCTCATCATCTGGAATTTGACGGACACAGAGATTCTGACAATTAATGAAAGAGGAAAAGGTAAGGCCATGGGGGGATTTTAAATAGGTTCCACAATTTTAAAATCAAGCCTTTACTTATTGGGGTGTCAATATAATTCAGAAAGACCAGAGATGAGAGCTGATCTGGAGTTCTTGAGAGTTATGATGTGGACAGCAAAGACATAGAGGCTGTCAATATGAAATGAATAGAAAAAAACTGTGTGGGGATTGTAATACGCTCAATCCACTGCTCTGAATAATTCAAAATTCTAGCAATAAAGGAAAATTGGAAACGTTGAACTGATCACTTCACCAAGTCGATCCAATATTTTCAGCCACAAGAACAGGAAACGATTCCTGACTTCAGGAGTAAAACTGCAAGAAGTTTTGAATAACAGCAAACAGAACAACAAGCCACAGCAACGGGAATGGAGATGATGTTATAAATACAAGTCATTGCTTCCTCCTGATTACAATGTGTTTCTGGAGTTTGACTGTGAAGAGTTCCATAAGCAAACTTTCTGCCTGCCCCATAAAGTATGGAAAAGGTGGAGGTGGAGGAAAGATACAATTTATAGGAGGGGAGAAAAAAAGTTACAAAAAATTAGGACAGTAAAATGAAATTATAGATATTATTTAAAGAACCAGTAACAGCTGGTAAGACACTGCACTGATTTTGCACTCTGCAAACTGCAATTTGGTAAGATGCAATTAAACAAAACAGCTGTCTGAAACCTGCCACTGGCTTGTCGCATAAATAAACTCCTGTCGGAGTTAACAAGGTAAATCTTGACAAGCTAATAATGGATGAATTCAGTATCATTATTGGCATATCCCAGTAGATACCAGGATTTAGCCGTCAAACAATTAGTCAGTCTTGATGATGCTGGAAGAAGACCTAACTGTTTTCAAATACCAATTCAGTGTTTTGGCTGTGAATTAGAGTCATAGAGATGTACAGCATGGAAACGTTCAACCTGTCCATGCCAACCAGATATCCCAATCCAATCTAGTCCCACCTGCCAGCACCTGGCCCATATCCCTCCAAACCCTTCCTATTCATATACCCATCCAAATGCCCCTTAAATGTTGCAATTGAACCAGCCTCCACCACATCCTCTGGCCGTGCATTCCGGACCATGCCAGACTGGCAGTCACCACGCCAGACTGGGAGTTAGCATGCCGGACTGGGAGTCACCACGCCAGACTGGGAGTCACCATGCCGGACTGGGAGTCATCACACCGGACTGGGAGTCACTACGCCGGACTGAGAGTCACCATGCTGGGCTGGGAGTCACCACGCTGGACTGGGAGTCACCATGCCTGGCTGGGAGTCACCACACCAGTCTGGGAGTCATGTCGGGCTGGCAGTCACCACACAGGACTGGGAGTCACCATGCTGGACTGGCAGTCACCAAACCGGGCTGGGAATCACCACACTGGGCTGGGAGTCACCATGCCACACTGAGAGTCACTATGCCAGATTGAGAGTCACCATGCCGGACCGGGGGTCACCACACTGGTCTGGGAGTTACGACGTGGGATAGGAGTCACCATGCCGGGCTGAGAGTCACCACACCGGGCTGGGAGTCACCACACTGGACTGGGAGTCACTATGCCAGACTGGGGGTCACCACGTCGGGCTGGGAGTCACCACGCCGGGCTCGGAGTCACCATGCCAGACTGAGAGTCACCATGCCCGACTGGGAATCACCACGCTGGGCTGGGAGTCACCATGCCGGACTGGGAGTCACCAAGCCGGGCTGGGAGTCACCACGCCGGGCTCGGAGTCACCATGCCAGACTGAGAGTCACCATGCCCGACTGGGAATCACCACGCTGGGCTGGGAGTCACCATGCCGGACTGGGAGTCGCCATGCCGGGCTGAGAGTCACCATGCCGGACTGGGAGTCGCCATGCCGGGCTGGGAGTCACCACGCCGGGCTGGGAGTCACCACACCAAGCTGGGAGTCACCACACTGGACTGGGAGTCACCACGCCAGGCTGGGAGTCACCACACCGGGCTGGGAGTCACCATGCCAGTCTGGGAGTCACCACGCCGGGCTGGGAGTCACCACACCGGGCTGGGAGTCACCACGCCAGTCTGGGAGTCACCATGCCGGGCTGGGAGTCACCACGCCGGACTGGGAGTTGACTGGGGCCTGGAGAGAAGAAGAAAAAGCAACATTGCAAGGAAAGAAAAGAGAAGAAAAGAAGAAGATGAATGTGCGGAGCAGACGAGCTCTGGCTGAAGTATCCTACTCCGCCACCACTCTTACTGATTGTCTCTCAGTAGAACCTTCTTTATCAATGCCAGGCTCCTAAATGGCCCCAACGTGCCTTTGAATGAGAAATCTCCTTAGGAAAATGCACTTACACTTTGTACTTTCCAAGCGTTGACTTTCGCACCTGCTGCTGATTGGATAGTAGTGACAGTTAAGTGAGGCCCTTGAGTGTCATTGACTGCTACCCTTCTTCCTGATTAACTACCCACCCTCCTCTTAACATGCCTAGTGGGAGGGCATTAATGTCTGCCCTTCAGTGTACATTGTCATTTTGAATACATCGAGTGTTAAAACACATTCAAATATATACTCATCAGTCAGATATACCCCAACTGGAAGAAGACCACTCCCAATGAGGAGTGTGTTGATCTTAGCAACTTGTGTCGCTGGACATCGGAGTGCATCTGGGAAAATTAACAAACAGTGAATTTCACAACTAATCTTGGCGGAACTGTTGGGTGAAGTTCACATCACAGAATCAGATAAGTTAATTGTTGTTTTAAATCTGTCTAAGAGAAAGGCTGCAGTAGTGAGTATAGTGGATTCTTTCTTGATTATATGTTTTTGGAGATAGGTCCCTTGATTAAACTTATAATATAAGCCATAGCTATTAACTTAACCTGGGGCAGTGTTTGTAGAGGAATAAGACGGTGTTATTTTCTGGGTCTGTAGATTGTGAAGGAGCAAAAATGGCCTTTGCCGTGATATGTACTTCTTGTCAGATGTGGGAGTTTAAAGAGAGTTTAAGGGTTACAACGAATTATATCTGCCATAAATGCTGTTGGATGCGAATCTTATCAGATCGAGTGGAAAATATCCAGATTTCAGAAGAGGAAGTGCTGGATGTCTTGAAACGGTTAAAAGTGGATAAATCCCCAGGACCTGGTCAGGTGTACCCGAGAACTCTGTGGGAAGCTAGAGAAGTGATTGCTGAGATATTTGTATCATTGATAGTCTCAGGTGAGGTGCAGGAAGACTGGAGGTTGGCAAACGTGGTGCCACTGTTTAAGAAGGGCGGTAAAGACAAGCCAGGGAACTATAGACCGGTGAGCCTGACCTCAGTGGTGGGCAAGTTATTGGAGGGAATCTTGAGGGACAGGATGTACATGTATTTGGAAAGGCAAGGACTGATTCGGGATAGTCAACATGGCTTTGTGCGTGGGAAATCATGTCTCATAAAATTGACTGAGTTTGAAGAAGTAACAAAGAAGATTGATGAGGGCAGAGCAATCGATATGATCCATATGGACTTCAGTAAGGCATTCAATATCATTCCACATGGGAGACTAATTAGCAAGGTTAGATCTCGTGGAATACAGGGAGAACTAGCCATTTGGATACAGACTGGTTCAAAGGTAGAAGACAGAGGATGGTGGTGGAGGGTTGTTTTTCAGACTGGAGGCCTGTGATCAGTGGAGTGCCACAAGGATCGGTGCTGGGCCCTCTACTTTTTGTCATTTACATAAATAATTTGGATGTGAGCATAAGAGGTACAGTTAGTAACTTTGTAGATGACACCAAAATTGGAGGTATAGTGGACAGCGAAGAGGGTTACCTCAGATTACAACAGGATCTAGACCAGATGGGCTAATGGGCTGAGAAGTGGCAGATGGAGTTTAATTCAGATAAATGTGAGGTGCTGCATTTTGGGAAAGCAAATCTTAGCAGGATTTATACACTTAATGGTAAGGTCCTCGGGAGTGTTGCTGAACAAAGAGACCTTGGAGTGCAGGTTCATAGCTCCTTGAAAGTGGAGTCGCAGGTAAATAGGATAGTGAAGAAGGCATTTAGTATGCTTTCCTTTATTGGTCAGAGTATTGAGCACAGGAGTTGGGAGGTCATGTTGCAGCTGTACAGGACATTGGTTAGGCCACTTTTGGAATATTGCATGCAATTCTGGTCTCCTTCCTATTGGAAAGATGTTGTGAAACTTGAAAGGGTTCAGAAAAGATTTACAAGGATGTTGCCAGGGTTGGAGTATCTGAGCTACAGGGAGAGGCTGAACAGCTGGGGCTGTTTTCCCTGGAGCATCAGAGGCTGAGGGGTGACCTTATAGAGGTTTACAAAATTATGAGGGGCATGGATAGGTTAAAGAGACAAAGTCTTTTCCCTGGGGTGGGGGAGTTCAGAATAGAGGGCATCGGTTTAGGGTGTGAAGGGAAAGATATAAAAAGAGACTTAAGGGGCAACTTTTGCCAGATATAGCAGCCTCCAACCTGTTGTGGTGACCTACTGGCCTGGCTTAGCAGCTTCCTGTGGCGGCCTCCTGGCCTGGTGTAGCGGCCTTGGCCTGGCATGGAGGTCTGAACCGATATCCCAAACTCATGATCCTCAAGATGAAGCCTAGTGTGGTCTGGCACCAGGGCCCAGTGTGGACAGTAGGCTCTGTGCCAGCGTGGTATGGGTTGGAAGACCACTATTCTAGACTTTTATTTCTGCAATGCTGGATGTTTTATTTCTCTATTTTCTAAGATCTTTACAACTAAAGAAGTCATACCGAGGCACCTTTGTGCCTAAGATAGTGCTGTAAGTGGCGACATGTAAACTTGATTGAGTTTATGTGACAATAAAGCTAATCCATTAATTAATTCATACTTTCACTTACACTCCAGTCCTCCCTCTCTAAACCATCTTCACTTGCCTGTGGTTGGGGTCCTACAATAATCTTAAGCCTAACCCTAAGTGAATTACAGCTGTTGTATGCAGTAGCAGTTCCTAAAGTGTTAATAAAAACTGAAAGAAATGCAATTGCTGGAAATCAGAAACCAAAATAGAAATATCAACAGGTCTGTCAGCATCTATGCCGAGAAATCAGAGTTAACATTTTGGGTCCGGTGACCCTTCCTCAGAACTGGAGACAGCATTAGTCTGCACCAAACTATGGATGTCAGGCTGTCTTGGATCTGGAAAAGAATAGTTCAGCTTTGGATCCTGAGGTCACGTGTCAGACACGTCACTCCTGGCTCTTGATAGTCTTGGTAATTAAGTTTAACCAGCTACTCAAAACCAACCCTCAAATATCCAAACATATAAACAGAAAGCAGGAATTATCAGCAGTGCTTCACCTGAGGCCCACTGAAGACGTTCACCACCCTACCTAATAGGGTGATGAAACGTCTGGAAATGAACCTTCCAGCTCAGCGAGCAAACCTACATCCAGAATGTAACTTATGTCATAGAGTCATAGAGATGTACAGCATGGAAACAGACCCTTCAGGCCAACCCGTCCATGCCAACCAGATATCCCAACCCGATCTAGTTCCACCTGCCAGGACCCAGCCCATATTCCTCCAAACCCTTACTATTCATATACCCATCCAAATGCAATTGTACCAGCCTCCACCACTTCCTCTGGCAGCTCATTAGATGCACGTACCACCCTCTGCGTGAAAATGTTGCCCCTTAGGTCCCTTTTATATATTTCCCCTCTCACCCTAAACCTATGCCCTATAGTTCTGGACTCCCCCACCCCAGGGAAAAGACTTTGTCTATTCTGTCTATTGCTTTTTGTTCAGACAAGCACCTCACCTTATTAAGACTCATGAATGGATCATTCTCTATCACTGTGAACTAAACAGACCCTTTGACATAGTAAAGAAAAGAGGTTTGAAGATTCTTGTCATGTAGTGGTAGTGTCCATACCTCTGGGCCAGGGGATCTGGGTTCAAGTCCTATCTGTTCTGGAGGTTTGTCAAACATCTGAATAGTTTGAGGAGGAGACTGGTGGATACCACTGGGGCTGAGGTGTATCATCATCCTGGATATTTACTGTTTTGTTTCTATTCACCTTTGATCAGATTCCATTAACCGATAGTTTGTATTTTTTGTTATAATGCCCCATCAGTGGTAGTTTAACCTGATTATAGTACTGGTTAAATAAGTAGAATGAAGCAGTGGTGACAGGACATAACAAGTAGGGTATATAAAATAAAACCCACACATGTAATCTGTCTGAATTTCAGAAAGGGTTTCATGATTTTTCCATTTTGATGACTGCCAATATTGTGACAATGGATCAGAACCCTGAAGTGCTATGGGCATCTTTAATTCTGAATTGCATAATATGTTTTCTAAAATAAACTTCTACAGGCCAAGAAAAGATTGCAAATGTAAATCCAACGCTACATGGAAAAGGCCTGTATGCAACCCATGGAAAGTTGCATCTGTTGATTGTCAGGGAAAATTCAACCAGAGAACATAACAAGAAGAGATAATAAGGGACCTGACTATCTCCCTGCTCTCAGCAGAAAGCTATACATGACAGACATTTTTGCTGATTTGCCCTTCCAGGAGTATACAAAAATGTTGAAAACTGACTGCAACCCTGACTTGTGTATGAACTGAGGCATCCATGTGTAATAGTGTGTGTTGGAACTCTAATGTGCTATGAAGGTCACAGTTGAAAAATCATCATCCTTATGTTGCAAAGAAAAAGGACTTGCTTGCCTTGACTCCGATTGTATAACAGGTTACTTTCTGTTCAATCCGCTCAGAGATGTTATGGCACACTTCCAGAGCAGGCGAGGCTTGCATCCAGAACTTCTGGTTCAGAGACAGGGACAGTACCACTGTACTGCATGACCCCAAGAAGGATGGCAACAGAGCACACTTCTGGGAAAAGCGACGAGAGTGGGACTTGAACCCACGTGTGCAGAGCACAACAGGACAGCTGTCCATTGCCTTAATTTCTCGGCCATCTCGGACTCAGCACACTGAAATGACAATGAGGAGAAATTTTTTATCTTAGAAGGTCATGTAAAGTTCCTAATCCCTACCTTTAATGAAGTAGTACTCTGAATTTGCAATTATAACGCCTATGCTTGCAACTACTGAACCTTATTTGGTGCAAAAATATATTCATAAACATCTTCTCCAAACTCATCTTAGATTGCTTTGCATTTGTCCCTATCTGACCCTTCTATTTCAGAACTGCTGTCTACTTTGTTGCTATTTATATCTCCCAGTCCTCCATTCTCCCCTCTCGAGTTTATTCCAGGTTCCCATCCTCTTGTCTATAGCACAAATCCACTCAGCTCTTCTACTGTGAAACCAACAGAACTGTTATCATTTGGAATTCTACGAAGACATTACAAGCAAGATGGACAACGGGGACCCAGTAGATGTGGTGTACCTAGATTTCAAAAGGCATTCGACAAGGTGCCGCACAACAGGTTGCTGCAGAAGATAAAGATGCATGGTATTATAGCTAAAGTATTAGCATGGATGAAGGATTGGTAAACTAACAGGAAGCAAAGGTGGGATAAATGAGTGCTGTTCTGGTTGGCAATCAGTAACCAGTGGTGTGCCTCAGTCATCAGTGTTGAAACCGCAATTATTCACAACTTACATTGATGATTTGGAGTTGAAGACCACGTGTGGGGTGTCAACGTTTGCAGATGACACTAAGATGAGTGGCAGAGCAAAACATACAGAGGACTGTGAAATGTTGCAGAGGAACATGGATATTTGAAGTGATTGGGCAAAGATCTGGAAGATGGAACACAAAGTTAATAAATGTGAAGTCATCCATTTTGATAGAAGTAACAGTAAAAAGGATTATCACTTGAATGGTAAAAAAACGTTGCATGCTGCACACAGGGACCTGGGTGCCATTGTGCATGAATCACAGAAGGTTGGTCTGCCAGTACACCAAGTAATTTGGAAGACAAATGGAATTTTGTCCTTCTTTGTTAAAGGGATGGAGTTTAAAAGCAGGGAAGTTATGTTGCAGCTGTACAAGGTGCTGGTGAGGCCACACCTAGAATACTGTATACAGTTTTCGTCTCCTTACTTGAGAAAAGCTGTACTGGCACCGGAGGGGGTGCAGAGGAGGTTTTCTAGGTTGATTCCGGAGTTGAGGGGGTTGGCTTATGAGGAGAGACTGAGTAGACTGGGATTACATTCATTGGAATTTAGAAGAATGAGGAGGAATCTTATAGAAATATATAAAATGACGAAGAAATTTGATAAGATGCAAGTAGGGAGGATGTTTCCACTGGCAGGTGAAACTAGGACAAGAGGGCACAGCCTCAATATTAGGGGAAGCAGATTTTGGACTGAATTAAGAATAAACTTCTTCACCCAGAGGGTTGTAAATCGATGGAATTCCTTGACCAGTGAAGTAGTTGACACAACTTCAGTGAATGTTTTTAAAGCTAAGATAGATATTTTTATGAGCAATAAAGGAATTAGGGATATGGTGAAAGGGTGGGTAAGTGGAAAGATCTTATTGAATGGTGGAGCAGGCTCAACGGGCCAGATGATCTACTCCTACTCCTACTTCTTATATAATTCCCAGAACCTGTTCGAATGTCTCAGGAATATGAAGTTCTTCATTTTCTCCAGCCATATGTCTAACGTTACTGTTCCAATATTGACTAACGTACAGCACTGACAGTAAGAAAAGGATTACTACCTTTGAGGTCTTGGTCTTTAATTTCTTTCTGAACCCCTGAAAGACTGACTACAGGATATCTACCAGGCACTGGGTTCGCTCATGGGCATGATTTCTGGTTTCTCCCCTTTCTCCTTCAAAATATACTGCACCCTTCTAGTGATTCTTGCAGAAATCATTGAAACAGGGCCTAAAACTTGTATAAAATAATTTAAATAACAAAAGCATATCAAAAGGGAACATATGTGAATGCAGGACTACATTCCACAGTTTCTATGAAGAAAAAGATTGGCACAGTTTTGTAGCTCTTCTGTGAATTGTAATGTTCTACAATCTCAAGTTTCAATTCATTATTCTTTATTCTAAGTGTTCCAATTTTGCAGATAAATTGGAAAGTTTGCAAATACAACAGGAAAATTTTATGTAATGATTTAAAAATATATCACTCCAGCAGTTTGCAAAACTTCATAGAAACCACTAAAATTCTAACATCTAGGCAGGGTAAATGCAGGAAGGATGTTTCCAATCACTAGGGAGTCCAGAAAACCGATGTCACAGTTCAAGGATATGTGGTAGGCCTTTTAGCACTGAAATGAGGAAACATTTCTCCCTACTGAGTGATAGTCCTATGCAATTCCCTACAACAGAAAACATTTGAGGCCAAAACAATGAATGTTTTCAAGGAATTAGGTACAGTTCTCATGGATAAAGGGATCAAAGGACAAGGGAAGAAAGCAGAAACTGAGTTGAATGATCGGTCATAATCATATTGAATGGTGGAGCAGGCTCAAGTGGCGGAATTGCCTGCTCCTCCTCTTATTTTTGATTTTCTTTGTTCCTGAGGCTTAATTGTCAGAGTCAGAAGTCACACAACACCAAACTACAGTCCAACAGACTTGTTTGAAATTACGAGCTTTCGGGGTGCTGCTCCTTCACCCGACAAAGGAGCAGTGCTCCAAAAGCTCGTGGTTTCATATAAACCTATAACCTGGTTGGACTATATCCTGATGTCCACGTTGTCCACCCCAGTCCACCACCAGCACCTCCACAAGTTCATTGTCAGACCCAGGGATGTTTACAAAGTGATTCTCACTCATCAAATGTGATTGCATTAGTGAAAGTTTCTCATAGTTCCATTGGGTTTGTTTGTGACTGAGTAGCCCAATGCAAGAACTGAAGGATGGGTACGAATGTGAATGTTTTTCTTTTAATTGATACAATTTTGAACTTTTTATTTCTCACTGAAGTATTTTGCCCTGAAATTCCAGCAGAACAATAGCACATAAAGCCACTACATCTATTAATGGAATCCCTATTGTAGAGAAGCAGGCCATTTCGATACTATTTCAAAAGAGAATACCATCCAGATCCAACCCCCTACCCCTTCCCTATAACCCTGCATTTCCCATGGCTAACCCACCTCACAGACACATCCCTGTTAACTGCGGGCAATTTAGCACAGCCAATCCATCTAACCTGCACATCTTTAGACTGTGAGAGGAAACCGGAGCACCCAGAGGAAACCCAAGCAGACACAGGGAGAATGTGCAAGCTCCACACACATGCCTGAGGGTGGAATGTGAGGTAGCAGTGCTAACCACTGAGCCACCAGGCTGCTCCATTCTATCGATGGGTGCAGAACTTAAGGAGAGAAGCTTTGTGAATCTCAAAGCCCATTTCAGGTCTGACCTGAATAAACTAAGCAAGGTTTAAAGGTGATGAATGGTTCAACAAGCAAGAATGTTGCTATATAATAATTAGCTTAGGTTAAATTTACATTGTCTTGTGAAATTTTGCCATTTCTATTCTAAAATTTACTGATCTATTAATTCCAACTATATAACAAAGATATCTTGAAACGATGGGCTGAGAAGGGCTCATGATGGAATCATAATGCTCTACAGAAAATAGTTATTCGCCTTCACAACAGTCTGTGCAGATCTTTATTTTGCTCTATATTGTTAAGGGTCCAAACTCAATTTATGAATCCCTTTTGTAACAGCTCCTAGTTTGGGCGATTTATAGAAGAAATATTCCTCTTCATGATTAATTTGTTGCAAAAGGAAGAGAAAGGAGGTTATCAGCCAACTGAAGACTTCACACTCATTAGATCAAGACCCTTCTAAAGATACCATCAGACTACATAGCCCCAGATGGGTATTCCTCGATACATCCAGAGAGTTATTCATCACACGTTCTTGAAGCTTCCACCCACTCTAGCAGGTTCTGCGTTATTAAGAAACTTGTTGTCATGGTGTCATAAAGGGTAGTATGTGGTCTCTGCTACTTTCCTGGTCTTCTTCAGCACAACTTCAAAATTTTTGCAATACCTTCATAAAGTTCAGATGCTCTGCAGGGACATATCTCTGCATAGTAGGACTTATGGGATCTTCACTAGGTGCTGAACAACCAGAACACAGCATCAGAACTCAGTTTCTACTCAGGTACATGTGCTTCATCATCAACATTATATCCTTTAGTTTACTTATGAGTTTTAAATCACCCTTTGTCTCCAGGAGCTGGGAATGCACATAATAAGAGTTCATGTTAGACTGAGCAAACTTTGATTAGCAGCATAAGACATTGAACATTCTTACATTTAATTCTTTGGCTTCAATATGATTCTTGCGTCTGGTTGCTGTGGAGGTTAGAAGAATGAAATTACAATGTTTTCACTCTGTCTAATTTCCCACAAAAAGACACGACCCTCTCTCCCTCGTAGCCCTACACACTGATGAGAAAAACCACCAATTCGACTGGGACAACACATCTGGCTAAGCAAAGACATGCCAGAGAATTCCTAGAGGCCTGGCACTCCAACCACAACGCCATAAACAAGCACATAGATCTAGATACCATCTATCAACCCCTCAGAAAACGAACAGGAAATGACATCACCACAAACCCCAGGAACCCCATCCAGGACAAACATATAAATAGAAAGCAGGAGACAACAACTTCGCTTCACTTGGAGGTTGCCACTGATGATGTTACCTAGCCAGGTAATGAAACGTCTGGATATCAAACCTACAGCTCAGCGAGCAAACCTACACCCTAAATTTCCCTTTACAGTATCATCAGTTATCTCTCTTTAATAGAGACCAGCCCTATGGTGTCATGACCTCTTACCTTTATTGTCTTAAGTAAGGAACGCTATAATCAAGTATGTCAAAAAAGGCAATATCTTTGGATATTAACACTTAGTCAACAGAAATTGAGTGAAAGTCTCCCACTTCAGAAATTTACATAAATATTTTCCAAATGACAAGAGGATTCCTGTCATTCTCAGATTGCTTAACATTATTATTATTTGGGATGTGTTAAAATTCAATACCTGTAGACATATTGTAATATCAACAGGTATACTGTAATATCAACAGGTATGCATGAATTGAATGATGCGACACGAATTAGGTGATTTATATGCAGTTATCTCTGGTACTCATAAGTTTGAAATTGCAATTTTAAAGTAATGCAGGCACATTGCCAAAATATGCATTCACAACAACTTTGCACCAAACTGTTAGCTTTAATATTTTGTACACAGATAAATTTGATTGACAATGGAGAGGATTCAGGAGTTAGCACTCATTCCAAGCCACTTCTATCCCCAATATTCTAGCTGCTGGTGCCTTGCCATCCACTTCTGATATTGCAAGTACCCCTCCAAGCCACTCATTGTCCTGCCTTCAGTGTTGTTGGGTCAAAATCCTAGAATTCCCTCCCTAACAACACATAGACTGTAGTC
Organism: Hemiscyllium ocellatum; assembly: GCF_020745735.1. Taxonomy (NCBI): domain Eukaryota; kingdom Metazoa; phylum Chordata; class Chondrichthyes; order Orectolobiformes; family Hemiscylliidae; genus Hemiscyllium; species Hemiscyllium ocellatum. The sequence continues at coordinate 10,204,969 of NC_083413.1, read as the reverse complement.
GTTCAAGAAGGCAACTCACCATCAACTTCTCAAGGGTGAATATGGATTGGCAATAAATGATGGAACAGCCAGCATCACCGACAACCCATGCGTGAGTCAATAAACTTTTTTCTGCATATTTGTATCATTCTGTGACAGGTTTTGCTTGTTTGTTCCTGGTGGAGACACACCTTCGTCTAGATTAGAGTGGTGCTGGAAAAGCACAGCAGTTCAGGCAGCATCCGAAGAGCAGCAAAATTGACGTTTCGGGCAAAAGCCCTTCATCAGGAATACAAGAATCTCTCCCACTGCAACTCCCAGGCCATTTCCTCTGCCCCAGAGACATACCTTCACCTACCTACATGCTGGCGAAGGCTTCAGAGTAGACCGTCTTTACGCCTTCATTGTGCATGGCAGTTTACATTAAATAGTCTGTACCACAAGAGATAATGGCATTGAAATTTCTCCTAAGCACCCTCAGGTACATTTTCTTCCACCTCTGTATTTTCCAGGATCCCAAGTGCTGTGCTTCAATTGTTGAAGAGGAAGATTCTTTGCTGCACCAACAATACCTTTAATGAGCTACCCATATAGTTTCTGGAAGGATTAAGTTTATCGCTATTGGACAGCTGAAAGTATCATTACAATGCATTTCTGACTACAAATCATGTGATCCACAATCAAAATCAGAAATTACTAGAGAAACTCAGCAGATCTGGCAGCATCTGTGCAGAGGAAACAAGATAATGTAACTCTTTATCAAAACTGTGATTCAGAATACTGATGCCTCCTACAAAATAATTAATAGAAACTCACCATAAATTAAAATGCATTCATAGTTGCTGTAGGCCGCTCCTCCCACTTTACCCACTTTTTAACATTGTTACTAGGTAATTAACACTATTCACTTAGCAACGGTGCAGCTGCTGAAACTCTGGTTTAAAAACTTAGCAATTTTTCTCAGGAAAAAGCAAAGTTTGAATCCAGTTACTTTCTGAAGCATTTGCAAGAAGCATATAACAATACATTAAAAAAATCAAAATAGTATTAATAAGTAAGATGCAAAGTTACCATAGGGCCACTCTCGTGTGAGAGAGAGCACCTGAGGGTCACCAAACCTCAAAGAGGCGTGAGGCTGAGAGTCATTCATAGAAGTTTCAACCGGTATGGGAATTGAACCCATGCTGTTAGCATTACTTTGCACACAAACCAACCTTCCAGCCAAATGAGCTAACCAAGTAAAAGAGGCTGCATTAAAGCATCTTCCAGGTGAATGGGTTTGAAATAGACATGGGTAGGGATAACAAAACTTCAACAGAATTCTTTTTTTTGGGAAAAGCAAACTGACATCATGATCAAGGATGATGTTTGGATAGACTTTTCAGTTTCTAGAAGTAAACTTAAGCACTGAAGAGGAAGAAAAACATCTATTTTCCAAATGGGTGGATGCTGTTTTCATAGTATTTAGGCAAATGATCTCAGAATCTGAAACCAAAGTTAAGGAAAAGTAAGAAATAAGAGGCCTGTAAGGAAAAAGAGAAGGTACAGTAAGATACAAACCCAGGTAGGATTTAGCGATTCTGAAGAAAGAGGTAATAACGAGTGTACAGCAGTATGATGTCACTGAAGCAGAGGAACCAGCAATGCCAGCAGTAGCTTTTGGAATAACAGCAGCTGCATATTCATTGAATGAAAATGTTTCCTGTTATGGTAAATGTCTTCACTCTCTGAAGATGCTCAGAGGCATATCAGCGTGCAGTCTCTCACTCCCAGGACATCAGAAATCCAGATAAAGCGTAAAACTGCTGTTTGATCTGCTGTTAGTACAGCTGGGCCCTGGGAAAGCCTTCACAACAAGCTGTTCTGCTGACCATTTCAGCAGTGACCTTACTGACACATTGTAAATGGAAAGCTGGCATAGGCATATGAGGGGTCCCAGACTGCTTAGAAGATCAGAAGGGCAGTGTGCCTGACTACATGTACATGTTTGGCTACTAGCAATAACTTTCCTGTACAGTTCTAGCTTAGCTGAATAATGTATGAACAAGAATCTTGTGAATGTCATTCTTGAAAACTGCTCCTTAAGTTGAGATCAATCATACTCTTCTCCAAATAGTGTCGCCTCTGAATGCAGGAGAATCTTGCACCCACTCAAAACAGAAGTAACATTGTTTCAAGTGATAGTCTCTATAAGCACCCTGGGTAAACGGGAAACATAGAGATTAAGAGCAGATGTAGATCACTCAGCCTTCGGACCTGCTGTGCCATTCAATGTGCTCATGGCTGATCAGGAGGAAGTGAGGACTGCAGATGCTGGAGATCAGAGTCGAGAGTGTAGTGCTGGAAAAGCACAACAGGCCAGTCATCATCCAGGGAGCAGGAGAATCAATGTTTTGGGTATAAGTCTTTCATCAGGAATCCATCATGGCTGATCATCCAACTCCCATTTTCGCCCTAAGAACTACATCTAACTCCTTCTTGAAAGAGTTCAATATTTTGGCCTCAACTGTTTTCTGTGGCCAAGAATTCAATCGGCTCACTGCTTTCTGGGTAAAAATATTCTCCTCATCCTTCCTATACCGTGTCTGCAAGATCTCTGTCTCACAAAGGAGGTGGTCACAGAAACCTACCAACTATTGTCGGCAGAGCTGTGTTATAACAAAAATAAATGTAACTTTTCAAACTTTCTTGTATCTTCCTGGCAAGATATTCCAGTGAATTGCTCTTATAGAGGCATAGAGATGTGCAGCATGGAAACAGACCCATTGGTTCAACTCCTCAATGCTGAACAAATATCCTATAACTCAAAGCCTCTCCCTGTAGCTCAAACCCTGCAACCGTGACAACATCTTTGGTTCCATGTTGAAGTTTAAATTTTTCATATGGTATGCTATGTAGCCCGACATTCCAGACAGCACTCTAACTGTCTTAATAGACTTATGTCTAACAGGTTTAGCATTACTTATCATCTCAAAGCATCCTGGGGACAACATTGTCAATAGCTGTAAAGACCAGCATCAGATGCTGCAGAATAGTGGAGTTAGATCATAAGGTTATAAGTTCTGATATGCTACTGATGCAAAATGCTTGTTTAGTTTCAATGCCCTTTTTTCTATTCCCCATTATTACTTCTGTCTCATTTTCCAGCAGCTCAATGTCCACTCTTGCCTCTCTCTTTATCTTTTATATGTCTAAACAAATTCTTGTAATCTTCTTCTATATTACTAGCCAGCTTACCCTCATTTTTCAACATTCTCCCCCACCCCCCACCACCGCCATTGCTTTTTTAATTTGTCCTTTGTGGATTTTTAAAGACTTTCCAATCCTCTGGCTTCCCACTAGTCTTCAGTACATTGTATGCTTTCTTTTATTTTATGTTGTACCAGCTAATGGTTGCCTCATCCTCCACTTAGTGTGTTTCTTCTTTCTTGGGATGAATTTCTGCTCTACCTCCCAAATTACCCCGAGAAACTCCTGCCATTGCTGTTCCACTATCTTCCCTTCTAGGCTCCCCCTCCAATCAACTCTGGCCAGCTCCTCCCTCAAGTCTTTGTAATTACCTTCATTGAACTGTAGTACTGTTACGTCTGATTCAAGCTTCTCCCTTTCAAATTGCAGAATGAATTCTATGATACTGTGGTCACTGTCACCTTGGCTGTCCTTCACCTTAAGCTACCCCCATAAAGTCTGCCTCATTACACATCAGTCTTCCACTGAAAAGTTTTGTCCCCATTCTCCTCCATCCTTTGGGAGCTGCAGTGCTCCCCTGTCTTGTTCTCCTCATTCTCCTCAGAATGTTATAGGATAAGAGAGCTGGAAACCCTAACACCAATGACTGGGAGTAAAGACCTTGCATGCAAACTTAAAGCCAGAGCCAAGACCTTTGTCTGATGCTCCATCACTTGCTGTAGACTTCACCAGCTTTAAGCAGCAGTACAAATCTCTAAACAATTCCTCTCACTCAGTCACAGCCAGGAAACATCAATCAGCAATCAATCTGAAAGTATTTGATGATCCCTTTAAAAAATGCTCTTGGGATCCTTCCTCCTCGGAATACATATTCAAAGAGATTAAGAGAGGGCATTAGCTGTCGTATGAGACTACAGTCAAGTCAGTGCTACAAGTTGCTTGATAACACAATCTGCCCACCCTACATATTTTTGGTGTGTATTCCCAGTTGTTGTGGTTCTGTTCGCCGAGCTGGAAATTTGTGTTGCAGATATTTCGTCCCCTGTCTAGGTGACATCCTCAGTGCTTGGGAGCCTCCTGTGAAGCGCTTCTGTGATGTTTCCACCGGCATTTATAGTGGTTTGTCTCTGCCGCTTCCGGTTGTCGGTTGCTGTCCGCTGCAGTGGCCGGTATATTGGGTCCAGGTCGATGTGTTTGTTGTTAGAATCTGTGGATGAGTGCCATGCCTCTAGGAATTCCCTGGCTGTTCTCTGTTTGGCTTGTCCTATAAAAGTAGTGTTGTCACAGTCAAACTCATGTTGCTTGTCATCTGCATGTGTGGCTACTAAGGATGGCTGGTCGTGTCGTTTCGTGGCTAATTGGTGTTCATGGATACAGATCGTTAGCTGTCTTCCTGTTTGTCCTATGTAGTGTTTTGTGCAGTCTTTGCATGGGATTTTGTACACTACATTGGTTTTGCTCATGCTGGGTATTGGGTCCTTTGTCCTGGTGAGTTGTTGTCTGAGTGGCTGTTGGTTTGTGAGCTGTTATGAGTCCTAGTGGTCGTAGTAGTCTGGCTGTCAGTTCAGAAATGTTCTTGATGTTCAACTGGGACAACACTACTATTAAAGGACAAGCCAAACAGAGAACAGCCAGGGAATTCCTAGAGGCATGGCACTCATCCACAGATTCAATCAACAAACACATTGACCTGGACCCAATATAGCGGCCACTGCAGCGGACAGCTGGAACTGACAACCGGAAGCGGCAGAGACAAACCACTATAAATGCCAGAGGAAACAACACAGAAGCACTTCACAGGAGGCTCCCAAGCACTGAGGATGTCACCTAGACAGGGGACGAAACGTCTGCATCACAAATTCCCAGCTCAGCGAACAGAACCACAACAACGAGCACCCGAGCTACAAATCTTCTCACAAACTTTGAATATTCCCAGTATCAATGCAAACAGCATTACCAAATGTGCAGCAGTCATGAGATGTATGTATGACAACACAGATGCCTTTTTGGTCTCAAAATTGCAGACATTGTGTTGCAAAAACAGGTACTGCATTAACTATTACATTTTATAGTCAATGTATAATTATGAACTTGGTAAAAGAAGTTGATTAGACAGTTAGAGTGCTATCTCTAGTACAGGGCAAAAGCATACAGAGGCAGCAGATGGTGAATAAGGCAAATGGTATGGTGGCCTTCGTAACGAGAGTTTAAGTATAGAAACAGGAATGTCTTTCTGTAACCGTGCAGGGCCTTAGTCAGATCACACCAGGAATATTGAGTATAGTTTTGGTCTCCTTATCTGAGGAAGGATGTTCTGGCTATTGAGGGGATACAAACAAGGTTTATCAAACTGATTGAGGGAATGGTGAAAGTACAGAGAGAGACTGGATAGGTTACTCCCTGGAGTTCAGAAAACTGAGGGATAGGGGTTCAGAAACCGATAAAATTCTAACCAGAGCAGATACAGGAAGGCTGTTCTCAATGACAAGGGAACCAGGGGTCACAGTCTAAGGACAGAGATGATTTGGAGATGCCGGTGTTGGACTGGGGTGTACAAAGTTAAAAATCACACAACACCAGGTTATAGTCCAACAGGTTTAATTGGAAGCACACTAGCTTTTGGAGCAATGCTCCTTCATCAGGTGATCTGAAAGCTAGTGTGCTTCCAATTAAACCTGTTGGACTATAACCTGGTGTTGTGTGATTTTTAACTAAGGACAGAGAGTGGGCCCTTTCAGATCGAGATGAGGAGAACTTTCTTTACACAAAGAATTGTGAACCAGTAGAATTCTCAGCCACTGTAAAATGTCGAGGTCAAAATATTGAAGCCTTTCAAGAAAGACGTTGATTTTGTTTTTGGGACTAAACAAATCAAATGATATGAGGGAGAAAGCAAAAACTGAGCACTGAGTTGGATGGTCAGCCTTGCTCATAATGAGAGGTAGAGCAGGTCATATGAGCCTAATTTCTATGATTCAATGCCATGACGAGGTTAAAAAGGAGATAACATCAGTTCACTAAAATATTTTGCCAGTAAGATATACAAAACTTCAATAATCATATTTATTTTTGCTATAACAGAGATTGTAGATTGATGCAAAAATAATCTTTATGAAAGAGTAGAACACTGCAAATAAAGCAGATTGTTCATTATATTTGCGAGGTCTACTTCATCAAAAAGATTTAGAACTGAGAGCAGGAGAGATTTCTTTGTACAGAGAGTTATGAGGATGTGAAATCAAGGTCTGGGTCATGAATATATATCAGATAGAGCAGAGGTCCCAGTACTGACCCTTGAGGAACTCCACCATAAACCTTGATCCAGTCTGAAAAACATCCATTAATCACTAGTCTGTTTTATGTCACTCAGCCAATTTCATATCTATTTTGCTGCTTTTACCCCTTCAATTCCATGAGATTTAACTTTCTTCACAAGTCTGTTTTGCAGCATTTTTCTGTTTTGCAGCATTTACTAAGTGACTTCTGGAAATTCATGCACACTACATTGGCCCCAGGGTTGGGGTAGCCCGTTAGTTCAGTTGGCTGTATGAATGGACACAGTAGATGTCGCCGCCTCGATGTCTTTGTCATGCCATAGAACAAGCGTCCTCCAAGATGTTCCAGGTGCAAGACCAAACTGTACATTAGATTAGATTACTAAACACTGTGGAAACAGGCCCTTCGGCCCAACAATTCCACACCGACCCTCCAAACAGTAACCAACCCAGACCCATTCCTCTACATTTACCCCTTCTCCTAACACTATGGGCAATTTAACATGGCTAATTCACCTGACCTGCACATCTTTGGACTGTGGGAGGAAACCGGAGCACCCGGAGGAAACCCACACAGACACAGGGAGAATGTGCAAAGTCCACACAGAATGTTGCCCGAGGTGAGAATTGAACCTGGATCTCTGGCGCTGTGAGGCAGCAGTACTAACCGCTGTGCCACTGTGCTGCCCAGGGTGGCATCCGTGTCAAAGGCAGAGTTGTCGGAACGTGCCCCAGTTCTAAAATGCCTCAGGAGAAGCTAAAAAAAAAGCAATCAGCCTATGTCCTTGGACTCGGTGGTGGAGGAATGTAGTGATTGTAACAAGGTCAGCCAGGTGGACCTCATAGAATATGAGTTCTCTTATTAGAATAGATTCCCCACAGTGTGGAAACAGGCCCTTCAGCCCAACTAGTCCACACTGACCCTCCGAAGAGTAACCCACCCAGACCCATTTCCCTCTGACTAATGCACCTAGCACTATGGTGCAATTTAGCATGACCGATTCATCTGACCTGCACAACTTTGGACTGTGGGAGGAAACCAGAACACCTGGAGGAAACCCACGAGGTCATGAGGTGAATGTGCAAACTCCACATAGGACAGTCACCTGAGGCTGGAATTGAACCTAGGACCCTGCTGCTGTGAGGCAGCAGTGCCAACCACTGTGCCATTGTGTCGCCATTGGGGCTGTGAATTTTGTCCAATGAGGGAGCCCTGGCTGACACATAAAAACAGGATTGTCAGACATCCTCACACTTTGAGTGCTGGTCTAAGGGAGCTGGTCAGTGTCAAGGAGTTTCCACATGTAAATAAAGGGTGACTTGATGACAGGACACTGGCCTCTGTGGAGTTATTTCACTCACCAACAGTCTTCCCTCTAATAGGGGAGAGAAACTTTGCCTTTTTCTTCCAGAGCATTACCTACTTCTGTGTTCTCTGTTACTTCATCAAAAAACTCCAAAAACTTAATTAAAAATGAAACAAAAACAAAAATTGCGAGAGAAACTCAGCAGGTCTGGCCAGAAGAAGGAGGGTCAATGGACCCACAACATTAACTCTTCTACCCAGATGCTGCCAGATCTGCTGAGTTTCTCCACCACTTTCTGCCTTTTTTTCAGATTTACAGCAGCCAAGTTCCCTTTTTTTATTGTTCAGTTGAAAATGATTTGCCCTGAGCAAATCCTCAGATTGAGTAAATTCCAGGTACCCCATATGAAACAACCAAAGCCAACTGCATTGAGATTACTATCCTATGTAAAATTCAAACCAGCCAACTGAATCAGTTTCAAGGAATTTACATCTCTGGTTTAATTCATATGAGTGTGATTCATTTACATATTGGCAGAATGTAAGTCTATCTGCAGCATACTCAATTTGGAAGCACAATTGATCAGACTCAGAAACATCCAAATGGACCTACAGCAACAATTGCTTTCAACAATAAGACTGACAAATAAATAAATGTGAGCTATTAGCAGGACACTGGTAGTCTCCTTTTCTCCCTGTCTCTCTCAATCTTGACATCAATGCCTGGTGAAAAGCATTTTAAAAAATGTCTATAGAATATCTGGAAAATTCATAGCTAATGAAGAAACAAGGTTCTGATAAAGGGCCCCAATCTGAAACGTGAGTTTCTTGCTCCTCTGATGCTGCCTGACCTGCTGTGCCATTCCTGTCCCACTTTTTATTGATCAAGATAATAATTAGAACAACTGGTCTTAGGTTAAAAATCTTTCATTTGAAATAAATGAGTGGTCTATACTTTTGTACCAACATTTTTTCCTTTCTGAACTTTATACCTGTGTTTTGTATGTGTGTTGAACCTTTTTCTTCAGGATAATAGCTAATTATAATAATAGCTAATGATAGTAGCTAATTAGGGGCAGCACAGTGGCTCAGTGGTTAGCACTGCTGCCTCATAGCACCAGGGTCCTAGGTTCGATTCCAGCCTTGGGCGACTCTCTGTGTGGAGTTTGCACATTCTCCCTGCACTCTGTGTGAGTTTCCTCCGGGTGCTCCGGTTTCCTCACACAGTTCAAAGATGTGCAGGTCAGGTGCATTGGCCATGCTAAATTGCCCATAGTGTTAGGTGCATTAGTCAGAGGGAAATGGGTCTAGGTGGGTTGCTCTTCGGCGGGTTGGTGTGGACTAGTTGGGCCGAAGGGCCTGTTTCCACAGTGTAGGGAATCTCTAATCTCTCTCTAATAAAATTCCTGTTGATTTCACTCGAGAAAACTTTGGAATTAGTTCCTTCATTTTGATCCAATTACGGAAGTTTGAATTGAAGTGTGATAGCTGTGTGCTAAAATAATTAATTAAAATACTTATTGTAAAATTAAGTGTGGGTTAAAAAAAGCAGAGACAATTATATCTCCTCACTTAATTGTAACAACTATTAATTTATTCTACCTGGGTGTGGACGTCTCTGACAAAGTCCATTATTTTTGACCCATCCCTAATTATTCTTGAATTGAGAGGCTTGTCAGGCTGTTTAAGGGAGTAGTTAAGGATCAAATATAAATTGCTGTGGCTCGAAAGTCAAGTGTAGACAAGACTAGTTAAAGCTTCCTGTCCAAAAGAAAAAATGACTTTAGTGAACTTAGAACATAGAACATTACAGCGCAGTACAGGCCCTTCAGCCTTCGATGTTGCGCCGACCTGGAACCAATCTGAAGCCCGTCTATCCTATACTATTCCATTCTCATCCATATGCCAATCCAATGACATTTAAATGCCCTTAGAGCTGGCGAGTCTACTACTGTAGCAGGCTGTGCATTCCATGCCCCAAATGCTCTCTGAGTAAAGAAACTCCCTCTGACATCTGGCCAGTATCTATCACCCTTCAATTTAAAGCTATGTCCCCTCGTGTTAGCCATCACTAACTGAGGAAAAAGCTCTCACCGTCCACCCTATCTAAACCTCTGATTATCTTATATGTTTCAATTAAGTCACCTTTCAACCTCCTTCTCTCTAACAAAAACAGCCTCAAGTTCCTCAGCCTTTCCTTGTAGAACAAGATGGGCTTTTATAACAACCTATAGTTCCAGAGACACAACTACTGAGACGAGCTTTCAATTCCAGATGTTAATAATTGGGTTCAAATTTCATCAGCTGCCATGGTGGGATTTGAGCCTATGCTGCCTGAGCATTATTCTGAATGAAGTATAGAAAACTCTGGGCCCCGCTTCTGCGATTTGAACTCTCAAATTCCTCTGTACCCTTAGGTACATCTTACCAGTCCTGATCCCCTATCAACTCTTAGTATAGACAGCCCAATCAAATATATCCTCTTCATGACTAGGACCCGTGGATAGAGCCTTAAAATTAGAGGGGGTCAATTCAGAACAGAAATGCGGAGACATTTCTTCAGCCAGAGAGTGATGGGCCTGTGGAATTCATTGCCGCAGAGTGCAGTGGAGGCCGGGACGCTAGATGTCTTCAAGGCAGAGATTGATAGATTCTTGTTGTCTCGAGGAATTAAGGGCTACGAGGAGAATGCTGGTAAGTGGAGTTGAAATGCCCATCAGCCATGATTGAATGGCGGAGTGGACTCGATGGGCCGAATGGCCTTACTTCCACTCCTATGTCTTATGCTCTTATGGTCTTATGGTCATCAATTTCAAGTCCTGCAAGTGTTTGAATTGTGAAATAACTGCACAGAGGCCAGTATCCTGTCACCAAGTCACCCTTTATTTACATGTATACAGTACACTGGCTGTGGCCAACCAGCGGGGAGTCAATCTCTGGAGTCAGGAATCCCCTGTTTATAACTATCAGCCAGGGCTTCCTGATGGGCTCAGATTAACACCCCTGATCAAGGATTTTAGCGTCAATAAGATCTAACTGGTTCCAGTCACTACAAATTGCCTCCTCTTTTCCCATGACCTGAGATAAAGGCATGTTAACATAGTCTTGATCACATTTACTTAACCTATCTGATCTTGTCGACAGAAATGCTAAGCAAGTGTCCTCTTTTTTTGTCTCTATATTATAATTTCTACATGTGCTAACTCAAAAGTAGCAAAGTTGTTGAAACTATTGAAGGAAAATATTTTACATGGTTGCAAATATGATATAAAGTTGACATTGTCCCACAGGATTGCTTTGTCATCAGAGAGACATGACTAGTGGTGGTTTAACCCGAGGGCCACCATCCTTCAGGCAAGGGGAGAGACAAGTTGAGGCAACCTGAACGGGTTAGAAACTGAACTCACACTTACTGGTATCACCCTCCATCACAAACTAGCCAACCAGCTGAATGAGCTAATACATATCAAGCCAGGCAGCATCTCAGGAATAGAGAATTCGACGTTTCGAGCATAAGCCCTTCATCAGGAATTAGAGAGAGAGAGCCAAGCAGGCTAAGATAAAAGGTAGGGAGGAGGGACTAGGGGAAGGGGCGATGGAGGTGGGATAGGTGGAAGGAGGTCAAGGTGAGGGTGATAGGCCGGAGTGGGGTGAGGGCGGAGAGGTCAGGAAGAGGATTGCAGGTTAGGAGGGCGGTGCTGAGTTGAGGGAACCGACTGAGACAAGGTGGGGGGAGGGGAAATGAGGAAACTAGAGAAATCTGAATTCATACCTTGTGGTTGGAGGGTTCCCAGGCGGAAGATGAGGCGCTCCTCCTCCAGCCGTCGTGTAGTTGTGTTCTGCCGGTTCTACCTTTTATCTTAGCCTGCTTGGCTCTCTCTCTCTTATTCCTGATGAAGGGCTTATGCTCGAAACGTCGAATTCTCTATTCCTGAGATGCTGCCTGGCCTGCTGTGCTTTGACCAGCAACACATTTGCAGCTGTGATCTCCAGCATCTGCAGACCTCATTTTTTACTCTAATACATATCAAGGCCAGTGAACATGTCAGCTGCCTAATAGTAATAGCAGTGAAGGACACAAACTGACTTCATTCTTGCATTGTGCAGAATATTTACATCACAGAAGGAAAGTAAAATTAACTTTTCTTGACTCTAAATAAAACAGAAGTGCCCATCAATTGTCATCGACTGCAAAAAAAATGCCTTAAATTCATCTTGTATGATAAAATTCAGACACTTGAAGCTAATTTTATGCTCAATGTTACAAGATAATGGAACAAATTTTTAACTTAGCCAGAGTTGTGCTAAATGCTTTAAGAGTGCTGAGTTGCAGAGTCTAGTAATCATAACTACAAAGTACAAAACAGTGAAAAAAGGATTATTATTAGACTCGACACACACAGCTAAATTTAGTCATTTTTGTTTACAATGCTGCATCTGTAAGATATGTCAATATCTCATTAATTGATTTTCGAGTAACATGATAGCAGATATCTATAACACACACCTAAATTGCAAAGAGCAGCCTAATTTTTAGCAGCTGTGTATGCTAACATTAGGGTGAAAAGAGAGTTCTGAGGTCACATTTGTGAACAGTGCGACCCAGTCAGCAAATCTGCCAAGGTGTTGACCCTCCTATTTGGCCATCCAATTAAAGATAGCTGATGGGTCTCCAAACTATGGTCCAATAACAAAAGCCTAGCACTTCTGAATGTGCAGCAACAATACCAGGAGAAGTGGCCATGACTGAGGTATGCAGGAGGTTTGGGGGATTGTGGTAAGTGAAAAAAACATTCAGGGTGCAAGGTTCAGAGAGGAAACCCAGGGAGAGCGGGGGTGAGGTTTTCGAACCGTGGGTTGTTATCATTGTCCATGGTCCCTTATTTGATATAGTCTTCGCACCTTCTTCCCCTCCACCCCCCACCCCACCACCACCACCACCACCACCACCCCCATCAGTTGTATCGAAGAGTATGCCCTACTTAGGCCTGGTGGCCTTCCCATATGTTGAAAAGCCACCCTGACATGGTGCAATGCTGTTGACGCAATAAAATAGGAAATTCTTTGATTACCTAAGTTAATTGGGTGAGCAGCATGTATCTACATTTAGCCCCACTGTCAGCAAAATGTTCTTCTGGTATGTCCACAACTTCTGTGAACTGAATCCCCGCAATTTTACCAAACTCTTCCCCTTCACCTGCAGCCAGTAAAATTCAGCCCATGAGTATCAAGCATGATACAGCTGTCAGGGATATCAGATTCTTACTCTGTTGAAATTCCAATAGTATATGTTATATGACACTCACAAAAAATCCAGGCAAAGTTGTATGTGGGGAGGAGGGGGATCGATAATTTCCAAGTCATTGTCACAGTATTTGAAAGACACCAAACATTGATTAAACCAGCACCTTTTCAACCAGCAAACTTGATAAACCAACAAAATATCTACCCCAAATACTGTGATCAACAATGATGTCTGAGTGATTACATTATAACAATGACATAATATATTCGCTGCATTACTTTCTGTTACTTACTGTGAGTTTTCAATTTGATTTTGGAAGCTGTGTTGATGTTTTCATAGATTTTGTTGAGGGATGTTGATGTCTCGGAACATCATTTGGTCAGGGTTTACTATGGTCATGTATAACATCTTGGTTATCCAGAATATTTGATGAACCGACACACTCCTGATCCTGTAGGTTCTGGTTAATAAAATATTTGCCGTATTACATCAGCACATATCCACAACAACCTTTACATTTGGCTTCATTTTTCAAAATGTAACTATTTCTGAGCCCATTAGTACTTTTCCAACAGTTCTCACCAAGCTAGTATAACCTCAAAATTTTTATAAAGCTTTACACTCATGTCAATTCTTTTATCTGTGGTTTTGTGCCCAAATCCATGAGTTTGGGTTCCAGACAGATTGCTTGAGGAGAAGACAAGGTCAGGAACGTTTTTCACTGGAGCAGAGGAGATTGAGGTTTATATAAGTTCATAAAATCATGAGCAGGTATAGATAGAGTTAATGATAGTTGTCTTTTGCCAAGGATGAGGAGTTCCAAGGCGGGGGGCATATTTTTAAAATGAGAGAGGTTGAACATTTTTCACACAGAGGGTGATTCACATTTGGAATGACCTTACAGAGGAAGTGGTGGATGTGGGCACAACATTCAAAACACATTTAGATAAGGACATGAACAGGAAAGGTTTGGAGGGATACAGGCCAGGAGCAGGCAGGTGGGAAGAGTTTAGTTTGTGATTAGGTTCGACATGGATCGAAGGGGCTATTTTTGTGCTGCATGAGTCTCTATAACTCTCTTCAGGCTTAAGCTTCTTTATAAATAAAATCAGAAATTGCTGGCAAAACTCAGCAGGTCAGCTCAGCTTCTTCCTAGCACTGTTTCTTCCATATTAAGACTAAACACATAGTAATCCAAGATAGACCAGGCTCTCATCTTACTGTTACATCATTAAAAGGCTATTCCACTTCACATTTCTCTACATGTTTTTCTTTCATAGAGTCATAGGGGTATACAGCATGGAAACAGACCCTTTGGTCCAACCTATCCATGCAAACCAGCTATCCCAACCCAATATAGTCCCACCTGCCAACACCCGGCCCATATCCCTCCAAACCCTTCCTATTCATATACCCATCCAAATGCCTCTCAAATGTTGCAATTGTACCAGCCTCCACCACTTCCTCAGGCAGCTCATTCCATACATGTACCACCCACTGCGTGAAAAAGTTGCCTCTTTGGTCTCTTTTATATCTTTCCCCTCTCACCCTAAACCTATGCCTTCTAGTTCTGGACTCCCCCATCTCAGGGAAAAGACTTTGTTTATTTATCCTATCCATGCCCCTCATAATTTTCTAAACCTCTATAAGGTCACTCCTCAGCCTCCGACGCTCCAAGGAAAACAGCCCCAGCCTGGTCAGCCTCTCCCCATAGCTCAAATCCTCCAACCCTTGCAACATCTTTGTAAATCTCTTCTGAACCCTTTCAAGTTTCACAACATCTTTCCGATAGGAAGGAGACCAGAACTGCACACAATATTCCAACAGTGGCCTAACCAATGTCCTGTACAGCTGCAACATGACCTCCCAACTCCTGTACTCAATACTCTGACCAATAAAAGAAAGCATACCAAAAGCCTTCTTCATTATCCTATATACCTGCAACACCACTTTCAAGGAGCTATGAACCTGCACTCCAAGGTCTCTTTGTTCAGCAACACTTCCTAGGACCTTACCATTAAATGTATAATTCCTGCTAAGATTTGCTTTCCCAAAATGCAGCACCTCGCATTTATCTGAATTAAACTCCATTTGCCACTTCTCAGCCCATTGGCCCATCTGATCAAGATCATGTTGTAATCTGAGGTAACTTTCTTCACTGTCCACTACTCCTCCAATTTTGATGTCATCTGCAAGCTTACTAACTGTACCTCTTATGTTTGCATCCAAATCATTAATGTAAATGACAAAACATAGAGGGCCCAGCATCGATCCTTGTGGCACTCCACTAATCACAGGCCTCCAGTCTGAAAAACAAATCTCCACCACCACCCTCTGTATTCTACCTTTGAACCAGTTCTGTATCCAAATGGCTAGTTCTCCTTTTATTCCGTGAGATCTAACCTTGCTAACCAGTCTCCCGTGCGGAACCTTGTCGAACGCCTTACTGAAGTCCATATAGTTCACATCTACCACTCTGCCCTCATTAATCCTCTTTGTTACTTCTTCAAAAAACCGAATCAAGTTTGTGAGACATGATTTCCCACATACAAAGCCATGTTGACTATCCCTAATCAGTCCTTGCCTTTCCAAATACATGTACATCCTGTTCCTCAGGATTCCCTCCAACAACTTGCCCACCACTGACATCAGGCTCACTGGTCTATAGTTCCCTGGCTCGTCTTTACCACCCTTCTTAAACAGTGCACATCTTCAGCCAACCTCCAGTCTTCTGGCACCTCACCTGTGACTATCAATGATATAAATATCTCAGTAAGAGGCCCAGCAATCACTTCCCTAGCTTCTCTCAGAGTTCTAGGGTACACCTGATCTAGTCTTGGAGGTTTATCCACACTTATGTTTTTCAAGGCATCCAGCACTCCCTCCTCTGTAATATGGACATTTTTCAAGATGTCACCATCTATTTCCCTACATTCTATATCTTCCATGTCCTTTTCCACAGTAAATACTGATGCAAACTACTCGTTTAGTATCTGCCCCATCCCTTGCGTGTCCACACATAGGCTGCCTTGCTGATCTTTGAGGGGCCCTATTCTCTCCCTCGTTACCCTTTTGTCCTTAATGTGTTTGTAAAACCCCTTTGGATTCTCCTTAATTCTATTTGCCAAAGCTATCTCGTGTTCCCTTTTTGCCCTCCTGATTTCCGTCTTGAGTATACTACTACTGCTTTTATACTCTTCTAAGGATCCACTCGATCTATCCTGTCTATACTTTACATATGCTTTCTTCTTTTTCTTAACCAAACCCTCAATTTCTTTAGTCATCCAGCATTCCCTTCTTTCTATTTGTTTTCTTTCTCACTAACTCCACTCATACTCAACTAAGTATTGTCAGGGAGAAACACCTCTGTGAGATTATTGCAGGGCAGAACCAGTGTCCTGAAGTTCTTACAAAACAGCAGCAACATTTTGACACTTATTTGGCATAGCGTTCATAGATAAAGACATGACAAACATTGCTGGGACCCAAAGCATTTGCACATGACTAAATGGGCTCAGATTATGAAAAACAACTAAAGGACCTGACCGGTTATAAAAGGTAAACACTCTAAATATTGTTATGGTGTCACATGTTGATATTTGCCTATAGGGAGCACTTTATGTAGATTCAATGTTATGTTCCACTTCGTAGAATGTGCCTATCAAGGGGTATTGGATTCAGCGGTCTACTTGTATTGGACATTGCAGTGGACATGGCACAGGAGGACGAACAGAGGTGTGCATATCAAACCAACATGTAGATTCATAGACATTTACAGCACAGATGGAAACCATTCAGCCTATTGTGTCCACTTCAGTCAATAAACATCTGATTAAATCTGTCAGCTCTTGCCTCATAGCCCTGAAGGCTATGACAACACAAGTGAATATCTAATCTCAGCTTAAATGTTACGACCGTTTTCAACTCGATCATCCTTTCAGTCTGTGAGTTCCAGACTCCCCTTGTCCTCTGGTTCAAAACATTTGTCCTGAACTCTCTCCTTCACCCTCCTCTCACCTTAAATCTAAGTCCCAATTATTGACTCCTCTAATAATGAAAAGAGTGGATTTCTAACCACCCTGTCTATATCTCTCATAGCTTTATCAGGTTCTCTTTCCGCCTCTACTGCCCCACCCTATCCAACCTTTCTTCAGAGCTCAGATCCACCATTTCAGGCAGCATCCTTGTAAATCTCCTCTGCACCCCCTTTTATGCAATCAAATATTTTCTATAACATACTCCAGACGTAACTGATGCAGCATAACCTGCCCGCTTTGTATTCTGTGCCTTAGCTTTAAAAGCCTTCCCACATGCCTTCTTCACCACCTTATCTAACTGCCCTCCTATCTTCAGGAATCTGTAGACAGGCATAACAAGGTCCCTCTGATCTTCCGTACTTTCCAGGCCCTCACCATTCACTTTTGGGCCTCCCCAAACGTATTATCACAACATTCCCACAGTGTGGAAACAGGCCATTCAGCCCAATGAGTCCACACAGACCCTACAAAGAGCATCCCACCCTGACCCATAGTCCATCCTGCATTTCCCATAGCTAATGCAACCTACACATCCCTGGACACTGTGTGCAATTTTACATGGCCAATCCACCCTAACCGCCATACCTTTGGACTGTGGGAGGAAACCGGACAACCAGTAGAAATCCACACAGACACGGGGAGAACATGCATACTCCACACAGGGTGGAATCAAACCTTGGTCCCTGGCGCTGTGAGGCAGCAGTGCTAACCATTGAGCTACCATACCATCCCCTACGTTTATCTCTCACTTATTCCAGTTGAATTCTATTTGCCATTGCTCTGTCCATCTGAACAGCCCATTGATATCTTCCTGCAGTTTCTGTCTGTCCTCCTTTCTGCTTATCATTCAATCATATCATTCTTAAACTGCTTGATCATCACCCCTATGTTTAAGATTAGATCATCAATATAACCACAAGCCGCAAGGCCCATAACAAAGCCTTGTGGAATCTAATCCACTAATGGCTTCATTGCCTGTATTGCCCCATTGCCATTACTAAACCCTTTATCCTCTTCTGACATAAGCTATGTGCTTGAACAAAATTGCTATTCTGTTCCACAATCTTGATGTTTTTCTTCAGGGCTTATGAACTTAGCTGAATTTTCCCTCTCTGTGTCAAATAGTGTGCAGAGAATTGATTATGTTTGGAAAATGCAATGCTTTTAATATGATAAGGAAAGTAGCTATACAATGGAGAATACAGGAAGGCATGCCAGGAACAGCACCAGGTAGACCGAAAAATGTGGTGTCAACATGGTGAAGCTACCAAAGAGGACTACCTGCAGGACAAACAGCAAGCATTAGACAGAGATAAATGATCTCATAACCAAAACATCAGTTCTAAACTCTGCAGTCATGACACATCCAGTTGTGAATGGTGATGGATAATTAAACAATTTAATGGAGGAGAAGGCTCCACAAATATCCCTATCCTCAATGATGGAAGAGCCCAACAGATCTTTGCAAAAGATAAAGTTGAAGCATTTGCAGCAATCCTCAGCCAGAAGTGTTGAGTAGATGATCCATCTCAGTCTCCTCCAGAAGATACAGTGGTTTTACCATCACTGAATCTCCCACTATCAAAATCCTTGAGATTACTACTGACCAGAAACTGAACTGGACTTGCCACAGAAAAGCAATGGCTACAAAAGCAGGTCAGAAGCTAGGAATGCTGTGGTGAGCAATTTACCTCCAGAGTCCCCAGAGCCTGTCCACCATCCCCAAAGTCGAAGAGTGTGGTGCTGGAAACGCACAGCCAGTCAGGCAGCATCCGAGGAGCAGGAGAGTCGACGTTTCGAGCATGTGCTTCCTGATGAAGAGCTTAAGCCTGAAACGTCGGCTCTCCTACTCCTCAGATGCTGCCTGACCAGCTGTGCTTTTCCAGCACTATACTCTTTGACTCTGATCTCCAGCATCTGCAGTTCTCACTTCCACCATCTACAAGGCACAAGTCAGGAATATAATGGAATACTCCTCACTTGCCTGGATGAATGCAGCTCCAACAACACTTAAGAAGCTTGACTGCTTTCAGGTCAAAGCAGTCCGGTTGATTGGCACCGCAGACACAGGCACCCACTCCCTCCACCATCGATGCTCAGTAGTAGCATTGTGTATTATAAACAAGACGCATTGCAGAAATTCAACAAATAGCTTAGAGAGCACCTTCCAAACCTACAACACTTCCATCATGAAAGACAAGGGCAGCAGATACCTGGGAATGCCACCGCCTGCAAATTCCCCTCCAAGACACTTACCATCCTGAGTTGGAAATATATTGCCGTTCCTTAAACTGTTGCTGGGTCAAAATCCTGGAATTCCCTCCCTAAAGGCATTGTGGGTCGCTTCAAGAAGACAGCTCACCACCACTTTCCCAAGGGCAACTCGATAAAGGTAATAAATGCAATGTCCATGTCTCATGAGTGAATAAAAATAAAATTATTTTGTTCAGATCATATACATTTTAAAACATTGACTATTCAGAGTATTTCACTACTTCCAGTGCACACATTTGTGATTTATTTTTATTTTCTTTTCCACTCCCCACTCACATTATTCTGCTTCCTGCAGGTTTAATTTGGAGCTTTTGTTTTCAGTTTTCCTCAAGTTGGACTAGTATTGCCAGGAGACCACTAAATTATCAGCATGTGTCATAGGTCACAAATTCCACCTATGACCTTCATAGGAAATTGGGAATGCAATCTGACAATATTTCTTGCCCTACTGCTGGGAAGAAACCTTTCATCCAAAAGAAATCAGACCTCAGAATCACTGGAACTGAAGCAGCTTTGGATCTGCTGCCGTTTTGGCTTCACAGTGTTGTTTTGATGCATTGTTCAACAAGACACAGTAATTTGAATGTTCAATTTTTTTTGGTTATTTGTATGACTTACAATTGCTTTATTCTTTCACTGTAATTCTATAACTTTTGCTTTCAGTCCACTTGCATGTAGCTCACTCACACTTGATGGCCGTAATTTTCTGCTTCTCCACCCATCATTTCACCTGGTCACTTTAATGGAATGAAATGCAGGTTGGTGAGCACAGAAGTGGTACACATTGTAATGTTGTCATCACTATTTTGCAACTGTAAAATATAATTGAAACATTTTCTTTAATTCGTTGGTTGCCACAACCAAGTTGTTGTAGTGTAGCCATTTTTTTCTTCATTCATTCATGAGATTAAGGGGAGGCGATGGCTATTATCACTGAACTGAACCAAAGATCCAGGTAATGTTCCGGGGACCCAGATTTGAATCCCACTCCGGCAGATAGCTGAATTTGAATTCAATTTCAAAAAACTGGAATTAAGAGTCTACTAATGACCATGAATCCATTGTCTATTATCAGGAAACCCATCTGGTTCACTAACGTCCTTTATGGAGGAAAAGATTAGCTTAGATTACCTACAGTGTGGAAACAGGCCCTTCGGCCCAACAAGTCCACACCGACCCGCCAAAGCGCAACCTACCCATACCCCTACACCTAACACAACGGGCAATTTAGCATGGCCAATTCACCTAACCTGCACATCTTTGGGCTGTGGGAGGAAACCGGAGCACCCAGAGGAAACCCACGCAGACACGGGGAGAATGTGCAAACTCCACACAATCAGGTACCTGAGGCAGGAATTGAACCAGGGTCTCTGGCGCTGCGAGGCAGCAGTGCTAGCCACCGTGCCGCCCACAAGTAAACTGCCATTCTTACCCAGTCTAGCCACCATGTGACTTCAAACCCACAGCAATGTAGCTGACTATTAACTGCTATCTGGGCCATTAGGAACAGGGCAATAAATAATGGCCTACCTAGTGACGCCCACATCCCACAAATGAATTAAAAAATGTGGGTGTCACTGGCTGAACCAGCATTTATTGTCCTTTGTTAAATACCCAGTGAGTAGTTAAGACTCAATCATATTGTGGGTCTGGAATTACATTTGATTAGACCAAGTAAGGATGGCATATTTTTCTGCCAAAAGGACATTAGTGAAATAAATACTTATTTTTTGATAATTGGCAGTTCACCATTAGGCTAGGTTTTCAGTTTCAGGTTTTTGATTGATTAAAATGTCACCTTCTCCATCTGCTCATCAACTGTGTTTTTCTGCACTCAATCCATTAATAAAGGTTAAATCTAGCCCAGATAATAATAACTCTATCAAGCATTTTTAAATCATAATTGATTAAGGGGTCTTCAAATGTGCTATCAAGCAACACCTCCTCAATAAAATCTGGAAATCAGTTCAGATCCCAGCAGAACTGCTTGACTCTCAACACAAGAACTAGGAGCAGGAGTAGGCCATCCAGCCCTTCGGGCCTGTCCACCATCCAACAAGATCATGACTGATCTCTTGGTGGCCTCAACTCCACTTACCCCTCTCTCAC
Source organism: Hemiscyllium ocellatum (assembly GCF_020745735.1). Classification (NCBI taxonomy): domain Eukaryota; kingdom Metazoa; phylum Chordata; class Chondrichthyes; order Orectolobiformes; family Hemiscylliidae; genus Hemiscyllium; species Hemiscyllium ocellatum. Next base: position 10,183,555 of record NC_083413.1, on the reverse strand, counting down.
CATCACCCATAATTCCTTTACTGTTCAAAAAATTATCTATTTTAGCTTTAAAAACATTCAATGAGGAAGTGTCAACTATTTCACTGGGCACGGAATTCCACAGATACACAGCCCTTTGCGTGAAGATGTTCCTCCTCAATTCAGTCCTAAATCTGCTCCACTTAACTTTGAGGTTATGTCCTCTTGTCCTAGTTTCACCCACCAGTGGAAACATCCTCCCTATTTCTGTCAGAGCTATTCCCTTCTTCATTTTATATGTTTCAATAAGGTCACCCCTCACTCTTCTAAATTACAATGAATATAATCCCAGTCTGAGTCTCTCCTCATAAGCCAACCCCCTCAACTAGGAATCAACCTGTGAACCTCCTCTACACCCCCTTCAGTGCCAGTATATCTTTCTTAAGTAAGGAGATCAAAGCTATACACTGTACTCGAGCTGTGACCTCACCAGCATCCGACACAGCTGCAAAATAACCTCCCTGCTTTTAAGCACAAATGCCTTCTTAAGTACCTGTTGTACCTGCAGAACAACCTTCTGTGATTCATGCACAAGGACACCCAGATCTCTCTGTGTAGCGGCAGGGTTGCATTTTTTACTATTCAAGTAATAGCCCTTTTTACTGTTTTTCCTATCAAAATGGATGATTTCACATTTATCAACATTGTACTCTGTCTGCCAGACCTTTGCCCACTCACTGAAACTATCTGTATCCCTCTGCAAACTTTCAGAGTCCTCTGCACAATTTGCTGTACCACTCATCTTAGTGACATCCTCAAACTTTGATACACTACATATGGTCCCAGCTCCAAATCATCTACACAAATTGGAAACAATTGTGGTCCCCAACACCACCAGTCACTGATTGCCAACCAGAAAAGCATTCATTTATCTGCAGTCGTTGCTTCATCTTAGTTAACCAATTCTCTATCAATGCTAATCCATCACCCTTAACGCTGTGCAAATTTATTGTATGCAGTAGCCTTTTGTGCAGCACCTTATCGAATGCCTTTTGGAAATCCAGGTTCAAACACATCTATTGGGTCCCCGATATCCACCACACTTGTAATGTCTTCACAGAATTCCAGTAAATAAACTCACAACTTCATAACACCCTTAATCCAAAAATAAATGCAAAAGATGAATGCCAGGGCATTGATGAGATGTAACATATTTTTGTCAGAGCAGCATTAAGCTGAATATAGCACCAATAAACTGGAGCAAATTAATTCAATGAAATTAAGCCAGAATCCTGCAATGACTGAGTTGCACCTGACAAAATTGATGTTTATTATGATTGTTGGAGATCAGTAATCACAGCTGCAAGGAAACATGCAACAATCGCTTGGGCTATTATCTTCCATCCAAATATTTCTTAATGAATCCTTCATCAGTGATCTCCTTTCCATCATAAAGTCACAAGTATGATGTTCAATTCCATTCACAGCTTCTCTAATTAGTAGACCTGATCCTACAAAAAAATCTGGATAACATCCAGACTTCATCTGCCAAGTGACAGGTAACATTTACGTCATCCAAGTGCCATGTCATAACTATCTCAAACAATACAAAGACAGCCATCTCATCTTAACAATCAACAGTATCACAGTCACTGAGCACTTACAACAGTATCTAGGTGTTGTCATTCACCAAACACATACTTGGACCAGCCATATCAAAACCAATGCTACCACTGCTGGACATAGGCTGAGTACTCTGCAATAGCTAATTGATCTGCTAACGCCACAAATCATCAAACCAAAAATAAGGTCAAAGTTAAGGATGAGTCAAAGTTGTGAAAGCAGCCTAGTCTATCACACAAACTAGCCTTCCATCCATTGAATCCATCTACACTTTCTGCTTGGGAACTCAACTAACATAATAAGAGAACACTCTCAACCTGGTTATACTCTCTTCCATCGGGCAGAAGATACAAATGTTTGAAAACTCATGGCTTCTTCCCCATTGTTACCAGACTTTCGAATGGACCACTAATATATTGAAGTTGATCATTCTCCACGCCTTCTTTGCAGCTGTAACACTATATTTTGCATTCTGTTCTATCACCCTGACGTACTTATGTAAGGTATGATTTAGAGTCATAGAGCTGTACAGTACAGAATCAGATCCTTCAGTCCAACTTATCCACGCTGACTAGACATCCCAAATAAATCTAGTCCCATTTGCCAACATTTGGCCCATACTCCTCTAAACCCTTCCTATTCAAATACCCATGCAGATGATTTTTAGATGTGATTGTACCAGCCTTCACCACTTCTTCTGGCAGCTCATTCCATGCACGCACCACCCTTGCATGATAAAGTTGCCACTTAGGTCCCTGTTAAAACATTCCCTTCTCACCTTAAACCTATGCCCTCTAGCTTTGGACTCCCACACCCTGGGAAAAGACTTTGTCTATTTACCCTGTCCATGCCCCTCATGATTTTATAAACCTCGATAAGCTCACCCCCTCAGACTCCGACGTTCCAGGAAAACAGCCCTAGCCTATTCAGCCAATCCCGACAGTTCAAAGCCTCCAACCCTGGCAACATCTTTGTAAATCTTTTCTGAACCCTTTCAAGTTTCAAGAATTGCCTTTATAGCACACAAAACAACATTTTTTTCACTATATCTTGATACATGTGACAGTAATAAATCAAATCAAATCACATGTGATAAAACACTGAAGATAACAGTAATAAGAATAATTTTTAAAAACCTGAAAACTTGCCAGGATGGAACATTTTACTTAATCAGTGCAAATATCTTTGCAGTCATTATCCACCAGGCTCCAGCAAACTCCTCACTCAGCATGCAGCCCTCTACTCCACCAGCACACAGAAACTTCAGTATCTATTACTTACAGGATGTACTACAATTGCCTGCAAAGACTCATACAACAGTATCTCCCTCCCTACAATGTTGAACAGAAACACTGGACAGTCTTCCCAAACCCTTGGAAATCACAGATAATGCAAGATCGTTGGGAAAATATAGCAAGATGGCAAATTCTCAATGTCCAGAAGAAAATGTCTAATTTTCCACATAATGTTTCAATGACTCAATACATATATCTTTTGTCAGTGGTGAGGAGCATATTTGGATGCAATAATATCTCAATGCCACCTAATCTCAAAGAAAATAAAGAACTGCAGATGCTGGAGATCTGAAATAAAACAGAAATTTGTGGTGAAACTCAGTAGGTCCGTGACTCTTCATCTTGCAATAATTCGAAATGTTAACTCTTGATTTCTTCCCACAGATGCTGCCAGACCTGCTGAGTTTCACCAGCAATTTCTATTTTTGTTACTTAGTCTTATCTGACTTATATACTGGTTGCTATTTTCCTGGGTAGTGGAAAGAAACTAGGTAGTGACAATTCCCAACATCGAAATCAGATTGAATATCTGGCCCTCTGCTGCATCTTCTCCATACCTCCATCTTGTCCAGCATTTTCATCACCTCAGAGCAACAATCGTCCACACCCTCTGTCCATGCAGGTTGGCATCAGCAAAGTAACACATCAGCAGGGCATATTTCTGACCCAATGATAATACTATTCAGCATTTCACTGCTGCCAGGTCAATTTGCATACAGGGATAGGCACCCAAATCATGAGTCAAGAGTGTAGTACTGGAAAAGCACCGCCGGTCAGGCAGCATCTGAGAAGAGGGAACTGGAACAGGATCGTAGCTTGCTTTCTTAGCAGTCAATCTCTTTGTGCCTTCTTGGATGCTCACAGTATCTCTGCCTTGCTTTGCCTATTGGTACCTCATATAGAGCTGTCATGCTAACAGTACTTTTGTCTTGCCTTGCGTTCGACACAGATACAAAGCCAGGCAGCTTGTCCTGTTTGCCAGTAATGATCAGTGAAGGGAGTAGACATGTTGTTACACAATACCATGCTATGTCAATGTGACATTTACACCATGTACCAGCACTGCATGTGCCTCAACTAAATGGCTATGTTCAAAGTCTGTGGGAATAGTCCTTTGTCAAATCAAGGGAGACAGTCATCTGTCAGGGATACCAATATATAAGTCAAGGGCAACATCTAATCTCATTTCAGGGGCTTGGAAACAGTCAGTCAGCCATTTGGAATGCTCAGTGTCAGGGGTTCTGTATCATTACAGTCTGGAGAGTGGGCCACGGTCAGTCCCACAAGTCCTGTGCGAACAGCCTGAGGATTAGTGGTGAGTTAGTCAGAGAACTCACAGAGATCAGTCAGGATTATTGCTCCACTTGTAATGGGGGTGTAAGCCCTGTTGGTCTAACCTGCATTCCACAATTCACAAACACATCCCAAAGTTTCATCAGCTGCACAAGGTTCTAGACCTGTTTACCTCATAGCTTTGGTTATGAAAATTTTCACACCATTATTTCATTTGCAATGCTGCGTTCCTTGGGTAAGGTGGAGTATGGGAATGAAGGGCAATGGTCTCATTCTTCCTCGCACACTTACAATTTCCTACTGCGTATGTGCCACATGGCTTGAGTATCGGACGTATGAATCAGGTCGATAAAGTGTGGAGCTGGAAAAAGCACAGCAGGTCAAGCAACATCAGAGGAGTTGATGTTTCAGGTGGGAAAATTTCATTGGCTCAACGATGTAAAGGATCCATTTGGTGGTATCCCATTTCCCTCTTCGTCAGAGGTCTCTGTGATCCAACGCTTCAGCCTTGATGGTTAAACATCATTTTCTGCTATGGATCCAAGTATGTGACCTGTTGTCATCTCTATGCCTGCTGCACAAAGCTGATAAGAAACAAAGTCCAGGATGAACAGCAGCATCAAACAGATGGGAAACAGCCACAGGTCTGAGATCAGCATGTATGTAATGCTGGGCGATTGAGGGCCACACAATGCCTCCTCAACACAAAGTTCCCATGTTTACTCAAGGCTGCGAGATTCTTGCAGCACTGTACAAGGAACCGTGGATTATTTTTCCATGCACAAAGCATATGACATCCAAATACAAGTGGATGAAAGTTTAATCACTTACAGTTCCTTCACAGATTAAGACCATTGTCCATTAAAAACAGGAGCATAGTTAGGTTGTTTGTGCCATTGAGTCTGCTAATCCATTCAGTCATGGCTGATACATTTTTCAAGCTCATTCTCCTGCCTTCTCCTCAAAACGCGTCATCCCCTATGATTCAAGAAACTCTGACAAGGTTCCACAGGGTAGACTGGTTCGTACAGTTAGATCACATGGGAAAAAGTGAGGACTGCAGATGCTAGAGATGAGAGTCAAGAGTGTGGTGCTGGAAAAGCACAGCAGGTCAGGTAGCATCCAAGGAGCAGGAGAATCAATGTTTCGGGCAAAAGCTGATGTTTTGGGTTCCTGATGAAGGGTTTTTGCCCGAAACGTAGATTCTCCTGCTCCTCTGATGCTGCCTGACCTGTTGTGCTTTTCCAACACCACACTTTCGACTCTAGATCACATGGGATCCAGAGAGAGCTAGCCAACTGGATACAAAACTGCCTTGGTGGTAGGAGACAGAGAATGGTGGAAGAGAGTTGTTTTTGAACTGGAGATCTGTGACCAATGGTGTACCATAGGGTTCAGTGCTGGGTTCACTGTTATTTGTTATTTATGTAAAAAATTTGAAGGAGAATATAGGAAGTGAGTAGGTTTGTGGATAACACCAAAATTTGGTGGTTTAGTTGACAGTGCAGTTATCTAAGGATCTTGATCAGCTGGGCCAATGGGCCAAAGAGTGACAGATGGATTTTAATTTAGATAAATGCAAGACAAACTAGGGCAGGAATTATAAAATTAGTGGTAGGGCCCTGGAGAGTGTTGCTGAAAATGTGTTGCTGGTCAAAGCACAGCAGGCCAGGCAGCATCTCAGGAATAGAGAATTCGACGTTTCAAGCATAAGCCCTTCATCAGGAATGAGAGAGAGTAGCCAAGCAGGCTAAGATAAAAGGTAGGGAGGAGGGACTTGGGGGAGGGGCGATGGAGGTGGGATCCCACCTCCATCGCCCCTCCCCCAAGTCCCTCCTCCCTACCTTTTATCTTAGCCTGCTTGGCTACTCTCTCTCATTCCTGATGAAGGGCTTATGCTCGAAACATCGAATTCTCTATTCCTGAGAGGCTGCCTGGCCTGCTGTGCTTTGACCAGCAACACATTTTCAGCTGTGATCTCCAGCATCTGCAGACCTCATTTTTTACCCTGGAGAGTGTTGTTGAGCAGAGAGTTCTAGGAGTTCAGGTGCATAGTTCTTTAAAAGTGGCATCACAAATAGAAAAAGTTGTTAGACATTTTGCACACTTCCCTTCATTACTCAGACCTTTGAGTATAGGGGTTGAGACATCATAAAGACTTTGTAGAGGATGTTAGTGAGGCCTCTTCTGGCTTACTGTGTAAAGTTCTGGTCACCCTGCTATGGGAAGGATATTATTAAATTGGAGAGGGTTCAGAAAAGGGATGGAAGGTTTGAGTTATTAAGTCGGCTGGATAGGCTGGGACCTTTTACTCTGCAGCTCAGAAGGTTGAGGAGTGACCTTGGTTTTTAAAATCATGAGGGGGCATAGATAAGATAAATCACCAAGATCTTCCCCTAGGTTAGGGGAGTTCAAAACTAAAAGGACCTGAGAGGCAATGTTTTCACACAGAGGGTGGCTCATATGTGGAAACTATTGTTCGTTGAAACTCAGAGCAAGGATTATTAGACTTAGTGAAAAATCAGTTAGTAAGATTCTCTTTCATGCTGCTGTTGAATTCCATTTCAGCCAATTTCACTTTAAAGTTCCCTCAAAACTATGCAATGCTACTTAGCTCAGCCAATGGTCACAAGACATGGAGCTAAACACACGAGATACAACTTATCAGATCAAGTCTAACATACGTCTAACATACGAGGAATGGCTGAGGATCCTGGGATTGTATTCATTGGAGTTTAGAAGATTAAGGGGAGATTAATAGAAATTTACAAGATAATAAATGGCTTGGAAAGAATGGATGCTAGGAAATTGTTTCCATTAGGCGAGGAGACTAGGACCCGTGGTCACAGCCTTAGAATTAAAGGGGGTAAATTCAGAACAGAAATGCAGAGACATTTCTTCAGCCAGAGAGTGGGGCCCGTGGAATTCATTTCCGCAGAGTGCAGTGGAGGCCGGGACGCTAAATGTCTTCAAGGCAGAGATTGGTAAATTCTTGATGTCTCGAGGAATTAAGGGCTACGCGGAGAATGCGGGTAAGTGAAGTTGAAATGCCCATCAGCCATAATTGAATGGCGGAATGGACTCGATGGGTCGAATGGCCTTACTTCCACTCCTATGTCTTATGGTCTTATGGTCTTGCTATTAGCATCAGTCTGTTTATGAGCTCGTATTGTCCATGTAGATAGCCAAATTTGGGCAAACGAGTAAACCCCATCATCAAAATTAAATCATGCTGAAAGATCCTTTTTCAGAAATTTCCCTTCATAGATGTGAAAAAGATGAACAATCAATTAGAATTTACAATTTAATTTGCTTGTATTTGCCTTTATTCACTTTGGGGCGTGTCACTGGCTGCGTCAGCATTAATTGCCCATCCCTAGTTGCCCCTGAGAAGGTGGTGGTGAGCTGTCTTCTTGAATTGCTGTCTGTGCTGTAGGTTGACACACAATGTACTTGGGGAGGGATTTGCAGGATTTTGACAGAGCAACAATGAAGGTACTGCAACATATTTCCAAGTCAGGGTGGTGAGTGACTAGGAGGGGATCCTGCTGGTGGTGGTGTTGCCATTGTATCTGCTGCCCTTGTCCTTCCAGATGCAAGTGGTCATGGGTGTGAAAGGGGCTGTCTAAGGTTCATTGGAGATAGTACAGACTGCTGTTGCTAAGTGCCAATAGAGGAGGGAGCGGATGTTTGTGGATGTGGTGCCGATAAATTGGGTTGCTTTGTCCTGGATTGTGCCAAGTGTGTTGAGAGCTTTTGGAACTGCACTCATCCAGGCAAGTGGGGAGCATTCCATCACACTCCTGTCTTATGCCTTGTAAATGGTGGACTGCCTTTGGGAAGTCAGGAGGCAAGTCACTCTCTGCAGGATTCTTAGCCTCTGACTCTTTACAATACAACCTCGATTTCCAAACATCAATTATCCAAATTTCAGATTATCCGAACAAGATCTCGAGGTCCCGATGCTTGGGTAAACTGTGTTATCCGAACATTTGATTATCTGAACATTAATTTATCCAAACAAAATACTCTCTGCCCATGTCATTCAGATAATTGAAGTTACCCTATCTTCACAAAATGGTTCGATCACATTTTGCATACTGTGAATGTTTTTGATCCTCATACTATGAAAAGGATATATCAGCACCAGAGAAAACACTAAAAAAGATTTATAAGCATGTTGCCATAAGTAATGAAGGATGGAACAATCAGGGTTGTTTCCTGAGGAAAGAGATAATTGATGTGTGACCAGAAAGCAGTCTTTATGAGCATGAATAATAGGTTGGGTGCAGAGAAAATAATTTTGCCTGAGGGGGAGAGAAAAACGAGGGCCACAATATAATGCACTCATCAATAAATCCAAAAAAGAAATAAGGAGTAACTTATTTACCCAGAGAATAATTCCCAAGAGGAACTGCCTACCATGAGAAGTAGCTGAGACAAGTAACGTAGGTGCAGTTGTTAGAGACGGAACTGAATTCGCAAACTTGGAATGTAAAGATAGCTGGATGGAACCAGATGAACAAAAAAGGAGGTTCATATTGGGGCACAGAGACCAGTCTAAACCTTTTGAGTAAAATGGCTATCTCTGTTCCACAAACCTAAATGAATCTATAGTGCCTGTAGTTTTGACACTAACAGTGCTGATCTGCTGCTAAAATGCCATCCATGCCACTCGTGTTCACTTCCAGCTTGCACCATATTCTATCTTAATAAAAGCATTAGCACAGACATTCAGAACATTTGTTAGTAACATCGAGAGTAGATACATTTTGAAGTAGGTCAGCATGCACAACTGAGTTGAAACAATGCTGCCACTAAGTGCCTCTTTACTCGATCTAACATTTCGTTTTGAACATCACATCAGAATATTACAAGCTTCCCCATGGTGTGAGATGGATCCTCAACTCTGCCAATGTGTATTACAGATGCCACATCTTAATGAGGAGATATCATGCAACTGGAAACATTACCAAGATCAGCACAACATGCTGGTGTATGCATACTATGCTGGTAGCAGTCATTCTGTGCATCAATCTTGCAGCCAATACTTTCAGGAAGAGGATGGTTACTGGACAGCAAATGTAACAACCTCAGCACTGATTCAAGATGCCAGTCCACAATGTGCTCATATATAGGCAACATAAGACCATTAGGAATAATAAAAGTAGGCTTGAATAGATATAGCAAATCACAGGTGACAGTCAAGACAGAAGATAAAAGTAGTAATATAGGAAATTATGTTTAAGGAATGCCAGGCAATGGCAGAGAGAATAAACTCAAGAGTGTACCAACATTCAAGACTGGATATGGCAAGAATAACAAAAAGACAAACCTAATGGCTGTGTGTGTGAGTACACATAGCTCTCATATGAAAATAAACAAACTGATATCACACAGTAAATAAATGTAATTTTATTGCCATTATGACAAGGGTTGGGCTCTCAACATTAAGAAGGATAGGATATTCGAGAAGAAAAGAAAGCTACATGAAGGTGGTGGTGTGGCACTCTGACTTAAAGGTGGTTCTGACAGAATAGTTAAAGATAAACTTGTTTCAGGAGATCAGGACATAAATCATTATGGATGGAGTTGAGAAATAGCAGGAGAAAGAAGTGACTAGAGGGCATGCTCTCCAGGACTCCTAACAATGTCAAAGGTCAGAGAATTAAATCAGAGAGACTTCCAAAAAAATGAAATCAGACGGATCCAACACACCATGCTTCTATAGTTTACCCAAAGTTCACAAACCAAGAGCCCCTTCAGACCCATAGTCTTGCTACCTGGAACAACAATGTACAGATTAGCCAAGGAGCTACACCAAAGAAGATTAGTAGAAGACTTAGTAGAAGATTCACACCACTTCACCCAAGAATTCCTGAATGCCATCAAAGACACCAAAATAGAAGAGGATGAAATAATGGTCTCTTTTGACGTAGCAGCCCCATTCACATCCATCAACATCAACCTGGCCAAGGAAACACTGACTAGACTATTAGAAGAACCAAAGACACATACCCCAAACATCACCAACTTCATCAGCAAGGACAGTATTTTCAAGCTACTGGACTTATGCCTTATCACCGATTTCACTTTCAACAACAAAACTGACAGACAAACCAACAGAACACCCATAGGATCTTCCAATATCAGGATTCTTAGCAGAGGCAGTAATGCAGAGACTCAGACAAACAGCTTTGTCAACCAACCAACTCAAACTTTGGATCCACTATGTGGATGACACCTTTGTCATCACTAAACGAAACAAATTAGAAGAAACCTTCAAGACCATCAATAATATCCTTACTGGAATAAAATCCACAAAAGAGGAGGAAAGCAACAACAAACTGACATTCTTAGATGTTGCAATAGAACGAACAGCCAATGGAGAACTTCAAACCAGCATCTACAGGAAAAGAACACATGTGGTCCAAATACTGAACTACAAACACAATCATCGCAACACCCACAAACGAAGCTGCATTAGAAAATTATTTCAACAAGCCACCACATACTGCAGCACAGAGGAGCTACGAACAGCAGGGGAAAATCATCTATACAGCGTATTCAAGAAGAACGGAACACAGTTCACTGATTTCTCAGCAATAAAACCAAACAAGCAGACAAAATCCACCCAGAAACCCTAGCCACTCTCCCCTACATCAAAGACATCTCAGAAATTACTACCCGTCCACTCAGATGTCTTGGCATGATGGTAGCCCACAAACCCACCAACACATTAAAACAGCAGCTAATAAGTTTGAAAGATCCCATTCAGACATCAAGCAAAACTAATGTCATTTACAAAATACCTTGCAAGAACTGTCACAAACACTACATTGGACAAACAGGCAATTAGCCTCAAAAAGACATGACCCTCTCTCACTAGTATCCTTACATACAGATGAGGAAGGACACCACTTCGACTGGGTCAACACAACCATCCTAGAACAAGCCAAACAGCGACATGCATGAGAATTCCTAGAAGCATGGCATTCTAACTGGAACTCTATCAATAAACACATTCAACTTGGACCCCATTTGAAAAAAAAAGTTAAATATATTAAAAAAAAGAAAAAAATGTGGCCGACACAGTGGTTCAGTGGTTAGCACTGCTGCCTCACAGCGCCAGAGACCATGGTTCAATTCCCACCTCGGGCGACTCTCTGTGTGGAGTTTGCACATTCTCCCCATGTCTGCGTGGTTTCCTCTGGGTGCTTCGGTTTCTTCCCACAATCCAAAAATGTGCATGTTAGGTGAATTGGCCATGCTAAATTGCCCGTTGTGTTAGGTGACGGGGTAAATGTGGGGGAATGGGTCTGGGTGAGTTGCGCTTCGGTGGGTCGGTGTGGAATTGTTGGGCCGAAGGGCCTGTTTCCACACTGTAAGTAATCTAGTCTAATCTAATCTACCACCCTCTGAGAAAAAGAACAGGAAATGACATTACCAACCCAAGGAAACCTAAACACATAAATATAAAGCGGGTCACTAACACCAGTGCTGCACCAGAGGTTCACTGATGATGTTATCTAGTATGGTGATGAAACATCTGAAAACAAACCTTCCAGCTCAGTGAGTAAACATACATCCAGAATGTATGGCATAGTTTACAAGAAGAAATATTGGCTGCTTGGGATAAAAGACTGCAGTGATCAGTGAAATATAGAAGGGAAAAATCAAATTAGCATTGGTACCTCGGATGAAGAGTTCATACAATGCATCTGAAATGGCTTCTTGCAGCAGCATTTTTTGGAACCATTGTTCAATGTAACAGGATAAATTAATCACCTCAGATAAAGGTGCCCCAGATAGCAGTGACCATAATTGAATGTTATGACCTGTTTGAAAAGTTGGAGAGTGGGTCTAAATTTAATTTATACAAGGGCAACTATGTGGGTATGTCAGCTGAGCTATGTGAGGTATACTCACATACCTGGATAGGGGATAAACCAGCATGAAAACAGTGACAGATATTGGGCGGCACGGTGGCACAGTGGTTAGCACTGCTGTCTCACAGCGCCTGAGACCCGGGTTCAATTCCCGACTCAGGAGACTGACTGTGTGGAGTTTGCACGTTGTCTGCGTGGGTTTCCTCTGGGTGCTCCGGTTTCCTCCCACAGTCCAAAGATGTGCGGGTCAGGTGAATTGGCCATGCTAAATTGCTAGGTAAGTGTTAGGTAAGGGGTAAATGTAGGGGTATGGGTGGGTTGCGCTTCGGCGGATCGGTGTGGACTTGTTGGGCCGAAGGGCCTGTTTCCACACTGTAAGTAATCTAATCTAATATTTATGGCGATATTTCAGAATGCTCAATATAAGCATATTCCTTTTATGAAGAAAAATTCTAAGGGCACCATTATTTGTGGTTGTAAAAAAGATTACGGAAAGCATCAAACTTAAGAAAAATGCATATAGTTGCAATTGGGATGTGATGATCAGGCAGATTATAAAGAACAGCAGGGGATGATTTGATCTGATTTATTTATCATCACATGTATTATATAATAAAATATAGTGAGAAGTGTGGTCAATCAGAAAAAATAAATTGCAGTACACGGGGAACCTAGCAAGTAATAGAACAGAAGATCGCAAGTTTGTACAGGTATCTAAAAAGGAAAAGGGTGAATAAAATCAGTGCCAGTCCTCCAGAGAGTGAGACTAGGGAGTTAACAGTAGATAATAAGAAAATGGTGTAATGAATTAAATCATTTTTTGCTTCTGTGTCCATTATAAAGGACACTAAAGACATTCCAGAGATAACTTAAATCAGGAAAGGAAATGAAGAAAATTTGGTGACATCACAACCAGGAGAAGAGCGATATTTAGCAAAATGGTTATGCTGTCAGCTGACCAAATGCAGATTTTGAGCTTTTCCAGTGATTTCTGATTTTGTTTCTGATTTGCAGCATCCGCAGTTCTTTGATTATTTTGTATATCATATCATGTTCATAGCAGACAAATCATTTGAGATGAAGTCCTAAACTCCTCCTGGCTTTCCAACATTTCCTTCATCTTGTCATCCAAGGACAAATCCCCCGTTGTCCTTTTACACTCATTCCATTCTCTGCGTATCCCTTAACCAGCTCCCAAAAGCAACACAACCACCAGTGATTCCTTTCCTTCATTCTTAAAGCTACACAAGTCCTGTCTATTCCGCAGAGGGCCTGTATTAATTGGCATCTTCTTGCTGGCTAACGAAAAAGAAAATCATCCTTTCACAGAAACAGCTACTTCTGCCTTTGTCTCTGAGTCCAGAAAGGTCAGCTGCCCCTTTTTTGTCAAGATATGAAAACTGGCATTTGACTTTTCAAAGGTTTCAACCTCTTTCACCATGACAACCAATCTAATCTTAGGCCTATCTCCAGAAAGAGTTGAAATGATCACATCACCTTCTACTCAAAACATTATATAACTCTTTAAATTAAAGGAAACATTTTAAAACATGACCACCTTAAGAACTCTTACATTCGTAACAGCAGTAGAATATGCTTTTGCAAATGTGATTCCTACACAATAAATTTGCGATCTTGGACAAGTATCTATTGAAAACACATTGTTTCCTCTTAGCTGGGAAAGTATCTTCAATGTGTTGGGAAGAGAAGAGCTACAAGAAAACAGATGTGGAAAATAAAGGAGTCATTTCAACTTTCAAGAATGTGGGTTTGAGTTAGATAAGAAATTAAAATGTACAAAATCACAAATACAAATCTGAACCAACTCCCCCACTGCCAGTTTTAATGGAGGCAGAATGGAAGATGCATGATTCCCCACTCCCAAAAATGTGACTCAATCAGGGATATTGTCTGAGTTTGGCCTTGCTACAGCAGCTGGTGTAAAGGACTGTCACATGGAACAGGTATCTCTTTCCACCACTACTTAGAACATAGAACATAGTACAGCACTGTACAGGCCCTTTGGCCCTCAATGTTGTGCCAACCTTTTATCCTACTCTAAGAGCAAATTAATCCACATACCCTTCATTTTACTATCATTCATGTGCTACCAAAGAGCCACTTAAATGTCCCTAATGTATCTGACTCTACTACCACCGCTGGCAGTGCATTCCATCGCCCACCACTCTCTGTGTAAAGAAACTATCTCTGACATCTCTCCTAAACCTTCTTCCAATCACCTTAAAATTATGCTCCCTTGTTATAGTCATTTCCACTCTGAGAAAAAGTCTCTGGCTATCCACTCTCTCTATGCCTCTCATCATCTTGTACACCTCAATCAAGTCACCTTTCATCCTTCCTTGCTCCAATGAGAAAAGCCCTAGCTCCCTCAACCTTTCTTCATAAGACACGCCCTCTGGTCCAGGCAGCATCCTGGTAAATCTCCTCTGCACCTTCTCTCAAGTTTCCACATCCTTATTATTATGAAGTGACCAGAACCAAACACAATATTCCAAGTGTGGTCTAACCAGGGCTCTACAGAGCTGCAGCATAACTTCGCGGCTCTTATACTCAATCCCCCGATAATGAAAGCTAACACACCATACCCCTTCTTAAAAACCCTATCAACTTGGCTGGCAACTTTGAGGGATCTATGAATATGGACCCCAAGATCCCTCTGTTCCTCCACACTGCCAAGAATCCTACCTATAACCCTGTAATTTGTATTCAAATTTGACTTTCCAAAATAAATCACTTCACATTTTTCCAGGTTGAATTTCCAGAACTCCATCTGCCATTTCTCAGCCCAGTTCTGCATCCTGTCAATTTTCCAATGCTATTCACACTATTCACAATCTGCCAACCTTTATGACATTAGCAAACTTACTAACTCACCCTTCCACTTCCTCATTCAAGTCATTTATAAAAATCACAAAGAGCAGAGGTCCCAGAAGAGATCCCTGCAGAACACCACTGGTCACTGAACTCCAGGCTGACTACTTTCCATCTACTACCACACCATGTCTTCTATGAGCCAGCCGATTCTGTATTCAGAAAGCCAGATTTCCATGTGTCCCATGCTTCCTTACTTTCTGAGTGAGCTTACCATGGGCAATTTTATCAAACGTCTTGCTAAACCACATCCACTGCCCTGTCTTCATAGGTGTGTTTGTCACATCCTCAGAGAGTTCAATACAGCTTGTAATGCATGACCTGCCCCTCACAAAACCATTCTGACTATCTCTAATCAAACTGTGATTTTCCAAGTAATCATAGTCCTGTCTTTCAGAATCCTCTCCAATAATTTGCCCACCACAGACATAAGACTGACAATTCTGCAATTCCCAGGATTATCCCTATTCCCTTTCACGAACAATGGAATTAACATTTGCCACCATCCAATCATCAGGCACAACTCCAGTGAACAGTGAGTAAAGATCATCACCAAAGATGCAGCGATCTCTTCCCTTGCTTCATGTAGTAATCTGAATCTTGGGTATATCCCGTCTGGCCCAGGGGACTTTTCTATCTTCGTGTTTTTCAACATCTTCAGCACATCCTCCTTCTTAACATCAACCTGTTAAAGCATATCAGCCTGTTTCCCGCTGTCCTCACAAATGACAAGGTCCCTCTCAGTAGTGAAAACTGAAGCAACGTATTCATTAAGGACCTGCCCTACCTTCGCCGACTCCAGGCACAAGTTCCTTCCACCAACCCTGATCGGACCTATCCTCTGGCCATCCTCTTGTTCCTCACATAAGTGTAGAGTAACTTAGGGATTTCCTTAACCCTACCCACTAAAGCTTTTTCATGCCCCCTTCTAGCTTTTCTATGTCCATTCTTCAGTTCCTTTCTGGCTGCTTGTGGGCCAAGAGGAAGAACAGGAGTAGTGCATTCCAGTCCATCAGGTAAACCTACAAACAAATTGAAAAATGTAATGTGTAAACAGCAAAAGAATGGTTCAGGGCAAAACAAAACGAACATGATTAACTTTTGATGTCCAAAGCTGAAAATGTGTTGCTGGAAAAGCGCAGCAGGTCAGGCAGCATCCAAGGAACAGGGAATTCGACGTTTCGGGCATAAGCCCTTCTTCAGGAATGAGGAAAGTGTGTCCAGCAGGTTAAGATAAAAGGTAGGGAGGAGGGACTTGGGGGAGGGGCGATGGAGATGTGATAGGTGGAAGGAGGTCAAGGTGAGTGGGGTGGGAGCGGAGAGGTCAGGAAGAAGATTGCAGGTTAGGAAGGCGGTGCTGAGTTCGAGGGATGCGACTGGGATCTTAGCCTGCTGGAGCGAATCCTTTTGATGTCCAAACCAAATTTATCCTCCGAGTAAATAATTCTCAAGATGACGGAGATCAGTACCGGTTTATCCGGTAGCTATGAAATCTATCAGTTTGATAAAATAGGCAAAGTAAAGGAACTTAGTGCACACTTATAGTAGAATTAGTGAGGTCCTTTTCATCCACATTAGGAATCAGGGAGCCATTAAGACTGCAAAGGACCAATGAAGAGGTCCACAGGACAAATTTCCATGGTTACAGCATAAAGGTTTCAAATAGTTATTTTGTGTCATTATTCAGGATTAAAGTCAACACTGAGTTACCCTTCTGTTGATGGCAAACTAAACATATAGCCATTGATGTAGAAATGGACCCCAACAGAGTTCAGAATGACATCCAACTTAAGGGGGGGGGGTGGTGTGGGTGGGGTGGGGGGGAGGGGGGGCGGAAAGAAATAGGGCTGCAAAAGTACGAATCACTGACTCATGTATTTAACAGCTCACTGAGATGTTCCCATGAGAAGGAGAGAGGCCCATGCGGTACCTTTATTCAAAAGAGCAGTAAATCAGAACCAGGAAACTACAGATCCATTAGTTTAACTTCAGTTATAAGCAAACAGCAAATTTGTTTTGGAGATGTTTGTACAATCATCTTAGAAAAGCAACGGCATTTAGAGAGTTGCAACATTGCTTCTGTAGAAAGCCCTCTGCCATTAACTGACATTTTCAACCGAGGTATAAAATCAGTGAAAATATATATACAGTGTATCTAGATTTTCAACGAGTTCTTTGTAAAATTCTGCACAGAAGACTGCTGCATAGATTATGCCTTATAATAGACAGAGCTTAAGTGAATAGTGAAGTAGTTGAATAGACAAGGACAGTTATTAATATTAGCAGGGGTATTTACAACTGGAGTCCAGAAGGGACCAGTCTGTTATCCTATTAATGATATGGGTGAAGGCATGAGGAGAATTGACCACAGTTTCATGGATGACAAAGATATATGTGAGAGTAAAGACTTTACTCTGTTCATAGATCTAAATACACTGAGGCAAAAGGCCACTATCCAGTAACAAAAACTTGTGCAAAACTGCACTTTGGAAGGAAAGATTGTAAACAACTATCCAACATTACAAAGTTGTGCTGTAGTTGCTATGTATCATTGAAGAGCAGTGAGTAGTGTCACAAGAGTTTTGCTAAGTCAATTAAATGTAAAACAAGTCCAATATCTTCCTCAGGATAATTAAGAATACCAAATCCATTTTTGCACCCCTGACCTGCAACAGAGTATTGATGATCTGGAAATTTGATATGTCATTTAACATCCTTCAAACCTAGAAAACTGGGACTTTTCAATGTGAATAAGCAAAGACTTTAATTGAGATCTTGTTGATAATGAAGGTATTTTATTCTTCCAAGTGGGCAAGTCACTTACTAGATAGGCATTGGGAGACAATCAGGCCTCAAAGCAAGTCACAAAAACATGTCAGGAAGTAATTATTTCTTCAGAGCTGACAACTGCTCAACATGTTCACAGTTGCCATTTGAACTCGGAGCTGGATGAGTCAAAGATATCTTGTTATAGAAAGCAGGTGGTTGGACGTGGGGATATCCTGGAATTTGTTTCTTTAGAGATTTGAAAGTGCATTTCAGCGAGTGTTCTTCTCTCTTTTCTAGATTTATCCTGGAGATTATATGACTGTCAGGAGCAAGGGAAAGATGATATTGTGCATAAGTTGTGCATTATCTCTGTCAGGATAGGATAAAGTGAATAAATCAGTTACTGATTTCCTGTCATCTTTCATATGTTCAGAACCCATACAGCAAGATGTGAATGTGGGAGCTTGCAATCTCATGGACAATATTTCTGTGCTTTGGTGAGACAACACAGTGCTCAAGTTTTTTTTTATTAGTAATAACATCTTTCATCCCAAGACATTCGATTAGAGCATCATTGAATACAATTGTGACACCAAATCACTTTTGGATGTGAGCATAAGAGGTATAGTTAGTAAGTTTGCTGATGACACCAAATAGTGGATAGCAAAGAAGGTTACCTCAGATTACAATGGGGATCTTGATCAGATGGGCCAATGGGCTGAGGATTGGCAGATGGAGTTTACTTAGATAAATGTGAGGTGTTGCATTTTTGGAAAGCAAATCTTAGCAGGACTTATACACTTAATGATAAGATTCTAGGGAGTGTTGCTGAACAAAAAGACCTTGGAGTGCAGGTTCATAGCTCCTTGAAAGTGTAGTCACAGGTAGATAGGATAGTGAAGAAGGCATTTGAATGCTTTCCTTTATTGGTCAGGGTATTGAGTACAGGAGTTGGGAGGTCACTGTTGGAATATTGCATGCAATTCTCGTCCCCTTCTTATCGGAAATATGTTGTGAAACTTGAAAGGGTTCAGAAAAGATTTACAAGGACGTTGCCAGGGTTGGAGGATTTGAGTTATATGGAGAGGCTGAACAGGCTGGGGCTGTTTTCCCTGGAGCGTCGGAGGTGGAGGGGTGACCTTATAGAGGTTTACAAAATTATGAGGGGCATGGATAGGATAAATCGACAAAGTCTTTTCCCTGGGGTAAGGGAGTCCAGAACTAGAGGGCATAGGTTTAGGGTGAGAGGGAAAAGATATGAAAGAGACCTAAGGGGCAACCTTTTCATTCAGAGGGTGGTACATGTATGGAATGAGCTGCTAGAGGAAGTGGTGGAGGTTAGTACAATTGCAATTTGTAAAAGGCATCTGGATAGGTATATGAATAGGAAGGGTTTGGAAGGATATGGGCTGGGTGCTGGCAGGTGGGACTAGATTGGGTTGGGATATCTGGTCGGCATGGACGAGTTGGGCCGAAGTGTCTGTTTCCATGCTGTACATCTCTAGACTCTATGACTCAAGGAGAAAGTGAAAGCTTAATTCAAGTGATAGGTAGAAGGAGCATCTTAAAGGAAGATAGAAATAAAGAGGTGCAGAAGTTTAAGAGAATTCTAGTGTGTAAGGTATAGGCAGCTAAAAGCACAGCTACCAAGGGTAGAGCAATTAAAATCTGGGATGCATAAACAACCAGAATTGGAGTAGAAAAGAACTTGCAGAGAATTTTAAGGCGGAAATAGCCAGAGATGAATTAATGAAGCTAGAGGAATCAGAAACCAAGGTTAAGAATTTTAGAACTGAAGAGGCCCAATTGGGTTAAAATGTAGGTCAGAAATCATAAGGATAAAGGCAGTTTTGTGAGCTCGGATACAAGCTTCGGGGTTTTGGATGAGCTCAGTTTAACACCAGGTAGAAAATAAAATTTGTCAGTGTTGTAACCTAACCCAGAGGTAATACAACATGGATGAGGGTTTTAACAGCAGACAAATTGAGACAGTACAGTGTAAAGATGATCAAAGTAAGCAGTCCCTATGATACCACAGATATACAACTGACAGTTCCTATCTGAGTCAAACACAATAGCACAATTCCAAATGGTGTAGCTCAGCATCAGACAGTGTCAGAACATAGAATGGAGTTAATAGTTAGGGAATATATTCTATGGGAGGTACTAAAACAATTGGTTTTTATCTTCCTATGAAGCTTTGAAGAATTCACAGGATACTAAGAGGTTGGTTCCCTTATTTGAGACATTAACATTGGGGGACATTACTTAAAAATAAGGGAGTCTCGCATTTAAAACAAGTATGAGGAGGAGTGATTTATCCCTCAGAGGGTCATTAGTCTGTGGAATTCTGTTCCTCAGACAGTAATGAAGGCACTGTCAGAGAACATTTCTTAAGGCTAAGTTAACTAAGTGAGTTAAAGGCTATCAGAGGTGGCTAGGAAAATAAAATTGAGGACACAATCAGATCACCTGAGATTTAAAAAGGACCTGAGAGATAACTTTTTCATGCAGAGGGTGGTGTGTGAATGAAGCAAGC
The DNA here is from genome assembly GCF_020745735.1 of Hemiscyllium ocellatum. Taxonomy (NCBI): domain Eukaryota; kingdom Metazoa; phylum Chordata; class Chondrichthyes; order Orectolobiformes; family Hemiscylliidae; genus Hemiscyllium; species Hemiscyllium ocellatum. Next base: position 10,163,297 of record NC_083413.1, on the reverse strand, counting down.
TGCCAGAGGAAGTGGTGGAAGCAAGTACAATTACAACATTTGAAGGTATCTGGATGGATACATGAATACGAAGAGTTTAGAAGTATGGGCGAAGTGCTGGCAAATGGGACTAAGTCAAATTGGGTTGCCTGGTCAGTACGGATGAGTTGAACTGAAGGGTCTGTTTCTATCCTGTATGACTCTATGACTATGACTCCACCTTGTCAAGTGGCAGAGCTGGCTCAATGAACCAAATTGATTTCGCATGGTTCTAATTCATATGCTCATTTGTCATTCTTGCCACCTGGAAGGTTTTAAAGACTGATACTGAAAATGTTTTGCCACATTATGAATGCAACTTCCTTGATTGTCCATGTTCTGTAGTAGACTTTAATCCAGAGCTTCTGGCCCAGGCACAAAGATGCTACTCCTGCCACAAGAGCGACTGTAAGACACATTATTGAAAATTGCTTAAAATTGTAAACAATAATGGTTCGAATGTTTGGTCAGAAAATGCTAGAAGCACAAAGCTGACCAATTAAATCTAAAGAAAAAGTTGAGTTATCTTCCCTCATATCACTGTCTTTCTCCTGACAGGTTGCTCGACCGTGTATTAGACAACAGTTTCAATGTTATTCCAAACTTAAAGAATTCTGAGGAAGGATCACTCAACCTGACATGTTAACTCTAACTTCTCTTCATGGATGCTGTCAGTCCTGCTGAGATTTTCTTGCAATCTCTATTTTTGTTTCTGATTTAAAGCATCTGCAGTTGATTCGATTTTTCAAGAAATTCATATTTTCATTTCCTGTGTGCAATTAATGTTAAAATCTGTATTGTTCAGCTTTCTACTAATTTAATGTCAGCAATTATCCACAGTTCTATTTTCTCTTCTATTAATTGGATCTATGCAAGTGATGCATGCAGTTACAATGCTATTCCTTCCAATGTGAAATTGATCCACTCAGCAACTAACTTGACTGTCAGCTGAAAACGAACAAACTCTTCATCAATTGGTGATTATGTCAGAAGTTTAAATGCAGTACTTACCCTATTCTCTCCCAACAAAATTCTGACCATTCTAAGTATGAATACAGGAAAGTATATTTAAATCGTTGAAAAATATAGTGCGATTTTGTGTCACTTACTGAACAACCATGTGCTCACTAATGCCTGTTTGTATTTTGCCAGGATCATTCAGCTCCAGATCTCATTACAACCTTTGTCCAAATATCGACAAGTGGTACATTCAAGGGGAGATGTGACAGTGACTGTGCTTGACCTCTAGGTAATGTGCATCAAGGAAACTTAGGAAAGATAAAAACAACTAAAACTAAACCTGATTGCTTCTGATTTATTATGCTGTTTGTCGGACATCTGGAATGACAAATTAACATGTGAGTTAGGGGAATGATGCTATTTAGTAAATTGAACATGTTCAGCCACTTGATCTCGGCTGATCTGAATGTGCCTTCTATTCTATTTTCCTATCCACCTGTGCCAGTCTTTAACTCATTTGTCAATCAAGAATCTATCTAATTCAGCCTTAAAAATATTCAATGAAAAAAATCCAATACAAGTTATGGTTGGCATAAGATCTGTCCCTTATGTCATCCAGAATCTGACTTACATTATTATTGCTTTCAGGTGGTTCTTTTATAAACATGTCATTCCTTAATACATTCACTAAGTTTTAAACCACCTGTTTTATTTGTAACTTATTCAGATATCTTATAATAAACTCCAGGGGGTGGCTTTGTGGAAGCTGCTTCTCATATTATAATGATGTCAGTAGCAATGTGAATGCTTGGAATCTGGAGTTGATTATCAGTAAAATAAATGACAACTTTAAGCACATCAAAGTACTGACAATACCACTAGGATACAGGTATTCCAAGGAATAATGTCATGCATTTGGGCAAAATGCAAGATCAGCTTTTGATGTTGTTTCTGAACTGTCATAAAAAGAACATTGATTCTCACCCAGTATTTCTAAGACAAAATTTTTTCATTCTTATTCTTGATATCAGATTTGAACCATAAACATAGAAGAGGTTCTTCGTCAAAGGGTGGAAAAATTGGACATGCAGTTCTAAATGAAAGCTTTCAGGACAACACCAGCAGATGGTCAGGGATAGGTCAGCAGTGTGAACTCTTGGCAAAGAAGAATTGTGGCAGACAGCTTAAAAGAGGAAGGAGAAAATCACAAAATAAATCATTTTAATGATTTTTTAAAATTTCTGATAGAATCATAAGCTACTAGACAAAAAGAGTCAACAGTATTGTGAGTTCATTACCCGACAGCCGACCCTATAAAAAAGAATGTGGTGAAATTCCTCTCCTAATAATTTTAATTGAAAAGTTAGTATGAATGCAAGAAATGAATGGTCAGTGTAGAGTGGTTGCAATGTAGAATGCAATACAAAAGTTAGAATCTGGTGCAAGTAGGACTCTCTAGACAGTAGTAGGTAAACATTATGTAGATGAACAAAAGTGAAACTGAGTTTAATTTTTTAGATTTTAGTTTAACTTTTTGAATTCAACTTCAAGTTTGTTAATAGAAACTGCTTTACAGTGACAATGACAGTGACAGTGACAACACAAACGAGAGGAGGACAAAGGAAGCACTACAAAGACTCTCTGAAGGTTTTCCTCAAGAAGTGCAATGTAGTCGTGAACACCTGGGAGAACCTCATTCAGAAGAAACCAACTTGAAGGACTTCCTGCACGAAGGGACATGATTCTTCGAGAACACCTGTCAGCAAAAGGAAGTATGGAAAAGGAACTGGAGACAGGAATACCAGCAATCCCAAAGCCAAGGACCAATCCCAATATCTGGAAGCACCTACCATGTGTGTGGATGGAGATGTGGCTCCAGGATCAGACTCATCAGCCAAGTGAAAACCTACAGAACCCTAGACCAGTGATGTACGATTTCCGAGTGGACAATCATACTCGTGAGTAAAGAATTGCCACCACTGTCTAATCTCTGTGAACTGAATGATAAGCTAACAAATGTAACTTGGTTAAATTCCATAAAAGTAAACAGTATATTTGGATGCACAGAATGGACATTGGTTACTCACATGTTTTGAAGCAGATTTTCAAACTGAATGAATGCAAATGTTCTTAATTTGGTAGAGCAGGACAGAGGTGCTGATCTTTTTCCATCCAATACTTCTGTTGGTCCACCTTACAGATAATCGAAGACTTTTACCCAAAACATTGATGCTCCTGCTCCTCAGATGCTGCCAGACCTGCTGTGCTTTTCCAGCACCACACTCTTGACTCTGATCTCCAGCATCTGCAGTCCTCACTTTCTCCTACAAAATCCAGCTTACCTATAATGCAAGTTATTGAAGAAATTAATTGAAGCATGATAATCAATAACTTAAGCATAAACAGAGTGCGGGAGAAGCCTCGAGACAAAGAGCAGATTCATATGGAAGTCACTCATATACTTGGCGAATAAAAAATGGACAACAGAACGGTGATTTTGGCTATGTGTTTAACTAAGAAATTTCATTTTTTTTATTTATATATATACACACACACACACACACACACACACATACATATATATATATATATATAGAGAGAGAGAGAGGAATAGCGTGGCATCTCAGTCCTGTTGAAAGCACATCCTGTACCATGTGGAACTTCAAGGTGTTTCTCATTTCATGGATGACTTTGTGAATAAGAAACATCGTTACTGGAGGAGCTGGAACTCAGTCTTCTGAGTTTGAGCAGTTCATCCGTAAGACTAAGGGGGGGTTAACCCTTTCATCTTAAATGTGTGCCAGGATGAGGGAATAGTTGACCACCAGACAGGCAAGAAATACCAATCAAATGTTACAGGAATCCCTCAAAGTGCAGCTCATTGTCTAACCAACATTGATTACAGAAGTGATTTCTATAGAAAGCCAAGTCCACAAGTCAATGGATGGCTCAGCTGGAAGGGAATATATGGGACAAATAGGGATGTATGCACAGATGTAAATATAGATGATAATATAGATGGGATGTTGTTTCCCTGATGCCAAGGTCAAGGATAACAGCTAAGAATGAACAAACCATTCTGAGAGGGTATGTGAACAACAAAAGATCATGGCCCCTTTCAACAGCAATGACATAGACAGAAACAGGAAAGATATAGAATCATACAGTCTTGGAGTCCAATAGCACGGAAACAGGCCCTTTGGACAAAACCGGCCCATGCTAACCGAACCTCATTTCCCTGCACATGGCCCATATCCTTCTAATCCTTTCCTATCCATGCATTTGTTAAAATGTCTTTTAAATGTTGTTAATGTACCTGCCTCAACCACTTCTGCTGAGAGCTCATTCTATATGTAAACCATCCTCTGTGTAAAAACATTGCCCCTCAGGTCCCTTTATTCTTTCCCCTCTCACTTTAAGATGATACACCCTAGTCCTCAATTCCCAACCCTAAGAAAAATACTAAGTGCATTCACACTATCCATGCCACTCATGATCTTACATACTTCAATAAGACCCCTCCTCACTCTCCTATGCTCTAAATAAAAAAGTCTTAACTTGTCCAACTTCTCCCTATAACTCAGATCCTTGAGTCCTGGTAACATCCTTGTACATTTCTTCTGCACTCTTTCCAGTTTAATAACATCCTTGATGTAGCAGAGTGACAAAACTGAACACAATACTTCCTCCACATCCTAACACCTCATCTACTGCGTCTGTTTTCTCAATGTGGTCTCCTCTACATTGGGCAGACATGACACCAACTCACGGAATGTTTCAGAGAACATCTCTAGGACACACACACTGCCTCATGGCCAACCACTTCAACTCCCCCTCCCACTCCGCCAAGAACATGCAAGTCCTGGGCCTCCTCCACCGCCAAATCCTAACTACCCGTCACCTGGAGGAAGAATGCCTTTTCTTCCATCTTGGGACCCGCCAACTACACGGGATTAATGTCAATTTCACCAGCTTCCTCATCTCACCTCCCCCCACTTCAGCCCTCCAACTCAGCATCGCCCTCTTTAACTGTCCTATATGTCACTCTTCCTTCCCACCTATCCTCTCTACCCTCCACTCTGACATATCACCATCACCTCTCACCTGCATCTACATATCACCTTCCAAGCAACCTTCCCCCCAGCCTCACCCCCTTCCTATTTATCATTCAGCTCCCTTCTCCCCTCCCCGCCCACTTTCCTGATGAAGGACTTATGCCCGAAATGTTGATTCCCCTGCTCCTTGGATGCTGCCTGCTCTTCCGTGCTTTTCCAGCATCACACTTTTCAACCCATGATATTCCAGGTGCAGCGTCACCAACATCATGTACAACTGTAACATAACTTCCCTACTTCTATACTCAATGCTGTAACTGAACATATGATTTCCCCAGTGGCCTAAAAGTAGCAGTGCCACATGCTCATGAACGCACAAAAGCAGGGATAGTGCTGATGACCGCATTGCTGAACAGATGATGTAAAAGAAGGAATGTAAGTTCTTAAACTTATTGGCACCCATTCTAGGAGAGATGAGACCTGTACAAGCCAGTCCATTTACATCTCTACAAGGCCAGGAAGAGCACTGTCGTACTGAAGTTAGTTGGTGCTGTAAGGATGGTTCAAACAAACTTGGCATGGAAATGGGAACCTGTTTATAGATTCAGAAGTCAGAGAAGCAAAGCTAAAAATGGGAGGCAGAATATCAGCAAGAAAATATAGAAGATCAAACATTCAAAGAGTTGGAAATAGCCAACAAAGGAGCAGTGGCTTGTGTATTATACATTTATTCAAGGAATCTAATGAATGAGACAAATGAGCTGAGGGCACAGGCATGCACTTAGAGGTATGGTAGCATTCCCATTTTTGAAACATGAAGAAGCATTCCATGTCACAGGATTTTCAGACGGGTCAGATATAAATAAATGAAAGGAGGGCATCACAATAATAGTTAAAGAAACAATCAGAGCAGAGACAGAAGTTGATATGATGGAGGAAACAAAGGAGGCTATATGGGATGAACTTAAGATAAAAATAAATCACATTGGAGGGAATATATTGCGGATCCTTAAACACTCGATGGGAGACTGTAGAGCAAGTATCTAGGCACACTGCTGTGAAGCCCAATTGGGCAATTGCAGTGCAGTGATCATCAGCCAGGTGGACCTCATAGAATATGAGTTCCCTGATTGGGGCTGTTAACCTCGTGACTGACATTTTTAAACAGGAATGTCGGAGGCTCTGTTCACTCTGAGAGTTGGTTCTGAAGATACTGTACCGTTCTCAAGTACTATGCACATGTAAACAAAGGTTGACTGGGTACGCGGAATACTAGCTTCTGCGGTGTTATTTCACACTGAACTATATTTTAACCACAGAACATTATAAATTAGGTTAAAATCTAGTAGAAAGTGGTAGCAGGTGCAGAAATCTTAAAATGCCTTCACAGGCCAGAATTTAACGTAACCACAGCATAGCAGAGCCGAACTCTCACTTGAATTTTAAAACCCTGCCTTCAAACTGGACCACCTTCTCCATTCTTTCATTTGCCTTTCAACACAGCGACACCTCACTTGGAATATAACAACCCACCTCCCCTCTGTTCAGAACACTTTTAAACCTGTAGAACCTGCTTGTGGCCATGCAGAGTAAGAACCATGTTGGCCACATGCCTCAGTGATAACTCCCTGCATGTCCTCCTCCAGGCTACTCGAACAAGGTGGGAAGTTCTGTTTTCTACAATCAGAGGAGGAGATGTTCCCAGTGAACCAGACAAGCCCGAATGGAAATAGCAGAAGAGGCCAGCAGTATGGATCATCATAAGAAACGGAATCCAATTTCACATGGGGTCAATGATCTTCTTCACTCTTCCCGGTCCCAGCTAATGTTCTTTCTAGAAAAGTCAGAGCCCAGACTTAAACCTGGCTGCTTAATCATAGTTTGTTTTGGTTTAGTTTTAACGAAGTGGTTTTTCGCTGAAACATTGACACACAATGCGGTAGCTTTGGTTTTAATGATGAAACTGAAGCATTCTTAATTAAAATAAAATGGATTAAATCAAATTATTTATTTGTAACACACATTCAAAGAGTTTTAAGCACACAGTTAAAGCAAATTCCATTAATCTCAAAGTTCATGTCTTATAATTCCAAACATTATAACGCACCCAAAAACACACATTTTACTGTACCCATACCAGAGAATTTTTTTTTCCTAACACTTCAACAGACTTACGATAGGGTGTGACTTTAATTCCAAGACTGGAAACACATGATAGCTTTGCCCTGAAGGATTCATACACCTGACCTTAAATGTGTTTAACCTTCAAGGAAACTCTTTGAGATTTTATCCCAGCACTTCTAATGAGGGTCTCTCACAAACTCCTCACTCTAAGGTAATCTCATTTTACTATATTCTCCCTTTCTTGAGGGTACTGTTCAATTTCATTATAACCATTTCCGTCCAAAAACTTCATAGAACTGTCTCAAAAGACAAGCCAAAACTGAAAAGCTCTCCCTCTAATCTATGGGTGCTTCCCTCAAGCATAAAAAAAGTCTTCAAACTTATAACAGACTTTAAAATTATTTACCTTGCTAAGTTGTAAAATATCCTAAATTGTTGTCTGTTTCATCATAACACTTCGCTTCAATATGTCAAAACTGGCATCAGGTCTTGTCTGAGTACACAGCCAATTGAACTGTCAATCAAGCCTTTAACTGCTCTTTTTCCTCAATAAACAAGAACCAGAAGCAAGAGGCTATTAGATCATGCCTGATTTGACTGTGCCATTAACTCTTCTTTCCTATCTTGACCCATAAGCCTCCCTTATTGATGAAACACCTAACCCAATTATTAGCATATTCAATGGCTTAACTTCCACTATTATCTAGAGAAAAATAATTTGACACACTAATAAGTGTCTGACAGCTGTTTAAAAGGTTTCTCCTTATCACTATCTTAAAAGGGAGATGCCTAATTTTCCAAGTGTATCCCCTACTTGTAGTCCTTGTGACAGAGGAAACATCTTCTCAGCTTCCAGCTTGACAAGTCCCCTCAAAACATTTGTTTTATTCATTCGTTGAATGAGGAGTGTGCTGGCCAGGTCAAGATTCATTGGTTTTCCCTAATTGCTCAGAAACAGTTCAGAGTCAACCACATTTGCTGTGGGTCTAGTTACACGTAGGCCAGATGAGGTAAGGGTGGCAGTTTCTTTTCCAAAAGGACAGTAGTCAACTAGATGCTTTCTTTTCCCCCTGAAAACTAACATCCTTATCATCATTAGATTTTTATTCCCAGATTTTTATTGAATTTATATTCCACCAAGGCAGGATTTGAACTCTGGTTCCCAGAGTCTTCAGATTTCGTGTCTGAAGATTTCGTGTCTGATGGTCATCAGACCATCATCTTTCCATACATAATTCAGTATGATACCTCTTTTTCTCCTAACCTCCAAAATATATAGATACAACTTGCACAAATGTTTTCCATCAGAGAACCCCTTCTTTCCAGGAATCAGTCTGACCATAGCATCATTCTGCTTGGGCAGCCTACAGCCCGGAGTATTCAAAGTTGAGTTCTTCAATTTCAAACAACCTCTCTTTCCATCACCCAACTCCCTTCCCAGACCCTGCCTCTCCTTTCCATTCCTCTGACTGACCCAAAAAGCCCGAAATGTCAATGTTCTTGCTCCTTGGATGCTGCCTGACCTGCTGTGCTTTTCCAGCACAACTCTAATCTTGACGCTAAACTCCAGCATCTGCAGTCTTTTCTTCCTGCCAGCCACCAATCAGATTAATTTTTCCCATCGACCAATCAGGTTGTACCCTCCACCTGTGTTCACCTATCCCTACTGCACCATCCTGCCCACCCCCACACATCCCCCCAGCCCCATCCCCTTTATCTGCAGCTCCCAACCACACCCACTCCAAGTCCTGAAGAATGGTTACACCTGAAACATTGACTTCTCCACCTCCTGATGCTGCCTGGCTTGCTGTGTTCTTCCAGCCTCCTGCTTATCTACCGTAGCATCATTACAATAGTGAAGAAAGCCATTTGACCCATTGTGTCAGTGCCAGCCCTCCTAAAGAGCTACTTGTGTTTTGCCACACTCCCATGCTCTCTCTTCATATCTCTACATTGTTCTTCTTCAAATCATTCTCTGCACTGCTTCAGTTGCAATGATATCCTTGTTTTAATGATGAGACTAAGAGTGTTCACAGTAATCCAGATATAGTCTAAGGTCCTCTGTAGCAACATTTCCCTGTTATACTCCAAATAACTTGCCACAGCTGCACATTAATTTCAAAACTTTTGCGGGGAAATATTTCCCTTAATAATCTGAGATTTTGGCTTTGACTGATTAATGTGATGTCAACAAAGAATCAGTCGAGATATAATTTTTTATGCTCAACATTTTAAATATTTTCACCAAATACATTTTCTCATCATCTATTTGTGACATAACAAGATTATAATTACAGGAAAATCTATATAAACTGCATGAACTTATGACAGGACAAATTTATTCAAATAGAGCTGATTCTGTTATAAGGCAGTTTCTATTCAAAGATTTGAATCACAATCCTTTGTTGTAATATTTTGTTCCTTGTTTGCTTTTGCGTAGTCCAATTACATTATTATTTTGGTATATTCTAACATCATTTCAGATAAACAGGAAACAATATCCTGATTTCATTACATTTAAATTAGCAAAGTATTCAAAGAAGCATTTCAGAACCTAAAAAGGGTCTATACTTGAATCAAATAAAGTATATATTCAAGTTTAGTACTGTGGGTGGATGGGACATAATGTAGAGAGGATCAAATTCCAGAATATGAGCAAATGAGATTAACCAGTAGATAATAAAAAGTGAGCTTACTATAAGTGAGATAATAGTTCTTACAGCTCCATCCAGCAAAGTAAATCTTCCAAATATAAATTGGTGAAAAGTTTTTCATTCTTACCCTTCATACATAATGCCGACCTCAAGCTCATTTATTAATTATAATGAACCTTCAAAGTTACATCTAGAAAACTGTTGTGTTGGTTCATTTAATTCCAACAAAAAAGTCCAAAATAATGAAACTCCAGTTTACTTAGATGAATCTTTCTTGAAACACATGTGGTGTCTGACAGAAACAAAAATGTTTCACTCAAAAAAAATCTTAAATTGTTTGACATTGGTGCGAAGTATGTCAAATTATAATTTAAAATGTTGCATAACTGATTTGTCTGAGGCCTATGTTGCTGTTCAAAAAAGAGAAAGTGAGGACCGCAGATGCTGGAGATCAGAGTCTTGATAGGAGGTCAAATTGGGCGGTGCGGGGTTCACAGACAATGAGGTTGGAGACTATGGATGGGAGATCCCCAGAGGTGATGAGGTTGTGGATAGTCTGGGAGATGATGGTTTGGTGATGGGAGGTAAGGTCGTGTCCAGGGGCAGTAGGAGGAAGTGTCTGCGAGTTAGCACCTGGCTTCAGTGGTGTAGAGGCTGTTGTGCCAAACTACTGCTGCCTGACCTGCTGTGCTTTTCCAGCATCCCACCCTCAACTATATTGCTGCCCTTCAGTAATTCATTTTAGATACAGTCAAAGATGCACATGTTGGACTGGACAAAATGATAAGAAGGAAGTGAGGACTACAGATGCTGGAGATCAGAGTCGAAGTTTGGCGCTGAAAAAGCACAGCAGATCAGGCAACATCCAAGAAGCAGGAAAGGCAATAGTTCAGACATAACCCCTTCATCATGAATGTAGGTTAACATTCTCTGTAGAATAACAGCATTGGCTTTCTCATTAAAACTTGCAAACATGTCCAGGTTGCTTTTGAAGGATTGGATTACAACAAACATTACCTTTTGCAAATCAGTTATTTTTGAAGGTCTTATCTTCAAAACTGAATTACAAGCAGATGCTTCATTAATATTTGCCACATAAGGCATCATTTTTGACTCCAGTGTATTTACCTGAGGACAGCACATAATACTGAATACAACATTAAATGTAGAACAGTACAGCACAGTTTGCCCTCCACGTTGTGCCGACCTTTTATCGTACTCTAAGATCAAACTAACCTACATACCCTTCATTTTACTATCATCCATTTGCCTACCCAAGAGGCACTTAAATGTCCCTAATGTATTTGACTCTACCACCACCGCTGGCAGGGCATTCCATGCATCCACCACACTCTGTGTAAAGAACCTTCCTCTGACATCTCCCCTAAACCTTCCTCCAATCACCTTAAAATTATACCTCCTTGTGATAGCCATTTCTGCTCTGGGAAAAACGTTTCTGACTATCCACTGTATCTATGCCTCTCATCGTCTTGTACACCTCTAGCAAGTCACCTCTCATCCTTCTTCACTCCAATAAGAAAAGCCCCGATCCCTCAAACTTTCTTCAGTTCAAGCAGCATGCTGGTAAATCTCCTCTGCCCCCTCTCTAAAGCTTCCACATCCTTCTTAGAATATTAATGATATTCTTGAGATAGCCTCCTTGAAACATTGCATCAGGAAAATTGCGATCGTCAAAAGTACCCACTACCCTAAAGAATTTCATCCCAGGTTCGATCAAAACATTGATGCTGTTCAAAGTGTTATCAGCTGTGATATTCCTCAAACTGAAGAATATCAGCGCAGCTTCCTCCATGGAGTGCTCTTTTCCCTCACCACCTAAACCTGCATAGCAAACTTCTTTCTCAATTTTGGTTCAACTCACAAGACCCCAATGTTTCATAGTTAAAGTCTTCCATAAATTAATTAAGAATTCAGTCTTGCCTTTTGTCAATGTTCTTCTTGCTAATAACTTCCAAATGTTTGGTATCCCTGGCTTAAGTGGCTGGTGCTTGAAATGATGGAAGATAAATAAGTTTCATACTCCACTGGATAGCAATTCCAGGTTGCACAGTACAATTACCCATAATGCTTCTGACATGAAATGTTGTGTTCAGGTATCATCGATTCTCCACAACGTTTACAGAAATCATCAAAGATTTTCCGTTGAAAGAATGAACATTGCCCCCTGGACGCAGCAGGCATTTTGGAAAATGGGCAAATGATCACTCTAACTCCTTTGATCAATCCATCCATATTGATATCCAGAAGAGTCACATAATCCTTGCTTTGTTTCCCACTCAAGCACTTCCTCTGCAAAAGCTGGAGGTTACATGTAGCACTAAACTGCATAAAACTCTTGCTACATTGAAGTTATACATATAACAAGATCAGTACATTTCAATTATTGCATGTAGAGTTGATGCAAATTATTCTTAGGTAATTTTAGGAATCATTTTCCTGATTTGACTCAATTGTGACATGAACGTTTTCCATATGTGGAACCATTCTGTTGCCCTTAGTGAGATCATTACAGCAAATTTCTTCTGCAGTTTTGGTAGACATTTCCACTTAAGTTATGTTCATTTCTGGGGGAATTCTTATTTGTACACTGTGAGGAATCATTGAATGAAATCTGCTCTAGTGTGCCTGTATTTAAGCCCCAAATCTTCTGATGTGTGGCAATCACCATCATTGAGCTCCTTTTTCTGCGTTATGACTGAGCTCCATGTTGGCTCTTCCAATGTTGGGTCCTTCAGAATTGCAGAATGGACAGGAAATCAAACGACTCTCTCGTAGCACTGGATTGTCAATGGGGAAGACGGCACACAACATCAGCTACTATGTCCTGGTAAGTGTTTAAATACAGGTTTACATCTTCCTAGAGCTTTTCAGCATGATGAAGAAGTAGCACTCCAAAGCTTGTAGTTTGTAGACCTATTGGACAATAACCTGGTGTCAGGTGACTTCTGACCTTGTCCATCCCAGTATAACACTGGCACCTCCACATCATGACTTAAGTGGGAAGGGTCTGCTTGCAATCATGTCCCAGTATTCCCCAAGCTGTGATAAAATGTATAAGATTCCAATGACCCCACCAAAATGACCAATTGCCAAGAGTTCATTGTTATTTAGCACAAAAACAATTCACGCCAGGTTTCTTCATTAATGGAAAATAACTATTTCATGTAACAAACTGAACTTTATCAAATAACAAAGACAGGAGAAGAATTTTAACCTACTACTTTGTGACTTAACACACTAGAACTCTTTAGAGACACCAAATACATGCACACACATTCATGAAGTCACAGAATCCCTACAGTGTGAAAGCAAGCCATTTGGTCCAAATTCACCCTCTGAACAGTATCCCATCCAGACCCACATCCCCTACCCAATAACCTCCTTTTCCCATGGCCAAACCACCTAACCTGCCCATCTTTCGACTGTGAGAGGAAACCAGAACACCTGGAGAAAACCAAAGCGAGATAAAGATAGATAAATGATTAATTCTTGGACATATGTTATAGGTGGAATAAAATATACATCCAGGATAGCAGACTTTGACTGATGATGTTCTCTGGACAGGGTAACCCTTGTGAAGTGGTATTCCTTGCCATTGAAATGTATATCATCATTAATATGTGAACCCTGCAGAGTGAAGTGACATTGGGAATCACGTTAGCCAGGAAAAGCCAGTTAATTACATATTCTCCTTTCCCCAGTAAGAGTGAAGAAAATAACTTTTCTGTTTTAACAGGCTTCTCTCAGCATCCAGATGGAGTGATACATCGGGAAATATTAGGAATGTCACCTGTCTGATTGGGACGGATCACTGGCATCGAATTTTTTTAAATTCTCATTGGCAGCACCATCTTCACTCTGCTGTGCGGCAGCAGTCCCTGTTGTAGAAAGTGGTACCAGTCATCCACCTAATTACTTGTGAAATAAGGCTGCATCTGATACCACTCCTAGCTGAGATGAAGTGCACTAACTACTCCAAAGACCGTTGTTTGGAGGGAAGAGTTAAACTTCTCTACTGAAAGCCCTTCTCTCACTTTCCCCTCAACTCCATCTCCAAGTGATGCTGAAAATCAAGAAGAAATGCAATTACAGTCACAATACTGACAGAAGACTCTTAACATTCTGAGAGAAGAAATCTCTCAAGATCGCTACCATAAGTGAGAGATCCCATATTTTTCTCCCAAAAGGGCAAACATCTTTTTGACCTCTGCCCTGTCAAGTCCCCTCAGGATCCTATTTCTTTCAATTAGATTACCATTCCCTAAAGTCTTGCAACTCATCTGATCTTCTTGTCAAAGTTCACTACCACTCACATGAAATCCAAGAATATTACCAATAACACAGTGTTTCTACTCATTTCTGCAGAAGCAGAAGAAAATCAAAAGCATCTCACCTGACAGATGAATGCTGACCCCTTCAAATCAAGGAAGTGAGGTAGGAGCCTTAGTTCAATTGAATGCATGGTCAGCCAGGACTCGAGGATTGTTTAAGGAACAGCAAAGTCCAAGATGGCAGATTTGGTGCCAACTCACCCATTAAATACTGTTTGACATTTCATTTCATTGCCTGAAATCCTAATGGTGCAGTGGTCATGTACCTGCCTCTGAGATGAAACAGTCAGGTTAGTGGGTCGGTTCAAGTGTTGCATTGCAAATGGTGAGAAGCAAGTCAGCCTTTTTTTTAAACGAGGCATTACCGAGGTAAACTTTATGACAAAAATGTCCTAATTCTTTTTGCCATAGTACATGTATAATGATTAAAAACATATGTCAAACTGCTTTGAATTCACATCATGCTTAGTTGAATTTCCTGTGTTTGAGAATAGTGAAAACTAAGATTAGTGGGATGAAGAGGCATTGCTTTGCTCACTCAGCTGAGAGAAATCTGACAGATCAGGGCAACCAAACATACACCATTGTGCATTTTCAGGAAAGCCATTGATAAAGTGACCCATTCGGGTCAGTGCTGAGTCTGAAAGCACCAATAATGAAATAGAATAGTATGGTTTTCATATAAAGAGTGGGTAACTACAGTAGAAATGTTATATATTGGCAGCTATATCACAACATACATTAAGAGTGACATGCAACAGGAATGGTGAATAAATTGACTTTTCTCCAAAAGTTTAGTCAGGTGACTGCAGTCAAAGTAAGCTGGATTTTGAACAACGTTGTCTTTACCATTCAAAATAACTTGTTGAATATGTAAAACCCACAAGTCAGGAATGGAATGGAATAGTCTACACTTGCCTGGGTGTATGCAGCTCCAAAAACACTCCGGAAGCTAGACACCAAAAAAGGACAGAGCAGCCTTCTTGACTGGTAACTCATCTACCACCTTCAACATTCACTCACTCCACCGCTAATGCACAGTGAGAGTAGTGTGTGCCATCTACCAGATTCACTGCAGTTACTCAGCAATAGACAATAGACAATAGATGCAGGAGTAGTCCATTCTGCCCTTCGAGCCTGCACCACCATTCATTGTGATCATGGCTGATCATCCTCAATCAGTATACTGTTCCTGCCTTATCTCCTTAACCCTTTATTCCACTAAGTTGAGAGCTCTATCCAACTCTTTCTTAAATGAATCCAGAGAATGGGCCTCCACTGCCTTCTGGGGCAGAGTATTTCACACACCCACCACTCTCTGGGTGAAGAAGTTTCTCCTTCAACAGCATTTATTAAACCCAGAACCTCTCCCCCCATGGAAAATCAGATCCAAGAATCAGGCAAAGGAGCAGATTGGAACACCATCACTTAAAAATTCCTCTCTAAGCCAAACACCTTGCTGACTTGAGGATATATCGCCGTTCCTTCACCGTCACTAGGTCAGCCCCAGAAGTCTCTTGATAACAGCACTGTGGGTGTCCATGCATCCCAAGGAGTGCAGCTCAGGTAGAGTGGAGATAGCAAGAACCTGCAGATGCTGGAGTGGACAAAGTGTGGAGCTGGGAAAAGTGCAGCAGGGCATGCAGCATCAAAGGAGGAGGAGAGTTGACCTTTGGGGTTCTGACCTGAAATGTCGACTCCTGTCCTCCTCTGATGCTGCTTGAACTGCTGTGCCTTTTCCAGCCCCACTCTTTATCCAGCTCAAGAAGCGTGCCAGCTGCCACCTTCTCCAACACAATCAGGGATGGGCAATGAATGCTAGCATAGCCAGCGATACCCACACCCATTAACAAATAAAAAAACCTACTGCAGTCATTTACAGGAGAAAGCTGTGGAAGCCGAAGGCTGTCGACACTGCTATTGAAAAAATCAGTTAAGTTTTAATGCAGGACAGTCCATCAGTAATTTGGAAACAAGATTAGATAGGCAAGTGTGCAAGCCAAGACACAATACAGCACAGAACAGGCCCTTCAGCCCTCAATGTTGTGCCGACCTGTGAACTAATCTAAGTCCATCCCCCTACACTATCCCATCATCATCCATATGCTTATCCAAAGATTGTTAAAATCTCCCTAATGTGGCTGAGTTAATTACATTGGCAGGCAGGGCATTTCAAACCCTTACTACTCTCTGAGTAAAGAACCTGCCTCTGACATCTGTTTAAATCTATCACACCTTAATTTGTCACTATGCCCCCTTCGGACAAGCTGATGTCATCATCCTGGGAAAAAGACTTTCACTGTCTACCCTATCTAATCCTCTGATCATCTTGTATGTCTCTATCAAATCCCTTCTTAGCTTTCCAGTTTAATTGGAAGCACACTAGCTTTCGGAGCGCCACTCCTTCATCAGGTGGTTGTCAAGCGGCACTCTGAGAGATAGTGTGCTTCCAATTAAACCTGTTGGACTATAACCTGGTGTTGTGTGATTTTTAACTTTGTGCACTCCTGTCCAACACCAGCATCTCCCAATCATGACTTCTTAGCCTTCTTCTTTCCAAAGAGAACAGACCCATGTCTCTCAGCCTTTCCTCATAAGACTTTCCCTCCAGACCAGGCAACATGCTGGTAAATCTCCTTTGCACCTTTTCCAATGCTTCCACATCCTTCTTGTAATGGGGCGACCAGAACTGTATACAATATTTCAAGTGAGACCACACTAGCGTTTTGTACAGTTGCAGTATGACATTATGACTCCAGACCTCAGTCCCTCTACCAATAAAACCTAACACAGCGTTTGCCTTCTTAACAGCACTATTCACCTGGGTAGCAACTGGTATAGGAAGCTGTGGGAATTCCTGGAATCATTTGGTCAAGATAGAAATGGGAAATAAAAATGGAGCAGAATGAGGCCTGTGATTCCCAAACTTTCCTAGCACCCCTCCTTGATGGCATCTGGGTTCTGAATTCAGGGTAGGTTCTTCTCAACCCACTCCAATATTACCATTGATTGTAATATGAAGTTCCACCATATCACTGGGCCTTGTGAACAACTCATTCAGCTCTATCTCATCAGGACCATGAGGCAGGCTCCTTTGTCTGTCTGGGTGTCAGATCGAGCACCGTGTTTCACATCCCAGATCATTCTTGCTACAGATTGTACTGCGGCCCACAGTGGCACACCCTGATCAGAAGGCTACAGGTTAGACTCCATATCTCTGGCTTTGAAATGTTGAGTCTTTAACAAAATGATGTGGATTTTCCAGTGGCGGTGATAACGTCACCAAGGAAACCCAATGAACATTTGGAATCCTCAGCTAGAATGAGAACTCAATCAGCAGGTGGACAGCATGGAGATTTTAGATTAGATTAGATTCCCTGCAGTGTGGAAACAGGCCCTTCGACCCAACTAGTCCACACTGACCCTCCGAAGAGTAACCCACCCAGACCCATTTCCCTCTGACTAATGCACCTAACACTATGGGAACTTTAGCATGACCGATTCACCTGATCTGCACATATTTGGACTGTGAGAGGAAACCGGAGCACGTGGAGGAAACCCACCCAGACACAAGGAGACTGTGCAAACTCCACATAGACAGTTGCCCGAGGTTGGAATCGAACCTGGGTCCTTGGCACTGTGAGGACCACAGGGTCCTTAACAATTGACTCCTAACAGAGATTCAATTTACCTCTTCCAGAGGATGCTCTGCTTCTGGTTCTGAATGTGTTAATCTGAGGGTTCTATGTTTCTACATTCTCTCCTGACATCAATCCTTTGTCAATGGTGATTGTGACCGAGAGACACACACACACATGCAAATTATCAATGTATTGCTTTGAAGTTAATTTTAATTTCCCACATAGCAAGTTGTATGTTTTCTTCATCCCTTAACTTTTTTCTTGAAATGCATTTTGATGCTGTGCCAAACCAAATGTCAGCAGCTGCTGCTGAGTTTCTTGCCGAAGGGAATGAGAGGCACATAAGAAGTCTAATTGCTTTTGTGAAAGCAGAAAGTGCTGGAGAAACTCAGCAGGTCTGGCAGAATCAGTGCAGACAGAAACAGAGTTAACGCTTTGGAACTGACATGACTCTGCTCCAGACATAACTCTGCTTCTCTCTCCAAAGATGCTGCCAGACCTGATGAGTTTCTTCAGCACTTCCTGCTTTTATTTCAGTCAGATTTCTAGCACCTACAGTATTTTTTGCTTTTAATTAATTCTGATTGCTTTTTATTGAGCTGGAATAAGGATCATTATTGCTCCAACAGAAATTGGAAATGCTTAAGCAGCAAGACTACAGAGAGAAACAGAGATCAGTAATAAGTGTGGACCTTAAGTATCGATTCCAATTTTCTCTCCATGGATGCCAACTCATCTGCTAGATATTTTCCAATATACTCTCTTTCCATCTCCAAACTCCAGCAGTACTTGTTCTCCTATTATATGATCCACACTGGTTAATTTACATTTAAAATAATAAAACATTAATCACACGCAAATGTATTTTTTCTGTTAACAAAGCCCACTTGCATAGAAATAAATAGCACATTATAGCAATTTGAGCTGGTTGGTGTGAACTTAGTAGAAGATTTGGCCATTGTTGAGCTTGGAAATGAAAACAGGAGTTATGCACCAGTTTGGCACTGTTAGATCAAGATACTCGTACTTGTACATAGAACTGTTGTTTGTTTCACTTGTGACGCTCAAGCCTAAAATATTGCATGTAAATAGGTTCAAAGTAATGGGGCTGTTAGTATATTATGCATAATATAACTTTTTGGTAGAACCATGATGTAAAGTATATCATACTAAAATCAGCTCCATCCCACTTTGACAATGGTTCCCTATTCTGGGCACCTGAAAGACGTGAGGAGAAGGGTTAAAAGGATGGGGAGTAGGGATCAGAAGACTAGAGAATGGAGAAGCCCTCTCGCTTTTGCTAACTTATGAGACTGGCTTATACATATCCAACCATTTTTCTCTGAATTTAGAAGGTTAATGGTGACCTGATTGAAGTCTTCAAGATATTAACAAGAAAAAGACAGGGTTGAAAAGCTATTTCCACTGTGTGGAGATTCTAGAACCAGAGGGACAGTCTGAGAATTAGGGCCATTCAGGAGAGATGTTGGGAAGCACTTTTGTACACAATGGTTAAGAGATATTTTGACCTCTCTTCCACAAATATAGGTGGATGCAGGGTCAGTTGTTAATTTTCAATCTGAGATGGATATATTCTTGTTAAGTTAAAGTTATATAGGGAATGGACCACTGGCAGGTGTATGGAGTTAAGCCCCAGTTCAGCCATGATCTCATTGAATGATAGGACAGGCTCGAAGGGCTGAACAGCCTACTTATATTCCTAAGTTTGTATATTCCTGATGCTGTATTTAACTATTAAGGTAAATTTCATACTTAGCTTTAGATTTGCTCAAACATTTAAGCTTTGAAATAACTAAAGGGTAATGATATGATGTTTCAGATAATGGGGTCTGGTCAAACTACTGAACATTCAACTAAATTGAGAAAGCTGGGAATGATTTTAGAAGTTTTATTCTCTCTAAAGCATACAGGACTCTGGTCATCGTAAATAAAAAGATTTTTTTGCTGTACTTCAAGAAGGCCTCCAGCAGGTTTCTAATTGTTATGGCTACATGATTAATATTTCTGCCTGTTTTGCTTCTCAAAAGCAGTGGAACAGAACAAGGGCTGTCTCACAGTATAATGTAGAAAAAAAAAGTAAGCGTGCTTTTCTAATCCTGTATGAATAATATTATTCATCAGGTGTTGCTGTAAAATTAATGGTGAAGCTAATGGTGCTTGCTGTTACTTATAGAGAGATAGCCTCTCTGGTAAGGCAGATATGCAGTTACATGCCAATATCTGAAGTTGCTGTTGCATTACTTCAACAACAGCTCAGTAAAAATGGCATTTCACTGTCAGCCTTACCTTTGAGTGTCAAGTTGCATTTGCACAGTTGATCTGGCAAAACACCAAAGAAAGTTATGTTTTGTTACAAAAAGCGTAAGTGCTCTTTTAGCAACATGCCTGGCACTGAAATTTATAAGAGCAAACTTAGTTTTTAAGATACTAATTGCTGTTGAAATTTCTGAAAATTTCATATTTAAAAAAGTTTCAATGTTCCTTTCTTCTTCCAATCCTTCTTTCCCTCTCCATTTCTATATCCTTGGCTGATTTTATATTGATTTCCACCACTCGAATTTACACTTTATTCCAAGTGCTATGTTGTTTGTTTCCTAATCCTTCAATCTGACTAATTAGGAAGATACATGCTTGGTCATCTGCATTCAGGTCCCAAATGTTCAGTTTCCCATGTTACGCTCAGATATCCAAAATGTTTTGTGCTGGGGAGTGCAAAAGCAAGTCTAACTAATGATGCTTGGTGTCCTGTTTCAGCAGAATTTAGCCCAAATTCGTAATGCTGAGGAGGATTTATTTGGCCAGTAGCAGCAATCAAGGACTTGCAAGGCAAGAATAAACTGAGCCAGAAACAAATCCATATATCCTCAGAACAAATGCGAGGAAGATGGAGGAAGAGTCACACAACCCAAAACGTTAACTCTGATTTCTCTCCACAGATGCTGCCTGATCTGCTGAGCTTTTCCAACAATCTCTGCTTTTGTTTCTGATTTACAGCATCCGCAGCTCCTTCAGTTTTTTATTTCATATATCCTCTACGTTTTCTCAGCAATATTCATTAATCCCATGCAATGCCCTACTCAACTATGGTAATATTTCTCATTGGGCGGAGGTGGGTACTAATTGTCAGGTTGTAATTTCTATTGGTCAAGGTGCAGCGTAGCACTAATTTATGAACAAATTCACCCTCATTTCTCGAACAAATGATTGCCAATAATTTCACTTATGCTGCTCCACAGCAACAGACAGGGGTTTATTTTGTATATTTACTTAAAATTTATAATGCAAAAAATGTGCAGCACATACACACTAAACCAGAGTACTGAAACATTTGCATGTAGGACAATTTACATCACCTGAAAGTTTAAAATTGGAAATAATCTGCCTTTTTTTAAATCTGTAGCCCAGATCTTGTAGAAGAATCAGTTGTTTAACAACCCAGAGGGGAGACTTGTAATTTTCTTATTCTGATTCATGGTGTTGAATTCAATATTAAAACATATTAAGCCAGACCCATTCTTTTAATTTAATGGGTATTATAATTAATATGAATATGTTTTGCTCCATTTCTACTGTCTCCAATTCTACTCCCTTTAGTTTTGTCTTATTCTTTTTGTCTCCACCCCTATAATGTACACTGGTGAGAACATAACAAAGTGCTATCACTAATGCATATTTTGTTAACTTCTACAGAATAAATGTCAAACATAGGATAACATAATCAAAATTAAAGTAATGCCACACTTTGCTGATTTTAATAGCATTAGCTGAATGAAACATTTTGTATGATTGCCTATTGTGCGATAATAAGTCCAAGATAGGATGCTGAAATA
Source organism: Hemiscyllium ocellatum (assembly GCF_020745735.1). NCBI lineage: Eukaryota > Metazoa > Chordata > Chondrichthyes > Orectolobiformes > Hemiscylliidae > Hemiscyllium > Hemiscyllium ocellatum. Next base: position 10,141,642 of record NC_083413.1, on the reverse strand, counting down.
TATTGGAGATAATCAAATTTGTCTTATGTGTTGAGTAAAAAGTACTTTCATAGGCTAAAAGCACACAAACAATCACTTTCAGGGTTCCATAATGCAGCAAATATAATAATTAAAATAAATGTAGTTTTAAATATACTTCTGTAGTTCTTTGAAGCACAGCATCTTGCCAATACCAGACACAAGGTTGCCAGCTGTGCAATAAAATATCATACATAAAGCTGACCACAAGCATGAGGTTCACAAGCATCTCCTTCTTTCAATGTTTTTGTGGGTCAAAAAGAATTATCTGTGCTATTTGATTTTCATGTTTCCACAAACCAAAACTATGCTTTCAAATATCAATAAACTGAACAATTACAAGTACACTTGACAAAATCGCTCTTCTCTCCAACTCATATTGAACACTTCATGTTTGTTTTTCAGAGCAGAAAAAACTATTTATTTTCATATATGCTCTATTACTCTTATAATGACAGATTTCAAAAACTTGGAAAAAGCACAGAAGAGACATCACAGATAAATGCTAAGATAAAACAAACTGCATGTAATTTTGACCATATAATTCACAAAAACTATAGCACAAGTGATTTATTTTCAACCAACCACAGCTACTAACCTGCACCATATATTACTGATTTTATATTTTAAAAGTCCTTTTTTCACAGAGATCAGGTAAAATATGTTTTGCTTCATAATTTTAAAGTGCAAGGATACAAACTGATGGCATTTTGTTATGTGACGTACGTCTGGGAGAAAATATGTAAAAGACAAATAATTAAAAGATAATAATATAAAATAACTGAAAACTTTCGAACTGAACTGGACAGACTGAAACAAAATGTCGCTCAATTTAATGATTTTTTTCATGGACTGATTCTACACAAGCATGAAAGGTTACATGTGAGCTACTGGGCATATTTCAAGCAAATATTGCATATACTTGCGCAACGGTCCAACTTAGAAGATGTAGATTCACTTGAGTTTGAGAGAGCACTCATAGAAACCTAAAACAGAACTGGAGAGGGTAAATGCAGGAAGGATTTTCCCAATGACAGGGGAGACCAGAACCTAGGGGTCACAGTTTTTAGACACAAGGTGCATCTTTTAGGACAAAGATGAAGAGCGATTTTCTCACCCAGACAGTGGTGAGCCTATGGATTTCGGTGCCACAGGAAGCAATTGAGGTCAAAACATTGAAGGTTTTCAAAAAGTAATCAGAAATAATTCTTCAGACTAAAGGATCAAAGGGTACGGGGAGAAAATAGAAACAGGGAATTGAGTTGGAGAAATGAGCCATGATCATATTCACAGCAGACTTAAAGGGCTGAATGGCCGACTGCAACTCCTATTTTCTGTGTTTCTATGTTTCGAACCTTTCTGCATTTTTTTAAATTTCAGACTACTATCATATAACTTTACAACAGTGATAACAAATGTATTCCATTGGTTGGAAAGAACTTTGGAACAGCATAAAATTATGACAGATACTACAAAAATGCAATTTATTTTCGTAGTTATTTGAATAGCACTATAAACACTACAAGCTTCACCATAATTGATATCTGTATTGACCACTATCCATTCTGCCCTACAGAACTTAAACATAAAATCCAAAAAATTAATATTCTGATCATTGATGTGGAGAAATTGTTTCTACTGACAGGATGGTTAGTCAACAGATAATACAGAATTAAAACAGCTAGTAAAAGAACCAGGAGTAAAATGAATAGATTTTTTAAATACAGAAAGTTGTTCTGATCTAGAATGTGCTACCTGTAATTCTGGTGGAAACAGTAACTTTCAGAATATATTTTGTCAGAAAATACTTGTAGGGTTGTAGGGAAAGGAAAAGGGCATTGGCACTAATTTGGTTGCTAGTGAAATGTTTGAATGCTTACTAGGAATGACACAGCAGAAACCATTTTGCAAATATTACAAAGTTAAAAACAATTAATAAAAAATTTAAATTTTAGAATTGTTTCTTGGGTTCATTTTTACCACTTGCAATTAGAGTGCAGCCAGTGTAATTGTTGTGAAAGTATCTGTCGTCAAAACAAAATCAACATTGAAACTGGGTGGCTTGAATTATACTAAATGGTTAGTGCTAGACTCTTAGATATTTGAGCTTTCCAATTTTGTGATTTTCTCAGCGTTAAATTAAGATCTGTAATATGATACTGACTACATAATAAAGATTTTAATATTAAAACACTTTCCAAATTCTGAGTTATGACAGACACTATATAAATGCAACTTTTTATCTTTAATATCATTCATAATCAGAGTAGAAATCCCAATCCAAAGAGTAAATAACACAATGTCCATGCCCTGCAAAAATGATGTAGCACTTCATGGCATGTACATCCAGTCAGATGGCAATCTGAGTCCACTACCTCTTATTCATATCAATGCCCATTAACACAGATCTAAATGCTCCTCAGATTAACTGCAATTACCCAAATTTATTGCTCTGACATCAGTGCTTGCTGCTTCTTGGTGATCCTTGGAATGATGAGGATACTCATCACCCAGTCTCAGAGTATACAAGAGGCATAGACAGATGGGGAAGAAAGTGAAGAGCAAAAGAAGATGGAAGGTGTTAAGAGGAAGAAGTGAAGTCAGTGGAAGGTAAAGAAGTTGGAAAAGTACAAGCAAAATGCTTAAGGAGAAACCACACTTAGCTCACAGGATCTACTAAAAAAATTAAATATGTATATCCAAATTGGTAGGGAAATAAGTAACCTATGAGAAACACAACCACCCGATGAAGGAGCAGCACTCCAAAGGCTAGTGCCTCCAATTAAACCTGTTGGACTGTAACCTGGTGTTGTGTGATTTTTAACTGTGAGAAAGACAGCTTGCTTCTGCAAAACATAACAAAAGAAATCTGCAATAATGGCATAAAGCACCTTGGAACGCCACATAATTATGTTAAACTTTCAGTGCATAACCAGGTAATGGGTCTAACTTATCCAAATGGGGTAAAAGCCTCCTCTCACATTAGACCTCAATCCCATCAACAACTTACACTCTCCTTTGAGTATCCAGCTTGACCTGAGTTGTAATAAGCCACTGTCCAAGGGGCTGGCGTGAAGCAGTGATAAGTGTCGCTACCTTTGAGCCAGGTATGTCTAAGTTCGAGTCCCACCTTATCCAGAATGTGTGAAGATATTTGGGCACAGGTGAATAATCTAAGCCACCATCTATATTGTGAGCAAGGCTTCACGTTTACCACTCCTAATGCAATGGTCTTCTTCGAAGGCAACTCACCTTGTTAGACTCCAAAGAACTTCCCAGTTGGATAAGGACCTCTCTCTCTCTCTCTCTGTGGAGTAACGCTGCAACTTCGGCCATTGCATCGGCACAGAAAAGGTGCACCTATACCCAGACGAAAACTGAGTCCAGTTAAAATGTCAGCGAAAGAAAAAAACACCCAACAAATTGTCAACGAAAGAAAAAACACCCAACAAATTGTCAAACATACCAAAAAGGATGGCGCGCCCTAATTTCCGACCGCCCGGAATTCAGTCGAAGAGAGAAGTCGAGAAGAGAGTCGGCGCAGGCGGAGGGCGCGTACGATTTGTTTCCCATGCATAGAGCAGTTTTTTTTATATAAAAGGCGTGAATTTGCGCCGCATTGAACTGGTGTGGAAATTGGGACGGAGGAAAGGCGCAATCGGAACGCGCGGCGGATCGGGGCTCCCGCTGCAGGTCGAGAAGGTGGAGAAGTTTCCTAAGGGATTATACTCAGCAATATACCCACAATCACACAAACCCAGGAGATGGATTTTCTTATATAAACCTTTAAAGAAAAATCTTCTGAATCATTATTGCGCTTTATTTTTTTTTTAAAAATCGAGTCTTCAATCTGTTCTGCATCCCGTCCACATTTTGCCAAAATTGGTAAACGCGACTGAAAGACACTGGCTGTTCGCCGGTAAAGTTTTCCTCAGAATCGAGAGAGGAAAAGCAATGAGAAGATGTAGAGGGGGGATTGAAGAAAGGCGCACGTCGAGAAGGAGTTATTGGGAGTAACCTCTCACCCGGAATCAGTGCCAGAGAGCAGCACCAACGACTGTGGATAAACACACAGCAAGATGACAAAATTACAACCAGCAACAGCAGGCAGGATCAACGTGACATACTCCGAGCCTGTGGGCACGAAACCTTCATGTTACATCGCCTGATAGTCTACTTTAAAAAAAAACACAGCAGATTGCAGTGTATTATGACTCTACACAACTGCACTAATTCTTAACATGCCACACTCACCCTTCCACTCGTCTCTAATTTGTTTAGGTTTCATACGCAACATGTCATTAAAAAACACATTGGCATTTTCATAATTTTTTTGTGGTTTCTTTACATAAGTGCTTTGAAGTTCTGTGATAGCTATCATCACAATAACCAGGGGATTTTATTCAAAGCTGTTACAGACGTCACGTATATTCTTGCTAAAATTTCACTTCAAAGTTACTTTGACACGAATCTGTCCTAGCAACAAGACCAGGATATAAGAGTGTTTTTTTTTGTTTGCTTTCTCTTTCGGGAAGACTATTGCAACCCGCAGATAGACAGGGGCGCTTCTTTAACATAACGAGATACTTTTGGAAAGTTGCGCGCGATAAAATTGTGTACTATAGCTGATCGTAAAATGGGATGTGCATGCTGCAATTTTCTTCAAAATGTATGTAAATGCTAATAATGCAAACAATGTGCAAGTGCAATATACAAATAAAAATATAAATGCAATACTTTCGAAGTGATGTGGTGGGAAATTAAGCTGAAGCGCACACTACCATTTCTCTGTGTTGAGTTTGACGGTTTGTCAGAGAAAAAAAATCAGTCACATAAAACCTTCCTCGGGGATTGCAATCTTTAATTCGCTTTTACTGGTCCTCCATTAAGTACTGCATGGTAGACTGTAAAATGGTGCAGCGGTTTTGTTTTAGTTGCTACCATTGTACTTTTGGACTCTGCAGAGGAAATAATCCATCAAATGATTACACTGAGAGAGATGGGGAAAACGCACACATACGGAAAGGGGGAGAGAAAAAAAAGATACGTACCAGGTTCTTGACAGGTCTCATATTTGTTGTCGAACATTTACAATTCTGCAAAGCGTTTCTTTTCGCCTTTGAAAATGAGAACATGGATTATCAAGCACGTATGATTTGGAGGGGCCGGTTTTGGACTGGGGTGGACATCGTTAAAAAAAAATCACACAATACCAGGTTATAGTCCAACAGGTTTATTTGAAAGCACATAAGCTGTGTCTATTAGAAAACATGTATTAGTTTGAACAATGTTGGTTGAGCTTGTGTACATTGTCCATACGTCACATCACAATGGTATCTATCGATTGTCCCCGGCTTTAGAAAAGAAACATAGCCCGAAATCTCAATACTTTTAAGCATCAAGTTCAAATTGATACGCAAAAACTGAAAACATTGCGGTGTTTTCAATAAAGCTTTCAGAAATCGTTCAGTTAGGAAAGAAAATAAATTTAGCATTTGCGATTTGAATAAAAATCCTTTACCATCATAATGATTAAATTACGCCAAGCAGTATCAACAGTTTTCATGTTTTGAGCATTTTCTGGGAGTCAACGGGTTTCAATGACATGGGTGTTAGTTATATATTTCATCGATATAAGCAAAATTATCAGCTTAAAGATTTTTTAACGCTCGAGTAAAGCATAAAATGGTTTGTATGTTGCCTACTTAGTGCTTTCGAACGACATTAACTACTAAACTTAAAGGTACAATCAACATTGCATGAAATAAAGCATATGATGTAACATCACCTTAACCAAATTCGAAATACTGTTCAGGCAAACGGGTGGAAAATTCAACATGCAGTCAACAACAAAAGTGTTGATTTTTCTTCATTACACAGTATGTACATACACAAAACCTATTAATATAGCGATGATCATATAGAGCGAGTACTCAGTCCGAGCGGTTTAATAAATTGCATCTTTGAAACCGCACCAAAAGCAAACTTTCCCACCCGACCTGTACATACTGAAATGGTGTTTTGTAAATTCAAAGGTAATGGAAAACCGGGAAGAGGTGCACAATAATATGCTACAAGCCAGTTGTTCAATACATACGGATTTGTTCTTTGAATGTGTTCTATTCAGAACCGAAGATAGATTAAACGAGGGTGAAACCAATCAAAAAAATAAGCACTCTTGTTACTTATGCCGTGTTAATTTTTTATGACAGGTGCTTATTACTTCTTGGAGCTGTTACGCTATGAGTACCTTTATCTATACCTATAGTTGTTGCGGCTTCTACATTTTGTGATAGAATTCAAGAATGAAAAACACTGTCTTTTGTTAACAGACGAAAAGTGTACTGTATATAGTCTGTAAGCAGCATCAATAACTGGACAGGGGACTGAATGGTCAAGAAGTAGTCAATTTTCTAAATAATTAATATCAAAGCGAATCCAAGTTCATTTTTAACTGGTCCTTGTACGTTGTCAAATTGAATAAGCTGCAAGATCCATTTATTATATTGATATGTGATGAGCAATCTTACTTCACTGAAACGCCAATTTTGTGCAATATGGATATCACGGAATGTAAATAACACATACTAATGTGTATGATACAAACACTCACACAGAGAGACAAAATTTAGGGTATGTATTGCCATCTTGTTTGCCCCTTGATGACAGCAGCCTTCATCTCTCTGGAGAGCAACGATCTATCCAAGGCAATTCTGTTTTAAAGACGTGATCCGTTCCTCGATAGTTCGCACGTGTGATCGATTTCAATGCAACCCTGATAAGGTCCAAGTGCATTTTCACTGACAAAAAAAGGAAAAAGTGCTGATTTAAAATGAATAGTTATGCCCTCGTGAAGAAAAAAACAACTTTAAATCGCGGGGTTAATGGATTTGATCAATTTAGTTTTATGGGAATTGATATTAAACTGATATTGCAGTATCAGGCAAAACCAACAGAGAAAAAAGATAATTTAAAAAGTTGAAGGGTCGAATTGAGATAAATGATGCTGATTCAATAAGTCTATCAAGGAACCAGCAAAGTAATTTAACATTTTAATTCTGGCTGTGTATGTATTACAAGTATAAATATGTATGCGGGGACATTTATAGTAATATAATTTATACAGATGTAATTATTGTTGGATTCCATTAGCATGTGTTAGAAGCTGCCGTAAGTGACGGGGAACTGATTTGTCCTGCTCGGTGTCAGTGCTGGAAGGTCAGGGGACGGCGATTATAAAATAAATATTCACCAGCACGTGTAGCACTGTTGGCTGCATTTCCAGTAGGCGCACTGCGCATGTACGGCGGCCGGCTGCACTGACTCCGCCGAAGTTCCAAGAATGTTTCACTCATATAGAAACCTCTTGATGACACAGCAGTCATTTGGGACGAAGAGAGCCGAGCTACTAATTAAACACTCTTCCTTTTTCCTTCCCCGATTGTCTCTGCAGTTGCAGTAGCAGGAATTGCAACGCGGATAAAAAAAAATGCAGCTTGCTTATGCTAATTCCCCTTAAACCTTTTTTTGTGTGTGTAAAGTGCGTCATCTGGTAACTCCGTGCTATTATGTGTTGTCATTCTAACATTGGAATAAATGTTACAAATTGATGGCAGTTTCCAGCTGCAGGTTAAAAATAGCAACGATGTTCCACAGACTGAACGTGCTTCTGCAGTTAGTGAATTGCACAGGTCTCGAGAGCTCATGGGCCCTCCGATTGGTTTCTGTAGGTAAACAAGGAGAAATTGTAAAGTCACCAACATCGAAACAGTATCAACTGCACTCGGGTTAACTTTAAGTTACAACGCGTCGCTTAACAAACGTGCTTTAAAAGCAAAACACAAAAAAAACACTAAACACGGTGATATCTTCCGGCACGCATCTACATGTCGATAATACTGTTTAATTGAATTGAATTGATTCTAGGACGCTTTCTGACAGTGGGACATTTTAACAAAGATGTGTGTTATTTTCCAAAATATGAGCACCTCGCTGTATTAAGCGAGCCGGACCGGAAAGAAGAATTCATAAAAAGGAAATACTATTATCCCAAAACCAAACAGGTTCAGTTAATATCTGACGACAACGTTAAGTTATACGCTGCACTTTTTACTGTCTGTGCAGTATTTATCCCCACTATTAAGATCAACAAAAAAAAACAAAGCTTTTCGGTTTTTTTTAAGAGAAATCTTGACTCGATGTTGCACCGAGACGGATTTAAGCCTTTTAAGTTTTTTTTCACTGTGCGTTAGGTGTGTTACCAATATTGTATCTATAATTATTGGCAACAATAATGGAGATATATGCTTGCACACCCGTCAGTGAAAACCGCACTCACCCGCTCCCATGTTGCAAGAACGCGCCTCAAGAGAAATAAAATCACCCTGTTTAGTTCCAAAGAGGAAAATGCAATGAGTGTGCTATGATTTCGGCATCACATACAATACCTGTATTATATTTTCTAGCAAACAGTGTCTAAATCAAATATAGGTCTGAAAGTATTTTCCCTGAAACAGGCCATTTGCGATGTACTCGCCTTCTGTTAAATAGTGTTGAATCGTACATTCTGAGGCAAATTCGCGTGGGTTTCAAGAATCGATAAACCATGAAGAAAATATCATTTTTTTAAAGAAAATAAATTAAGCAATGAATAAAATCCAAATGAGCCAACAACATTGATCTTCTATATCGCTGTCCGTTTGAGGCAAGTCAGTAAAATGTCAAAAATCTTCGGCTGTCTAAGATTCTTTGGGTTTCTTTCATCGCGATGTTGCGAATCGTTGTGCTAGAATTGCAAACAACTAATATTGCTCTTGATTTCCATTTGTTAAAGTTGAAAAAATGATAAACTTTCGCTCACATCGGTTCGCCGAGAAGTCCTGATGTCCGTCATGCCAACGATAGGTTTGGACAGAGGCGGAAGGGAGGGGTGGAAGGAGGGGGAAGGGTGGTGGTGATGAAGACAAGATTGCAACATTCTTTCCAATAAACTAAGAGGAAGCAAATTGGAGAAAGAGTAAAGAAATTGGCCCAAGGAGGTTGACACTTGTGTTCCACAGTGTGCAGGATCTCACAACGGTGGCGGCCGTGCAGATCATATTCAAAACACACTGCGCCATTCACACTAACTTTACCTGCCATGATAACAGGCAGTTACTGTTGCATGTTTTTTTTTAAACATACCCAACTCCAATAACTTTTATTTTATTTTTATTTGCTCTCATTTCATGGGGACTTGATGCATTTGTTGCATTTTTTAAGGGTGGCATTTATCTATTAAACAGCATTCGAACCGGTTTCCTATTCCTGTTTACAAACAACTTGCTCTCCTACACACCATTGCTACACGTACACTGATGTACGTTATTGTAACGCTTTATACCAAATGCGTTCGCTCAGAGCTCCAACATTGGCTAATGTTGCGTTTGTGTCTTTTATTTCAGCAAGTCGACTTTGATGGCTGCGCTCTCAAAATCCGCAAATCAGAAAACAATTTTTAAAATATTTAAATGCATCTAGGCATAGGCAGCAAGAAAACTCTGCAAATAACCTTTTTTTTCAAATATGTTGTTGAGCGAATCCCTCCATCCCACTGGCAGTTCAGTCCCTACAACCCTTCCTTCTACAAGGTGGCGCTCTATGATTGGTTTTACTTTCAACACTGCTATGACTGACTGTTACCGGCTGCTGAAAACATTAATTTAAAAAGTGCCATCCTACAGGCAAACGTACATAAGGCCATGGCTCGATTTTTCTATTTTTTTCAAAAAAAATTACAAAAACTAGTACAATGCCAAACATCATGGATGAACGTATCCTCACTGGTTCGAATCAGCATTCTCTGCCTTTCCTGCTTGTCAGATTAGACAATTTCAAACCGATGTTGGAAAACATCAACATTACATTTCTGAGTATGATGACTGAACTAATATTTACGAATGTAATTGCATTTGGTGCAACATTGCGTTCCCTACACCAGATGAGCTTATCTCTTTCTCTAAACCGCCTGCTTACCATATAGCACTATCCTCTATAGCCCTAATCTTTGAATAAGCAGTTAAACTATCAATCTCATCTCCCGGAAGGTCATTTTCTGTTATGTATTCTATGGACATCACAAGCTTTGGTAACTTTAGCTAGCATCATGATTTGTGTTGTCTGTTGATATGTTGTCTGCTTAATGGGGCGGTCATGCAAGCTACAATGAAGAACAAAGCCCAACAGTTCCAACAAGCGTAGCTAAGTTAGTGGAAGCAGTATCGCCTGCAAATCTATCAAAGTAAATAGCAAGGAGGACAATCTGATTTAGTGAAACAGGCGTTTGGCTACAGTCATTAAACATAAGTAATTTAGATTTTTATTTTTTTCCTCACTTAGCAATTTCTATCAGGGCACCTTTGGATGGAATGGAATTTTAAAAGTGAATGGGAATTAAATAAGTAAAGGCGCAGAAAGAAAATCAGATGGCATAAAGTAAATTGTCTTTGTAGATTTAATTTCGCAGTGAGTGGTTGGGTTTAGAATCCTGGTTATAATTCACAGTTTAAACAAAAAAACGTAAATGATAAATAATGTCAATTGATACCAGTTATTAACATTTGAAATAGTAAAAACTATGAAGCTACAAAGGCCTTGGTTAATTGCAAAAAAAAACCGCATATGTGCATTTTGCCCTTACATATGGAAAGGTTAGGGAAATCTCCCATAATTAAATCTTTAAAAAGTGTCTACAATACTGCCTAATTGCATATTTTAAATTTCAAGGCTTTCAAAAAAAGTGTAATATCCATCAACGCACTTCTATAAACAAATGTGTCCGAAAAGGACATATTATTCTTTCCGCTAACTTCCTGTGGAGTCAGACGGTTAGCTTTACGCCACGCATCAATTAAATGCCCAGTGTTAATATTTATGTTGCAAGAGTAATCTTCCCCTCTCTGATATTTTATGGCTGCTACTGCAAGCTCTGAAAAGTTAATTTTAAATATTATTATATAGTGAGCCAAAAATTTTGTTTCATAAATTTAGGTATGAATACTAATTACGCAATAAGCTAATATCAGCAGGGATGCTTTAATCCATTATTTTTATATCTCCAAAGGCAGTTTTCTCGTGGTTTAATAGACACGATTTCAGCAACGTAAAAAGAGGCATATTGTGCTCCCTATTTCCTTGATTATTTTATTCTTTGGCGTGCAATAATTTGCCGTATGAATAAAAATACTGAATGCAACGCATTGGATTTTGGAATCTTTAATATTGTACGAAATGTTATGGAACAGTTTGTAAACTAGGTTTTACATACGAATGCATCTTTCATAAATATCGAATATCTGTAACACGTAATACCGGTAATTTACGTACATGCGGATAAATATGGAGATTGGGAATATATACATAAATTTATCGCAACTGCGAAGGCAATGAACAGATAAATTTCTTATTTTGCTTTAATATCAAGTCTTACATAAAACAAAGTTACATTTTAACACGGAGTTCCAAGCTTGCACTACGATTTGTTTTTGACATAACAAGCAACACTTTGAACACTTCACTACTCCGACTGGACTTTGGGACGAAGGTTTGCACTGGATACAAAAAGCACATTAATAACAATAGTATCTGCTAGCTTTCTGACTCTCAGTTGAGACTGAAATACAAATTAATTCACATTTTGGTACACATCGACTATAGTAACTTTTTTTTGCCATCCATAAACAAATAATTGCATTTTATTCCAACCGTCGCCCATATTTGCAAATACCACGTTGACAAATCCCCTGTGATGTGCCTATGTACAAGATTGAAACATTAGACTCTTAAACTAATAATTCTATATTTACAAAAAAAAGGAGAGAAAAGGCCGCTGCCATAGAACACATGCAATTTCAAAGCTTTATCTGTTCTTGCTTTGATCCTGGCACTAGGCAATGACTAGAGAAATATCATCGTCCTACATGCATTTTAAAATTTGCTACAATGTAACCTTTCAAGGTTTTGGTTTCTTCCTTAAAAAAAATCCTCTCGGCGTCTATTGGCAGCTTTTTATTGTCTTTGATTCCTCGCGATCGTAACTTTGGAGTCTTTTTTGTGAAAAGTTTTTTTTGTATGTTTTTGTAATTTTTTGATGTATGTCTACTTAAACGTACCATTCGTTAAAGTTCGATGAAAGCGTGCTGTGGTTGGACGTGTGGTGGACTGCAGAAGATGTTGGGGACATTGAACTGTTGGTCTGGTTTTCTGTGGAGGGCGACACGATGGTGGGGGGTGTTGAGGACTCGTAGCCGGAACTTGCCGCTGGAGAAGGCTGTGATCCTTGAGAGGATGCTTCGTGAACCTAAAAAAAACCATCCACCATGTCAGGCCAAGACAACTGAAGCTTTGCAATAGTCAAGGAAATTTGCACCCACAGTACAGCTTAAATTGATAAGGCATTACCAAAAGAAAACTCGCTTTAAAAATAATATTCGAAAACTTGTCAAATATACAAAAGTAGCACACCAAAAACGCCCGACATGTTTCTGATTAAGATAAAGGCTGTCATCACTGTGAACAATGCTTAGGCTTGCTCTATGATAGAACAAAATATATTGACCACACCAGGCTATAAAAGGGACAGTGCCTCTTTTCATTTAATGCGCACAACGTTGAGGCTATCAGATACACAAGATGACCATTTAATTTCCTCATGCTCCTAAAGCACATAAAGCCTTGGACTTATTTAATGCCGCTGTAAATATTTCGCAACTCAAACTGAGATTTTTATTGTTATTTACCTTCATGTGTTTTCGCAGAGAGCTGGGATGAGTGTAGGACTTGTCACACATTTTGCAGAGGTACGGCTTGTCGGAAGTGTGCACGTGCATGTGCTTCTTACGGTCGCTGCTGTTAGCGAAACGCCTATCGCACCCTTCGAACTCGCACTTGAACGGTTTCTCGCCTATCAACGATGACAATTTTTTTAGTAAGGCTCAGTAGTAATTTTAGCTCCTTTCAAATTCGCTGTGCACAGTTATTAATACAACCCTGTGTGTGTATTAACAAGATAAGACAAGCAGCCATCGTGAAAACAAGTCCAAATTTTGGACCACCCTTCGACCGAAATCTACAACACATTTACCGCCAAACGTAAATAACTGCATCTTTTATGTAAAAAAAAATGCACGTAAACAGCTCGGAATTTTATAAAGAATGCATAAGATAAAATTAATAAATGCTGATTCTTTGCTGGATTTATCAGAGACTGCTGACACAATGTTGCAGCTGCCAAAAGCGGCCTTGCTTGAATAAATAAATCTTTATTCCTCTTTCGAAAATGCAGGGGAACCTTGAATAAAGTTGAAATTATTGCATCAGAGCAGCTTCAGATTTCTGTTTCTCATATCTAGTGTTGCTCCCCTTCTGAAAATGAAATGCTTCTCCGATGAACTAACGTAAACCCTTACAACGCACACGCTGAAACAGCGTTTACAAAAATACAATTTGCTCATGCTATTTACATTTTCACTTTAATTAAAGCGTTTCCAATTCTGTTTATTTAAAGTAAGAGTCGGTGGACATCTCATGCAGTGAAGTGAATTGTTGCTAAGTGCCCCTGGAGGTTTTATAGTCGAGAAAGTGTTAAATCTCGACTTTGCAAAATCTTTACAACTACCTAACCATTATGTGTCATTAGCATCGACATTGTTTGTCGAACGCTATTTTCCTCACAATCGCATGTTGTGAACCAAGTTTTAACAAGGTGGTAAGCCCTGGAGATCCCAAAATGTATCTTAAGGTATCATCACACACGCACGCAAACACACACACACACACACACACAAATAGACACGCAAACATGCATTCTGCATCTGAGTGTACAAAAGTTATTTTCGCAGTTTTAGATCTACGCAAACACACATACTTATGTGTATATATATATAGATATCTATAAATATGTAAACACAAAATGCGACAGAAAAGAGGAAGCGAGGAAGAAAAATACACAGTGCAATTGCTGGTTGTGAATTTGCAACGAAACTAAGCAAACCATCAATCCTGAATAATTTCCTCAAGTGATAAAATTAAACACAGTAATAATTGAATGAAAAGATATGCAATTATCACAATATATTTGCTGCGTGACTATTTCCCTCAATTTTGGAAATCATTAAGCATTGCTTTTAATGCAATTGTAGAACTGCACAGAATGTAATATAGTTCTAGGTTTTAAAAGAACAGAGCTCACAAATACAGAACACAGGGAGTTAAGGGAAATCAAAATACTTAAACATGCTAATTTTATTCTGATATAAATATTTATCTTCACACGCATGTACAACGCGTTACTGAATAAATACTTGGAATGTCCCGTTTATTTTAAAAATATGAAAATAGGTTTGAAACGGCTAGCAATGTTTCACAGTATTCTACTCTCTCTTTTACTGTTAAACACATTCGCCATACCTGTGTGAGTTCTCTTGTGGATCTTGAGATTTTCTGATCTGGCAAAGACTTTCCCACAGCCAGGGAATGGACAGGGGAATGGTTTCTCGCCAGTGTGGACTCTGATGTGATTTACAAGTTTATATTTGGCTTTGAAAGGCTTTCCCTCTCGTGAACACTCTTCCCAGAAACAGATATGATTCGACTGTTCTGGTCCCCCAACGTGTTCCACTGTTACGTGAGTAACCAGTTCGTGCATTGTGCTAAAAGTTTTGTTGCAGGATTTTTTAGGATTCGTCAACTGCTCGGGCTCTACCCATTTACATATGAGTTCTTGTTTAATGGGTTGCCTCATATAACGAAAGAAGGCCCCGGCCCCATGATGGGCCGCCATGTTCATGTTCATGGGGCCATAGCTGTGTAGCTGGGTCGAAGCGTAGTGGTCCGATCTGGGACTAGTAACTTGACTGTACTGGTCTGCTCTGCCGTACATGTCCCCTGAAAAACCTAAGCGCATTTGGCCGTTCATCACATGTGCATTGGACGAAGCGTGGCTGGTCGGTTGCTCGTGAAGACCCGGGAAGAGTAGGTGCCCCGCGGCGTCAGTATGTCCATGAGGTCCGGCGAAGCTGCCCGCAGCAGCCGCTGAGGCGAACAGACTGTGGCCGGCGCTGGCCGCCGCTTCCCCAAAGCCCCGGTTGCGAAACAGAAAGTCCCGGGTCGAGTTGAACGCTGCGCTGCTGTACGAACTCACATGGCTCGGATGGTGTCCCAGAGCAGCGGCGTAACCCGGAGCCTGCGATGTGAAGGCAGTTTGACCCGATGCGAGATCGTGAGTGCTGGGGCTGATCTTAAAAGCGCCCATCCCGTCAGCGAAAGGATTGATCCCCAGCCCTACTTCTCGGTCGTTGACATCGCCTGTTGAGTGATGTCGAGATGAGCCGAAGGTAGTCACTCCAAGAGTAGGATATTGAGGTCCAGCGTCCAAAAGCATCGTCTGGCGATGGGGGTTGGCGAAGGAATAATGGTATAATTTTTTTTGTTTGGAAAAGAAAGAAAGGGAATTCACAACGAAACTTGCTCAATGCAAAACAGTCTCTGAGTCTGTTTAGAGGACTTGCAAAAACTCCTTATTTTTCTTTCTCCTTTTCTCTCTCTTCAGCGTGTGGGAATTTGCTGGAGATATTCCCCCCTCTGCAAACGCAAATCATGCAATATTGTCTTTTGCGGTTTATCTTCCTGGGGAGAAACTTTCACCTCATCAGCCGGGCGGTGAGCTCGAGAATGATAGCGGCAATCATTCCTGCAGATAAATGAATTGAAAAGACAACACCATCCCCTTGATGAATGGGAGTTGGGGGAGGGATCACGTGCCCCCCGACTTCCGCGCCCATTGGCCAGGCCCGTGCTGCCCCGTTGCGCCCGGTCACCAATCAACGACTGGGGCCGACCATCCCGCCTTCTGATTGGCCCGCTCGCCTCATCAATCCCAGGTATTGTGCGCGCATGACAGTCGCTCCTGATAAATTATTGTCGAGTCCAGATTTTCTTTCTTTTCCTCTGTCCTCTCTCTCTTTTTTTATATATAATATGGAAAGAGGAGGGGAGGTGGGGGTGGTGGTCGTGGGGAGGAGGGTGGGGGGAGAGACGGGCAGCAGCAAAGAGCGAACTGAAGAGAGGGAGAGAGAAAAAAAAACTCTTGTCTTCCTCGACTTCACAATTCAGTCACCCCTTGTCAGACTGTTTAAAATTCGTTCATGTGCCACAACTCCAGACGAGAGAAAAAGCGGGCGGCTTCCTTTGTTGTTCAGTAGCTTTTTGATCGCCGGTGAAAATTCACTTACCCAGATGAGTGAGCAAAAAGAGAAAGAACACTCTTTTGAATTGGGTTCAGAAAATGCATATGTTTGGATTCAGTGCAAACATACAACACTTGGTTGTTTTCGAGATGAAACCCTTGATTAACCTGTCCTTCCCCATGTAAAAGGCAATTGAAAACATCTTGCTTAGGCCTTTTTTTTCCCCCTCTAAAGTGACAATGAGTTGCTCTATACATATCTATAGGCTCTCAAACAATTGCAGAATAGCTGAAAGTAAGGATTTCCCCTTTTTTAAAAAAAAATGTTCGGCGCTCTTTTCATTGATAAGAAACAAAGGAAGTGAGAATGGTTTATGAATACTGTCAGCTAAGAAAAATCTAGCTGTTTTCTACATCATGTTTTAGAATATTCCTTGCCACTCACAACCCCAGGTTTGCTAAAGTCCATCTTCTGTGTTTCTACAAAGTAATTTAATGATTAACGTGAGGCCAATAGTTTGCATATTCATTAAGTCTAATTATATTCCAGCAATAGAAACGTAAAAGCCAACAAAGAATCGGAATCGTTCAATTTACCTTTTGTTCACCACTTCAATGAGTTTCCTTGAAGCTAAATCTGTGTTAAAGTCTTATTTTATAACAAAGAAGCCTCACCGGACCCTTTAATAATTATCTCCGTTAGTGGACTATGACTTTGCAAGGACACATTGTAAAATAGTTACCTTGTTTCCCTCTCCCTCTCTTTCCAATTCAACCGTTTCCTTGTCGAATATCACATTTATACGAACGTTTGTGCCCACTTACTTTTTAACTATTTTTAAAGCGTTCACGTAAAGGTACAACAGGTTAACTTAAGAGACAGAGAGAAAAAAAAAGATTATTCGCGCGGGGGTATTGGCGGCGGTTTAAATGACTTTCTTCGGCTGATCCAGTTGCAGTTGTATTTTACAGGTTTCCCTCAAGAAAACAAGTTTAATACTAGATGTTGGAAAACCGAGGGGGAAGTGTTGACGTTTGAAGTGTAGCAACAAATTATTCTTAAAATGGGTGACCCTTTAGTGAATATTCCTAATTTAAGTCGGTTTGATGCTGTGACTACTTTGCCGATTAATTCCAAGCGTCGGTTATCTAATAAGGAATTGCAAGTGTGCATTTCAGGTACTTTAATAATTTGAAATCATCTTACGTGAGAGTATGTCTGCGGTTAAACGGGATCTTACGATGCATCAGACCCCCACGCTTTTTGTGCATTTAATGAAATGCTATTTTCCAGCTTGTTCGTGTATGTGCTCCCTAAGAATTAGATGGAACGCGATATTGCCTTGCTGAGTGAGTACAATAGCTAACATCATAGCATTGCTTTAAATGATGTAATATGCTGAAAACATGGATATTAAAATCACAGCAGTCGAGGAGCAGAAGCTGGAGTAATTTGATTCAAAAAGATTTACTGCTTATTTGAAAGTGTGTGCAAATTCTAAAGGGACACTTAAAGAGTATGAAAAGTGAACGTTTCCCTTAGCGTTATCTTTAGGCTACATCTTCAAACATACAAAGAAGGGCTGATTTTAAAAGTTGTGGGATGGTAGAAGTTATCAAGTGGGATTTGCCGTGCTCTCCGCAGGAAACGCAGGCTGCTTGAGTTCAAAGCCACATGCACCGACGTGACATATAAGCCATTAAAATATCATCCTGACGGCTCATTTCTGCTTCATCATACATTCCCTAACTGCTTCCAGAAACCTTGAAAAGGCGAAATGAAGAATGACTACCTAGGCAAAGCTACAAAGTAGATTTTTTTTTACTTCGAAGTTACCTGAATTAAAAGATCGAAGACATCTTCTTCAACAGGTGGAGGACGGTAAGGGAGGCACGTGTATTCAAGTGACTTTTTACTAAACGACTCCTGACCTCTGAATTTCCATCATCTTTCATGTAAATGCAATTGACTAAAAAGAGAATAGAGATATCAGTCAGATTTTTTTGTTTCCTCAGAATAGCCCTTGTCAGGGGCCATCATGTTGTAATAAAAGCAAACTAGGTGCAAATGGCTCTGAATTATGCATTTCCATTCGAATGCATTTGTGTGTACTGATATTTTCCCTCGTATTGTTTTCAACCGAAGGATAGCAAAGCATTTAGTTGTTCTGTGAAGGGAGGGTGGTGGGGGGAGGAAATATTTGCCTCGAGGTTGAAGTGTTAGTTTACAAAAGGAATTTTTCTCTGTGTGTGATTTAAAATTCTGCCTATTTTCATTGAGTCTAATTTAAAATTTAAATTTGATTTATATCTCGAAACGAAGTTAATCATTCAATCGTTTATTTGTGATTAAGATAGACTGTTGCTGTCGCTGAAGTGTAGTTTCGTTTGCATGCACACTCGCACCTAACATGGGCTTCATGCATTTTTGAGTCCAGTACAAATCCTTCAAAAAGTGAGCTAAATAACGCGTGCCGTTATCCGCGTTCTGTCGGTAAGCAAATGCTTTCGGATATTGAGGTAATTAATTGGTGTTTGCATTCACGATCCCTTAAACATGCATATTTCCATTAATGCCATTTAACTGATTTTAATTGTAATGCTAAAGTCATGTTGCAAATTTGCTCCTAATGATTAATCCTAACACAATATATTTAATAGATATTTTTTCTGCACATGATTTTCATGATTGTTTAAAATGTGCTAATATTTTTAAAAATCGGTGTAGAGTTAGGATTGTCTCTAACGTTCGTTTCAGTGCATTAAATAGCGCTTAGTTTATCATATTTATCCCTATTAAAATTGATTCCAATCAAGTTAGTCAGTTGGCTTTTTGCGCGCAAGAATTGCTCTGAAGTTCCCGACTTCTGAAATACCATATCTTTTGACCCCTGACCCGTGACCGACCACATGTGCCGGAGCCATACAATGCCACATAATGCAAACCTTCGAAAATATTGGCTGTGGGGAAAGTAGAAAGTCGTTGACTAAAGTGGGGAAACAATAGTTTAAAATGCAAGTGCTCTTTATTCGGAACTGGAAACGGAACGTTTTCTTTCCCCTCTCTCCCTCTGCTATTCTCACGTTCACATAAATATATCCGATATTTACATCCGCAACATTGGATACGACGGGGTACCAGTGCTGGGGTCTTCAGTGACATGACTTTTTTTTTCCCCTGTGCGCATTTTAAACTTTTCTCATGCTTCATGTAATCGAGACCTTTCCACTGGGGCTATGATAGAACCTTATCAAAGCAAAAGTAAATTTTAGCTCCGTGTTCAAAAGATGTTTTGGCAAACCCAAAATTAGCTCCACTCAAACTATTAGATACAGCAGCCCCCAAAACATGTTATCATGCTTCCCCTTAGGCAGACGCTCACATTTCTAGTATTTTGTTTCAAGTTGCCCGTGGCTTTGAATTAAAATTCCAACTGCCAGAGGTTTGTCTTAGAAACTTTGGGCGGGGGTGGGAGGGGGTGGGGTGGGGGGGGGGGGGGGGGAACGGGGGGATTTTTGAAGGTCACTCTAGTCTTTAGCCATTATCCGCCTGTCTGCCTTGAGTTGCGTGCATCACATCACCGCTAGAGCTGTGATCGTATCTTGAACGATTTGCTATAATTCCATTTTCGGGATTTTATTTCCTTTACGTGTTTTCTTAAAGACAGCTTGTAGGGAGATAGACATTTTTGTTTATATATAGATTAAACATTCTCACGTGAGTTTCGTGGTTATAAACTTGGCAGGTCTTTCAGCGGACCAGGGTATCCCAGTGTTGAAAGAAAACATTCTGACACTAATTCCTTTATTTTTGCTGCATTTATTCTCGGGTTAGAAGAAGTTTAAGAAGTGCATGAAAAGTTTACGTCAGGAGATTTTCCCAACTTTTGGGAAAGACGAACTGGTTATCCCATGCCTTGTGTTTTGTTCTTCGAATGAGGACAGCTGTGAAACAATAAGTCTGAGAGTCTATGCGCTTATGTTGCAATATATGCAACTACCTTCACAAGAAGACAGGCTATCGTAAAATCCACCTGGACATCAAATGCGTTCAGATGATAATGTGAAAATTCAACAGATTTTCGGGGTGTGGGGTTGGGGGGTTGTTGTTTGGGGTGGAGGCGTTGAGGGTGAAGGCGAGTTCATGAGGACTTTGCGACGCCTAACTATCAGCAGCTGTGGTTAAGTTTAATATAAAGAACACAAGAGGATCCGAAAGGTCATAACTGCATATGGTATTGGAACAAGTAAAATTGAAGGGAACAATGTAAAATTACAACGAAAAATTAGGGCGCCATGTCCATAGTGGCGATTCATTGATCAATTATACCTTGAGGAAAATAAATTTCTACGCACTGATTCCAATCTTCAATATCACAAGATGCATTTTATGCATAGGTAGTCTTCCAGCTGTTCAACAGATCACGAAGCCATTCTATTACGTTTAGCCAAGTATCCACCGCTATTGGTATTCGAGACATAAGCTAATCATGTTATTTCGTTACTCTTATCATTTAATTAAAACAAACATGCGGATTTAAAGCGCAGGCCTTCGCCAGTTTTTAACTTATTTGATCTTGCTATCTGGTGATTCAGTTATCTTACTATTTATTTATATGCATTATACGACCAAAGGAAGTTATTCAGACTGCACATTTTTATATAGATTGTCAAACATGCTATTGTGTTGTTGGTCTGTCTGGGGTATGTGTGATAAAATGCAACACAGGAATCTCGGAATGATGTGTATATTTTTCCAAAATTACACAAGCTGAAAGATGACACTGTAAGATGTGTTTTACAGGTCTAAGTATTGTGCTTAACTGCTGCAGATGCACGCATACACACGCAAACACATATGCAAGCAACACTATGCTTCACGTTAGACTTGCTTTCTGCAGTTTTCTTTTTCCTTTTACTTTCTTCACTTGTCATAGTTGATTTAAAAATTCCAACTGCCAGGCCCCGAGATTTTTCTCCACGTTTGTTTAGTACGCTATGTACATTTCAAAACACAGGCGCCACCAGTTCTACTATAGGTGCGACGCTAATGTCATTGAATTATTGACTTACAGCTTAACGTCAAATACATATTGCAACTATGTAAACATGCACACTACAAAATGAAATGTTCCTAACATTGAAATTTCCACTACTGTGTTAAAACCACGTTGTTGGTGTTAAACGATTGCAATGTCCTGTTTAACATGGCACCATGGCGATTTTATACTTTTAAGTTATATACTAGGGAACTAAAAGTTGTAATTTAGTCAATTGAGTACTTTCTTTGGAACAAATACGGATGCGGAAAGGTTTATGTAACAGTAATCGTTGCCTGATTAGTCGATCAGTATATAAACACTTCTCTATGAAATTGGGGATCAACCATGAACATTTTAAAAAGGCAATGAGATCTCTCTTTATTCGTGGTCTTCAATCCCCCATCTGTATCGTTGTCACTTACAGTGTTTTATGTGGTCACATACTGTACAAATTAGTGACAGTACATCCCACAACCAGCTGTTTGCTGTAGTTCAATGTTCTCTGCATGGCAGTACTAGAATAAATATTTGACGACCATCTCATTGTAACAACAACCTACGACCCAATGTGCCTGGACTGCCACATTATTGCATGACATTTGCATTCTTTAATTCATTTACGGACGATTTGAGTGTAATGAAAACTGGACGCATATTTGGATCAATTTAAGACTGGGACTTTGATCTCCTTGATGGGTTTATGCCCTCTGATGAGCATGAGGGTTACAGGTATCTATGTTTTAGCCACATCAGTGGGACCATGACGGAAAGAAAACTTTCCAAATTGAGAAATCGTTTGCCAACGGTAGCTGGGTCATCTGTGGAAATAGTAGTCAGCAGGGATATATATAACCATTTGCTGTGGCTGCAACTAATTGTTTGTGAAAATAACTGGGCCGTGGTTGACCTCAACCTATCAAGTGTATTCCTTGTCCCCATAATGGTTCTGTATTTATATAGAAGCAATAAAAACGCACGACTTGCAGGCCCACTTAGCTGTCAGGACGTTATAATTTCTGGCAATGCCACAAATGGATATCACTCAGAGTTATATAATTCACAATTGTGTGCGTTTTAGTTAACCTGTGATTGAAAAATGTTTAAAATATTTAACACAAATATAGCACTTTGGATTAGTTGCACAAATACAATGTCCAGGTCAAACCTGTGAAATTCAAATAGCACCGCTTGTTACTGTAACCAGTCTGCATTGCTGCAATCGTGTGCACATTACATTGAATGAATTATGCAAGTTGTTTAATTTCTAGTTGCTTTCCACTTTTTTGCAACCATGCACTGGTTATAGGTCTTCATGAAGATGAAGACTATCTCCGTGGCCAACACAACAGGTAAAGAAACGAGTTACGTGGTATACCTTTTTTTTTGAAATGCAACATTGCGTTTGAAATTTTGCACTGTTATGTACCATTTAGAATCAGTGTGCAATATGTTTACATTGTGGCAATATTGAAGGCGTAAAGAGTGATCCTGAATGAAGTATATCGCGAGATACATATCCAGGATTCTCAGGGCTCTCCATCGTGGTTGTTACCACACTTGTTATCACACCCTAACTTCCTTCGATTGGAGAAACTAACATGCAGTAAAACAAATGCCTCCTTCTGTCTCGGCACCCATGGTTGCGGATTACGAGTCTACTGCCTTAACATAGGTTCCCTTGCCTTTTACGATATCAATTGCTATTACAAAGGTATGTTAGCATTTTTATTTTTCAGCTGCGTTTGTAATATTGCGTGACTGCAAAGCAGGTAGGTTGTTACTGAAATATTGCTCAGACCAAACAAAAACAACACAACTAAATCGGCGTTGTTTGACTAAAACTTTCATTAATTCCTTTAACCTACCAACAGTATAACAGTTGCTGATTCATGAACATTAACATCGCGAGTAACTGGGGTAAGGGTGGGGAGGGGTCTCTTTGCAGCTTCCTATATGGAGCAAGTATATTTTAAAGAGAATAAATCGCCACTATATTAAATATAAAATGTAATTCTGCTGTTCGTACTTTAATCATCTCAATGATGCTTAATAGCCGCAGCTTATCATTCAGTATTATATAGTTAGTACAGTGCCTTCAACTAGGATAGTGTCTTTGCTTTATCATTGTTGCCTTAATAGGAATTGTTCGTATTTTGTTCACAATGATACACCACACGACTTTGCCAATTTTAACTAGGTATTTACAAAATTCACATCGATGAAAACAAATGCACCGAATTCTAATAGTATGCTTATATGGTTGCTAATGTCCAAGCACTCACAGCTTGTGTTTGTGGAGGGAGTCATTTCTGGCAATTTGATAAACTAGTCCATTCTATTCAGCAGGTTCATGTTATTCGACTTTTTGCTTGATTTTTTTTTCAATTATTAAATGGGTAAATTATTACCATTCCTCAGAAATGTATCATTGTGTTTTTGTGTGTGTGTGTGTGTGCAGGAGTAGATGGATTCTCAGATTAAACCTTCTGACTTAAATGCAGACGTGCACAAACCCCCACATATGCAACCAAGCCAAACTAATCTGTAGTAAAAACGAAGTATTTCTTTGCTCATTACGCCAAACGTTTGATGGGTGGGTTGAAAGGTGCAAATATAACGCATGGAATCTTGGGATTCTAAATTACTAAGCTTCTAGCTTTTTTTTCTAAATCGAGTTTCTGATTAAAAAGAGCTTATAGAAAATATTGCATTAAAACGATGCGAGAGTTGAGGTTCAGGAAAAGGAGAGGGTTTCCCATAAACTGTTTTATTTCAACGCATTTTCAGCGAGTAACTTTATAAATTAATTTGAAATTTCAGTGCTCAATTTCAATTTAACCAAAAGCAGATACCACGCCTATTTGTTGCATTTCAATTTTTTTAATGTTCCCGGCGGGCTTCACTTTACACTAGGGTTTAATCAAAGTTCCTTAGGATCTCTGTTGGATTTCTTTAGTGCTGAGCCTGCAGTCTGCAAACTTGGAATTCTGCAATAATTTCCTGTTTATAATGGGGTACAGGAAGCTGTGAACTGCCCGCCATAAGAAGGGCATAACGTCTGCCTCGTGTTATTTTGTGACATCTTAATCACAGAGTGAAATATCCTGTCGATGACAAAAGTGCTAGCAACGGGCTAGTGTCTGAAAATGTTGTTTGGGGGCTGACTGTAAATCACATATCCGGGGTGGAGGCGGGGGGGGGGGGGGGGGCGGGGGGGGGGGGCGCGGAACACGTTTTTCTATATTTCATGATCGTTTGCAGTATTTACAAATAAATTAAACAATGGGCTGGAAAAATCAATTACGTTAAAACGAAGTACTTCCATCTTACTTACATGTATATAGATAGATGCATGCATTGTGACGCGTATATATTCTTTACTTCAACGCTCTATTTAGCTAGAATACATTTACAGTGATGAATAAGGAGCGTTCTCGCGAGTTATATTGCACATAAAGAAGATTTTGTTCTCAAAAGTCTGTTGTAATGAAATCTTGCTAATCTAATCCTTATGCAGCACTAGCGTAATCCTTATCCAGTATTTGAATAACATTAAGTAAAATAAGAAAAATCAGAGCTCGGTGTGACATTATGTGTAATAAATGTATAGTCGCACCATAATACTATTGCTCTCAATCACACTATGACATTTGGATATCTTATAATACGCTCGCTTGAGAGTTTGTGCTGCATTCCATTTTGCCTTTGGAAGACATTTATATATCACAGCGTTCTTTTCTAGGGACCTCGGTTTGCGACTGAGAAATTACTCGACAGATAACGGATAAACTGAAAGCAAGGTGGGACCTTGAGCAGGTATGCAACAGCACATGCACAAAGCCCAGTTTAAACCTTTACCGTGAATCCCTGGACGCTGAAATGCAAGCGTATCAACAATCGCAGATCCACATTGCATCCTTCTCTGTTAACACGTCTATGCTTTGGTGGAGGGGTTAGGCGGGGGATTCAAAACTGTAGCTGATTATTAATTCACTTTGGAATTTCGAGTGATGGCCCGAGACAAGTCATATAGCCCTTAACCGAAAGAGAAAATGTCAGCAATTGTGACACTGCAAGTAGTGGGAAAGATATACACAGTTATGCAGATATTAATACAACTTCAGTTTAGCCCTCGTTGAACGTCATTAAAAATCCTAAAGCCTCTGATACCCACATTTGAAATTATTACTCAACAGTTAATTACATTTTTTGCACTGAGTGGAATGCCTCCTGGTAATCTATGGTTTTTTTGGGGGGGGGGGGTGGCAGTAGGTTAATGTTTATAATCGCAGCGAGCCCTTCATTGTATTAAGCACACTTGCTATGACTGCAGAATATTGTTTTGAATAACTGTGATTTTTCCCACCGCCGTGCCCCTACCCCTCCCCCACCTGTTCCCATTTGATCATACTTTTCTTTTTTAAAAAATCCTTTCTAGTTTCGAGTGTTAGTCTGACTCTGGAAACATTCCTCGCACGTACAGGAATTATTTACATTTTCCTTCAAGTTTAAATGTGCTACTTCTCCCCTCTCTCGCCTCTCCCTCCCCCTCTCCCGCTCACCCCACACCCACCCCCTCCACCATAAATTTCTGTCCCCGCTATTGCTCCCACCTCCCTTTCAAAAAACCTACCTTTTCTCTCTCTCTCTCTCTCTCTCCCTCTCTCTCTCTCTCTCTCTCGTATTGTAGCGCTAGGGGCGGAACGCTTCAAGCCGCTGCCGTAGATCAGTTTAGAACGACGGCCTAGATCCACGGAAAGCACAGCACCGGGTATCCAGGTCCCTGCAGCACCCGTGTTGCAAAATCTAATGGGCTGCAAGGTTACACATTTGAGTTAGCAGCCCGTTTTGTCAACCGGAAAAGAAAGAACTAAACTACTTTTTTTTTAACGTGTTTGGCGAGATGGTTAGACAGGCGTAGGCACTCAGAACGCATTAACCGGGCGTTATGTATTGAAGATAAGTTACAGTTGCGGACATAGCTGTGGGGTAGGGGGTGGGATTGCAGATAGCATTACGTGCTGGAGCTGGAAGAAACATGAAAAAGTCAGACTGATATAAGAAGCGCAGCTCGGTCTTAAAAGCGTCTCAATCGTGTTTACGTAGACAGAAGGGAACAACTGACAATCTATCATGGCTCTCTCTCTCTCTCTCTGTGCCTCCCGATAGTACGCTACAGTTTAGTCTTCCCGTGCAAAGCAAGTTTCCTATTCACAGACCGCACTCGGAGCACGGTCTGGATCTCCCCAGCTTCACGCAGTGTCTTGCAATTGCACACAAAACCACAGCAAAAGAGAAACGCCGACTTGTAATGCAGGCTGCAAAATTAAAGCTTTCGACAATCTGTCGAAACATAGTGTCGGAAACCAACAACAAAAAAACTTACCACGCTTTAGGGAACAAAACTATATCCCCACCCCCTCCCGCCAACAGAACCAAAACTTCTCTGGATTCAGTCTTAGAGAACGGCTAACCCGTGACTACAGCCAGAACTCAGTAAGTTCCTACACGCTGAACAAACTCTCGGATGGCGGGGCTGGTGGGGGAGAGAGAAAGTTCACAGATACCACTGACTGGGATCTCTTTGATCGTCAGCAAAGAACTACCAGCCGTCTGATTTTTTTTTGTCTGTGTCAAGAAAATAACACGACTAGGAGTCGGGTAGTGTCGGGAAAGATAAAAATCACTAATTTCCCGCCTGACCATAACAGGCCATAACCTCATTTTCAATTCAGCGCTTCTTGCCAGCACAGGACACAGAGAAAGAGAGAGAGAGAGAAAGAAAACACCCTTAGATGAGTCGCTGGAACTGGTGGGGGCTAGGTTTGGTTAAAATATGATAGCGCTTGATCGGTTCGCAGGCAGGATAAACTTTCCTCCGCTTCATAACTGTTCGTGGATAGCGGATCCAGTGAAGTTTTTTTTCCCAAACTCTCCTGCAGTGCGCATTTTTTTTTGTGCTGTCTGTTGATCGACTGTTCCAAATTTTCCCCATTTTTGTTTTGAAAGCAAAAAGGTAGGGGCTTTGATCTGATAAACAACGGCTGGAATTTAGTTTCATAATTCCAGGGAACTTTCATTTGCATTTACACATAACTTAAAAATTAGCCTTAACCCCCACAAACCTTTAAATCCTGCCCAAATTCACCGTTGTTCTCATAACCCCCCACTCCCCCCCGACTGGGAATGAATTATATGACCAAGTGTAGAGGGAGAATATTAATTATTCACTTTTTGTTGGATACTCCCACCCCCCACCACAACCTCTATAAATCCACCCCGCAACAACTTCTAAATTTTTTTTTAAAATTGCGTTGCTGAGGGCAAGACTCCTTCAGCAGCAGAAAGCGAGTGGGGGAAGAAATCTAAAAGGAAAGGTTTCCCTGATAAAATGAGCATGGTGCAAGCCAGCAACAAAAACAAGCCAAGGAAAACAAATACTTTTCCACGTTTCTCCACTAGCTTCCACTCCCCCCACCACCACCCTCCCCACCACACACATCCCCGCAACCACAATCTATACCACCCCCCACCCTCCACACCCACCCCCTATCACACCACCAAAAGTGCCAAGACTTGGTCTAATACGCATGTGCCCTGACTGGGGTAAGTAAGTGGAACTGTCAATCATCGGAGACTGACCAATGGGATTGCGTGTTGCTCGCGGAGCTCGACGGGCTGCAAAGCAGTTCATGAATCTCAATTCAGTTTCTCAAAGCGTCCTGCTGCTGCTATCGCGCTGCACACTCCACACCGAATGGCTTTCCACGTTGGCAAAGAACGAGTTTCTAAAGTTCGGTAACTTTGAAAGAGACGTTTTTTTTTATTTTCCCGCTGTTAGGCATTATGAGCATGGATGCATTGGGGAGTCAGATGATGGACCCATCATCATTCGCCAAACGAAATCCAGCGCTGAGATTAGTAGACCTGGCAGGAGCTCACCACCATCATCATCACCATCCCCCTCAGAACATGACAGGTTTCCCGGGGCTCAGCGGCCATCCCCACTCAATGGCACACACGCACCCTGGGGAGAATACTGGAGAACCCCGCCTGGGGCCGAGTCCTTTCGGGCCTGAACACATGGGGCACCCTGCAGCCGCCGCCGCACTTAAACTCAGCCCAACCCATCCCCACCACCACCACCACCATCATCATCACCATCATATGGCAGGCCACGCTGAAATTGTCTCCAATCCCACGGCAGCGTTTGGCCCAGCGCAGGCGGCGGCAGCAGTCAGTTACTCGGTCTCGCACTCCCACGCCAGCTACACTGCCCAGGCTATCTCGGCAGGTAGAGATTTCCTCATCCGCAGGGATTTGACATCCTCAGTAATGCCAGGGCTCACTGATCAATATCCCGGCACAAGTTCTCACCACGGAATGTTTGTATCAACAACAGGTAGTTACCCCGGACACCATGGTCACCCCGAGGCTGGGAGCCACTCTCTATTCCCTGGACTGCATGACCAACCTCCCCTTGCAGTCCCAGCTGGACACCATCTGAACGGACAGTTAAGACTGGGTCTACCTGGAGATATGTACGCCAGGTCTGAGCACTACAGTCAAGTGGCAAGTTCCAGGAGTGATCCTTTTGCCTCTTCCCCTCTACATGGCTACGGTGGTATAAACATTAACATGAATATAACTGGCCACCACGGTCCAGGTGCTTTTTTTCGCTACATGAGGCAACCCATCAAGCAGGAACTGATCTGCAAGTGGACTGAACCGGACCCTATCACTAAAAAGCCATGCTCAAAAACTTTTAGCACGATGCACGAACTGGTTACTCACGTAACAGTGGAACACGTTGGGGGACCAGAACAGTCGAATCATATCTGTTTCTGGGAAGAGTGTCCACGAGAGGGAAAGCCTTTCAAAGCCAAATATAAACTTGTAAATCACATCAGAGTCCACACTGGCGAGAAACCATTCCCCTGTCCATTCCCTGGCTGTGGGAAAGTCTTTGCCAGATCAGAAAATCTCAAGATCCACAAAAGAACTCACACAGGTCAGTACTTTCGAAGGATCATTCTATTACGTACTTCTAAATGCATTTTCGTTAATAAAATATGTTTTCGGTGTATTACCAGTGGGACAAATGCACAGCGAGCATGGGTTTTATGTGGCTTGGAAAATAGCCGATTTTTTTTTGTTGTTGCAGCATTTAGAGAAACCACACAGCTCCGAGAACTTTGAATTGTTGTGGGTAATAAATAATGCATAACGTTTTAGCTGTAAACAGTCTTCCGGTTACAGATAATAAATCTGCTCTGATTCAATTTCGACTGAAATTAAAAGTCACTAGGTTTCTACCTTCAGCGGCAGTTAAAGGTTGCTGGAAAACATGCCGTTTAGCTCTCAGTGGACAATATTTTAAGGTTAAGTCAATTTCAGTGAAAGCTTTTATAGGTGGCGTAGACTTATTCAGAAAAGCGTTGTCTATTTTGCCCTTTTTTTGGTTTTGGTAGAATCCACAAGCAAAAATATATTAATCATGTTCTGTGTCATCACTCCAAGTGTTTATCCACTTCCTAACCTATCAGCTTTTCATTTTTTTTTTCAAAAACAAAACAATCCAAACATTTTCGAGGCCTAGAACAAATGAAAACAAATCTTCAGGCCTATGTTCTGAAAAAAAAATGTCATTTGCAGAGCCATTTGTGAAACTGGGACATGTGTCATAAACATCTGCTAGTTCCACTTAGCAGCAAGTAAATTCAGCAGATCGAAGCTCATTCAAAGCTGCGTTTGAACTTCCCGAGCCAGAATAATCTATAAGTAATGCAACCGCAGAGATGAGATTTCCCCCTCCTCGGGATTTTTTTTTAGAAAAGCCTGTATTAATTGAGCTTACAGCAGCGGTTCGATACGTCGCGGACTCGGTCTCTTATTGTCTATTGCCTGCTTTGTGCTCGAGTATTAAACCTTTACGGCAAATTCTACCTCCACCGACCCTCCACTCAAAATTTCTCCTCAAAAGACTGGACATATTTCAGCTTCATGATCAATGGTGCGCCAGCGATGCCCGCTCCTCTTGTTATTTGTTTTATCTCCTGACTAGCTTTGGCCGAGCGGAGGGTCGATAGTGGGGTTTTTTTTGGGGGGGGGGTGGAGAATGGTGTTAAGGGGTGGGGGTGTGTGTGGTGGAGAGGTTCGGGCCTGTCAACTGTTTAGGTACGATATAATCTGAGCCACTTTGCTACTTGGAAACTTTGCTAAACTGCCTGCTCGCATTTGCTTTTTTTCTTCTTTTCCGGCTTCAACTATCTACTGTTACGTAACTGGGTCATCACGGCTGGGCTGTTTTTTCTTCTTAAAATGGAATTGAAGTACATTGACAATGTACATGGTATCTAGAGGAGGATTGTCGGCCTTTCTTATAGCTAGGAATCTAATTTTAACACATTTTTTTCCTTCACTATGTCACTTAAACATCGCCGGTAGCACTAATAAAAATGTAATACTTGGTTAAAAAGGGAAATGGTTAGTAACACGGGTGTGTGAAATGGATGCTCCAAAAGAACGCACTGAATGCATTAGGTTTCATATTTTTAAACAGTCGGATGTATTATGCATACAAATGTATCTGTGCAATGGTTGCTGAGCAGGCACACTGTATGAGTCCAACAATTGATGGCACTGGCCTAAGCTAACTTTCCCAGCACTTCCAGCGACTTCACTTCAGATGTTAAGAGTGATGAGCACTTAATTTGCAAACGAAAACAATTCATTCGACCGACGTTATTTCTATTTATTTTAAAATATTATAGTATCCAATAAAAAGAGCTGTGTGTTTAGTACCATCGATTGCGTACACGTCCCCAATATTTCAGTTAAACAGCATTCTCCATATGTTGCAATTAATCACTGTAAGGATGATAAATATCGCATTTCTCTTTTAGTTTAAAATTGCACACACTATTGTTACTAAATTCTTAAATAAAAAATAGCAAGTATAGTAATTCTATTAACAAAGTAATTATGTTGTAAAATATTCATGCCGTTTGATTGGCTTCAGTCCTTTATAGGCTAGTTTTATTGAATTGAAATCCCGTCCCTTTTACATTATTTATTTCAACAAGCATGAAAAGATTGCCTCTGGGTAAACAGAGACTTCAGTAGTTTTGTCACCTCACTTATAAAATATTACCGTATGAAGTCCAAATCTAGAATTTAACATGCATGTTGAAAGATTGATTAGAACGTGCTAGCAGCTTGTCGAGTTTATCTCCAGGTACACATCTTTTATTAAGTTGCGTGATGCAAAGTTTAAATTCAATTTCAGGGAGGCTTTATTCAACTGATTCATCTTAGCCAGGACTGAGTTAACTGGTGAGATGACACTTAACAAGGATTGGTCGCAGTTAATCTTATATTACTCACTCCTTTATACACAGCATTAATAGTAAAGAAGGAGAAATATGTAGCCAGGAGGAGTTTAGAACTCTCGGGAATTGGCCAAGCAGACTTCATACTCGCAGTGTCGGACGCTCCAGACACGGCACAATAACAGTGTTTATGAGTCTGGGCTTCCCCATGGGTCCACTAACTTACTACTAGCTTGTACAACACTAATATCGTTGATTGGCCGTCTCAACCTAGCAAGTGAAGGTCAAATTATTCTAACGGCTTTCTGAACGTTTGGCTAATTACGGTGTAATATTAAATCGACATTTGGAGAGTTCGGTGAAGGGTCTCTGTTGTAAAACATGTCGCCTTGCACTGTATTGTGCTTACCACAGACATGTAGTTTTTTAAACAAAATTGACGATTAATGATATTGCAATGTTCATTAGGAATAATAACCATTAGAATAATAATTGAAACCCCCCAAAAAAGTTTGTTATTTCCCTTCCCTGCTGTTTCAGAAATCCACTGTAAGTCACTTAGAACAAGTGACTGTTTCCTGGGCCCTTGCATTAAGTCTAAAAAGCAGAAACCATTACGTCACACCAGATCTACAGGAACGTACCTGCAACACCCCACTGCAATATCGTTGCTCCAAGTAGTTAAAACAACGGGTCTTTTTCTTGGTTTGAAATACGTGTTAGTGATTAAGTTGCATTTTTTTATAGTGGATAGTAATGTTAATAATGAAAGATAATACCTGCACGTCAGTGAACTCATCACTCTGCCCCTTGTCGATTTCTTTCAGGAGAAAAGCCCTTTAAGTGTGAATTTGAAGGCTGTGACAGACGTTTTGCTAACAGCAGCGACAGGAAAAAGCACTCGCATGTGCACACAAGTGACAAGCCCTATAACTGCAAAGTAAGAGGCTGTGATAAATCGTACACGCACCCGAGCTCACTTCGCAAGCACATGAAGGTCCATTGCAAATCTCCACCCCCCAGCTCGGGATACGAATCCTCCACCCCCTCGCTGGTCTCTCCTTCTTCGGACTCAGGTCGGGACCCCCCGGCTTCAGCCTCCCAGCTTGACCCCATCACATCTTCCCACGCAGCTAACCTGAGCGAATGGTATGTGTGTCAGAGCACAGGAGCAAGTGGTATTCCAACACCTCCGAGTAATTCATCATCACCTGGACCAGGGGAGCACTCTTACAGAAACTCTGACCCCAGAACTATTCTCTAACCAGAAACTTGGCCAAGTGATCCACAATTTAAAAAAAAAGAAATGACTGATGCTTTGGTATGGTGTTAGCATTGCCATAGCTGCACTGGACTTGGTGAAACTGCTTGAGTTTCTGGAGGCCTAGCGCTGAGGTACATAATGTAATGCACTGGCATACAAAAGGATAATAACATTTATTAAAGAGAAAGTATCTCCAATGTAATCTTGCACAAGTTGCAGTTTATAGTTAAGAATGTGTGTCTCGAACAATGCAGCATTTCCGATCATAAAGTGTTGCAAGCATACAGTATTGTTTCCACAAAATGTTGTATAAAGAAAATTGTTGTTTCATTTCTCGTTTTTATCTTTCTTTTTTTGTGGAAGGAAAACACACTGTTATATCGATTGTTAAGAAAGTACATTGCAATTCTTTCTGAAAGCCAGAAGGGCGAAAGCAGATATTCCCTACACCTGATGTGAATAGTAATGAACAAAAGCCTTTGTAGGCCAAAACAAAATGGATACTGTCTCTTCAAAAGCCTGCCTATCCTTTGACTTTGTTTAAACATTTCTGCAAACTACATTTTTGATGTTAGACCTTTTTTTGCGGAATAACTCTGTAAAAACATATAAATATTGGTATTGACGAATACAGCGTACATCTGTTTTAAGTAATTCGTTTATATTTTCTCACTATTTTGTTTTCCTTGAAATAATTTATTTAAAATGTTACAATAAAGTGCATTTTGTATAAATGACCCAAAGTGTTTATTACAGGG